>NC_054379.1:27858449-28550949 GCF_017654675.1 Xenopus laevis | reverse complement strand
GCTTCCAATATGGATTAATTATAATTTAGGTTGGATTAAGTACAAGTTTTTGTTTTGTTATTACAGAGAAAAGGGAAATCATTTAAAAAACAATCTGGACTACTTGAATAAAATGGAGTCTACGGGAGATGGCCATCCGGATAACGGATACGGTACCTGTTTATACAGGTATTTAAAAAAAATGTGAATGCATTAGTTGTTTTGAATCCCCAAACCGTAGTACATAGTCATTATCATGGGAAGGTTATGGAGTTACTCCCCCACCCCTATTTATATAGGCCAGTTGCAGCCATACATACTCACATAATCTTCAGGTGAGTGGCATTCCACCCATGTAGTATGTTGTGATGAACTGTGCTGTCTTGTCTTCACTTTAGCAGCCCAATGTATATACCTTCCATTTGCTTCTATAATGCTTGGGCCATGTTGGCTTAATGGTAATCAGATTTCTTTCTCTCTGGGGTCCCCAAAAAAAATTAAAAAAAAAAAAAACATTGGTGGCAAGGGCCTATAGAATATTAAAATAATACATTGGTGGCCAGGGGCTTTAAAAAAAAAAACAAATTGGTGTTCAGTAGAATTTAACTCGTGGCTTCAGGACTTCAACTTTGCCTCCTTTCCTGACTTTGGGTCTTTTCGCCACTTCAGGACTTAAATTTCGGCTGTTTTCGTGACTTCGGGTCTTTTCGCCGCTTCGGGACTTCGGCTTCGGCTATTATCGTGACCTCGGGTGTTTTCTGCGATTTGGGACATCGGCTATTTTCGTGGCTTCGGGTCTTTTCGCCATTTCGGGAGTTCGTCTATTCGGCTTTTCGGCACTTCCGCATTTTCGGTTGTTCGGCTGGCCGCAGATCTTCGGCCCTGGCAAGGGGGGCCCGGCTCTTTTTAAACTGCAGCACTGCCGGGACCCCCTTCATGCCCGGCGCCTGGGACACTTGTCCCCCGTCCTCCCCTGATGGTGGCCCTGCCCTAGCTACTAGGGATGCACCGAATCCACTATTCTGGATTCGGCCGAACCCCCGAATCCTTTGCTAAAGATTCGGCCGAATACTGAGCCAAATCTGAATTTGCATATGCAAATTAGGGGTGGGAAGGGGAAAACATTTTTTACTTCCTTGATTTGTGACAAAAAGTTGCGCAATTTCTCTCCCCGCCGCTAATTTATATATGCAAATTAGGATTCGGATTTGGTTCGACAATTCGCCCTAATCCGAATCCTGCTGGAAAAAGGCCAAATCCTGGCCAAATCTGAAGCGAATCCTGGATTCGGTGCATCCCTACTAGCAATAGACTGGAATATGAGAGAGAGGCCTGAATAGAAAGAGGAGTAATAAAAAGTAACAATAACAAAAAATGTGTAGCCTTACAGAGCATTTGATGTGGTTAGAGACTGCCCTTTAAAGGAGAATTCAACCTTAAAGTAAAAACCCCTTCCCCCCTACCCTACATAGACCCTCCTCCCCCCAGCCTAAGTGTTACCCCGGGCAAATGCCCCTAACTTTTTACTTACCCCATGGTGCAGATTCAGGCATCGGAGTTCAAGGGGGCCATCTTCAGACGCTTCTGTAATCTTTGGAATGAGACCGGCGCTTCTGCAATTTTTGTGAGTTGCGCAGTTGTTGCAAAACAGAAAATTGCTCCAACTGTGCATGCGCCGCTACGCCAGTCTCATTCCGAAGATTTCCAAAGAAAAGAAGATGGCGCCCATGAACTCCGATGCCTAAATCTGCACCGTAAGTAAGTCATTAAAATGTTAGGGGCATTTGCCCGGGGTATCATTTAGGCTGGGGGGGGAGGAATGGGGGGGTCTATGTAGGGCAGGGGGGTAGGGTTTTTTAACTTTAGGGTTGATTTCTCCTTTAAAAGCTCTAACGAGTCAGAAGAAGGCAAATCATTCAAAAACGATAAAAAATCAAAAATGAAAAAAAAGTTGCTTAGAATTAGCCATTCTATAAAATACTATAAAAGTTAACCTGAAGGTGAACCAGCCCTTCAGATATTCTCATAATTACATTGTAGGACAACAGCATTAACATTTTTGAATATTGTATATGGTATTAAGAAAATAAATCAAAAATGAATTCTGTAGAGGCAAACAACATCCTATTATTTCTCTAACATAAAGTATAAACCATATCCCCATATAATCTTAATATCTGTACATTATGCCTGGCAGACAAAGCCATGATTCATCCAAATGAGCACTGTAACAGATAAAAAGTAAAAATCACAGCCACCGCTTTCAAATTTCCTCCTCATAAGTCTGAAGGTCGCAATTTTTCAATTTAATGTTATGCCGTGTTTCAGCAGACGAGACATTAAGAGCTGATGGACAGGCTTTTAAATGAAAGCTTGGTATGCACAGGTATAGTGTCATTCTCCCTACTCACTTAAGTAACCATAAAGATTAATATGTTGCCATGGAGATAATATGGCAATGTCATGCTCCGTGATGTCAAACTAAGGATAAAGGATTGAAATCAGAAAATTTTGCTTCAGAAAGCGTACAGCCTTCTCGAAATGATGCTATTTTTAATCAGCTGGAACACTGCTTTGCACTAGTTCAATTACATTTGTAAGCACAGATGGGACTCTTTCTTTTTTTTTTGAACATTTGACGTTATTTATTGCATTTTCATCCTTTCTTTCGAGCCGTATTCCAATTTTTGCTTGAAATGCCCACTTTGGAATTGGAAAAGGTTTTGTACAACAATCGTAAGAGAAAAACGTTCCTCTGTGTATTTTAATGTGTTGTTTTATAGAAAGAGAAAAGCTATAAAAATACAGAATACAAGGCAAACACAGAAATACAAGGTTTATAAGAAGTCAAACAGATTTAAGCATTTTTTCAATCCACTGAACAATATTCCCCCGGGTTTAATCTTTGAGAGACATCGTTGCGGTCTCCAGTCTGGATATTTGCACCTCATCCAGGATCCGCGCTCTTTGAATGATAGACGCATTGCATTTTACCTGCAACTAGATGAATGTCGGTTATCAAATAGGATTTAAAGGATTCCATGAAGGGTCACAGAAATATAAATGTAAAATTCTTTATTCAAAGTTGCATTAAAAAATCACCATCTCCATCCGCCCCACGCATTTCATGTCCCAGGGACACTTAGGGGACAATTTATTAAAGGAGAAGGTCATTTTATACTTAGGAGTGCCAAAAGCTAAGCAACCCCAAGTTATTGTATTTACTTACCTGACACTCTGGGCCGGTGAAAACTGCACCAGCCCGGGGTTCTTCCAGCATGTACCAAAAAGCGATCCTCTTCCAGTTTCTACTTTCTTCAAATTTCTGGGACAGTCACATGCGCAGCAGAATGAAATAGTTTGACTGTTCACTCTACTGCGCAAGCGCAGCCACGCAAAGACAGAAGAAGCCGGAAGAAGATTGCTCCATGGTGCTTACTTGGAAGAATCCCGGGTCAGTGCAACTTTCTGCTGTTACAAGTCAGGTAGGTAAATACAATACCCTAACTTTTGCCACCCCCCAAGTATAAAATGACTTCCCTTCTCCTTTAAGCCATGGTTTTTTGGGTCTGGCTTTTTGACGCCAAAAATCAGAAAAAGTTGCGGGAAAAAAACAGCAAGACTTTCACTGGATTATTAGTGATGGGCGAATTTGTCCCTTTTCACTTTGCCATAAAATCATTAATTTCGTGCTAAATTCCCGAAACGGCAAAGAATTTAGAAACTTGAATTTTGATGTTCGCATCAATTTTGACGCTGACGTTAAAGTCAATGGGCGTCCGAATAATGTTGGCGCGCAATGGTTGTAAAGAGAGCGACTTTTTCGACACTTGAAATTCGTGCCTGGCGAATTTGTTTCACCCATCACATCAAATTTATTATGTGACCAAACTGCTACAATTCCAAATACAAAAATACTCCAGTTAAAACCTGTCGAAATCACGAAGAAGACAATGACAGATGCCAGATCTTGCTTAGTTTAAGGGGGTTTGGGGTATGTTTGACAATATGAAAAAGTCGATTTTTTTCAAGATTTTTCTGAGACTTTTTCTGTTTTTTACTTTGGATTTTTTAATAAATAAATTCAAGCACATTCCTGGTTTTAGAGAAAGTGAGTTTAGTTGTGGTTTCAAAAACCTGTAAAACCAATAAAATTAGAACTCCAATAAATAGGCCTCCACGTCAGGGGCTTTATTTGGTCACTAGTGATTAGCAGATAATCCCATAGAAGCACAGGGGTTATTCTGCACTTGCGGGTTGTACCTAAGCCCAGACTTTTGTGTCCGGTCTTTGATATTACCCGTTACTTTAATTTTGATCTCGCTCCCAAAGACATGAAGTCACACATCAGCTGTTGAGAAATAATCATAGCACTTAAAGGAAAACTATACCCCCAAATAATGTAGGTCTCTATTAAAAGATACTGAGTAAAACAGCTCATGTGTAAAACCCTGCCTCATGTAAATGAACCATTATCATTATAATATACTTTTTTAGTAGTATGTGCCATTGGGTAATCATAAATAGAAAATTGGCATTTTAAAAAAATAAGGGCCGCCCCCTGAGATCGTAAGATTCACTGTGCACACATACAAACCACATGTAAGGTCACATGAGCCAATTAACAGACAGAATTCTGCCTTTTGCTTCCTCACTTCTTCCTGTTACAGTTAGTGTTGTAGTATTTCTGGTCAGGTGATCTCTGAGGCAGCACAGATAGAGTCACGAAATGGTGGTTGAAGGCAAGAGATGTAAAAGAGCAATATTTATGTAAATATATATTCCAGTTTGGTAAGATTCTTTAATATGTCATTCAATTTGATATAAACCATCTGTTGCTTAAGTATTCATTTTTGGGTATAGTTTTCCTTTAAATAATACTGAGGGACAACTTGGCAATAAATATGAAAAAAAAAAATTTCAGCCCTCGTTCAGATGCTAAACTCTGTCCAACCTTTAGGTAGTTATGCTGGTATTCAGTGATGGCTTTTTGTACTGGTATGGGATCCCTTATCTAGAAACCCATTATCTAAAAAGCTTCAAAGCTATGGAAAGCCATGTCTCTCAGAATCCCTTTTGAGCAAATAATTCTAATTTTTAAAAAACATGATTTCTCTGGAATAATAAAACAGTGGCTTGTACTTGATGGTAACTGAGCTGCATGAATCCATATTGGTGACAAAACAATTCTATTGGGTTATTTAAGGTTTATATGATTTTTAAGGTATGGTGATCAAAATAACTGAAGAATCCCTTTTCAACTGGCCTTCATTTGTTTATAGTTTTTTTTAATAACTTGCCTTCTTCTGACTATTTCCAGCTTTCAAATGGGATTCCCTGACCCCATCTAAAAAGTAAATGCTGTGTGAGGTTACAAAGGTATTGTTATTGTATTACTACTCATCTTTGTATTAAGGCCCTCTTCTATTCATATTCCAGTTTCTTATTTGGATCAAAGCATGGTTGCTAGGGTAATTTGAACCCTAGCAACCAGATGCTGAAATTGCAAACTGGAGAGCTGCTGGATAAAAAGCGAAATAATTCATAAACCACAAATAATAAAAAGTGAAACCCAAATATAACTCTCTACATCATACAAAAAGTTTTTCATTTAAAGGTGAACAACTCCTTTATTATTAGATTCCTGTCTACTGTGTCCTGCCCTCTACTTGTCAACTGCCCAGAATCCATAATGGAAGTTGATATATTTTATTTTCTATGACATTAATGTTCTGGATTTCATTTTCCAGCTAAATGTGGCATTAGTGGTATCGACAGGTTCATCTGCTTATATTTCATGAACATTGTGTATAGTTGGCCAATTTCTGAAGTGGAAGTAATAGAATAAGATTTGCTGTAGCACATTTTTATATCGCCAATTTTGCAGGTCATCACACCATTTAAGACTGTTATTTTATGGTTATTGTGGTTTTTTACAAGCCTTACAAATTGCCTTTGAGGGTTTTGTTGCTGATAGTAATAGCGTTTGGACTTTTTAAAAGCCCTGTTATCATAGATATGAAAAGATAAGAGAGAAGACATACAAACACATTTAAGTGCATTATGTATGGATGTATTTATAAACGCTGCAGTATATATACACGTGTTGTGCTTGAGATCAACAAAACACTATGTTATGAGGATTTCAGAAGTGATAATGTTTGAAACCGAAAGGATAGCATTTAAATTATTAACATAAGGAAGGTGTAAGGATTTATACCATGGGCCACTCCCAAGTAATCAGGGTCAGACTGGAGGGCCTGGGGTCCACCGGGGCTGCTGTCCAGGGGCCCCCCTCTGGCCCCCCCTACTGTACTACTGGCGCAGCACTGCTGCTCAGCGCGTGTGTGTGCATGCACTAATGCACTATGTTTTGCTGCGGCTGCCTGCAAAGGGAAGGTCTCGGCAGAGAGAAATTGGTAAATCTTGGTGCGGATCTGGGCCTGCGAGACCAACAAGAGCGGGGGCCCACCAGGTTTTTTCCCAATGTCTCGTCGGCTCAGTCCGACCCCGCAAGTAATACTGCAGTTTAAGTCTGTCACCTTGCATTAAAGTTATATGCTTCTTCCTTGAACCTCATTCAACTCCCTCCAAGGAAAGTACAAGTAGTTTTCTTTAACAGAAGAACATACATTTTTTAGTGAAGCCTGAAGCAGGCAGCACTATCTTAACATATTACCATGAATCACCTTCCAGAAGCCTTTAAAATAATTTGTATCTGTATATACTTTGGGTCTTTTTTATTTTTTACTCTCCTCTCTTCTGTCACAGCCTGCCGGGATCACACTAAAGCAGGCGTACCCAACCTTTTTTTTAATCTGTGAGCCAGATTCAATTGTAAAAAGAGTTGGGGAGCAACACAAGCATGAAAATTTGATGGGGTGGCAAATAAGGTCTGTGATTGGCTATTAGATAGCCCCTATGTGGACTGGCAGTCTAAAGAAGTCTCTGTTAGCAGGCTCGGATTTGTGGCAAGGCCTAGGGCAGCAAGTTTGGGGGGCTTTTTTATAGCTATGATGCTGCCCTTTATTCTAGCTCCTGTCAATTCTGGTGGAAAGTTGATTCTTAATATTATATTATGGATGAACTAAGCTACAAAAACAAATTCTGGTTCTGACTTACTGACTCCTGTCCTGGCCTGTCTCCTTCTCTCTTTTTTAAACCTGCTTATTTGCTGCCTGTGCTGGCTTTATCCTTTAAATAAGTATGACTGTTTCCTTTCTCTTATCTTTAGCAATGTTTCCTTCTACTTCTCTAGAAGCATCAACTACTTGTCCTAGAGGTCCAAGTTAAAAGAATATATGTACCTGATTTATTGTTATACCGTCGTGGCACCACTTTACCGTGCACAGATTTTTCTGAAAAGGACTTTCATTGGAGGATTTACTTGAACTTACTGGCTGCTGGTGATGTAGACCAGAGATCTTCTGATCCAAATCCACCAAGTGGGTGTTTAATAGACGTATGTAACAAAATCCTATGTTCCATAGTGTCGACTATTGAGAATAGTCCAGCAGTGAATTGTAGACAGCAATCTGACTTCTAGACTAGATAGACATCTAGAATATACAAGCCTTTGTGTTTAATTACTTTATAACGACCCGGCAAATAAAAGATCCTATCATATCAATCAAACTATACGTTTTCAAGATAATAGGAGTACAGTTTTGGAACACAAGGAACAGGCTATTTATATTCTATATTCATCAACAGAAATGAGCTTTATACAATTGTATTTGGTAAGTATTCTATACAAATCTATGGACCTCATTGGTCTAGATAATAGAAATATTTTCCTACTCATGTAATATTATAACCAATCTATGACACAGAGCTAATTAAAAACATCTATTGGGAAATGGTAAAATATTAGAAGCTTTTGACATGATACATATCACTAACTCCACCATGATGGCTGAATGGCTTCAAGCACCTCTTCAGAATAGGGTTGATTAATCAATAGCAATGAAAATCACTTCACCTTGAGGACTGAAGTAGCGATGGAGTCTTAAGATTTAAATGGCTTTGTATCAGTTTAATGCAGAACATGTTATTGATCATGGTGCCTATTTTCTGTGAGGATACAAACATTAGTGCCGTTTTCAGGAGTTGCACATTTATAGACTGAAATCCGCAATCTGCAATGTTCCTTTTACAAATCATTTTTTCCTTGGGTTTATCTTTATTATTTTAGTTCTTTGGAAAGGTTCTTAGGGGAACCTTTGGGGATTTCAAAGACTGACTTTAATTATACAAGAAGAATTCTTTGCAGACACCTCTATTTGAACACTAGTATCATGATCAAAAAAAATCCAATGTATTGCCAGTACCCACATCCTTGTGTCCATTTTCTATTTTGAAATGTTATTTACAGAAACAGAGCAAAAAATATAAAAGATTTATAAAAGTACATCTAAATCAAATAAAAAAAAGCAACGTTCTACCTAATACATTAGTACAAGTTCAGTAATCTGCATGGCACTCATTACATTTGTAACTGTATTACTGTAAGGGATTACTAAGGAAAGGAGTGAGTCCTTAGAGCAGGAGCTTTTAACATTCCACGGGAATTGAGAAGGGAGAGGCTGAAGATCAGGAACAGGATTGTGATGGGGTGGGCCAAAGAATTAAAAACAGGCTGGAGTGGGATGGAGGACTGGAGCAGGACAGTGCAGCAAAGACTGGAGAAGAGCAGGTGGAGGACTAGAGTAGGTGGAGGACTGGAGCAGAACGGTTCTGGCCAAATCTGGAGCAGAGCTGGTGGAGGACTGGAGCAGCAAGGTGTGGCTAAAGACTGGAACAGAGCAGGTGGAGGACTGTAGCAGGACAGTGCAAGAGAAGACTGGAACATAGCAGATGCAGGACTTGAGCAGAACAGTGGGAGTGAGACTGGAACAGAGCAGGTGGCGGATTGGAGAAGGACAGTGCGGGTGAAGACTGGAACAGAGCAGGTGGAGGACTGGAGCAGGACAGTGCAGGAAAAGACTGAAACAGGATGCAGGAAACAGGAAACAGAAGCAAGACTGGAGCAGGAATGAACAAGGGCATGACTAGGAACAGGGACAGAAGCAGGAACAGAACAAGGGTGCAGGATCAGAGCAAGAGCAGGTGAAACAGCAGGATCAGAACCAGGGCAGGACAAAGCAGAAGAGCTAGGGTCAAATCACAGTGCTTGACCAAGGCCAAACCTTAGGCACCAGCTGTAACGAGGGCTGGGCTTTTATAAGGCATGATTGGCTGACCCCACCCGACCAATAAGAATGTTTGGGTGAAAGGGTTAATATCTATACTCTATAACAGGGGTGTCCAAAAGGTAGATCGGGATCTACCATTAGACATTTAGCTGGTTATCAGTAGATCTCAAGGCAGCCAACAAACAACTTGTCTAAGCCACCCTCCTATTTTATGCTTTTCATTCAGATATTAATTATGTTAAGGTCACATAAGAAATAGTTGTTTGTTAAAATATAGCAATATAAAGTCTCTCATGAATCAATATAATATTTAAGTAATATTTTCCATGGAACAGAATGCTAACAATGCTTTTATGGATGTAGATCATAATGGGAAAACATCACTAAAAGTAGTAAAGTATGGGTCTATAAGGAAATATAAAGTACTGCTCTATAAGGAAATATTACACTCAACAACTCCTTCACTCTCGGCTTGTATTAGGCAATGGGAAAGAGAATTGAATGAAACAATAGACAAAACAACATGCCAAAAAATCTGGGAAAATACAGCCAAAAGCTCAATTAATATTTTGGCACAAGAAACATTATATAAAGTAACTTCAGGGTGGTATATGGTCCGAGTCAAGCTACATAAATACTACCCCAACTCCAGTCCACTTTGCTTCCGATTGTTTTCGCTACGGGTCCCTACATATACATCAGATGAGATGCATAAAATTGTGTAAGTAGTTGATAGCTGCTGAATAAAAAGCTAAAAAAAACTCAAAGACCACAGATATAAAATAAAATAAATTGCAAATTGTCTCAGAATACCACCCTCTACATCATACAAAAAGTTGACGCTAAAATGAACAACCCCCTTGTAGTCTTCCAGGAGTTGTACTAGAAGAGGTCCTGTATTCTTCAGGATAATAGAGGTTAGTCTACCTCATTTTTATACAGTGTTTAGAAATACAAGTCATGTAGTTTCATACTAAATAATGCAGACAAAAAGATACCAGAAACCATAATATTATTAATTTTTTCAGCCTCAGTACATCACCTTACCTGAGATGTGCCTGAGTAGCTGTTGTTCAATATGAGATTTATATCACATAAAACTACTTTATTATAACTGAAGGCTGAAGGCAAAGCAAAAGATGTGCCCTATATGGGATAAGGTACATGAGCAATTGCTAGAATGTTGGCCCTGTAATCATTAGTGAGACTTCAATAAATCAGCACGGATTCAGACTGAGGAAATACATCAGCATGCAGCAGCATTTACATGTGTGTGTATGAAAATCAGAGTGGAATTTAATCAAAGCGTTTATTTTGGCACTTGTGCAATGTGTGGGAGGATGCTGTGTGCTCAGTGAACCCCAGTAAATGATAATCTGTCATCAGGGAAACTAATGCTTTAAAGACAAATTGAAGATTTTTGTAAAGATTCCACAAATACAAAGAAATATGACAGATTCTGGCAGCACTTTGACAGATCCTGAAAGGAGCTGAAAGGCAGACTGGATTTTTTTTTATGATAAAGAAGACATGGATTTGTGTGCATGAATTTCATTAGATAAAGGGCAAGATTAGATCAGTTGCCCTGGAATAGTAAAACCTGATTTATCATTTACCTGTAGTATGCTGCTGCATCGTTCAATTCAAGGCAAGTTGCCTTCTAATCATTCAAAGAAATGGCTTTGTGTCTGCAAAAATACCCAGACAGTTAATTTTGTGAACTCCAGAACTAAAACTGATATTTAGTTTTGCTACAGGTATGGGACCTGTTATCCAGAATGCTTGAGGCTTGGGGTTTTTCTGATAACAGATCTTTCCGTAATTTCTTCATACCTTAAGGGGCAGATTTATCAAAGGTCGAATTGAAAATTTTAATTTTTAAATTCAAATTTCGAGTTTATTTTATTGTAATTAGACTAGGGAATAGTCCAAATTGATTTGAGTTTAAAATTTTTTTTAAAATTTATCATGTACTGTCCCCTTTAAAAATTCTAATTTGACTATTCACCATCTAAAACCTGCAAATTGGAGTTTTAGCCTATGGGGGACCGCCAACAATCAATTTGGAGTCATTTGGTGGACTTTTGAAAATCAAATTTTAAAAAAAAAAAAAAATTATTATTTTTGGTGAAAAAACTAGAATCAAATTCAATTTGAATTTGATTCAAGTTTGCAGGTTGATCCTATTCACCCGAATTTGGAAAATTCTAATTTTGTAATAAATTTTGATTGCTCTTTTTTTTAGAATTTTGTGTTTATGGTAGTTTTGATAAACTCCCATAAACTCTAAATTCGACCCTTGATAAATTTGCCCTCTAAGTCTGTTTGGATCAAGTACAAGGTACTGTTTTATTACAGAGAAAAATTAAATCATTTTTAAAAATTCAGATTATTTGAATAAAATGGGGACTATGGGAGATGGCCTTTCAGTAATTCCAAGCTTTCTGGATAACGGGTTTCCGGATAACGGATCCCATACCTGCACTCGACTTTTTTATTCATCTTCTGTAGCTCCGGGGTCCTGCCTCTGACCATGTGACCAGAAACCGGTCTATATTAGCGATCAGTATTGGGAAAGTGAAATGGCAGGTCAACTGACGGAAAATTAGAGTAAAATTAATTTGGGACTCGTTCGTGAGGTATCATCTAACACGCTACACTGTGGTACGGATATTAGAGATGCACCGAATCCACTATTTTGGATTCAGCCGAACCCCCAAATCCTCCACGAAGGATTCGGCCGAATACCGAACCGAATCCGTACACAAATTAGGGATGGGAAGGGGAAAACATTTTTTACTTCCTTGTTTTGTGACAAAAAGTCGCCTGATTTCCCTCCCCGTTGCATATGCAAATTAGGATTCGGATTCGGTTCGGCCGGGCAGAAGGATTCGGCCGAATCCTGCTGAAAAAGGCCGAATTGTGGCCGAATCCCTGGTGCATCCCTAACAGATATACTTATATGAAAACTCCCAAAATCAGAAAACTCAAATTTGAGAAAACTTTCAATTTGAGTGTTTTAAACTTGAACAGCTTGAGTCACAGAGAAAATTTTGATTCAAATGTTTCTAAATCAGTAAATCGAATTTAGCTTTTTCCTCTAGAAAAAAATACTCGATTTTCAGGATGCCACCAAACAACTCCAAATTGATTCCAGGACGTCCCCCATAGGCTAAAACAGCAGTACGGCAGGTTTAAAGTGGTGAATAGTCGAAGTTGAATTCTTAAAGGGCCAGTACATGATACATTTCAAAATTCTAATTCTAATTTTTTTAAAAACGTGAATCGAATTTTAACTATTCCCTAGTCGAATTACAGTAAAATAAACTCGAAAATTCAAATGTTTAAATTCAAAAATCTGCCCCTAAGTGTTTTTAATAGAGAACAAAAAGGACTTTTCTTACAGAAGGACCCACTTCTGCCTGGGCCCACCAGGAAATTCTCTGGAATCCGGGCAGGCCAATCTGACACTCTCCCTTACTCATAAGGGTTAAAGGAATGCAGACATACAGTAGGTGGCATGGGTGCACTACACAGGCAACTAGAATTTATTTTTACAATATTACTCCAGTAGTGATGGGCGAATTTGCGTCATTTCACTTCGCCGAAAAATTCGCAAATTTCCCCACGATATTCGCGAAAACGGCAAAAAATTTGCGTCCGTTTTTTACGCCAGCGTCTGGTTTTTTTAGACACCGGCGACAATTTTTTTCCGCTGACGTTTTGCGAATTTATTTGCTGGCGGCGAATCGCACAAATTCGCTGCGAATTTGAGCCTGCCGAATATATTCGCCTATCACTATTCTCCAGTTTACAGGGCAATTTTATTTCATTTTGGCATATTGGGAGATGAATGCAGTCAAATCTTTTTTCTCTGTTGGTGTTATAATAATTGCACAACTATAAAAATCGGACACTGAATCACTGCCTTAGTCCCAGTTCATTAAGAGGCATTAACAAAGGGCTTTCTGTTCAATTCTAAGGTTGTCTTTAATTAGACAAAGGTTATATTGGGTCCTTGTGATGAAGGCTAATTTGATTTTCCTCTCTGTGTTTCACTAACTCTTTGCAATGTACATAACACAGGAAACACTAATGCATGCACATTGCAACAAGACAGACTTTTAAAGATAAAAGGTATTCACTCCTAAGCAGATGAGATTCCTTTGTTAGTCAATGTTAGGCAATCATTACAATTATGCATAAGTGGCTTTATCAAATAAAAAAGGCACAGTGGGTAGGAATACGCATTTTCAATCAATTAAGGAAACTTTATGCAAATAAAAATAAAATTACAATATGACAGAAACTGCACTGGGGCAAATTTGCCCAGTTTAGGCAAATAAGCCCTTCTGTTATTGTGTAGAAATCCAGCGTCGGACTGGCCCACTGGGATACCAGGAAAACTCCCGGTGGGCCCAGGTGTCAGGGGGCCTATTGCTTCTAACCATTAGGCTTATTTCATGGTCATTCCCTATTTCTTTAAGGGGCTTAATATTGGAAGAATAGAGTATAGTAAATACATATAAAAGACTAGGAGAATAAAGAGGTTGAGTGATGAGAGCAGGGATAATAGTTTGGTCCAACGGTCTAAGATTTTCTGGTGGGCCCCTGCTATCCCAGTCCGACACTGTAGAAATCTGATAGTTAGTGGTGGTATTTTTTTAAAATTTTTTTAAAAAAATGTTTTTTATTGACCTTGGGCTTTAATCTCCCTTGTGTTATTTCCAGTTTAAAGGGGTGGTTCACCTTTAAGTTCACTGTAAAGGGATTCTGTCATGATTTTTATGATGTATTATTTATTTCTAATTTACACTGTTTACACTGCAAATAATTCACTCTACAATATAAAATTTCATTCCTGAACAAACAAGGGTAATTTTTTTAGTTGTAATATTGGTGTGTAGTTGCATCTCAGGTCATTGTGCCTGGTCATGTGCTTTCAGAAAGAGCCAGCACTTTAGGATGGAACTGCTTTCTGGCAGGCTGTTGTTTCTCCTTCTCAATGTAACTGAATGTGTCACAGTGGGACCTGGATTCTACTATTGAGTACTGTTCTTAGATCTACCAGGCAGCTGTTATCTTGTGTTAGGGAGCTGCTATCTGGTTACTTTCCCATTGTTCTGTTGTTAAGATGCTGGGGGGGAGAGGGGTGATATCACTCCAAGGTAAAGAGTAGACAAAAAATAGCAGCACACTGTTAAGTTGCAAAAGTGCTCAAGTGCATAATTTATTTAGCCCACAGCATACAAAGGCAACGTTTCGAGCCAACCAGGCCCTTTATCAAGCCGTGACTGTCCAAAGTAAAGAGAGACTGAAGTTTATCAGAGCACAAGTCACATGACAGGGGCAGCTGGGAAACTGACAATATGTCTAGCCCTATGTCAGATTTCAAAATTAAATATAAAAAAATCTGTTTGCTCTTTTGAGAAATAGGTTTCAGAATTCTGCTGGAGCAGCACTATTAACTGATGTTTTTTCAATTTTTTTCCCATAACAGTATCCCTTTAAGTTCACTAGAATGGACAACTCTAAGCAACTTTTCACTTACTTCATTATTCATCTTAGTTTTTTTCTTCGTTTTTGTAAATTATTTGCCTCTTTCTTCTTACTGTTTCCAGTTTTCAAATGGGGGTCACTGAGCCCATCTTAAAAAAACGAATGCTCTGTAAGGCTACAAATGTATTGTTATTGTTACTTTTTATTACTCATCTTCCTATTCAGGCCATTTCATATTCCAGTCTCTTATTCAAATCAATGCATGGTTGCTAGGGGAATTCAGACCCTAGTAACCAGACTGCTTAGACTGCAAACTGGAGAGGTGTTGAATAAAAGGCCAACTGGCTAAAAAAAACGAAAATAATAAAAAACGAAAACCAATTGCAAATTGTCTCAGAGTATCACTTTCTACATCATGCTCAAAGTTAACTCAAAGGTGACCAACCAGTTTTACACCAGGAATATATAGCTACTGTTAGCAGCCAATTTACAAACATCTTTTTTTTTTTGTTTCCCCAAATTGCTAAAAATCGTGGATTGTGCTACTTGCTTTACACACAAAAAAGATCATTTATTCAGTGTAAGAATTAGAAAAAACACTAAAACAAAACTTTGCCATCAAAAAGCTGCCTAACTCATGTAGAAGTCAATGGGAGCTGTTGTGTTTCAGTTATAATTTCTTTCTTTGCTTTGTGGTCTAGAGGTTTTTTGACTCTTGCAATCTTAATATTTCTTACAAAAACAATGATTTTTTTTTTGAGATTTTTTTTATGCTTTTTATATCAGGATCTTTTAATAAAATTTAGGGTTTTAGTGAAAATGATTTTTATCATGGTTTCTAAAACCTTTTAATCTACACAAATCATAATTTTGACAAATGGACCTTCAAGGGGCAGATTTATTAAGGGTCAAATTGGAAAGTCTTTTTAAGGTCAAAACTGTCAAATTCGACTAGGGAATTATCCAAACACGATTCAATTTTTTTAAAAGATTCAAATCAGATTTTCGAGATTTATCAAAGCCTGGCCCTTTAAGAATTCGAATTCGACTATTCGCCATCTAAAACCATCTGAATTCATGTATTAGTCAATGGGAGAGGTCCAGTGATCAATTTGAAGATGTGTGCAGCCTTCCTGACATTCAAGTTTTTTCAGAGAAAAAACGCGATTCGAGTTTGGTCGAATTGGAATTGAATTCGATTCGAGTTTTCGGGTTGGTAAAATTTAAGGATGCACCGAATCCAGGATTCGGTTCGGGATTCGGCCAGGATTCGGCCTTTTTCAGCAGGATTCAGCCGAATACTTCTGCCCGGCTGAACCAAATCCGAATCCTAATTTGCAAATGGGGGAGGGAAATCGATTGACTTTTCATCACCAAACAAGGAAGTAAATTTTTTTTCCCTTTCCCACCCCTAATTTGCATATGCAAACTAGGGTTCTTATTCACTTTGGTATTCGGCCGAATCTTTCACAGAGGATTCGGGGATTCGGTGCATCCCTAGTAAAATTAGTCCAAGTTTTACACATTCGATTTTTTTAATAAATAACTCCCCAATCGAATTTAGAGTAAAATTTAATTCATGCGAGTTAAAAAAACCTCACAATTCGTCCCTTGATAAATCTGCCTCCCTGTGTTCTCATTGCTGTAACTACTAGAAGAAGACTTCACAGGGCACATTCACTTACTTGACAGTGAAAAAAGTGCAATTTTGACTGCAGTTGCCCTATTTTTTTCCCACAATGCATACAGCGTTCAGGCGCAATACGGGTATTGCATCGGATGCAACATTGTTGGATATTAGTCCGTGTCCAATGCAATTGTATCTAATTCATCAAAATGGACACAATTGTACATGCACGCTGTCACAAATCAGTCGCAATTATGCCAAATATTTTCAAAGTGTGTCTGGCGTCAGTTCTGGTGTTTGCTCACATCACTCCCAAAAGCTCCAGGGATCCCCTTCCTCAATAGAAGCAGCAACGCCCAATTCAGAATGGAAGGCAGAAATGACTGAGCGGTGACGAGCGCAATTATAAGGAAGGGTGAAAAGCACATTAGACGCAAGTGCCTTTTGGGCACATCTGACTGCGGGGGAAAGTGTAAGTTGTACACTGCACTTACAGACATAAATGACCCCTTATATTTGTGAATATATACAGTATATATCATTTCCACTGTTTTATTTTTGTTTCTAATGTTTGGGTCCCTTAAGTACCTGCAGCAGCTGTAACTCAGAAGTCTGTGAAGCGGAATCAAGTGTTGTACGGCCAGGAGACTACCAGAGTGTGACAAAGTGCTTGTTTGTTTTGGCTTGGGTAAATGTGCGTAATCCTATTCTTGTGTATCTTTTATATTATGACTGATGAGTTTTGTGTATCTTGGCCCTGATTAAAAGCTATACATTCTTGGAGACAAAAAATTGCACTAAAGCAATAATTATTATGTGAAGACAGTTATATCCACCAGTTCCATGTGAACCACGGTCAGAGGAGGCTTTTCCAAAACTACCCCAAAAGATAATTAAATATATAGCAACAAAAAAAAATGTTTTATACAGCAGACTAGTATTTTGAAAATGTAACAGGCGCAAGTGCTGGAGTATCCACCTACTATACCTCTGTATAAATCACTGGAAAACACAAGTATTGCTGCAAAGAGAGGTCAGTGCAATGCTTGTGCTCCTTTCTTGTAGCAAAAAGGTGTAACTCTCTGCAAATTGGTGGGTGCAAAGAGCAAAAAACAGGGTTCTGTGGTCCACTTTTTGTGCAACGTTTTTGCACTTTGCATGTATATCTTTGTGCATATAATGGGTATAGTTAATTTCAGCAGTTTTAAGACAAAATCCAAATATTTTCACTGCATTGTCAGTCATGACAACACTTTTACATGCCCCTTCTTTGCAACTTAAATTAATTTTACAGGTTGTAAGTCCTCTTATATCCTCCCTCCTTAGTTGCCCTTCATCTGTATTCTCTCCTCGCTATATCTAGGGGTAAATGAACCCACAAAACACCCCTGTAAATTAAATGTCCAGGTCCCCTTTGTCCTTTTTACCCAAACTGATTTTGTTCCCCCCAAAGCATGAAGACAGACTGCACAGCAATGTACAGTTCTACTAGAATCTTAGAACAAATACAAAGTATGTCTTGTACAAGCCAATCTGTGCTTTGCAAGTCAACTGTCATTTACACCAGTGCTGTAATTTTGCTTTTCAGGCATTCGGTTTTTCCTTCCAGTTTGTTTCAAAAGACTCATGAGTCTTTAAAAGATACCCAAGGACTTATTTCTTTACATCGAAGACTAACTGCAAAACGATAACCCTGGTAAAGATTTTTCTGTCAGTATTTAAGAGGGCAATAGGCTTCCAGTTCAAGATCTGCCATCAGTTTTTGCCTTTCAAAAGTAAGCCTGAGATTAGCAAATACATTTGTGAGCAGAAGTGTTAATGGCTTTTTTTATATTTAAATATTGATTGGTTTTTACATGCAGATTACAATCAAATGCATTATAATCAGTATAAAAGTAATAATGTAGCAGTAACTTAATGGCAGTCCAGTTCCATATACTAATTCAGTCAATATACATATTTACATCCTGTATAATCGCCTTTTTAATATCTTGTTTTTATTACTGATAGGTACCGTGTAATCTTTTTTTCTGAAATAGGAACTGCTCATTATGTTAACTGTATGCTATGTGAGTTATGGGGGAAACACCAGGAAAGTGGGTTGGGGGGTCAGAGGGGTAGTTACAGAGGAATCGATCCCGTGAGTCAAGTTGCCTCTGATTGGACCCTTTCAAATTGCGCTCAGGGGAGCCACAGCAATTCATTGTCATATCCCGTGCCTTGCAGATATGCCCTAATAGTCTCCATTGTTCTGACCCATTTAACTTTGGTAATGAGGGCTTGTTGATTTGGAGGGAAGTACTCTTCCAGTTGGCTGCCCGGAACATTTTTGCTGCCGTCAGTATGTGTGTCACCAGTTTATTAGTCTCCAGGGCTTTGAATGTTTTTACAGGTAGCCCTAGGAGAAATGACAATGGGTTAGGTTCTATGGCCTGTTTAAAGGTAACTGATAGGGGCTGGGCTACCATGTCCCAAAACTCTTTAACCACCTTGCAGGTCCACCACATATGGCAAAATGTAGTGATGGGCGAATTTGTCCCGTGTCGCTTTGCCACGAATATTGCAAATTTCCCACGAAATTCACGTAACTGGCCAAAAATTCGCCAAAAGTTGACGCTGGCACCCATTAAAGTTAATGGGCGTCAGTTAATCGTCACCGGCGTCAGAAAAACTTTGATGCCGTCGTCTGAACCGGCGCAATACTTTTTCCGACGCCAGTGAATTTTTCTCCAGCGAATTTTCACGGGAAATTTGTGAATTTATTCGCCGGTGGCGAAACGTCCAAATCCATCGCAAATTTGTGCCTGTCGAATAAATTTGCTCATCACTATTAATATGTGTCCCGCTCTCCAAATCCCGCAAAGCACTGCAATGAGAGGGTATTACTCGAAATATGAGCTAGCTTTGTAGGCGTGTAATACCATCTAAATACCAGTTTGTAGGCCTTTTCCATTTGTTAATGGCTTTTTAGAAGCAGTAGATCTCGGAGGTTAGGGCATCTAGGCCGGGGGACGCTTTTAACAGCAAAGTTCATATGGCATCTGCTTTTTCATCTTTCCCAAAACCCTCCATCTGATATTTGCATTTAGTGGTTTTGAATGGACAGACTTCATTGTCAAGACGGAGATCTAGGTCTTAGCCTTAAAGGCAGAAATATCATCCTTTGAAAGCTTGTTCGAAATTGCACTTTCTAGCCTGCTCCTGGTGGCTAAGTAGGCCGCCTGATACGGTCTATTGGATGACACATTTACTTTACAGAAGGCACAAAAAAAGATTTTATGATAACCAGGTCCACACAGGAATGTAGTTCCTAATATTTCTTTCAGTAGTGAAGAGACTTAGGGGCTTATTTACTCAGAATGTAAAAATCACGAAAAATTTGTGTTTTTTTCTTTTATAAAACCTGAATGTTTCGGAATTTATTAAACCCCGGGGATGGAAAAGTCCAAATCAGAGAATCCGGCAACTGAGACTGTCGAGGTTGCATATAAGTCAATGGGAAAAGTCCCAATGATTTTTTGATGTGCGCTGGATTTTCAGAGTTTTCGATTGAAAATCTGAGTTTTCGGGTGAAAAATTAAAAAAAAACAAAAACCTGAAAATCGGAGTAAAAATCAGAAAAAATCAGATTTTTTTTCCACAAAGCAAATTTTTGGGAAAATGTAATAATAAATAAACGTAAAAAACCCGAGCGGATTTGATCGGAGTTTGTAGCAGAAAATATTGAGATAAATTTGGACTTTGATAAATAACCCCCTTGGGGTTAAAGATATGGCAAGATAGGCTGAGCACATTTAGAGGAGAAATAAAGAATAGAGTAGAGCTTACACCTAACACCACTCACAGTGGAGTGATGGGAGGAAAAATGAGGATGAAAGAATAATAAGAAATGGAGAGTGTCTATGTACAAATGTTGCTACGACTGAGAAATAAAAATGTGGATTGCTCATGCAAGACAAGGTTTTTTCCACCATACATATGGGCATCTAGAGAAAATACCTCCAACAAGGCAAGAAATCATTGCTGCTGACATGAAACATGACAGAAGTATAACTTAAACTATGGTTTAAGGTTTGAAAATGCTAATGTTGGCTGTATTTTTCAGCTTTATGTGCCATTTTTATATGAGGTCTGCCGTTATTTGGAAGCAAAGAAATGAAACACTGTCAAAGTCTGGTACAAACCTCAGCGGGAAAACATAAAGCCAATAAAAGAAAGAGTCATTAAAATATATTTATTCTACCTTGTCAGAAAAGAATATTTCCTCAGCATTCTAATGATGTGTCCACATAAATAATGTATTCTACTAACAAATGCAATATATTGAAGTGTTTCTTTATGTGTTCTTCACGCTGTGTGCCTTGTGCTTATGCACTAAATGCAAGCTACCCATTGCTGTCTGTCACTCAATAAATCTTGAAATAAATCCTGAAATAATTGTAATTCTGGTTCTGGTTCTGGTTCCCCCCAGCCAGAAGTACTAGAGCTAGTTTTCTTCAAAAACACATTTACATTTCTCATTACCCATCCCCTGGGAAATATATACAGTCCAAGATCCTGGCCCTCCATGCCAGGCAAAGTCCTGTAACTTCTTTAGCAGACAAGAGTCTTAATTCCCTTTCCCCAAATAGTACAATGTCCCAGGTAGCGTTACCTGCCCCAGTACTTTTCCCAACTGGACGAAGTGCTGCTCCCACATGGCAGGTACACAAAAAGCCTGTTTCTGCAACCAAGAGATCACTGGATCCTCATCCTTTCCTACCACTTCCCTCAGGTAACACTCACCCCAAAGGAGTCACACAGACGGGTAGTCTCACACAGACCTGACAGCCATCCACAGCGATGAAGATTCTTTATAGGCTCCAGACTCTCCCAGTCGAGCAAATAACAAGGCTTGAATCCTTCAGGTATTTGCTCCCAACGCTGTCTATAGCATCAGCTCCCCCGACATCCATTGCTGAACTGCAGCTCTCAACACTCTCCATAGTGTGAACATGAAAATCCAGCAATCTAAACCTTCTTGGTTGAGCTTTCAGGCACTGGAGGATCCTGCCCTGCCTTGGCAGGCCTATCAAACTCCCTTTTAGCCTACATTTTGCCGGATAGGATTCACAGTGAAACAAGGTTCAGCAGCAAGACAACAGCAAAACTGTAAAACTGTAATGGCTGTGAGCACATGGCATTCTCCTTTTATATTGGTGCACAGCGACACCTTGTGGCTGCCTTTGGGATCAGCCATGCTGCACCAATCAAGGGCTCTGCCCCTTTGGAAACCCTGTATCTCAGCCATGAGGCTCCTAACGAAGGGGAAATTAACCCTGTGGGGTCCCTACAATAATTATATCCGTACTGAGCAGCAGGAACATTATACTATGATGGCTGAATGGCAGCCATAATTTTATTAAGGAAATCCACCAAATGCTTCTTCTGTCTGAGAAACTTCACAAAAATACTTCTACTGCTAAAACACTGGTCCAGGCTCTCATAGTCTCCAGGACTGCATCTGGTCTCCCAGAATTGCCCACTGCATTCCATTACTGCTTCTGTCTGCGGCATCTCACCCACATCTACAAATCTCTCCCTACCACCTCACTGCTAAAGTCTCTCCCTGGACTTCAGGTCAAGCCACACATTAAATATAAAATTCTTATCCTAGCCTTCAGAGCCCATCATGATTCTGCTCCTTTCTATATATATCTGTTCTCATCTCCTCCTACACACCCCTCTGGGCCCTGAAATCAGCTCAGGAAAATCTTCTGACCATACAGTCATGCATAAAACCTTTTTTTGTTGTTAACACCCTGCCTCTGGAATGCTCTAACACCTTGCATGAGGAAAGCTCCCACACTGGTTGTCATAGATGTGCAGATTTAACTTCACATTGGACGAATGATCGTTCGGTGCCATCTCCCAAACTGCCACTATCCATTCAGATTAAATAAAGTAGTAAAAGAACAGATCAGACGATGTTCTGCCCCTGACAGCAATCGTACGAAAGATAGGTCTGGCAAAAGCTGGTGACAGTCTCCCACTGATATCATCAGATGGACATTACATGCAGAGATATTATCGGCAGCTGACAGAAATTTTCTAACCTGTATGATCATCTGAATGACCGATCGCCATGGCACGAAAAATGTCAGGACACTCGACACACCGCTCAGAAATCGTACGTATCGAAGTTTCATACGATCAAATCTTTGAGTCCATGGCCATCTTAACACTTTTCTCAAAGCTCCTTAAAAATCACCTTTTAAAGAGGTTTATGAAGATTCTCATTCAACCAGGTCATGGTATATCTGTAGAAATAAGTCAAATCAACTGGACTTGTTTTTTTTTCTTGAAGGCCATTTCTGAATTGAGAAAGTCAGTTGGATGACTGGTGAAACATAAAACATAGCAAGTCCAGTTGACCTTCTCAAAGAAGCACTTCCATAGTCTTCCTCTGCAGTAATAACCCATTGACCTATGTTTTTTTTCCCCACCCCTTTTTGTCTCTATCTGTCTCCACTTCCTAATGGATTGTTAGCTCTACAGGGCAGGGACCTTATCCTTACTGTGTATTACCTAGCATTTTAACATAAATTTATGTTGGTAGTTAAGTGCCAGCCTTTCTGATATGAGAATGCATTCATTGTATCACAGGGCTTTGTCTTATCTATTAAACTTCTACTGAAGTATAGAAATATGATTAGTTCTATTCTTTGAGAGTTTAGAGGGTTTTACATTTTTATGATGCCTATTATGTTACAGAGATTGTATGTGTTTTTATATGTACTATGTTATGATGCAATATAATTTTATTTATATGATTCGTTCTATTGCTTTGGAGCTTTGGGGGTTTTAAATGTGCATTATACTATGAATTGTATGAGTCTTACACACGATTCCTTCAGCAGATAAATCTTTCCTTTTAAAATGACTGTTTTACAAAACGTACAGTACATTTTACAAAAAAAAAAACATTTTTACTACATACAAACTTAAAAAAACGACTGGGGACATTTGTATAGTCTACACATTTTCTATGACAATGTCGAGTGAATCAGAGTTTGTTATGAAGCCTATAGCAACATTCAAACCTCCAAAGAGCAATTTCTGTTCATCAGCATCTTGGACACCTAGTTCTTTCCACTTAGAGTCAGAAGCTTATCACCTATTTTGTGTTGGCCCTTTCAAGCAGAAAATTAAACAAAGAGCAAACAAAAGCTAACATGCTGGGAGACCATTCCATTTTTTTCTGTACTAACATACAGTAGTTCTATTTAGAAGATGTAACACTTGTTTAATGTGATCATGCTGTAGACAAAGTTTCATTTATTAGAAGATATAATTGAAGGGAAAATTTACACCCTCCTTTTAACATAAACTCATTCAGTTGGGCTTATGTAGAACAGGTGCATAAACACTATCTGAACCTTTAGAAATAAATACAAATGTATTTTACATATACACATGACATCACCTGATTTCACAGATTGATAGGAGTCCATAGCCCCCCCCCCCAAAAAAAAATCTTACTGTGATGCAGCCGCTCCTTTATCTTATTTCAATGTGAAATAATAAATTCTGGGACTTGAAGTCTCTCTGTGTCCAGGGAATCTGTGTACCACCCTCTATGGAAAGCAGAGAGACTTCAAGTAAAGAATCCATCACTTAACAATGGAATAAAGCAATGGAGGGGGGTTACATGAACGATTGAGGATGAGATTAGAGGAACTCCATAACTTACAGCCTTACAGTCCTATATACATTGTTAAAAAAACTATATTTTTTAAAAATAAAATATATTATACTGGTATATGCATTTAAAGGACATGTAAACCCCACCTGCCACAGTTGTTCAAAGGTTTATAGTAAGGCTGCAGTGTCCATTTAAACGAGAACTAAACCCTAAAAAGGAATATGGCTGAAAATGCCATATTTATATTCTGAACTTATTGCACCAGCCGAAAGTTTCAGCTTGTCAACAGCAGCAATGATCCAGGACTTCAGACTTGTCACAGGGGGTCACCATCTTGGAAAGTGTCTGTGACACTCACATGCTCAGTGGGCTCTGAGCAGCTGTTGAGAAGCTGAGCTTAGGGGTTGTTGCAAAATTAGAAAAAAAGAAGAAAAATTGATCAATGCACATTCCCTGGTCCTTCCTTTTTGCATTTTGTATTGTAGCAGATCTATTCTGTTCGGAAGTTCAGCAGCTATGCTGCAGGCCAGGCTTCCATGTGGTTGTAGCACCCCCACACCTGTCTCTTTAAATGGTGGAACAATGCCTTTGGAAATGGGTGTTGGTCTGGGCAGTTTCTCTCTCTTAATAGCCGCAAGCGGGGGAAGATTAATCTAATGGAACCAATGCTAGGGTCTAGGTTATCTCTCCCCTTTGAAAGCTAATGGCAGGGGAGGACAAAGCCCTATGATGAAAACCAATGCCCAGGTCAGGAGACCTTTTATTTCAGGTAATGCTCTTATGCCGGGAGGCTTTAGCATTTGAAATTATGACCAGATGTAAATAGTTAGGGACCGCCATATGGGTTTTACCTTGACGTGGTATGGTGGCTTATCAATCTTATGATCATAACTAAAAAACCCCCTGTCTTTGTAAATACATGCATCTGCATAGATGACTGATATGACAGGGGACCAGGGAATGTACATTGATCAATTTTTCTTCTTTTTTTCTATGTTTGTAGTTAATTTGGCCAGATCAGTAGCACTTCCATTGTATTTAAGTACATTTTTATTAAGCCATGGAGTGCTCCCACAACCTTTCCTTTTTGCTTGTTGCAAAATTATCCAGCTGAAAATGAGGTTGGTCTGTAATATAAGCTGATGCTACAGGGCTGATTATTAAATTCTGATGCTAATTGCACTGGTTTTTGTGCTGCCATGTAGTAATTATCTGTATTAATTACTAATCAGCCTTATATTGTGACATTTCTGTTCTATGTGTACTGTATATTGTGAGTGGGTCCCTAAGCTCAGTAAGTGACAGCAGCACAGAGCATGTGCAGTGAATCAGCAGAAAAGAAGATGGGGAGCTACTGGGGCATCTTTGGAGACACAGATCTTTACTGCTAAAGGGCTGTGGTTAACTTGGGCTGGTACAGAAACCCAAAACATAATGTACAACATTTCTAGCTACTTCATTAGTTAAGCTTTAGCTCTCCTTTAATCACTTATGATTCTTTCACCTCCTGTAACCCACTCACTTTGGCTGTTGTCTACGGAGCATGCTCCGTTATTCGCAACTCAGATTACTAAACATGCCCTCTAGCAGCCAATAAGACATGGCATTGCGGGACTCCATAGAAACTCTGCTCTTGCTTTCTGCGCTAAGTTCATTTTAAAGGAACTGTAACACTAAAGAATTTGAATTAAAAAAATCCATTCTACCCTGCACTAATAATAACTGTAGACTGAAAGTTGTTTTAGTGGCCAAATTTTTAGGATGGAGATTTTTTTTCAGTTGATACGTCTCAAAAAGTTGAGTTTGGAAATCTTATATTTGTGATTTTTGCCAGGATTTTTTCAAATTGCACAAAAATTACAAATTCCATTATTAACTTACCCGTCTGTAATGAAGTTACCTGGTGGTCTAGTGGGCAGCAGCAGGGTCCAACGCCGACTCCCTGGCGTGGACGCCCACTGTTGTGCCGCGCATTCGTTTCTTAAAGGCGTGATGGCGTGATGACGCCAGCGCGCATTGGCGTGATATTCAAATAGTATAAAAGGCTTATTAGGGCTTTAGGTCTTTGCCCATTGTTAGGTTCTATTAGCAAGTTCCTGGGTGTTATCCTGAGTGATTCCTGACTGTTTCTACTGTGTTTGATCCTTGCCTGCTTGCTTACTACTCTGACCTCTCCAATCCTGAACCTGCCTGTCTGTGACTACGCTGATCTCTCCAATCCTGAACCTTTGCCTGTCCTCCAACTATTCTACGCTCTCTAATCCTGATTCTGGCCTGTATGACTATTCTAACTGCTTGTGCTGGCCCGGCCTGCCTGTTCCTTGTGGTGTTCTTCCTTCAGTATCCTGGTGAGACGATCATGCCCCTTTGCTAGTCCAGAACCGTTAGCTTTGCTCCTCTCTCTGTTAAGACCTGGCGGCATTCAATTAGCCGAGGGCTCCTCCTGAAGTGAAAGGTGGCTGTTAAAGGCAGAAGTGAGAGCCGAGACCAGGGAGCTTAGCTTGGGTTCTGGATATAGGGTGCCGAACGTGACACCGTCTCTTTCAGATGTCAACTCTCTGAAAAGTTACAATGTGCCATTGTGATTGGATTAGTGGAAGAGTCTATATGCGAGAACTTCCCACACCAGTCAGTTGAACTGAAGAAGCTGCTCGGATGAGTAGTGAAACTTCTTCAATGATTACTCAGAAAGTCCAGTTGTTTTAGAATTACCTAGATATACCATGGCCTGGATGAATGAAAATCTTCATAGACAACCCATTTTGCTTGCTTTTTATTTTTTTTTCTTATTTCTTCCCTGTTTTTTTCCCTTACTCCTGGATTTTAAATGGCATATCCATTATTTTCAATAAAAACAGAGCCATAGGGCCCTGCATAGCAGCCCCCACAAAACAGAAAATTTCTTAACAGACAGTTTCAATTTTATTGTTCTTTTTGGTGCAGTGGGATAACTCCAGTAATAGGCTTAACTGCTCCACGTAACCAAAGGCAATTGTGTAATTATCTGCAGTACCGTGAGAGTTCTGCAGAATCCTGTAATAGAACCTTAGAACTCTGAACGGAACTACTTCTAACTCTGAATATACCATTCATGTTTTAACATCTTCTAGTTTTTCTTCTTAACGTTGTTTGTCTGTACTTTGTTGATTTCACAGGCCTATCAAAAGGAACAGTTGACTTTGAACTAGTCTTGTTTCATACCCATCAGTAACATTAGCATTATTGGTTATTTGGCCTATAGATTTCTTAATCCCCAGTGATCCAGATTTTGCTGCTTTAATGTTGCCCGAGAAACCTTGTGTGCTGCACGTCCTGCAGACTGATTGTACTGCCATCCCAAGGTTATAATCCATCAGTGGGAATGAATCCATTGTCTGGCCTGCTTTTTAACCATCATATTAATTTATGTCTGCTGATCCGAAGTAGACAGGGAAATAGAACAGGGACACAAGTTCATGTAGTGTAAAAAGACTCCAGTACAAAGAAACAATGTTAAAAACCGGAAACCGAAAATTAAAATTTAATATATAGCTTTATCATACTGAAAAAAGAAATTTTCTAAATACAATCAATAAAATATTCTGCATATTCATGTGTTAGAGCTGCAGTACAAACAAAATAACTTTTACATAAATTCCGCATGTAGAGAGACATGATGTCTGGTGATTTTAATAGAGTGAGCTCTAATACATCTTCTAGGCAAAAGGAGCCCGCCTATAAGATATATTGGATCTAACTGTCAATGAATATCTGACACCCAACTCCTGAATGAAGAGAGAATGAAGAGAAACAGATGCTGAGAGGGGGGCTGAGTGAAGATAAACTTGATTATTTCAGACACAATACAGAATATTTAATTGATTATATTTAGAAAACGTATTTTTTCAGGATGGATTGATTTTTAGATTGCTGATATAGAACTTTATTTATCACCCATATCTATTTTCCATACTGTATAATATAAAGAAATATATAAGTAATAATTTTAGGGGATTATTTATCAAAATTCGAATTCATCTCAATATTTTCTGAAAAAAAAACTCCAACCAAATCCGCAGGGGGGTTTTTTCGGTTTATTTATCAATACACTTTCCCAAAAATTTTGTTTTGTGGGAAAAAATCTGGGGGAAAAATCGTGAAAAATCTGAATTTTAAGAATTTCCACCGGAATTTAGACCCCAGAAACTTCGGATTATTGCATGAGACCCAGCACAGATCAAAAAATCTTTGGGACTTCTCCCATTGACTTATATGCAACCTTGGCAGGTTTGAGATGCCGGATTTTCAGATTCTGACTTTTTCCATCCACGGGGTATAATAAATTCCGAAAAATATGTGATTTATTTTCAGTGCCGGATTTACATAGTGGGCGCCACTAGGCCCTCTACCGTTCGTCGCCCCTGTCCCCTTCCAGTGGGACAGGAGCAATGGGGGTTTGGTGTATGGAAAATTTTAAAAATTATTGGATCTCCAGCGCATCCCCAGTGTTCTTGAACCAATGTGGGTGTGGTTGGTCAGCATGCCGCCCCCCTAAAATCCTGCCGCCCTAGGCCCGGGCCTAGGTGGCCTTTCCACAAATCCGGGTCTGTTTATTTTTCCACTAAAAATTTGGATTCTATACTAAAAAAAAACAAATGTTTTGGGGTTTTTGGCATTTGGAGTTTAGTAAATAACCCCCTTAGTCTTGTGCATGAAAATCATGGTCTGTTGTATCAATATTTAGCACATTGCATATGGTTAGTGCAAAGTTTTTAGGATTTTTGTGTAAGCCAAAAAAACAGTTAGGGCTTTTTGACAAACCAAACCAGTAGTTTGACAACTGTAGAGGGACAAAATGGCAATTTGGGAAGCCAACTGGCATATGAGATTCACGGGCCTATTTAATAGCATTCCCATTTCTATTTTTTTCCACAAATCAATTTTTTTCTCAAAATTTTTTTTTGATTTTTCTAAAACATTTAAAATGTGAGATTTATAAAGTGTAATTACCACAAAACACTTTAATACAAACTTTGGCAAATAAAAGCAGTTGAGGTTCTAGAGAAGTCAATGGGAGCCGCGTTGATCCTACTGGACCTATTTTTTTTTAGACCTTTAGAGGCTTTCTTGTTTTTTTTCTAGTAACTGTCCAAAAAACTCACATTTTTAGAGGTTTTTTGACATATCAGCATTTTATATTTTTGGGTCGTTCGGCACTTTTTTTCGTTCGTGCTTTTTTATATTCAAATATTTTAAAAAAAATACATGGCATTCGTGAGTTTAGAAAAAAGTTTATTCATGGGCTCAAAAAACCTCGAAATCCACTAAAATGAAACTGTTGTTACATGGGCCTGTTGATAAAAGTAAATTTATGCACTTTGAATTTAAAAATATGCAGGTGACATACCCTAAATGGGGACAATGTTTTTTAATGGGGCCTTATGTCATGAATAATATTTGGAAGTTTTTTTTGAACCTGTAAAGTACCAAATATCTGCTTTACTTGCTATGTTTATAGTTCTCACTATCCCAGGTCCTACATCAGTAGCTCAGTTTGAATTCCCTCAACACAGACACATACAGGTATGGGACTTGTTTTCCAAATGCTCAGGACCTGGGTTTCTGTACAACAGATCTTTCTTTAATTTGGATCTTCAAAAATTAAGTCTACTATAAAATCACATAGACATTAAATAAACCCAATAGGCTGGTTTTGCTTCCAATAAGGATTAATTATATGTTAATTTGGATTAGGTACAAGGTACTGTTTTATTATTACAGAGAAAAAGGAAATAATTTATAAAAAATTGGATTACTTGGATAAAATGAAGTCTATGGGAGGCGGCCATCCAGTAATTCGGAGCTTTCTCGTATAACCAAACATGACCAGAAGTGCTTGATGATCTTTGCTTGTTTTGTGAAAGACTAGAAATATTTATAATGCACGTTTCTTTTAAAAATAGCAAGAAAAACATGGATAATCCATATCGCAATATTTGTAGCATCCTAAAGAGGATAAATCAATAAGTAATATAAAAATACCCTTGAAAAGGAAGGAAATGGATCATCATCGACGTCTGTTGCACTGAAAATCTGAAACATGTCCTTGAATGGATATATTCATTCAAGTGCTATTATGGCAGCAAGTCCTACATTCAATGTTCTGAAACAGCTAAATAAGCAAGAAAAGCCCATTATAGTGCAGAGGCTCTGGGGTATTGAGATCTGTCTTGTATCTTTACAATAAATTGTAACACATGTAGCATTCCCTCCAGTGGTCATCACTGATCTTATATAAAGGATGAAAATGAATATAAGGGATTGCTATTCTCATCTCATCTCATTGATAAATATGTGTGGTGACCTGTTTCAATTGTTATGAATTATGAAGAATGGTGCTTATGAACTCTGCAATTGATAAACGAGTGACATCAGACCGTGTTATAAAGAAAAAATGACATCCTTCTGAATATAGGAATGATGTAAAGAGATCATGGGGGCTAAGGTTGGGAAGGACTTTAGAATATTCTAATTCTCAGAGATGATTGCATTAATTAGACAGGGTCTAATTCCAAATGTTTGAATGGATCCTAACATGCACAGGAATTCTTGAAGCATCAATGCAAACCTGACTCCATTAGATGCGTGTCTCTTGGAACAGTCTATGCTGATATAAGACCATCTTGACCATCATGACTGTTGGCCAGAAGAAGAGTCAAACAGTTGCAGAATCCATAAAAGGGAGGATTTTAATGTCAAAGTAGAGGATATTTTTCTCTGTGACTGGATAGAGTTCAGATAGTCATCTGCTTATTTTAACATCAGCAGGTTGCAGGTTCAAATCCAGCCATGGCCAGAACATTAACGTTCAAGTGAATCTGTGGTCATCCCTTAGCGTTAGCCCTACTGCTTAATTTTTGGCAAGAACAGCTGTGTATTGGAGTAAAACTTTGCATAGTTCTCATTCAACAGGTTTGCTGAAAATACAGGGACCCATCTACAAAACTAAGAGGCCTATTTATTAAAGGTGGAATTTTAGTAGTTTAAGGATTTTTGAAACCACGCATAAACTCACTTTCTCTAAAACCACAAATGTCATGACATTTATTAAAACATCCAATTAAAAAAAATATGAAAGGAAAATAACATTAAACTAGCCTAATAATTCTTAAACTTTTTTCAGATAATTCCTAGAGGGAAAAAATCTCAAAAAGTCAGAACTGATTTAAAACAGTCCAAAAGGATCAGCACAGCTCCTATTGACTTATATAGGACCTCAACAACTTTTATCTGGCAAAGTAGTTTTGTAGAGGTTTTAGTGGATTTTACACTTAATACTATAAATCTCTAATTTTTAGAGCTTTTAAAAAAATTATGAAAACCCCAAATTTTTAGAGATTCATGGAAAAAGAAAAAGAAATCTATTCTTGGGTTCTTAAATGGTTAAAATATACTAAATTTCAAAACCAGCCTGACAAATCTGCATTCAAAATGGGTGCAACCTACTATTTATTTCTTGTATGGGGAATTCACAAACACAAAGATGCACAGTGCAGTTATGGACTCCAAGCTAGGATGTAGTATAAACCAATCAGGAGGCTTGAGGGTCCAGAAGAATAACATTTTCTGGTTCCACTGATACAGAGGAATGATTAAGAGCTAAGAAGTTTCATTCAATAGGCACATGAGATAAATTGGAAACTAACAGCAACAGCCAGCTAATACACAACTATATCGAATTGGTAATATCAAATTGGTCTGACTGTCAGAATTAGATATAAGTTGAAAATGTTGCTTATTGTTTAATCCTGCTATAATACTTTACCTAGAATTATTACTGTATCTAGGGAAGAGAAGAGCAAAATGATTCAGCAAATGAAGAAATCTTGCGAATGTCAGTATGTAATAACAAAGAACAATTCACAAATATGAGATTCATTTGTTTTATGCAAAACATTAGGCTTTCTCTCTAATACTCTCTATTTTTTTTTTAAAATCTAGATATATTATATATGAAATCTTTCATCAAAGACTAAACTTTAACAAACGCTACTGTTAATTTTATTCAATTCGTTCTCATTTGCCTATTAATAAAAATAATTGGCTGGTATGGAAAACTCTTGGCTCTGCCTTTATAAAAATAAATTGCCACGGGAAGGTTAAAGAATCTCTGCTGGTAATATGCACGTCAAAAACAGGAAACTTGATTAAAAAGCTATTAGGTGAAAATTATGCAAAGCATTTAATATCGGCTCAATAATCCCCATTCCGCAGGTAATTCATAAGCTATTAGAAAACATACATAAAAAATAGTTTATTAAATCTTTTGTCATGCATTCAGGAGAGGAGGATTTTTACTGTGTTTAATTCCATGCTTAATTTTCATCCTGTGCAACAGTTCAGGACATATTTATAAAGCAATGGAAGCCATAAAAATGGTGTACAAAGCAGTAGCAAATAAATGGTATATTTAGTAAGCTGTGTATTTTGCTGTGATATAACACAGGGTTCTCTGAAATCCTCACATAGGGGCAGATTTATCAAGGGTCGAATTTCAAATTGATGAAACTTCGAAATTCAAATAAAAAAAGACCAACCGAAATCTATTTAAAAAATCGAATAGGTCAGTTTTTGATCGAATTCGAAATGTACAAATCGAAGTAACAGCGCATTTGATTTCCAAAAAAACCTTACATTTTAAAAGTCCACCATTTGACTCCAAATAGGTTCTAGGAGGTCCCCCATAGGCTAAAACAGCAATACGGCAAGTTTTAGATGGCAAATGGTCGAAGTCTAATTTTTAAAGAGACAGTACATGATAAATTTCGATAATCTAACTTTTGATTTTTTTCTATTATGCAGCTTAAAATATTGAAATCTATAGTATGACTGTTTTCCTACTGTTCCAGTTGTATATGGATATTGATTGGGCTGCTAGGGCACCATACACATACCAACTTCATTTCATGTGATATCTTTGGTACGTGTATGACCAGTTTAAGTTGTCTAGTCCAGGGAGAATAGTATAACCCAAAATGTCAACATTAAAAACGTTTCCATGACCAGCACATTTGTGGAGGGAGTTGCAGACAAAGAAGCACAAGTGGCTCTTATTCCAGCTGTACTTTTTTACTGTGGGAACGTAAACTATAACTATATAACTATAGAGGAAGCATCAGGTGAATGTTCTGGGTGGGCAACCCTGTGGTGGGCCCCACCAAAGATTTTTTTGTGGAGGGGGGACACAGCACACTGTTGTTACACCACTGTCTGCAACCCTTATATAACTGACCCCATAGGTTGTACAGTTAGCTGTGAGTAAGTGTCCATTTCAGACATGAAATGGTTATATATGTCCTAGTAAAGACTTTTTTTTTACTAAATACCTTTGGCTACTGCTTTACTACTGGATGGTCTCTTCCTACATCCAAATGTTCTACATATTGCAAAAAAGTTAGGCAAACCCTTGGACTGAGGGTTACCTTGGTAAGAGACAATTCTATAGGTTCCTTTTCTTTTCTTTTTAATTTTTCTTCCTGTATTGTTTATTTTTTAATCTTTAAATTTTAGAATTTTGCCAAGAACGGAGCTATACACCACTATCTATGTGGTTATCAGGTAGTAGCATGTACCTCACCAGTTAGGGATGGAATAAGCAGGATAGGATAGTAGTAGGTCCTGCACAAGAACCTAGATTAGCGAGGGACACCCATCACAAAAGCTGGTCCAATTCTGAAATTTACTCTGTGTCTATATTCCTTTTTTACATTGCATTGTAATTTCCTTTTTTTTTATCCACCTTAAAGGGATACTGTCATGGGAAAATGTGTTTTTTTCAAAATGCATCAGTTAATAGTGCTGCTCCAGCACTGGATCCATTTTTCAAAAGAGCAAACAGATTTTTTTATATTCAATTTTGAAATCTGACATATTGTTTCCCAGCTGCCCCCAGTCATGTGACTTGTGCTCTGATAAACTTCCGTCACTCTTTACTGCTGTACTGCAAGTTGGAGTGATATCACCCCCCCCAGCAGCCTAACAACTGAACAATGGGAAGGTAACCAGATAGCAGCTCCCTAACATAAGTTAACAGCTCCCTGGTAGATCTAAGAACAACACTCAATAGTAAAAGTAGTAAAAAGCTAAGTCCCACTGAGACTGATTCAGTTACATTAAGTAGGAGAAATAACAGCCTGCCAGAAACTAGTTCCATCCTAAAATGCAGGCACAAGTCACATGACTGGGGGCAGCTGGGAAACTGACAATATGTCTAGACCCATGTCAGAGTTCAAAATTAAATATAAAAAAATCTGTTTGTTTTTTTTGAGAATTGGATTTCAGTGCAGAAGTCTGCTGGAGTAACACTATTAACTGATGCATTTTGAGAAAAATATGTTTTCCCATTACAGCATCCCTTTAAGTATGCTGACTTACTTTTGTTGTGCTATTATATTGCATTGTTGTTATTTGTCACTGTATATTCGCAAATGCCAATAAATTTAATTGGAATGAAAAGACAAAAGCTGGTCTTTTGTGCTCAGTGCTGTTGATGGGAATGTATTATTATTATTATTGTTACTACCAAAAATAGAGACAGGTCCCCTGGGATCAGCACTGTAGACTGAAGACAAGGATATGAAGGAGGAAAACCAGAAAGGTTTGAAGTAACTGAGAGAAAAATGTGTGAAACTACTGACACCGACACCTGTATTAAACAGTTCTGATTGTGCCTGGAATGGATAAAGATTTATGTAAGAGAATGGAGAGGTCCTGAAATAATTGCTTGGCATCTGTATGATCACTGGCTTTGGTAGAAATACAAGGTAGCGTTGGAAGCACAACTCCTGACACCCTTGTGATGACTTTTATTTGGCAGAAGGTGGAAAGTATACACTTTATTTTTATAGTGTGTGTGATTGGTACTGGGCAGGTACATAGAGTCTTGAGTTCTGCCGATCAATTACAGTCATGTCCATGCTCTTCAATCACACACTGTATAAGGTTTGTTTACAGCTATGGCATGATATTTAGAAATTGTGTTATGATTAATGATTATATTGCAATAATATTATTGTGAATAAATATACGTATAAACATCTGAAGTTTTTAGAGAATTTCCACATTCCTTAATGTTCAATAGAATTTGAAATGCGTGGAATTTGTGGAGAAGCTAAATATTTCGTACCAGAAATTGTAATAACTGGAATCTAGTCCATTAATTAAGTTATATAGTAATCAACTACCCTGGACACCAAGTACTCAGAACACTACCCTTGACACAGAAAAGAGGTGTTTGTTAGTTTAAGCTCCTGAATTCTTTCAGCATCAGTGTGACTATGGTTTCTGGCTATAGCTTGAATCATTAGTATTTGACACTGACATGCTCTGATTTTTATCATCAATGATCAAGATCAGTGTATCTTCAAGCACGGCACCTGTCAGATTTACTTTCCAGGCTCCCTTTGTAAGCACAGTCTGTCAGCTCCTGTTAGGGAAATGCTAGAAGGGTCGGAGAGATGATGTACAAGACTACACTGATTCTTTAAATAGCCCACCACTCACAGTTGTATTGAGAAACTGAGAGGTGGCTCTCAAGAACTCTATAAACAGGTTGAATCCAACCTGTCATGCATAAATATTGCATCCCATTAAACAACTACTGAAACAAGGCAGAATTTCACATTGTGTCAATGCATGCCCTTGCATAGCTTTTCTTAAAATGGCGCAAATCACAAATTAAGACATCTTAGATGTCATCTCATGACAGTGGGGGTGTAAGGAGCTTTAAGGGATCATTATGGAGGAGGAGTCCTTCACAAGGGACAAGAAAGGGTGATGTAGAAAAAGGATCAGGGTGATGAGGGAGTCAGGACTGGGACGTGAGGGTGAAGAGGCAGTGACTGGCAGGAACGGAATGGTGCAGTCGAAGAGACAGAATCTGGAACAGGACTGGAGCAAGGAACAGAAGCAAGACTGGAGCAGGAGTGAGAACAAGGGCACAGCTAAGAACACAACTAGGTGCAAGTACCAGGAACAAAACAGGAATAGAACTAGAGTATGAACAAGAGTAGCACCTGTGTGTAGCACCTACATTTGTAGCTATCTGTCACGGTCGGCACCCTAAACCAGAACTAGTGCCAAGCTCCCTGGTCTCGGCTCGGCTTCACCAGTAGTGTGACCGCCTTTGGCTTCGGGAGGAGCCCTGAGCGTACTCGGATGCCACCTGGACTTTTCGAGAGGAGCAAGGCGACGAGTTCTGGCAAGCAAAGGGGCATGACAGTTGTTGAAGTCAGTAAGGCCGAAGTTCGCGGTACAACAGGAAAGACAGATTCGTGGTCAGACTGGCTGGGTCGAGGCAGGCAGATAGCTAGAATCGTCAGGCAGGCAAGGGTCAAACCGGGTAATCAATCAGATGGGATGAGGCAGAATCGGAGTCAAATAACAGGCAAGGGTCAGGTTCCAGAGATGAGAGTAGTTAAACAGCCAGGCAGGGCAAACACAGGAATCAAACAGACTAGAAGCTTTTCAGCACAAAGTACAAGGCACCAGGAACAAAACCTATCACGGGCACTGAATACAAACTGAAATCCCTTTAATTACAGTTTGAATTTCGCGCCACTGCGTGCTGACGTCATCACGTCAGCGCGCATGCGCAGAAAACCAGGAAGAGGTGCGCGCGCCCTAACAGACCGGTGCCTGCAAGGAAGCAGTTCGGCGTGGGGGGCGTCCCTGCCGAGGGGGCAGCAGGCATCCTTGCCTTCCCCCCACTAGACCACCAGGGTAAGATTTTATTACACTATCTAGCACCAAATAAATTGCAGGCTTCGGGACAGTGGTTATCAAAAAATTATTATACAGGGACTTCTACATAACCTCCATCATCAAAAGCAGAAGGTTATGCTGGGCTGGCCATCTGGAACATGCGAGAGAGGACCAAGCCCTGATGAAGGTCAAAGGACTGTGGGACAACAATTCACAGGACCCACAAGATAGAGATGGCTGAACAATGTCGAGGATGATAACTATCTTTTTTAGCTTCTGCTGAGCCCTTTTTAAGGCTTCTTAGTATATCTCTCTGTATGGTCAGTGTGGTTGTTTGGTGGCACCACAGGAGCACGCTATAGAGCCCAAGCTAATAATCTTCTTCTATCTGAGGCAGAGCAGTATTGTTTTGTGTAAAGACAGTTATAGTATAGAGAAGAACATTTCCAGTTTTCATTAAGAATAACTAATTGGAGAAACTATTCCTGACTTCATGGCATATACTGTTTTGTGGGTGACTGCTCTGGCTTGGTGTAAGCTTGAAAAGCACGCAATGTTATACTCACATATTCTGTACAAGTATGGAACCTGTTATCCAGAGTACTTGGGACCTAGAGTTTTCCAGATAATGGATATTTCCGTAATTTGGTCCTTCGTACCAGGGTCTGACTGGGGGGGCGGGGCCCACCGGGACTGCTGTCCAGGGCCCCCCTCCGGACCCCCTGTCCCCCATCTGCGACGCGCAAGCATGTGCGCACTGAGCCACAGGGCACGCATGAGCACACAGAGCCGCACGGAGTGCGCATGTGCGCATGGAGCCACACGGCGCCCATTCGTGACCATTTTGCTGTTTAGGTCCTTGAGATCCGGAGAGGGGGTCTGGCCCAGCGGGGGCCCATGAGAACCGGGGCCCGCCGGGCTAGGGCGAAACTGCTTCATACCTTAAAGCTGGCTATACATATGGAGATCCGCTCGTTTGCAAGGTCACCACCTTGAGGTGGGCGATATTGAGCTGATTGGATTGTGGGCCCTAGAGCCCAATGATCGGATCGGAAAACATCGGTTAGCATCAACTAACCGATGTGGTCTTGGATCCAATGGGAGTTTTAAGCCTGGATGATAGACATCTGGCCGACTTTCAGACAGATATCTATTGGGGAAGCCCATCGGAGGGCCCCATACACTGGGCAATCAGCTGCCAACTTAATCTGTCGGAAGCTTAAATCTGCCTGTGTATGGGCGCCTTAAGTCTACTAGAAAATCATGTAAACATTAAATTATGTCTAAGTTGGGATCAAGTACAAGGCACTGTTTTATAATCACAAATAAAAAAGGAAATCATTTAAAAAATGTTGAATAATTTGGATAAAATGGAGTCTATGGGAGATGGCCTTGCGGTAAATTTTGGAGGTTTCTGGATGATGGATCCCATACCTGTATTTTTGTAGATGAAGTTCACAGATGAATATATTTATCTTCATCATGAACCATTTACAGTAGTATTCTCTCATACATCAGTAAGCATTGATGCAAAAAGGACATTTCTAAACGGCTTTCCTACGGGGAGATGCAGCACCAGCCCCCTTCTAAATCAGCGGCACAGAAAATGCTCTTAAAAAGCTTATTTATGAGGATGTAAATATATATGTCTTGCAGGAAAATCCCCAATGAGCTAGCTAACAACTTTCTTCCCAGGCAGGCTTTGTGGAGGCTCATTACTGTACAATTTTCTCCACTACATCCCTCATTCCACTAACTAGATTAGCACACTCACAACAACACATTTGGAAGTATGCAGCAACTATCTAATTTTAGATGACTCACCTAGTGCCTTGAGCACACACAGCTGCGGTTTGTTCTGCGATATCTTAGAGAAAGCACTGCCGTGTCTTTAAGCAGAATGGAAAATGCTATATACACACATAACAAGGTAAGCCCTAATGCATTTGAAATCCAAAAACATGTTTTTCGGTGTTGCTGGCTGAGCCATTATAAAGGAGGTGCAGTTGGAAAACAGATGCCAAGCTGTAGGAGTCGTTGATGATCTCTGGCAAGAGAATGCCACTCTTTGAGAGTGGAGAACAGTACAATGTTCGTGCAGAATTATAGTGTTTATGTCTATTATAATGGAAGCTGTTACAGCTCTCTGGTCATTTGTTTCGCTCCATTTGTTCGCTGCATTGTCTGTTTCTTTTGTTCACTTTTCTGCTTAGCGCTGTAGAAAATGTTGCTTTTTAAATAAACTGTAAAAATGATAATGGTCCATGGATTGAAGTCCCAAATCTGACACTCCCAATTAAAAATGCATTGAACGGCTGGAACCAAAGTCCTAAGAACACATTATACTGCTGGATCCAGTGGTATAACTAGATATTACTGGGCCCCACAGCAGATTATTCTTCAGTCCACCGAAATGTCTAGAGGTTGACCTGTTGTACCAATATTTATTGAAACTGTAAATGAATAAGGGCCGTATGGGGCCCCTATACCTCCTGGGCCCCCCTGCAGCCATAGGGTCTGCTTCCTCTGTAGTTATGCCCCTGGCTGGATCCAAAGCCTTGTCCCACAACATGAAGATAAATAAGAAAACATAGCCGTGCCGTGTTTTGTTTCTTTTATCAGATTTGTTTTCATTCTTCCCGTTGTCCCTTCTTCTAAACTTCATGTTTCTCACATTTCCATCTCATTTATCCTTTCCAGCCTGGAGTCTTTGGTGTCCAAGCCCTTACTATATCCAACAGGAATCTATACTAGACGTTCTTTGGTGACCCAGCCTGCTGGATTGTGTCCTCTCTCTCTCTCTCCAGTGTGGCCCACCAGAATACAAGGAAAGCTTCTGTTGGGACAAGGTGTAAGTGGACCTTCCTATTCTTAACCATTTGGCCTATTTTATGGTCATTACCTATTAGTGTATGGGAACAAAGGGGAGAAACAGATGGAAGGATAGATAGTACAACTATATGTCAAGAAAAGCGACTAGGGTCGAGTAAGGACAGGACTAATAATCTCACATTGCCCCAATCCCTCATCCTGGAATCTGCAAAGAAAGTACCTAGTGGTCTAGTGGGGGTGCAACGGGGATGTGGGTGTGCGCGTCTGTTCTGTAATGGAACGAGCACCGATTCTGGTTTTTGACACATCGCCACGCATGACATCCTATATTCAAATATTTAAAGGGCTTACATGCAAATATTCATTGCCCAAAGTAGTTCTATTCACATAGTTCCTGGTTCTGACCAGTTCTTGACCCTGCCTGTCCCTGACCAAACCTTGTCTGCTGCCCATCCTGACCCTTGTCGGTTGTTTGACCATTCTCTCGGATCCTGTCAAGTATCTGCTATTTTGGTGTACTGACCTGGCCTCTGACCTCGACTACACTTCTGTCTCTTGATTTTGTACTGCGCTGCACGATTTAGTATTGACCTGGCCTCAGTGGCAGGCCAAACGGGCTGGGCATCCTGGGCAGCCATGACGGCTATCTCGTCTCTCCTGTTGGGCACACATGTGAATGAGCGCAACGTTCGCATGCACAGTTCGAGGACGAGTGCACGGTCGTGTGCGCACGCGCAGAAAAGTGCATTCACACGCCAATCAGCAGGAAGTAATAGAAAGTGCTGGTGGAGGTGGGAAACACTGGGGCCAAAACTAGGAGACAGAGACAAAAGAAGTACATGCCTCGCGCCCAGTGCCTCTTCTGCCTACCCCTAGTTCCAGCCCTGCCTGACCTGTCCTTTGACCATGCTCCTATTCTCCGTTCCTGTTAAACATATGGTTCCCTTGCTCACTCAGAACTCTCTCCTTGGTCTTTTCACATTAAGACCTGGCAGGATCCGAGTAGCGGAGTGCTTCTCCCGAAGCGAAAAGCAGTTGTTATAGGCAGAACAGTGAGCCGTGACCGGGACCTTGGGGTTAGTTCTGGGTTCTGGGACCTAACGTCATACAATCTGACCTATTATGTCCTAGTCTTAAGCATATCTATTTCTTCCTGCTACTCCCACCCCCATCGTTTCTAATTATCAAAATGCATGTCACAAAACCAAAAATATATTTAGCCAGTAACCCCATTAATGAGTTAAGAACTTCACAATCCAACCTGGAAGATGAAAGGCCATACTTCTCTTGTGTTCTGGTTTGGATCAGTGCAAACTGCCTACACTATTTACAGTATATGCGTGTGGTCAAATTCCTCTTCACTGTGGATGTTACTACTGGATTTCCCTAAAGCTATCATTATGTTATGATCTCTATATTATTATTATTATTATTATTATTATTATTATTATTAGTATTATATATTATTAATATACTCTGCTCAAAAGTAGCAACAATATTATAGCCGGACAAGCAGTGAGTGTTGTAGTAACATGGGACAGCTTTGCCCCAGTCAACAAAATGCTGCTTGTTTCTTACTCTCCCATATAATGAGATCTAATTATATAGGCTTTACTATGTTTTTGGTTGTAGGTACCCAGATATTTGTATACTGATTTGTGTCTTGTCTGTACTACATACATGCAGGTACAGTATATCAACCCATTCTTCATTTTCTTCCCTATGTGTATGGCCTTGGTGCTCTCTTCAGGAAGGCCACAAAGGCCTGAGCCTATGGCGGTGCAGTTTTAGGGGCAGCATGTCACCCAGCCGCATTTGGGCTTTTTTCCGGAGCAATGGAAAATGGATGAGCAGGATACTTGACAGTTCTTGAAATTTCCCGCTTGCCAATTCCCCAGTGTGTTGGGACAAAGGAGACACCACACATGTATGGAGGTGGTGACCAGTTAACGAAGGCTGGCCTAGGGCAGTAGGTATTGTAAATCTGGGACTGGTCTCTATAATATAAGAATTCCATCCAGGCTCTTCAAAACTTTGTGAAACACACTTAGGTGCCTTCAAACAGTGTAGGTGGAAAAGACAGGGAAACCTGGAACACAGTTTATTGCAGTAGCTCCACCACACTAGGGCCCTGGAGCTTCTCTGTTTTGGCACAGTGGAGAAATAACAACATACCCACAGTGAATGTTGCTGTGTTGCCCATGTGATGGATATTCCAGATGCCTTGGCAACAGATTCAAAAACTTGAATTAATTGTATTCATTTAATAGGTATCCTATAGCATCCAAGGATAGACACTTGTTTTATAGTGTGTCACTAAAGGTGGCCATAGACGCAAAGGTCCTATCGTACGAATCTAGGATTCGTACGATTTTCAGATCGTGTGTGGAGTGTGCCGACCTTTTTTACCGGCGGAGATCAGAAACCAGAATAGTCTTTCATGGACTTTAAGGTCAGAAAAATGCTCTACAAGTAACACATCTGGGAAGCAACATGAGGCGTTGGTATCTTCAAAAACTCACAAAATGCTACAGGTCTGCACAACTGGAATTGCTGCCAATGGAGGATTCTGTGATGAATATAAAGGTGAAGAACAAGAACAGTTATATAAAATGAGAAGAATGTTAACATTGTCAACGTACTGACTATAATTACGAATCAGTGTAATACAACATTGGTGAATATGTTTCCGTCAACTACATGAACATTATTTGGTGATTCCAAAGGCGCATGCCTGAAGTTGTTGTACAACAGCAAACCTCAGTGTATCTGTACATGTGTCTCTATGGTTCATTCATCTTCAACAAAGCCTTTATAACAGTCATAATATTATATTAAGGGAAAGTAATAACAGTGCCGCTTCAGTTATTGCCTAACTTAATGAATACTGTAGGTAGCATAGCATTTCCCAGATTGAATTCAGTTTTTCCTTGGGCAGAAACATATTTATATGTTTATATATTAGTATTTCATATAGTTTTGATCATTTACTTTAGGCTCACAAAGTATTATGCAGGAATTATTAAAAATTGCCTATTTCAGATCATGGCAATGAGTTCATGAAAGATTCATCATAAATACATATCCTTGATGCGCTCATGAGCAAGTTTACATATTGAGCTTTATCCAAGCATAAATATTAATGTTAAGGTTTCATAAACAAATAATGGGGGAAATAATTATATATAAAGGTTCTCATTATCTCATATAAATCTAATGTCATGGTCTTTGCTTGATATTGCAGGGACAATACCTACCCCCCCCCCTATAAAAACTGCATAAATAGATAGGCTGTGTAGAATAAAAAAAAATTCTAATATAGTTAGTTAGGCAAATATGCGCTGTATAAAGGCTGGAGTGACTGGATGTCTAACATAACAGAACACTACTTCCTGCTTTTCAGCTCTATAACTCTGAGTTAGTCAGCCACTTGAAGGGGGCCAGCAGGGGACAAAACTGTTCAGTGAGTTTGTAATTGATCCTCAGCATTCAGCTCAGATTCAAAAGCAACAGTTATGACCCATGTGGCCCCTCCTCAAGTCACTGATTGGTTACTGCTTGCTTGTTTTTACATCTGTTTTCTAGACTATTTTCTCTCCAACTATTTTCCCTTAAATTTTCCATGTCCCCCATACCAAGCTAGTGAAACAGAGATAGAAAATTAAATACAAACGCCATAGGAGAGGGTCTCTAAATACATCACTTTTGTGTGTGGCCAGAGGTAACATGCATTTTCCACCATCTATGACTAAATGCTTCCTAACCTAATAGTTAACTATAGGTAATAGAAACCTATAACAACCCCTGTGCTTTTTTATTTATTATGCCCATTCTACTCCAAACAACGCAACAGAACAGAGGCTTGCACTTTTGTTTGGATTATTGGACAAATATTCTCAACGTCCTTCATTAATCTTTGGCACAGGGACATCAACGTTCCTTTATATTCTAGCAACAGATGCAACAGATAAAAACATTTTAAATGGAAAATGTTAATAATCAAAGTAATAAAGGCAGAATGGGTAATGTGTGGGGCTTTTGCCAATCATCAAAGATTCATGAAATAGTAAATTTCAAGAATAGAAATATGAGCAGATGTTGTTGTATGCTCTTTGCAGAGAATGCCAAATGTGTAATACAATACCACCCTCTAATGGTTGCACTGTATATTAGTAGTCAAGAAGTTCTATTACAATATATACAGTAAATATATATACAAAACCCCAATGTGTCTGACGCACTTCACCTTTTCTTTTCTCTGGGTTCACGGAGGCAAACCAAGAGTGAACCACATACAAAACAAAAGTCACCAACACTCCCTTTTTTTTTAAATATGCAAAAGTCAATTTGTATTGAAAACATTAAAAGCCGCATACAAAAATACATTTGACGTTTGGGAAACAAAACATCCCTTTGTCAAATCTACATACAAATTGAATCATGCACTTCATACCCATAAGTCCCTTTGTTCCTGCTTACAGCACCACCCACTAGCTTTGTTTTAAAGGTACATGGCAATATAATGTATTAATGTTGTACTACAACTCAGAATGAAACAAAATAACGCCAATATAATTTACAGAAATTACACAAGACCATATCAGTCATAATCACGATTCATCCCTCGGGGCTCTAATCTCCCCAGAGTGTCAATCCAAAATGCTACATGTTTTTTCAAATATAACTCTCTATTACCTCCACGTCTAAGTACAGGAATTGATTCTATGACAGCATATCGCAATTGAGAGACATTGGGGCAAATTTACTAAAGGGAGAAATGACTAACACTGGCAAAAATTCACCAGCGTGACATCGTTTCTGAACTTCGCCGATTTACTTCGCTAGCAAAGGAGATAGACTCTAGCGGTAGTTCGCTCCGTAACGTTAGGCAAATTTGCGCTCTGGCGAATGGACATAACTGTCCAAATTCACTAAGATGCAGATTTTACTGAACGTTACCTTTACCACCAGACTTGCCTTCACCACCTCAGACCAGTCGAAGTGCAATAGAGTAGATAAGACTTCCTCAAAAAATAGTTGAAAATTTTTCTAAGTCCCAAAAAACGCTGGCATCTTTTCCTTTTTTCAGGGTGATAGGCTGCAAAAGAGTGTAACATTTCCTTGGGGGTAACCGCTTCCCCCCTACATTTCTTTACATATGGCACATAAACTATACACTGGGCTCATGTGTAGGGCAATATAACAACTTTATTTTATTTTATTAAGGTTTCTCAGGCTTGTGTAGTGTAATGTATTTGCTGCAACATATTCATTCAACTTTAACTTCCCGCCGTATGCAAATTAGGCAACACTAGCGCAACTTTGCTTTGCTTGGCGCAGTAACGCTAATGCAACTTTGCAAGCGTTCGGCGCCCTGGACACAACTTCAGATTTTAGTGAATTAGCGATGTCCTGATGAATTTACGCCTGGCGAAGTGTTGCGATGTGAGCGAAGCTGTCTCTGGCGAATTTTCGGAGGTTAGTGAATTTGCCCCACTGTGTCCTGATTGTTTAAAATGATGTGGGACTAGCAATTTAACTACTCATTCCTAATAGTGGAGCGATGCTGGAGATGAAGGAGTGCTCTTGACTTTTGTTTTGTATGTATATATATTGAGTTCATAGCTCTATAATAAATTATTATTTGACACTTTTAAGACCTGCAAGTGCTGATCTTTCCTTTTGCTTTGTACTATATTTCTGGATAACGAGTTTCTGGATAACGGATCCCATACCTGTATATACAGGAAACAACCTAAAACCAAAACAAGAGGTAAAGAGGCCCCTGCCTCAGTATACTGTACATACATGAATAGCAGTTGACTTCAGTTTATCGTTTTGCGCAAGAACTAAACCATTTGTGTTCAACACAGCTCATCTGTTATCTGCTATGTAAGATTGTGCCTTTTTACCATGGCTACACTATTAACTGTTGTAGTGTTTCTGAAGGAAATTACCGGTACAGGACCTGCTATCTACAATGCTCGGGACCTGCCATTTTCTGAAAAACTGATCTTTCCATAAACTTATAGGAAAACTATACCCCTCAAACATTTCAGGCCTTTATAAAAAGATATTGCATAAAACAGCTCATATGTAAAACCCTGCTTCATGTAAATAAACCATTTTCATAATAATGTACTTTTTTAGTAGTATGTGCCATTGGGTAATCATAAATAGAAAATTGCCATTTGAAAAAATAAGGGCCGCCCCCCTGGGATCGTATGATTTCCGGTGCAGACAAACATACCAAAAAAAAAACATACTTGTTAGGTCACATGAGCCAATTAACAGACAGAGTTCTGTCTTTTGCTTCAACACTTCTTCCTGTTACAGTTAGAGCTGCAGTATTTCTGGTCAGGTGATCTCTGAGGCAGCACACAGACCATCACGAAATGGTGGCTCAAGGCAAGAGATGTAAAAGGGCAATATTTACTTAAATATATAAACTATCTGTTGCTCAAGTATTCATTTTGGGGGTATAGTTTTCCTTTAAGTCTACTAGAAAATCATGTAAACATTAATTAAACCCAATAGGATGGTTTTGCTTCCAATAAGGATTAATTATATCTTAGTTTGGATCAAGTACAGGCTACTGTTTTATTATTATAAAAAAAAGGAAATCATTTTTAAAAATTTGGATTATTTGGATAAAATGGAGTCTACGGGAGAAGGCCATTCCCTAATTTGGAGCTTTCGGGATAATGGGTTTCTGGATAAGGGATCCCATACCTGTACATTGTTTGCCAATGCATTTAAAACACTTATATTTTTTGGTGTGACTGGTCCTTTAGCTATTTTGCTGCCTCAGGCTACAGACCCCCCCCCCCCAATCTCCTGGCTCCCCACCCCAAGTCTGCCCCTAGGATTCTTTTTCCAGCATTTATTACCTATTAATTGGTGATGCTGCCTGTGTTGCTACAAATGGCTCAACTCCAAATCACTATTTATTGCGCTGAATAATAATCCCGTGAAAGCCGTGGCACATGCCTGAAACTGCAGCGTGTCATTTCATATTTGAATGAAACATGTACAGTATTCGATTTCGAATTGAAAAAACTTCGAAATTCGAATTCAAAAAGACCAACCAAAATTAAGTCAAAGTCCTTTTTTGATCGAATAGGTCCATATTCGACCGAATTTGAATAGTACGAATTGAAGGAATAGCGCATTCAATCAAATTCAATTCAAAGTTTTTCAAAACTTTTTCAAAGTCCACCAATTGACTCCAAGTAGGTTCTAGGAGGTCCCCCATAGGCTAAAACAGCAATTCGGCAGGTTTTAGATGGCGAATGGTCGACATTGAATTTTTAAAGAGAATTTTTGCATTTTTTTCAAATTTCAATCGAATTTGGACTATTCCCTAGTTGAAGTACACCAAAAATAGCTCGAAATTCTAATTTTTTTCATTCCAAAATTCACCTCGACCTTTGATAAATCTGCCCCCAAGAGTAAAAACACAAAGAAAAGCCTATCACGTACTTTCATTTTCTTGTTTCACAGCATTTAACTGACAGTTTGAAAATATGCTACTCAGACTCCTCAAATCAAACAATCTCTTAAGTATCTGGTTCTTCCACATTTTTTTATACTTTTTTCTTGTCTCTTTTTTTAACTTTCTATTTTTCTCTTCTCTAACTTTGCTTTTTTCCTGTCAGTTTCTCTGGCTTTCCTCAATCTCTGTCATGGTGGCCTCCATTACCAGTGTTCTATCTTATTTTCTGGTGTGCCTTTCCTTCATCTTATCAGGTGCCACGTAATCCTCATTGTTACCTTCACCAGAGAAGGTCGGTGGAACTCCGATCCCTGACTCTGCGCGGAGGGGTAAGTATAAAGTTAGGTGCATTTCCCCCGGGGGGCAGTTATGCTGGGGGTGAGGAGGGAGGGGGGTCTACGTGGGGTGGGGTTAGGGGTTGATTCTCCTTTAATGAGGCACATACAGCAACTCCATGGAAGAGATATCCTTATATGCCTTATATGAAGTCAATGTCTACTGATTATTTTGCCTCTATTCTTTGCGAGTTTACTTTTCTGTGCCTGTAGAAATGTAATATTTCAGTATCCTCTCAACACAATGAAATTTTAGAATGTATTCCGCAACAAACATAACCAGCTTCTAAGAGCAATTAAGTAGATGAGATTCACAATGGCTTTAGGGCAAAACACAAACTTTATAGGTCATGGAAAGCGCTGACTCTGGCCCAAATGCACTTCTTCAACTTCTTCAAAAACCTTCTGCTCTCAGAGCTCAGTGGAATTCGCAAGTCCAGAATTTTCCCTTTGAGGCCAAAAACAGGCTGCGCACAAATCTGTAAGTTTCCTTTATTTACAATAAAACAAATAAGAGAAAATAAACCTTTTATCAGCAGCCTGGCAGAGCCAACAAATACAGACTTTCAAGCAAACCCACGGCACATTGTAATGAGATTTTAAGACAATGTTATAGAGAATCTCAGTGATCAAGATCTCCGCCGGCAGCACATATCCCAAATCAATAGTAAGGATCTTACCCTGAGAGGACCCTTGATGTCAAAACTTTCCATTTGCCTTAATCCTTAAGATTGCTAAACAAACACAGTTTTATCATGCAACACATAAATACTAGACAGCCTTAAAATCATAAGTAAAGGAGAAGTAAAGCTTAAAAATAAGTGAATTTAGAATTGATGAGAGTGCTATTCTAAGTACTTTTGCAATGTACATTCATTATTTATTAGGGATGCACCGTATCCACTTTTTTGGATTCGGCCGAACCCCCGAATCCTTTGCGAAAGATTCGGCCGAATACCGAAACGAATCCGAACCCTAATTTGCATATGAAAATTAGGGGTGGAAAGGGGGAAACATTTTTTACTTCCTTGTTTTGTGACAAAAAGTCACGTGATTTCCCTCCCCACAACTAATTTACATATGCAAATTAGGATTCTGATTCGGTTCGGCCAGGCAGAAGGATTCGGCCGAATCCGAATCCTGCTTAAAAAGGCCGAATCCTGGCCAAATCCCAAACCGAATCCTGGATTCGGTGCATCCATATTATTTATTTATTTCAAATTCCTAGATATTAAAGGATAAATGTACTATTAAGAAGAATTCCTTTTGTTACAACCACACCACCTGCTGGTCTTTTTCTGTAATAAAATTACCTGGTGATTGCGCCAGCGCGTATTGACGCTCGTTTTGGCGCCAATTTCGAATGTATATAAAGCCCATTCTGACCCCCAGCCAGTGCCCGTGATAGAATCTTGATTCTGGTGGTTCCTGAAGCCTTGTGCTGTCTGTTCCTGTGTATTTTGTATCTGCTATTCCGGTTTTGATCCCTGCCTGTTCCTGACTATTCTGATATCCGAATCCTGACCTTTGCCTGCATCTCGACTACTCTTTCTGCCTGACCCCATCTGTTGATTACCCGGTTTGACCCTTGCCTGCCTGACGATTCTTGATATCTGCCTGCCTCGACCCTGCCTGTCTGACGATTCTCTTGCCTGCTCCATTTGTACCGTGACCTTCGGCCCAAAAGACTATCTACCTGCCGTGCCCCTCTGCTAGCCAGAACATCTCGCCTTGTACCCCTCGTTAAGTCCAGGTGGCACCCAAGTAAGCTGAGGGCTCCTCCCGAAGCCCAACGGTGGTCACACTACTGGTGAAGCCGAGCCGAGACCAGGGTACTTGGCACCTGTTCTGGTATTGGGTGCCAGCCGTGACATTTTCCAACTGATGTTTTTCTGATTAGGAAAGAAAAACATCAGAGCAGCCTCTTTCTTTCTCCTGGCAACTTCCTTGACTACTTGGTGGTCAGACTGGTCTGAAATGACCAGTAGTTGGCGCTGTTGAAACAAAATTCGTTCATATTAACAGTCTATGTATCCTTTAATATCTTGAAATTAAAAAAAAAAATAATGAATAGACAATGCAAAAGTGCTTGAAATAGCACCCTCATCAATTTTACATTCATTCAAGTTTAAGGTTTACTTATCCTTTAAACCCTCAAAATAATACGGCGTTGAATACTTAGGGGCAGATTTACTAAAGGGCGAAGTGGCCATTGCTAGTGAAAATACGCCAGAAATCCCATTCACAGGCACATCGCCAATTTACCGACAGACGTAGAGAACAATTCTCTAGCAAAAGAGACCCTTGCTAGTCAAGATTCTTGCCCTATCGCCAAGTGAATTTTCTCTCAGGCGTTCCTTCGCCAGCTTAGACCTGGCGAACTGATAAAATCAAGCAACATCCTCTTCAATCTTATGTCAGTGACATCATATCCTGTATGCTGAAAAGTCATAAAACTTCAAAAAAACTCTGGAGTTTTTTTCATATTATAAAGGCTTTAAAAGTTCTATTAAAGATTTTTGTGTTAGCATTTTTAACCAATGTAAAGCAGAACAAGGAGAGATCGGCACACAGGTACAATTGCAACATGGGGTAAACCCCTAAGTGTTTATTGTGTCATAGTTTGCACAACGTTTCGGGGGCACGCCCCTTCGTCACCGAAGGGGCGCGCCCCCGAAACGTTGTGCAAACTATGACACAATAAACACTTAGGGGTTTACCCCATGTTGCAATTGTACCTGTGTGCCGATCTCTCCTTGTTCTGCTTTACATTGGAAATCGTGGGAGTGCCTCTTCCCAGAGGATTGTGCACCAGGCCACTGAAAAGGGAAGGCGAGGTTGTGCGCTCACACCGTGTTCTACGAAGCATTTTTAACCAACCGTTTGAGGGGCAGGCCACATTTGTTTTAGGGTGGGCTCATGTCTAGGGCATTAGAGGATCTCTTTTGTCTTTATTTTGCTTCCTTTGCAATTTTATAATAATAAGTGGCCACTTCAAGCATTTGCAGCAACATCTCTAATAAAGACGTCTATATGACATATATGTACCCGCCCTATTCAAATTGATCTAAGGTATTAACGAAGTTTTGTGAGGCAGAAATGAAGCCAATCGAACGTGAAATACTCACGCTGACGAATTAACGCTATTGAAACTTTGCCATTGGTTTTACAAGGTATATGAATGGATGTTATTATTTTATACATTTATATACAATTTTTACACATTTATGGGTAGAACTACATGGACGTTTTCAGCGCAATCTGATGCAACAAAACGCTATTGTCAAATCACATGCAACGAAAATAAGGTAAGTAATGGAAATGCCGGATGAAGTCGCAGCGTTGATCCGACGCGACTGTCGGATGCAGATGCAGGATCAACAATGCGACACCATCCGACAATTCATTCACTTACCTTATTTCCGTTGCATGCAATTTGACGCCGGCGTTTTGTTGCAGCGCATTGAATCACGTCAAAAATGTCCATGTAGTCCTACACTAAGGGGCAAATGCATCAAGGGTCGAATATCGAGGGTTAATTAAACCTCGATATTCGACTGGGGAATGGAAATCCTTCGACTTCGAATATCAAAGTCGAAGGATTTTGCGCAAACAGTTCGATCGAACGATCGAAGGAATAAATGTTCGATCGAACTATTAAACCCTTCAAATCGAACGATTCAAAGGATTTTAATCCAACATTGAGTTCGGTAGCTTTTAGGTGGCGAACTAGGGGGTCGAAGTTTTTTCTTAAAGAGACAGTACTTCGACAATCGAATGGTCGAATAGTCGAACGATTTTTAGTTCGAATCGTTTGATTCGAAGTCAAAGTCGAAGGTCGAAGTAGCCCGTTTGATGATCGAAGTAGCCAAAAAAACACTTCGAAATTCGAAGCATTCCTTCACTTGAACTTAATGAATGGGCCCCTAAATCTTATATTTAAACATTAGAAGGTAAAACTTCTAGGGATGCACCAAATTTACTATTTCAAATTCGCTACCACTACACTAATTCACTAAAATGCGAAGTTGGATCTCTGTAGCCGAATGCTGGAGAAGTATTGCTAGTGTTGATTCATCAGCTCGGGCATTTAATAGCGAACTTTCACTATCATTCATTTCTGCCTAGCGAAACTTTGTTAGTACTCTTACGCTTAGGTCAATTTAAATAGGGCGGGTACATATAGGTCATATAGACGTCTTTGTTAGAGATGTTGGTGCAAATGCTTGAAGTGGCCACTTATTATTACAAATGTCCAAGGAAGCAAATTAAAGACAAAAGAGATCCTCTAATGCCCTAGTCATAAGCCCACCCTAACACAAATGTGGCATGCCCCTCAAACGTTTGGGAAAAAAATGTTGACACAAAAACCTTTAATAGTCAGAACTTTTGAAGGCAATCCCGCTCTTAAATATGAAAAAAACGCCAGCGGTTTTTTTTTTAGAACTTTTTAGACTTTTTGGCAGACAGGATATGATGTCACTGACATAAGATTGAGGAGTAGCTTCATTTTATCAGTTATCAGGTTGAACTTGATGGACGATTGTCTTTTTTCAACTTATTATGTTACTATGTCTGTACTTTGTACCTTGCACCTTATTCAACAAGCAGAAATTTGAGTATAGAGCGGCACTTGTCAGGCAATAGTAGCATGAAAAAGCATTCATACAAACAAAAAGCAACATAACATGAGCTCTTTCAATAGCTTGGCAGGCTCTTTACAGTTAGGGGGTTATTTACTAAACTCTGAATGCAAAAATCACAAAAAAATCAAGAATTTTTTGGAATTTATTAAACCCAGAGGATGGGAAAAGTCTGAATACAGAATAAAGTCTGTGGAGGCAGGGCTGGTCTTATCAAGTGCGGGGCCCTATTCGGACCATGTTGGTGGGGCCCCCTAGACTGGATAGCTGGCTGGCACAACACGGACTCCATTACCTAGCTCTTTCTCCTGCTGACTGCTGCTGTAAACCTGCCTTTTTACTTTCTCCCTTGTTCCATTGCCCCCAGCACTTCATGGCACAATTTGCCACATGCTGAACACTGTAACTACTAGATAAGCACAATGTTGTAAGATTATAAACAAAGCACAGTTATATCACAACTGCACTGCCAACAGGGCATTGCAATGTACACAAGCAATGCAGGGCACAGACCCTCGTGTCATACTCTGCCTGTCCTATGCCCCCTGTTTGTCGTACTCTGCCTGCCCTATACTCCCTGTGTGTGTCATACTCAGCCTGCCTTATGCTCCCTGTTTGTGTCATACACTGTCTCAGTGTCGGACTGGGCCAGACCTGCTCCCCTCGATTGCCCATAAAGAAATAAAGCTGTTTGCGCATGTGCGCGAATATCGGTATTTTGTGTATGTGCACGCATTGCTTTGTGTCAGCGTATTTATCTGCCGTGGGCAAAAGAAAAGGACTTTGGGAGGGGGCCCCCAGGGACTGCAAGGAGGGCCCTTCGCTTGCAGCCCCGGTGGGCCCCCAAGGCTCCAGTCCGCCCCTGCACTGTCTGCCTTATGCTACCTGCGTGTGCCATATTCTACCTGCTCTATACTCTGTGTGTGTGTCATACTCTGCCCGCCCTATGCTCCCTGTGTGTGTGTCATCGTCTATCTGTGTGTGCCACACTCTGCCTGCAGAAATGAACCTGGTGGGGATTTGTTAGCATTGGAAATTCTTGTTAGGGGGTCCCCAAGGTATTTAATTTAAGGGCTTCAGTTCTGTTTTTGCCAATATTGTATAAAGTAGCTGCGAATGGAAGATATTAAAAAATTTTCTCTATCACAGCTATAACAAAAGCCCAGTTGATTCTGGTGCAGGATTGATTTTTAGTGAATTGAAAAAACACCTTGTGCTTTGTTTCCTTTTCTGTAATTCTGTGTCTTTTTCTCTTTTTTTTATAATATCACTTAATTTTTTCCCCCTTTTTAACTTTTACCCACTTACTTTCACTTTACTTTACTCTTCAACTGTGCTTTTAAATCTCTATCTTAATGTTCTTTTATGACGGTTTCTCAATTTTTTTTACCTCCTCCTTAGCTATCGTACCCCTCTTCTTATGATCTTGTGCGCAGGAATGCAGAGGAGAAGGAGCGGTGCAGCAGCCACTTGCATATTACTAGCAATCGCTGATCTCTTATCTCTTATGACCCGGTTCTTCTATGCCGGAATGTGATTGGCTGGACGAAAGGTCATAGTTCACTCTGCAGCCTCTACGTCATATTCTTGAGAGCCGAACTGGGGCTTTAACTCTTAGACAGATGAGAGAGGGCATAAATAATTGTAGCGAACTATCAGAAGATTTAGCTCCTTTTTCAGGCGAGTTTCATCTGTCCAGTTGCGGTGATTAATTAATGCTGTGTTACGCGTATAGGTTGGGAATACGTCGTTTCTTCTGAAGGAAAGATTCTGATGTCTGTGTAAGGTTGGCTAGTGCGGGGCCCCTAAGAGCGCGGGGCCCAATTGGACCCAATCGGTCCAATCGGCTTAAGGCCGGCCCTGTGTGGAGGTTGCATATAAGTCAATGGGAGAAGTCCCAATGATTTTTTGATGTGTGCTGGGTTTCGTGCAATACCCAGAAGTTTTCTGCGTTTTCGGATTTTTCGGGTGTAAAATCAGAAAAAATTTTGAGAACCGGATGAAAACTCTGAAAAAATCATGAAAATCTTTTTCACGATTTTTTCAGATTTTTTCCCCGCACACAATTTTCGAGAAAGTGTATAAATAAATAAGACCAAAAAACCCGTGCGGTAACAGTTTTTTTCAGAAAATATTGAGATAAATTCAGACCCCCTAAGGGGGTTATTTCTCAAAGTCCAAATTTATTTCAATATTTTCTGATACAAACTCCGATCAAATCTGCTCCGAAAAATTTGTGATTTTTTAAAAGTCAGATTTTATTTAAGAAAATCACTTTTTTTTCATGATTTTTGCATTCGGAGTTTAGTAAATAACCCCCTTAGTGTATAGAGGGGCTACATCGACTGCTTTGCTGCAGTGTCAGGCTAGTAAAAAACGTAGCACTTAATGTCTCTGAAGTAGCCCTTTATGCCATTACTCCAAGCCCAATACACATGGAGGGATTTCAAGCAATGTGTTGGCCAGGAGTACTGTAACTCTGTTGTACACTAACTTACATGATTTATTGGAATCAACTGAAGTATTTCTTCAAATATAATGTTTTCGTTTGAAGTGAGACTCAGCTTTCTCCTGCAGTGTGTGTACTTGTGTATGTGCCTGAATGTCTGCAAATGGCTTTGATCCAACAATAAAACCCTCCACTTGGTCTCTAGTTCACTGCTTTGTACAATAGACTTACATGATGTGAGCCAGACACTGCAGCCACCGCAGTAAATGCATTTAAACATGTTATTTCATTTTATTTATTGCCATTACTGGACCTTTAAAATCTTTTTTTTCTTGTCTGAGTTTTTGAAATATGTTTTTTTAAAATATTTTCTATTCCAACTTTTTGGATATTCCAGTTCATTATGATAAGAAAACCTTGAATATCAAAAAAGCATTTAATCATTTTATGTTTTTACATACCATAGGGTTATGCAAGTATGGGATCCATTATCCGGAAACCCGTTAACCAGAAAGCACCAAATTACAGGAAGTCAGTCTCCCATAGACTCCATATTAACAAAATAAATTCAGATTTTTATTTTTAAATTGACTTTCTTTTACTCTGGAATATAAAAACAGTACTTTGTACCAACTGAGATATAATTAATCTTTATTGGATGCAAAACAATTCTGTTTGTTTTATTTAATGTTTAATATGATTTTGAGTAGATGTATGGAGATCCAAAATTACAGAAAGATCCCTTATCTGGAAAAAAACAGGTCCCGAGCATTCTGGATTAGGTCCCATACCTGTATAGAGTACTAAAATAAGCTGGTCATATGCTTAAAGGGGATGGAGACCTAGATAATACAATATTATAACGAAGTATTTGCCTGCCCCTTCCCGTTCTCTTCACTCCCTCCTAACTCTTGAAAATATGTGGGTGAAGCTAGTTCTCCTCCAGCCAAAAATTCCCACAATGTCTTGCATGGTTCTTCTTGTCAATCAGCTGATGTCATTGTTTCAATAGTCAGAACCACTAGTGCAGAGCATAGTAATGGTCAGGCAGATACTGCTTTCAGAGGCAATTATATTTACAGACAACTTTACAACCATATTACCGTTATACATATATATCAGAAATGTGTCTATGATTACATTTTCTTTCATTACAAAATATTTTATTTTTTGAGGTGGACAGTACTTTTGTGCCCTGTCCCACGGGGCATACATGTGTGAGAGGGGTGTGTGTGATTTTTTAGTTAGCAATGAGGACATGCTTTAAGCAGTTGGGAGGTAGAAGAGGGCTTAAAATAATGTATTTTATTTGGTTTGTTATTATTGCATATTTTAGTCACTAGAGGACAGTGTGGGACAAGCAGTCACCTTTAATGCAAAGTTGCAGTGGGGATTGCTCTAACAACTGCACAAAGAAAGTATGTAATATTCCAAGCTGCTTTGGCTTATAAAAAGGGAGAGTTAATGAGGCAAAGGGTGTCAGAATAACAGCTGAGGAGATGGTCCTTGTTATTAGCACTGCCAAGGTAGGTCAGCTACTGGTAGGCCAGATTCCTGGAGGTCACCTTGTTTGGTGACAGATAGGAGTAGGCCATCTAGTTGAGCACTTATGGCTCCACCCAGGTGGAAAGAAGGGATCAGGCAGTCTAATGCTACCTCGTCAGTCAGGGATAGAGAGCCAGGGGCAGGTAGGTCTTCTCAATTTGAAATAAGCAGCACCACTTGATGTTTCCGTGTCTGGGTCAGATGACTGATAGGCCAAGAGGGCCCCTGAGGGGAGAGAAATCTGAACCTTTGTATTGTTTTATTGCATATGGTGACTTTGGATATCTCATGAGCATTTTATTCAGCACTACAGTAAGCTTTCAACTAAAGTCTCCCTAAAATGGTGGTATGATCTAAAGGTTAAACTCGGCCTTAATGATAAGAAAGCTACAGTATATACCCTGCTGATGCCACTTTACACATGTGCCCCCACCACACTCCACTCTACTCCATTTGAGTGCAGCATTGGCAAACAGAGGCAGTAGCGCATTCAGAGCAAGGTGCCGCCCTTAGCTTTCCATTCTGTGCTTCTCAGAGTGAAACTTTAAGGGAAACATGCACAATTTGCACCTTGCCTGAGAAAGACAGAGAACAAAATGGGAATGAGGAGAAGAAGATAGAAAGATAAGAGAAAAGAAGACGATGAACAAGAATTAGCCAGAAGAAATAGAGGCTGAATTTGGAAGATTTGGACAAATATTTAGCAAGTGTCAGGTTTCCGAGTGAGGCCAGCAGTCGGTTGGGTTAGGAGAGATGTGGCGGCACTGGTTACATTTGATAGGTAAATGGTATTAAACAGAGGAGCTAAAGATGATGAAAGTATCACCTATTCCTGAATATCTGAGAAGTGGTGGTCTTATCACGTCCCCGCTTAACAAATGAAATTTGTTTGTGAAGTGGCCTTTTTAATCCTCGGAACATACAGTTACATGCAAAAACCTTTTTCTAATAAATATTTTTGTTCCTGCAGCCCGGATGAAAAAAACATGGATGTCTACAAAAGAAGCTCAATACAGGTCCAGTAGATGTCAGTAGAGATCCACCAGCCTCTCTCAAACATTATTTCAGCCTGGGTTAACGCCACCTTTAAATCTATAAAATATTAGCTTTGTCAACAAAGACTACATTAGCTGGGTTGTGTAAAATTGTAATTCTCCAGGGAAACACAAAGGTTACTTTGCAGGTATTCAATTAGCGGAATATTTGCCTGTCTAGGAATGAGAATTTGGAATCAATTTGTGAAGCTGCCTATGCTTTGGATCGTGTCCTCTGATACGCAGTAATCTACAGCCATTTACTTTATAATTACTGTGAGAACAAAAAAGAATTGCACGGCAAGCCTCACTAATTGCAAAGGAAGAACAAAATGCACAACATCATTGCAATTCACCTACAATGTTTTTACCCACGCTGCAGCATTCATTGCTACAATTCCAGCATAAATGCACCCAGTGTAAAGATTAACACTGGTTTATAAATTGCATGCAAATTGTCAGGAGTGCTCCGTGACGCTCCTGTTCCTGGCTGCGGCAAATCCAAGATGGCGGCGACCATGGTCCGTGGGGCGGCGCATTGACGTTTTGTCGCCAAATTCAAAATAAAAGGACGCCCAGGACACCGGTACAATGACCGAGTATAGGGTTTGTTTGGTGCATTCCTGGGTGTTCCTAAATTCCGTTAATTGCTGATTCCTGGACTTTTGACCCTGGCTGTACCTTGACTTTGCTGTTATCTGCCTGCCAATTGAACTATTGCCTGGATTTGTCTACACTTATTCCTGAACACTTGTCTATACCACAAACTTGGACTTTTACCCAAAGCTTCCTCCTCGGGGGCAAATTCCCTAAGCACCGAAAATGAGATAGTAATGCCTTTGTCGCACTTCGTCGCACTTTGCCAGGCGAAGTTTCGCCAGGGCGCCGCTAATTCACTAAAAGTTGCGCCTCAGGGAGGCAAAAGGTAGTGAAGTTGCGCTAGCTTTAATTTGTCAAGCAAAGCGAAGTTACGCTAGCGATGCCTAATTTGCATACGGTGCCAAGTTAAAGTACAATGGACGTATATGTAGCAGCAAATACATTATACTACACAAGCCTGGGAAACCTTCATAAAATGAAATAGAGTTGTTATTTTGCCCTATACATGTGCCAACTGTATAGTTTAGGTGCCATATGTTAGGAAATGTAGGGGGGAAGGAGGGTACCCCCAAAAAAAATTTGCGATCTTTTTCAGCCTATCACCCTTAAAAAAGTAATTTTTTGGGACTTTTTTTGAAGCAGGCCCTATCTACTCTATTGCACTTCGTCTGGTCTGAGGTGGCGAAGGCAAGTCTGGAGCAAGAGGTAACATTCAGTAAAATCCACAAGTTAGTGAATTAGTGTAGTTACGTCCCTTCACCATAGTGCAACTTCGCCTGGCGTAAGGGTACGAAGTAGCACTAGAGTAGGTCCACTTTGCAGGCAAATTTACGCCAGCACCCGTTAGTAAACTTCACCCTTTTGTAAATTTGCCCCTTGGTCCGGATTTCCCCCACAAGGGAACATGGGTGGGACATGGGGGTGCGGCTGAGTGCCCTTTCGTTGTGGCATCGCATCAAGAGTTTATAGGTGCAACTGCCTGGTCTAAGGAGGTGTTGGGTAGAGGGTTTCCTTGCCCATAGGCCTCCACAAATAGGAGCAAGGGGGATCATTCGTCCTCAGGGTCGTACTGGGGTGCCGGGTCATTTGCATAAGTACAGTAGAACCCCCCATTTTACGTTTTTCAGGGGACCAGAAAAAAAAGGTGTAAAATCCAGAAAAATGTAAAATCAAGGAAATGTAGTATGCATAAAATATAGGTGGGACCACAAAACAACAATGTAAAATGAGGGGACACTAAAAATCAGGGGATGTAAAATTGAGGTCTTACTTGCGATTAGTGATGGGCGAATCTGACCCTTTTCGCTTTGTCAAGAATTCTCAAAATGGCGAAAATTAATTTCAGGAAAAGGGGAAAAGTTATACATTTACTGGCAAGTACATCTCTAGTAAATCTGTAATATCAGCCATAGTGATTTTAGTCTAGGATGGTGAAATACCAGCCAGGTGGCAACACTACTACACGCCACATTAGGTGCATTTACAGGCACCTACAGGCATTTCTGTATTTCTGAATTGTAAGGATAATGTGTTTCTGGATAATGAAACCTATACATATATATAACTGTATGAAGGGTGTCACTACAGGCTCAGCAACTAACAATTTTATCCTTAACCTATCTACTCCATTCGGATTTTGTACACTGGTTTATGGGGTAAACTTCCCTGGTGGGGGGCTTTCTTAAGACGGGTGGTCTTTTTTTGGATACAGTGGTACAGTACTAGGGCCCAGGGGTTGGGGTCCTAGCTACTCTGTTAACTGCCTAAGTGTTTCTGAAATGTTTCTAAATCTGCTTTTCAAGACCCAACAGATGCCCAAATGAAAAGTTGTATATAGGCAAGTACTGAATCCTCTTGGATTCGGCCAAAGCCATCGAATCCTTCATGAAAGATTTGGCCGAATACCGAATCCAATCAGTGCGGCTAAAACTTTTTTTTACTTCTTTGTTTTGTGACAAAAAGTCACATGACTTTAAGGATTCATTTCGGCCAGTCACGAGGATTGGGCAGAATCCTGCTGAAAAAGACCGAATCCTGGTCAAATCGTGAACCGAATCCTGGATTCGGTGCATCCCTATTGTGTATGATATTTCCCCTTCAACACTCATTTTACTGAAGAAGTAATATATATATATATATATAATTATTTCCCCTAACTCCTGAAGTGTTATGGTTTAAAATGTTAGAAATCCTAGCATTGTGGCTGACGGCAGACTCGGATTTGTGGCAAGGCCACAAAGGCCCGAACCTAGGGCGGCAGAAATTCAGAGACAGCATGCAGCACAGCTGCATTCAAGTAAGTTGCCCATGCGCATATGTGCATTTACACATATTCAAGATGTGCGCATGCTCATATACGTGCAGGTACAAGAGGACGGGGAGGATGACACGGAAGGGGAGGGTGACACAGACAGGGAGGGGAAACGGAGGGAAGAGAGAGGTGGACAGGGAAGGGGAGGGTGACGTGGAAGGGGAGGGTGATACAGACGGGGAGGGGAAAGGAAGGCAAGAGAGAGAGAGGAGGACGCTGAAAGGGAGGCGGAAAGGGACACAGACAGAGAAGGTGAGGCATACGGTGGGAAATGAGCAGAGACGGCTTAGGGGTGCCCCGTTTGTAAATCTGGGCCTCACTGATTCCACTTGGCTTCTCTGGACTGGATATTCAGAGATGGATGCGCATATAACAGATTATCACTGACAGTAGTGCTCCAAACGGACACCGCAGAGAGGCAGGAGAAACAGCGGCAAATAAGGTCACCCAGGAAAAGTTTTGGAAGAGTTTACTTTTCATAAATCTATAAAATGAATAGACTATAAAAATGAATAAAGTAGTAAATCAGGCCTTGGCGGTGGGCATCACTAGGATTACTTCCCCTTTTCTGTTTGCTTTCTCTTTAAAAGCAAAGAATAAAACCAGCACATTTATTGTACAATTATGCAGCTACTGGTGAGATTTGATGTTTCCAGAGCTGGATTTGTTTAAATGAGTTGCTTAAGGCAGACTGAGAACTCAAATTATTTCCATGACAGGCCAAGAACTTAATAACTCAGATTTCTATATATAGATAAGGCAGCCTGTGCCGTTTACTGGCTGTGCTTTTCTGCTCCGTGTGCAGCTTAAAGGTTCAAACTCTTTGCAGGCAGAAGAACATGTTAAGGCTTGTAGCCCTGCCAGAGTGGGTAATAAATACAATAAAAAGGGCAAACCTTTTAGGGCTTATTTAAAGGGTAATTCACCTTTAAGTACATTATGGGGGTTATTTATCAAAATATGAAAATTACTGATGATTTCATGAAAAATACTCTGACCAAATCCGCACTGATTTTTTTCACCTTATCCCAAAAATTTCCTGTGCGGGAAAACATGAGAAAAAATCATGAAAAAAATTGAATCGTACACACATTTTGTATTTGACACCTGAAAACTTTGATTTCTTCAGATTATTGGCTAAAAACCTTGAAATCTTCAAATTATTGCACGAATGAGGCAACTTCGGCGACTTCGGAAAATGAAGCGCCGTGAGTGCCATGCCGCTGGCGATTTTTGATTCTAGCAGGCGGAAGGCAGGGGAAAGCAGTTCGGGGAGATTAGTCGCCCCAAAAAGAGGCGATTTGTCACGGAGCGACTACACCTCCTCGAATCTCCCAGTGTGACCTTACCCTTAACACCCTTGGGGTTTAATAAATTCCAAAAAAAATTGAGGTTTTTTTCCATGAAATTTTTAAACATTATTTCCTTTTTCTCAGTTGATCCCGAACTAAGATATAATTAATCCTTATTGGAAACAAAACCAACCTATTGGGTATATTTTTTAAAACTTGTTTTTTATTGCAAACGATAAAGAATAATCACATTGAATATTTATACATAAGTCCTTAAAGCGGAGAGCATTTCAAGTGTGATTATGAAAATAAGGCAGGTCAATAACATTTTAATAACTTTTTAAACAATCAGCTCAGTCTTGGCTTATGGCAATGGGGGGGGGGGGACCTGTGGGGATTAGTTCAGATAGGAGGTTAGAAGTCTGTTAGTTAGATGACTTCTGGGAGGTGCGGTGTCAGATCTCGATGGTTCTTGTTGCAACGTTGCTAGATATTGGGATGATTCCATGATCAAAGGGTGAGCCTTGAGAACTTCTATATCATACCAAGAGGTATGTCTGAAGGTGTAGATTGTGAGGCATTTGATGTGTTGTGGAAGGTGTGCTATGTAGGTGGACCAGGAGTTGAAACATTTCGATGTGTTGTGTTCTTTTCTGGTTATGGTTTCCAGCCAGTCCATATGGAAAATATGGTGCAGTTTCTGTTTCACCAGCGTCATTGATGGGGGGTCAGTGTGTAGCCACTGTTGCAGTATCGTTTTCCTGGCGGCTGCAGCCAATCTGCCCAGAAGATGTTTGTCAGTGTTTGTGATTTGTGGAAATGAATTAAGCGTACTGAACAGAGCCCATGTTATTTGTGGTTGGAGGGGTTTCCCTACCATCTGTGCACCATATGAGATGACTTCTTTCCAAAAAGATTGTATTAAGGGACAAGACCACATGGTATGTATCAAATTCGCTTCAGGAGTGTGGCATTTTAAACATACATCTGAGGAGAGGTTACCCATCTTAAATCGTCTGAGTGGAGTAAGATATGAGTTGTGGAGAATTTGCAATGACATTTCCTGAAATCTGCTTGCCGGGAGTAATGTCATAATTTTAGTATGTTGTTTTAAGATGTCTGATTCTGTAGTATTAGGTATCTCACTAATCCACTTGAAAATAGGTTTATCCTTGTTATCTATGTCTAAAAGTGGTTTAATAGTTTGGTAAATGTGCGAGGTCGTGATTTTTTTATTTTTGTCCTTCCAGAGTCGGTTTAACAAGTTATTTTTGTCAGTAGTTGTTAGGAGTTTGTTTGTGGTGTTCGCGAAGTGAATGATCTGCAGGCTTAGGTATAAGTGGGTGTGTGTGAACGGAAATTTCTCTACCAGCTTATTGAAAGAGAGTACTGAGTAATTGTTGTCTAGTGTGTCATGTATATTCCGTAGGCCTCGAACACCCCAGTCATATAGTATGGGATTCAGCATACCTGGTGGGAAGTTGCTATTATCTATCCATGACAGGTAGGGAGAAGTATATCGCGATAGATTCTGGGCTTTCCTGATTATTGGGTATATTTAATGTTTACATGATTATTTAATAGACTTAGGGGCCAATTCATTAACTTCGAGTGAAGGAATAGAAGAAAAAAACTTCGTATTTCAAAGTGTTTTTTTGGCTACTTCGACCATCGAATGGGCTACTTCGACCTTCGACTACGACTTCAAATCGAAGGATTCAAACTAAAAATCGTTCGACTATTCGACCATTCGATAGTCGAAGTACTGTCTCTTTAAGAAAAAACGTTGACCCCCTAGTTCGCCACCTAAAAGCTACAGAACCCAATGTTAGCCTATGGGGAAGGTCCCCATAGGCTTGGCTAAGTTTTTTTGGTCGAACGATAATCCTTCGATTGTTGGATTAAAATCCTTCGAATCGTACGATTCGAAGGATTTAATCGTTCGATTCGAAGGATTTATTAGTTCCATCAAACGATTATTCCTTCGATCGTTCGATCGAAGTATTTGCGCAAAATACTTCGACTTCGATATTCGAAGTCGAAGGATTTTCATTCCCAGTCGAATATCGAGGGTTAATTAACCCTCGATATTTGACCCTTGATGAATTTGCCCCCATGAGTGTTATTTACTAAACTGCAAATGCAAAAATCATGAAAAATGTGTGATTTTTCTATTGACTATTGAAATAAAATCACAATTTTTTTTCGGAATTTATTAAACCCCGAGGATGGAAAAGTCAGAATCTGAAAATCCGGCATCTCAGACCTGCCGAGGTTGTATATAAATCAATGGGAGAAGTCCCAAAGATTTTTTGATTGCGCCGGGTTTTGTGCAATACCCCAGAGTTTTCGGGTGAAAATTCCGAAACAATCGTGAAAATCAGATAAAAAATTAGAAGAAATCGTCGAAATCTGATTTTTTTTTCCAGCAATACAAATGTAATAATAAATAAGCGTAGAAAATCTGAGCAGAATTGATCGGAGTTTGTATCAGAAAATATTGATATCAATTCGAACTTTGATAAATAATCCCCTCTAGGTATGAAGAGCCAAATTACAGAAAGATCAGTTGTCCGAAAAACTCCAGGTCGCGTGCATACTGCATAACAGGTCCCATACGTGTACAAGTAACTGTGCTACTGCCTTAATATTTACAAAGCATTTCATAATATTTCCTCCAATAAAGTGGATTAGAGGGTTTGCGAGAACTATAGTAAAACATATTCACAGATCAGCTGGACATGGATGACAATATAAAGCTTTCGCCACATTTCTTAAATCCTTCTTTATTGTTCTTGAGCTAAAGGAAGTGGGATTTAATTTCCTGTTGCTATATATAGATTCCCATGGATACCAAACATTCACTAAGATTGGCATCAGGATGAAAATGGTATTTTTAGGGATGAACAGCAAAGTGGAATTTTATCCCTGAACACAGTAGATAGTATTAAGCTAAGTTTAAGTTTAATAGAAAACATGGGGCATCCAGAGTTATTGGTATCTGAATCTGGAACATCCAGAAGTGAAATAGACAGATTTCAACATTCATCAGAATTGGAGTCTTTTTTTTTCATTGTCAACATGTTAATTTAAAATCTTAAAACATATGTCCTTTTTTCTCTGTAATAATAAAACAGTAGCTTGTACTTGATCTAAACTAAGATATAATTAATCCTTATTGGAAGCAAAACCAGCCTATTGGGTTTATTTTATGTTTACATGATTTTCTAGTAGACTTAAGGTATGAAGAGCCAATTTATGGAAAGATCCGTTCTCCGAAAACCCTAGGTCAAGAGCATTCTGGATAACAGGTCTCATACCTGTAATCCAAATTTTTAAAAATAACCATCTTTTTCTCTGTAATAATAAAACAGTAGCTTGTACTTGATCCCAACTAAGATATAATTAATCCTTATTGGAAGCAAAACCAGTCTATTGGGTTTATTTCATGTTTACAAGATTTTCTAGTTGGGATTTGTTTCGGGATTCGGCCTTTTTCAGCAGGAATCGGATTTGGCCAAATCCTTGTGCCTGGCTGAACTGAATCTTGATTTGCATATGCCAATTAGGGACGGCAATGGAAATCAAATAACTTTTTGTCACAAAATAATGGAGTAAAAAATCTGATTTGAAAAAGCAAATTAGGGACAGGAAAGGAAAAAGTGGGAAAAAAAGATTTTTTTACTTTTTGTATTTGTATTAGATTCAGGATTTGGCTGAATCTTTAATGAAGGATTTGGGATTCAGCTGAACCCAAAATAGTGGATTCGGTGCATCCTTATTTTCTAGTAGACTTAGGGGCAAATTTATCAAGGGTCGAATTTCAAAGTAATGGGAGTTTTTTTGAACTCACATAACTTCGGAATTCGAATAAAAAAAGACTAATTGAAATTGATTAAAAAAATCGAAGTTTTTAACTTCAGATGAATATAATTCAAATCAAATTTTTAGCGCATTCGATCGAATTAGAATCAAAGTATTTGCCCCAAAAAACTTTTCAAAGTCCATCAAATAACAAGGAAGTCCCCCATAGGCTAAAACAGCAATTCGGCAGGTTTTAGATGACGAATGCTCGAAGTCAACGTTTTCAAGAGACAGTACATTTCGATATTCTAATAGTCAAATTTTTTTCAAATTCAAATTGAATTTTGGCCTATTTTGATAGTCGAAGTAAACAAAAATAGATCTAGAATTTTCACTTCGACCCTTGATAAATCTGCCCCTTAAGGTATGGAGATCCAAATTACAGAAAGACCCCTTATCCGGAATAGGTCCCAAGCATTCCAGATAACAGGTCCCATGCCTGTACAAGGCAATTTTGGGTAATGTGAAAATGTCCTTCTATATGCACCTAATGTATTAAATGTTTTCCTTAAAATAAATCTGTGTTTTTCAGTTTAATGTCACATGCAATCAATATTTACTAACATGCACACATTATTGTGAAAAAATCATCAACTACTTTATATGCAAGATACTGTATTGTTACACTGTTAGTTTGAATATCACGGACTGAAACTCTTCAAAAACTGGCAGCCACATATTTGCCATCTCGCTTATTTGCATACAGAGCAGAATCTTTCCTATGCAGTGGGCACCTTAAAGGAATGGTTCACCTTTGAGTTAACTTTTAGGACGTTATAGAATGGCCAATTCTAAGTTACTTTTCAGTTGGTCTTTATTATTTTTTTTTTAATATATAGTTTTTGAATTATTAGCCTTTTTTGTTTGACTCATTCCAGCTTTCAAATGGGTCACTGACCCCATCTAAAAAAAACAACAAATGCTCTGCATGACTACATGTTTATTGTTATCACTGCTTTTTATTACTCATCGTGGCTGCTATGCTAATTTGATCCTAGCAACCAGATTGCTGAAATTGCAAACTGTAATGTGCTGAATAAAAATATAAATAGCTCAAAATCCAATAATAATTAAAAAGGAAAACCAATGGCAAATGGTCTCAGAATATCACTCTCTACATCATACTTAGGGGCAGATTCACATAGGGTCTAATATTGATGGTTAATTAACCCTCGATATTCGACTGCCGAATGTAAATCAGCGATATTCCTTACAATCGAACGATCGAAGGAATAATCGTTCGATCGAATGGTCGAATAGTCGAACAACTTTTAGTTTCAATCATTCGATTCGAAGTCGTGGTCAAAGTAGCCTATTCGATGGTCGAAGTAGCCATATTCGACCATTCGAAATTCGAAGTATTTTTTCTTCTATTCCTTCACTCGAGCTAAGTAAATGGGCCCCTTAAAGTTAACTCAAAGGTGAATAACCCCTTAAAACTGGCCCAGAATTCACTGTCTATGCACATCAGGGCCACCCGGGTAGAAGCAGAACTAAGAAGAGGAAACGACATACCCATTAGGGCAAGAAATAATAGAGACACGAGGGAAATGATTTTAAGGGCTATTTTGTGTTATCCTTTTAGCTTTATTTGTTGCTCTTATTATATAACCGTCATTATACTTATATATTGGGATATAAAGTTTACAAAAAGCAAACTGAACCCAGCAGAGAATTTGAGTATAAAATATATAAATGCTACACAACGTATGCCATATTATAATCACTTCTATCATTTTCTAAGCTATTTTCTTAAACATACGTTTAGCAAAGTTTGACATATTACAAACAGCTTATTATGTTAAAATCAGCTGATATGTTAATATTGTGTAAAATAGTTGCACCCACTGGAAAAACTGGATTTTTAAAGAAGTAGGTGTTTTACTTTGACCTTAGACCATTGGTGATTCAGCACAGAGGCAACTGCACTCTTTGCACTAGAATAGCCAATTTTCCGGTTTAATAACCTGAAATTCACCTCTTAAACTTATGAGGAGCAGCAGTGCCTTGAGGGGAGCTGCTGCCAGAGGCAATGTTCTCACCTTACATCATATAGGGGTGCCCTTGTCCTGGACACAAGTGCTAGAGCAGTAAGGGGTGCAAAAGTGTGCTTCTAGGTGTTCATCTACAAAGCACTTGTGTATGTTGTGTGGCTTCACTCTGAACATAGTGCCGGATAGGAAATGTGTAGTTAAGTGCAAAATGCAACAGTGAAGGGTGCAACGCACTTTAGCAACCCTGTCCTTATTGCTTGCCGTAGGGCTGCTTGTAAGTACAGGGCTTCAATATGTCGTTGCTCTCTAACTTACACGTCTGAATGATGAGTAAGTTAGTGGACAGGATTGGCTTCTCCTCTGCCAGCTCCTCTTGAATACCGAACTGCTTAATGCAAGCAGCACTGTATGCATGGGGTGGATGCAGGTCTTTGCACTCCATTTTGGAGACCAATGACCTGCAGAAGGGCAAAGTGCAAAAAACATGGTGGATTGTGCACCCTGCCCTTCACTTAAAGGGGTGCTACACCTTTAAGTTAACTTTTAGTATGTTATAGAATGGCCAATTCTAAGCAACTTTTCAACTGTTCTTCAGTATTTATTCATTTGTTTAAATTTTACTTCTGACTCTTTACTTTCAAACGGGGGTCAATGACCCATCTAAAAAAACAAATATTCTGTAAGGCTACAAGTTTATTGCTACTTTTTATGACTCATGACAAATAATAAAAAATGAAAACCAATTGCAAATTGTCTCATAATATCACTCTCTACATCATACTAAAAGTTAACTCAAAGGTGAACAACCCCTTTAATTATATTTGCACTATTTATTTATTTTCTTCTTTTTTTCCCCAAAATACCATACTTCTTTATGTGGATTATCTGCTCATCTGGGTATTAAATGGAATATGAATTGAGGGATTTTTTTTTCTTTTAAGGATCTTCACGGTCACTTGCCACTCAGTCACAGTAGAAGTCAATATCCTATAAGAAATTAAATGAATGTTAATGATAAATGACATAGTAGTTGAGTACCATAATGTAAAATCCATTATTTCATATGAAAAACTCAAGCAATCATTCATTGGCTGCCATGAAACACCAGGCTGATGTACATTTGATTAATAACACTACAACGGCTAGAGCTGGGATCGGCAACTTGTGACTCTCCAGCTGTCGTAGGTGAGCACAATTACTGCCATAAACTTCCTCTGTTCTGTAGAAGGATCGTCTTTCCTGCAGCCTTCAAGCTATTGTTGTACTACAACTCCGATCATCAGCCAAAATGAGGATAAACCGAGTTGTACTTCCACAACACCTGAAGGGACAGTGACTGAATATGATTGTTTCTTTGAATATTTTTTTTATTTTTTTCAAACTTGACGCCGTTGCATAATTATAAAAGAGCATCCAACCCTTACTGCTGAGCTGTAGAAAACAGAAGACAAACTGTGCAGTTTAACTATGAATAGGACCATTTGCAACATCAGGGCTATTATGGAGTCCAAAAGAAAGTTTTCTTTTCTTTAGCAGTGAAGATCTGTACCTCCATAGTTGTAAACAGTAGCATCCCTTTTTCTTTCTGCCAATTCATATTATATGCTCTGAGCTACAGTCAGTAACCTGAGCTTTGGGGCCCTAGGAGAGGAGAAGTGGGTTGAGATATCCTCAGCCACTTAAAGTAGAGTTCCCAATAGATATATAGAACTCTGTTTTGGTGAGAAACAATGCCATAGCATTAAACCCTAAACCCTCCAAGGGTGCATAGTCCCTAAACTACTCATCTGTAATGTGGTAGGATTTCTTAAACCTTCATTTCATGTTTGCACTTGGGATGTACTGCTGCAATCTGATTTTGGTGACTAGACAGAAGAGATAGATAGATGATATATAAATAGATAGATAGATAGATAGATATAAAGAAAGAGAGAGAAAGATAGATAGATGACAAACCAAGAGATGATTGATATATATAGATGATTTATAGAGAGAGAGTGAGAGAGAGATAGATGAGCGATAGATGATAGATAATCAATAGTTAGATGATTGACAGATGGTAGATGATAATAGATGGATAGATGATCAATTAATAGATGATGATAAATAAGTAGATGATACATAGATTATATATCAATAGATGATAGATAGACAGATAATAAATAGATGATAAATAGATGTTCCATAGATGATAGTATGACAGAAAGAAAAGAAAAAGAGAGAAGAAAAGAAAAAAAGATAGATAGATAGATAGACAGATGATAAATGATAGATAGATAGATAGATAGATAGATAGATAGATAGATAGATAGATAATGGATTGATGATAGATAGATAGATAGATAGATAGATAGATAGATAGATAGATAGATAGATAGATAGATAGATAGATAATGGATTGATGATAGATAAAAGATAGAATATTAGATGATCCATAGATGATACATGGATAGATAGTGAGATAGATAGATAGAGAGAGAGAGAGAGAGAGAGAGAGAGAGAGATAGGAAAGAGAGAAATAGATAGATGATAGATAATAGATAGATAGATAGACAGACTGTGGTGCCACCTATATATTATGCATAATACATTTCCCTGATTTTACATTTTCCTGGATTTTACACCATTTTTTCTGGTTCTCTGAAAAACGTAAAATGGTGGGTTCTACTGTAGTTAAGTACTACTACACAGCAGCTTATTTAAATAAAAAATAGTAGTGTTTCTGAAGCAAACACACCCATTTTACTAGTGCAGGGCAACACTGCATTATATTTTCATTACTTGGTGTTACTGTTCCTTTAAGCAGATATTCAAACTTCACTACGGGTTGGTAAATCAACAAACTTGTTTTCAAATGGCTTTTTGATCTCAGTCAGCAGATGGTTCCGAATTTTTAAACATATGTGAGTGCTAGACATCCAGAATAGCTGCAAGGCTACAGCAGAAATGTGTGATGCATTGACAGTCTTTACTCAGGTTAATAGACTTCTTAAAACAAGAAAAGTATGAAGCCTGTAACAATTGCATTGCAGCTAGTCCCTGATAACCCAGAATGGATGTTTTTGAAAAAAAAGTCACCCTGAAAACCAGGTAGTTTAATAAAACATTATTATTGCTGTTACTCTGAAATTCAATGAAAGAAACACAACTTGGTTACTTCTTTGTTGACATTAATAAACCTTTTATTTCATCCTAACCTGTATTGCTTCATTTGTTATTGGTCTCATGTCATGTAATAGTAATAATGGGGTTTTCCAGATAACTAATCTTTCTGTCATTTGGATCTTCATACCTTAAGTCTACTAGAAAATGATTTAAACATGAAATAAATTCAATAGGCTGCTTCCAAAGAGGATTCATTATATCTTAGTTATTATTACAGAGAAAAAGGAAATCTTTTTTGTAAATGTGGATTATTTGGGAGTTTATGGGAGACAGCCTTTCCGTAATTCTGAACTTTCTGGATAGTGGGTTTCCGGATAACGGTATGTACAGGTATGGGATACTTTATCAAGAAACCCGTTAGCCAGAAAGGTCTAAATTATGGGAAGACAATTGCCCATAAACTACATTTTAATCAAATATTTTTTTTCCCTATAATAACAAGACACTACCTTGTACTTGATCCAAACTAAGATATAATTAATCCTTATTGCAAGCAAAACAATCCTAGTGGGTTTAATTCATGTTTATTCATGTAGATTTAAGGCATAGAGATCCAAATTACAGAACGATCCATTAACCGGAAAACCCAGGTCCCAACCATTCTGGATAACAGATCCCATACCTGTACTTTACTTGGTGCCAGTGTATAAAGAAATTATGATGATAAAGACAATCTGGCTTTAAAACAAATATTGAAACAAAAATTCCATTTAAACAGAGAGTATTTTGGCCAAGCCAATTACTGCCCTATTAGCATATTTTAGAATAAAATAATAATGCTTTTATAGCTAAGAACCCAGAACAAAGTAAATGGAAGTGGCAAAGACTCAATATTGGGAGTGAGGAGAAAAAGGTAAATATTCTATAAAGAGAGCCCTCTAGTTAATTATCCGGTGTTCTACTAGTTCGAATATAATGCAAGAATACAGTAGACACTGTAGGACTCACATTTGATGAGGGGCATTAGATGAGGCATATGGACTTAAATATTTTGGCCAATGTGTGGTTTTAACACCTCGGGGCTGATTTATCAATGTTGAAATTTTAATTTTTGCCACTACACAAATTTTTTAGCACAAAAACTTTCAAATTCGAATAATATGTTTAGAAATCTTGAATGTTTGGTATTTATTAAGCAAAAAAATTTAAAACTTTGGCATGTTAAAACTTGCAAAATTCAAGCCATTATTTTAATTCAAGATTTTCAAGTTCTTTCTAAGCTTACGTATATACTCACAAATTCAAATTTTGTTACGTTTTTTTGAGCTTGTAAACTCACAAATTATAATTTTTTTTTGAGTTTTTTCATGATTATATCAAAGTTTTTTATATTCAGATGTTTTAATAAATAAACAAACGTTGGCTTTTTTTTATTGTGGAAAAAAAACCTCTGAAACCTCACCATTTTGATTTTTGATAAATAAGTCCACTCATCTTTTTGTATTATGAAAGAGGTCACTTTCTTTGTGTGCAAATAATAGCTGTGTATCACTATTGGCTGTTCAGCTTGGTTAGACCAAGCACTAACGTATGGGTGTTTCTAGCAGCTGCTCAACGCTACAGCACTGCTTATAATCTAGTGGGGAGCTTGTAAATGGGAAGAGGTTGCATGGCCCTTTAAACGAAACATGCACAACAATATACATGGCTGAGGGAAACCAAGGTGGAATAGCAACTAAAAGGAATCAGTTGGTTTTAAAAAGTTTTCTAATTGAATGTATCAGACAGCTGAACAGTTGTGAAGTCCCTCTGCATTCCAGAGAATCTGTGCCCCACTCAAAGCAGAGGAACTTCAGGTCCCAGAATCCATCAATCCCCAATAGTACAAGGTGAGGGAGGGGTTGCTTTACACTGTGAGCCTAAGGAGGTGGGGGGATTGATCCCAGTGAGCACAGCACAGGTCAGCAATATTATCCCAAGGGTTGAGCGTTCCAAGTAGATACATTTACAAACATGGATAAGAAGGACCTCTCTGTAGCATGAAGGTCAGCTTTCTACCATAATAGAAAATAAGCATAACGCACAGGGGCAGATTTACTGAGTATTTTCGAAGTACAAAAAGTTCGAGTTTCGAAGGAATTTTTTGGATACTTCGACCATCGAATAGGATACTTCGACTTCAAATTTACTTAGACTTCAGTAAAAATCATTCGACTATTCGATAATCAAAGTACTGTCTCTTTAAATATAAACTTCGACTTTAATACTCCGCCAACTTAAACCTGCCGAAGAGCTATGTTAGCCTATGGGGACCTTCCATAGCAATTTTCTAAGTTTTTTATATTCGAAGGAAAATCGTACGATAAAATCGTTCTAATCGTCCAATTCGAAGTACGATCGGAATACGATCATACTTCGAATGTCGGAGGATTCTATTCGATGGTCGAATTTCGAAGTATTTTCCACTTTGAAATTCGACCCTTGATAAATCTGCCCCATAGAGTTCTAATATTATAATATATTTTATACACATGATTCCTTTTATGAACATGTAATATCTATACACTTACTGTTGTAGGCAATTCTTGGGTTAAATCCTGGTAGACATGAAGCTCTGTAACTAGGCTGCTGGGGAAATAACCAACAAGCCCCATCTGGTCCCGGTATTGGTCACTGTAAACCTGTCAAGAAAATTTCAAATTAAATATTAACAGGCCAGCTCCCTATCGGACAAGTTCATACCTGAATGGAACTCAACAGCTGTCGGTTCTGCTCACCCACCTAACTCCTCCGAATGTTTGTTCACATGAACAGTCAAATCAATCCTGCAAATTGGTTCGCTAACCCACCAGATGGACCGCTTGTGCGAACGGTGTCGGGGAAATCATGCGCGCAATTAGTTTATAACTCCAGATAATTTATCAGGGGCGGCAGAGCTTTTGTTTGGGAAAATGTGAATAAGCTTTAAAAATGTAATTCATCATTTGAAATGGCATTACCAAAGCTCAGGGTAATATTTTATAACAATATACATTTAAAATGGAAATAAAACAAATTCAGTCATGTTTATTTAAATAATGCACGAAGGATGTACATTTTTCTAATTAATTTTCTTATCCCCCCCCTATGTCTACATGTAATGTATTGCATATTTTAAGTCTCTGTAGTCTGAGACGACCCAATAGTTTCTAGGGGGACAGGAATATAAACAGCCAAGTGGGGCATCATTGACTGAAGCACAGTTTTACTATATACTTAGGGCAGAGACACACGCTGCAATTCGGGGAGATTAGTCGCCCGGCAAAAAATTTCCTCTTCTTCGGGGCGTCTAATCTCCCCAAACTGCCTCCCCTGCCTTCCCGTCGGCTAGAATGTAAATCGCCGGTGGGATGGCACTCAGAGTGCTTTGTTTCTCGAAGTCGCTCGAAGTTTCCTCCTGAGTCAACTTCCCGGACGACTAATCTCCCCGATTCTGAGTGTGTGCCCTGACCCTTATATGTACAGCACTGATTACATTCTCCAATTTTTGGATTAGCCAAGTAAATTCTAGTTCCTCCACTGCTCTGTTAGGGTTATATATTCTTTTACTGGATGTCTTTCATTGCAAGGATGAGCTAGCTATCATGTTTTTGCAAGTGGAATACACTGAAGACATTGGTGTAGTGCCAAGTTGCATAGATTAAAGCTAAGCTTCTAAAAGCGGAACAAAAAGATTATCTGCCGCAAAGTAGCATAGAAAATCCAACCGACTGTTTCCCAGATCTGACATTAAATTCCTACAGAATATTTATCAACGCCGTTAAAATGTATTCTCGTTAAATTATCTCTCTCTAACAGATTTGGGTTTATTTCTCAAGCATGGAGAGATATATGTCACGTGTGGGCCAACAAAGAAACAACGTTATTTTTTTTGTAGATGAAGTGAGTTGTCCAATGTGATCTTACACTTCCAGACCAGAACTCTCCGCCATCCTCCTGCTTTATTAGCTTGGAATACACATACACCAGGTCTCCTCTTTTGATGTTAATAAATCTGCAGTCGGGAGCATTGTAATCATCTTCGGCTCTAGCAAGAGACAGTGTATCTAATGGGAAAAACACAAATGGGTTCAGTAAACAAAAAGGAGGACAAATACAGTTCCATCTTGGTATAAATTCCACCGCTTTAAAAAATTCCAATAAAAAAATATTGTAGTTCAGTGACGGAGAGAACAATAAAGGAAAGACTCAGTGAAGGTGGGCAACCCCTTACAACACAATTTATCCACTTAACTTATCCACATAACTGACTGGTAGGGTGGGTTTTGGGTGGACCATCAAAGGTATTTGCCCTGAGCTCAAAAAGGGTCCCTTGGTAGGAGAAAATAGTACTGGGAAACAATTTTACCTTCATCTGAACCACCTCCTTTTCTACTGTGATGAGATGGCTTTTAACCCAAGACTGTAAACTAGAATTGGGAGTCCAAAAGAATGTATTTTGTATTTCATCTAAAGATGCATCTATGTGAGCTTTCATGTATACAGGTCGTCATATACAGTATCTAGTTGAGATAAGTCTAAAGCAATTAGACTGAGTATTCTTGAAAACGTTTCACCACTTATCTGAGTGGCTTCAAACTGTATGGATGAAGCATTCAGTTCTAGATTCAGCTGAATCCTAGCACTTTTTCAGGATTCAGCCGCACAGCAGCCTATGAAAAAGTACCAGTAAGTACGAAACGCGTAAGGCGGTGTACGTATGTATTTAAGATTGAATTTTTTTGCAGAATATTTTTGATGGTTTGAAATTGAACCTGAACCGTTAATATCATATGAACAGCCAAATGTGACAATTGTTTGTGCACAATCGTTGGCACTTTTTGGATCTTAAGGTGGCCATACACGGAGAGATCCGCTCGTTTGGCGATGTCGCCAAACGAGCGGATCTCTCCCCGATATCCCCGATATTGCCCACGGGGAGATATCCCCGATATCTCCCCGTGGGCAATATCGGACTGATCAGATCGTGGGCAATAGGGCCCAACGAACGGATCCAAACGGTGGCTTTACGGGCGTTCGGATCGCGGGACCAAATCAACGAACAGATGTGGCCTCGATCCAACGGGATTTTTAGTCCCATCCTATCGAGATCTGGCCAACTTTCGGACAGATCTCTATCGGTGAAGCCCGTCGGGGGGCCCCATACACGGGCCAATAAGCTGCCGACTCGGTCTGTCGGCAGCTTTTATCGGCCCTTGTATGGCCACCTTTACTCACAGAGGGTTATGCAAAAGAGGGCTAAGGTTTGGCTTGGTATTTGGTCAAATCTTTGATGCACAATTTGTGAATCGGTTGTTTAGGACAATTGAACTAAAATTGTAACAGGGGAATTAGGATCAGTCTAAAACTTAAGCAAGGATACAGCAACATTTTAATCCTTGAAAATATAAACCATTTGCTAAAATATGAAATGGAAAATGAAATGCAACATTATTGACCTTAACAAAGATTAGAGAGACAAACAAAAGAGTTACACACAGGATATGTTCAGGTGCAGACTTACTAAACAGGCCTAAGCACTTATAATAAAGGTTTACAATAGAGAAACATCCAGAATTGTTCAACGAGGATGTTTTTTTGCAGTAAGCAATGTTACTACATTACAGGCAATGTAACTTTTCATTAATTAAGTACCGGTAGTTCTTTTTACAATCAAAATTGATTAGACTGGAAAAGCTATTCAGATGACTGTATATGCACTGAATTTAGATTTTTGTTCAAGACCGAGAAAAATCTCATTATGTTTTTGCATCATGGCCACTTAAAATTCAACCAACCCAACCATAACCCTTGGTGCCAGAGAATTTGTGCACCACCCCCTATGCAAAGCAGAGAGACTTGATCTACCAGAATCCATCACTTTACAAAGGAACAAGGTGAGGGAGGAGTAAGGGGGGAAAAGATTGGGAAATTGTTCTTACGAGTAACATGGCTTCCTTTCAATCTGTTCAACTATATCATAGGGCTAATACATGTGCTAACAGAATTTAGTGGAGACTACCCTTTGAGCACCTATGGTCAGTCAGATGGATGTTACCAAAATGTGGCTCACGCTTCCCTTGCTAAAACATACAAAAATGAACCCTGTAAGATAAATCCCACCATAAAAGACTTTCAGTTAAATATGTTCCCATACTTATGCAACTCACAAGTTTAGAACTACATCTTTGTTTACCTCTATTCAGTGTCCAAAAACGTTACTCAAATTTAGAGGCCTATTTGTTAATTCTAATCATTCTGAGATTTTATTTGAAACTCTACCGTGAAACAATATTGAGATTAAACTCTAGGTTTTTTTTACAATCGTGATTTTTTTTTTCTTCGATCGGTAGCATATATACGAAATACTCAATGGCAACAAAAATTGCATTGTTCCGTTGTTTTTAAAATTGTATTTTATTTCACAGTTGCTAAATCTCAAAAAATCAAGTCTGCAAAACTTGAGTTTAAAAAAAATTGCTGCTGGTTACTTCAATGGTAAATATTTAAAGCTCTGTTCGTAAATAAGGTCTTCGGCAAGGGCAGCCACCAGTAGTCAGTTTATAACCCCAGCAGTAATGGACAGAGTGAAATTATAACTCCGGATTTCTGAGGGATTGGCAGTATTTGTGTGACTAACTAAACTTACAATTATTTGTTAACCCAATAATAAAGTCCCTTAAGCAGCAAATACTATTGAAACAAAGTCCCTATTCGTATGAGGATCTTTGGATCACGTCGCTGAATTGCATGTAATAGAAATAAAAGAGATGCTGTAAATGGGGGTATATGAAATATATATGAAATACTCACACACGCATTCATCATCAGCACAAAGTTTCTTCTCTGCCAGCTTATCCATATATATCCCCTTTACTTCATCCGGAATGAATCCAACATATATAAAAACTGCCACAACATAAACAACTGGTGACATCTCCGCTTTTTTTTTTGTTGTATTCCAGCCTCTCCGCTGCAGCCCAGAGCTAAACAGAGTGAGTGCAACTTTAATCACTTCTGTTTATGCAGAAGTTGAACATCTGGAAAAATACCCCCGGCCAATAAGAACTGAGCAAAACAGCATTCCAACGTTCATTCCATGGGCCGCTGGACACAGAGGGGCTCCTGTAGAAGTGTTTGCCTGGAGCATGTAAACTTTGCAAGTTCCTTCATGACTATTTATTGGATGATGGAACTTTTTGCTATTTTTTTTAGAGTATAACAAATAGTGATGCATTTTTTTTTACTTAATCAGAAAATCTTCCAATTTTCCATATTATTTTATTAAAGGGGTGGTTCACTTTCAAACAACTAGTTTTCAGATAGATCGCCAGAAACAACGACTTTTTCCAATGACTTTCTATGTGTCACAGTTTTTCTAATATTGAAGTGTAAAGTGTCATTTTTCACCTTCTGAAGCAGCTCTAGGAGGGGGGGTCGCCGACCCTGTAAACTGTTCTAAATGGATACATTTAGTTGATACATTTCTTATCTTTGTCCCTGCTGAACAGAATCTCTGGGTTTCATTAAAGGCAGCTGTTAGACTTGATGCTAATACTCCAGAGATGCTGCTGAGAAATGTATCAACTAAGGGGCATATTTATCAAGGGTCGAATTATAAATTGAAAAAACTTTTAAATTTGATCCAAAACGACCAACCGAAATTAAGTCAAAGTTTTTTTTTTTGGTCGAATAGGTCAGTTTTCGATCGAATAGCTCCATATTCGGCCGAATTTGAATCGTACGAATCGAAGTACTAACGCATTAGATCAAATTCGATTCAAAGTTTTTCTCAAAAAAACCTTCGAATTTTCAAAGTCCACCGATTGACGCCAAGTAGGTTCTAGTTGGTCCCCCATAGGCTAAAATAGCAATTTGGCAGGTTTTAGATGGCGAATGTTCGACGTCAAATTTTTAAAGAGACAGTACATGATAAATTCAGTCTGCACTTGAATTACTGAACTGCCAGACTCAAACACCAGAGACAGGAACATTCATCTTTAAATTTAGATTTTGGAAAAACAGTAAAAAATAAATAATGGTAAGTAATTGAAAAGTCTGTATTTCTGGGGAACAATCTAAAAACAACTGGATTGAAAAAAGTGTTTGGAAGGTGAACAGCCCCTTTAACTTTCCATATAAATTACTTGAAATTGAATATGAAAGAACACAGACAAGAAGCAACATACAACACAAATGAATTGGCCCAGTTCTTTCATCCCAGGGGGGCCCAGATTTTAGTCCACTTCCTGCTTGTGCCCCTACGGGTGGGGTGGAGGGCCTCACCAAATTAGCAGAATGGGGAAGAAAAATAGGCAAACTTAAGTCAACCCTGGCCAAATCCTCAACCCACTCAATTATTTCTCATTATGTCTAAAACACACTCATGATCCACCCAAACTTTGCCCAATCAGCACCACCCCTTTATTGGCCACAATTTTAATCTCGATGGCTCTATTTTTATAATTCCAACCTCTATTGGGACATATGGGAACATGCATCAGATACACATTGTGGGTAGGGATGGGCGAATTTGACCCGTTTAGTTTCGCAAAAAAATTGCCGCCAGTGAAATGTTGCCGACGTCCATTAAAGTCTATTGGCGTCAAAAAAAACTTGTCGCTCACTGAATTTTTTTTTGACACGCGTCTTTTTTTTCTTTTCTTGCACGACGCCATACAAGTCTATGAGAGTCATTTCCACGGCGAAACCAGGCAAAAAAATTCGCCCATCCCTAATTGTGGGGCTTATTAATTAAATTCTAAGTAAATCTTGGGGGGGGGGAGTCATTTCTGAAAATACAATGAAGTAGGAGCCAATAGCAGAAAAGCTTTCTCACTCCCCTGGTAGTTCAACTCCTTTTTTGTACAGGTATGGGATCCGTTATCCAGAAACCCGTTATCCAGAAAGCTCCAAATTACAGGAAGGCCGTCTCCCATAGACTCCCTTTTAATCAAATAATTCAAATTTTTAACACTGATTCCCTTTTTCTCTGTAATAATAAAACAGTATCTTGTACTTGATCCAACTAAGATATAATCAATCCTTATTGGATGCAAACTCAGCCTATTGGATTTATTTAATGTTTACATGATCAGTAGACTTAAAGTATGAAAATTCAAAGTAAGTAAAAAGTAAAAGTAAGGCTTTTTTTAAATGTACATTTTAATGAATAGGTTGTGAGCAGCAAATATGGAGCCAGGTTTCGGCAAGTAAGTGGTGTAGGCGTTTATAGAACTGGATCGCAAAAGTTAAGGGAGTGCAAGTTCTTGCACAGGGATGGAGGCTGAATTTACTATAAGGCCTTCTCAACACTAGTGAAAAATGAATGAAATAGGCAAAACTAGGATTGAGGGCACTCCAATAGTTTTTCCCATTGAAAAAGATTGTATTGGGTGAGAAACTATGGTCTATTCAATGTTGGGGGATTATGGGTTCAGATATCCATAATTGGGAGCTGCCAGAGGAAAGAATTCGTATTGATCCATTACTGGGACTACGGAGTGAGAGAAGGCATCCATTCCATGGGATTACCAGGGGAGATAATCTGTGCTAGTAAGAGTCTGCAATTTATTATTCTCTTTGTTTGCGGCTGAACCATGTGGATCTATGGGAGAACCACTGGTTGCAAGCCACTGTATTCTGGTTTCCCTCTATACAGAATCGCATATTTCCATTATTTATAGCCATGTCCGGAGAGTATACTTTTATTGTATTCAGACCTGAAAATGTAATTTGTCTTTGCATGAGTATTGTTTTTGAGGTTAAAACGAGGAACTGCCAACATTTTTAAATTAGGTTTTCAGCAGATTCAGTGAAATTAAAAAAAACTGAATCTACCGAGTCTGACTTCAGGAGTATTTAGAAAACACAATACACTCAGCAAGCTGTACATTGGGCAGAATCAGAGTGATAAGTGAATCACTGGGGCCGAGCCAAACGAGGTAACAGTTATTTGCTAAAAGCATTGGCAGACATATGTTTTGCCATCAGCAATAAACATTCACAGAGCCATGTTTAGAAGCAGATCTAGGCCACTTTTTTTGTTAACATTCTCTCTGCCTACACAGGACTAATATTATTATAAGCAGAGTGATACTCACAGGTGACTGCTTTTAGGAACATTTCTATTGTACAGGGATGGGACCTGGGACCAGAATTCGGGACCTGAGGTTTATTGGAAAACTGAATTTTCCGTAATTTGGATCTTCATACCTTAAGTCTACTAGAAAACCATGAAAACAATGAATAATCCCAATAGGCTGGTTTTGCTTCCAATAAGGATTAATTATATCTTAGTTGGGATCAAGTACAAGGTACGGTTTTGTTACTACAAAGAAAAAGTGAAATCATTTTTAAAATTGTCAGTTATTTAATTATAATGGAGCCTATGGGAGATGGCCTTTCCATAATTCTGAGCTTTCTGGATAACAGATCCCTGTACCACAATTTAGAACTCCTGATGCAAAGAAAAAAAGTTGTTTAAAGGGATACTGTCATGGGAAAAAAATTTTTTCTCAAAATGAATCAGTTAATAGTGCTGCTCCAGCAGAATTCTGCACTGAAATCCATTTCTCAAAAGAGCAAACAGATTTTTTTAAATTCAACTTTGAAATCTGACATGGGGCTAGACATATTGTCAATTTCCCAGCTGCCCCAAGTCATGTGACTTGTGCTCTGATAAACTTCAATCACTCTTTACTGCTGTACTGCAAGTTAGAGTGATATCACCCCCTCCCTTCCCCCCCCCCCCAGCAGCCTAACAAAAGAACAATGGGAAGGTAACCAGATAGCAGCTCCCTAACACAAGATAACAGCTGCCTGGTAGATCTAAGAACAGCACTCAATAGTAAAAACCCATGTCTCACTGAGACACATTCAGTTACATTGAGAAGGAAAAACAGCAGCCTGCCAGAAAGCATTTCTCTCCTAAAGTGCAGGCACAAGTCACATGACCAGGGGCAGTTGGGAAATTGACAAAATGTCTAGCCCCATGTCAGATTTCAAAATTGAATATACAAAAATCTGTTTGATCTTTTGAGAAATGGATTTCAGTGCAGAATTCTGCTGGAGTAGCACTATTAACTGCTGCGTTTTGAAAAAAAAACATGTTTTCCGATGACAGGATCCCTTTAAATAAGAAAGCATGGACATTAAGGCATTGAATCGGAAAGGGAATATTTAGTTGCTATCTAAAATCAGAAAAATGGCATCAGAATGATGTTGATTCACACAGGAACAGCGTGAGCTAATGCCGACAGGTGTCAGAATGTGATGAAACTGTGGCAGCCGTCAGACTACACATTTTAAAAGCAGTGTTGTAGAACATTTTAATAAGGTATTCGACAAAATAGGCTTCTAAATGGACAGACGAGACATAAAAAAAAGCCCATGCCTGCTAGCCATAAGATAATGCATAACATTATGGAGAATAGAAAAATATCCATCAAATACTGTCACATTGTCCCAGAGGGCTGTTAGTTCTTTAACATTTTTATTTGTGGCACGTTTCCGAGAATCTAGGTGGCTTTGGCTGTGAAAAGGAATTCTGATACCTCAAATATTTTTAATGAGGAATTGTTAATGGGAAAAAAAAAGTACAAATCAATGCATAGAAATACGGGTATGGGACCTGTTATCCAGAATGATTGAGATCTGGTTTTGTTTTTGGATAAGGGGTCTCTCTGTCATTTGAATGTTCACCTTCCAAACACTTTTTTCAGTTCAGTTGTTTTCAGATTGTTCCCCAGAAATAAAGACTTTTTTCAATTACTTTCCATTATTTATTTTTTACTGTTTTCCCAAAATCTAAGTTTAAAACAGCTCAATAATTCAGGTGCAGATTCTAAACGGTTACAATTTTGCAACATTTAGTTGATCCATTTCTCAGCAGCATCTCTGGAGTATTAGCAACTATTGTATCAATTCTAACAGCTGCCTGTAATGAAACTCAGGGATTCTGCTCAGCAGGGACTAAAGATAAGAAATGTATCAACTAAATGTATCCATTTACAACAGTTAACAGGGTCCACAACCCCCCCCCCCCTCCCAGAGCTGCTTCAGAAGGTGAAAAATGACACGTTACAATTAAATATTAGAAAAACAGTGACAGAAAATATTTGGAAAAAGTCGTTATTACTGGCGATCTATCTGAAACCAACTAGTTGTTTGAAGGTGAACAACCCCTTTAAATCTTAAATCAGATTACTGAGCTAAAGTAAGGGAAATTATTAAAGAGGTCATAGATCCATGGAGATAGATCTCTACTCAAAAGTAGAGATAGACCCTACCACCAAAATATTTTCTGCTACAAAGTCTGATCAAATCTGCTGAGGTTTTTTACGCTTATTTATTATTACATTTTCCTGAAAGTTGCTTTGCTGAAAAAAAAATCAGATTTTCAAGATTTTTTCTTTGAATATTCGCCTGAAAACTTCAGGGTATTGCACGAAACACAGCACCCATCAAAAAATTATTGGGACTGCTCCCATTCACTTATATACAACCTGAATCTGAATATGCCGGATTTTCAGATTCCGAATTTTCCATCCTCGGGGTTTAATAAATTCCCGAAAAATTCATGATTTTTATTTTTTTTTAAAAAAGTCCGATTTTATAAGAATAAATCACAAATTTTTCATGATCTTTGCATTCAGAGTTTAGTAGATAACCACCTTAGGGTGTTATTTACTAAAACTCAATTTTTTCTGTTTGAGCTTTTTGGGGCAAAAACTAGAAGTATTTTGGAAAAAAAAGCCCTCGCAATTTTCGAGATTTATTATACCCTGCAAAAAGCCTGAACCAGAAAATCTGCCATCTCAAACCTGACAAGGTCATGTAGAAATCAATGGCAGATTTGTTTTGTATTATCGGGCAAAACCCAGTGCAAACCACAGTATCTTCAAATTCCATTTTGAAGATACCGTGGTTTGCTCTGGGTTTCGCCCGATAATCCAAAAAAAAAAAAAAAAAATCTGGGTTTTCAGGCAAAAACACAAACAAAATCATGCAGTTCTTTTGCTAGGTTTTATGGTGTTTTTATCCAGATTCGATTTATTTGAAGTAATTTAATGATAAATAAGGGAACAAGAAAATGAGATAAACTGATTTTTTGGAAATAACACCCTTACTGTAACCTAATGTACCCTTCTGACCCTACAGCATACACGTTTCCTCCCTATTTCTTATTTTTTCAATGTCCTACTTTCAAAATCTCCAGAAGCGCTGCCACAACACACAGGCCACCCACGTTTGCAAGGGATGTGGTCTGGGTCTCCTCCGGTTTTCTTCTAGGGCAGGGGTCCCCAACCTTTTTTACTCGTGAGCCACATTTAAATGTAAAAAAGAGTTGGAGAGCAACACAAACATGTGTTTGTGTTGCGTCCATGGGGATGTCAAATAAGTGCTGTGAGGCTGTTTGGTAGCCCCAATATGGACTGGCAGCCTATAGGAGGCTCTGTTTGGCAGTACACCTATTTTTTTATGCAACCAAAACTTGCCTCTAAGCCAGGAATTCAAAAATAAGCACCTGCTTTGAGGCCACTGGGAGCAACATCCAAGGGCTTAGTGAGCAACATGTTGCTCGCGAGCTACTGGTTGGGGAACCCTGTTCTAGGGGGTCACTGAAATGGAATACTTCTTAAATAGACATATCGAAATAGGAACACTCTAAACTAACAATAAACCCCCTTTGGTCACAAACTTTACAACACAGCAGAAACCACTGAGCAGCTATTTGTAGCTCATAGCTGGCTAGAAGTGATCCCTTTCTTTTTCTGTCTTTCTCAGCTCCTACTTCACATTCACTCTCTCCTGTCTCCTTCTTAATTAAAGGGATACTGTCATGGGAAAAAAAAAAATTCAAAATGAATCAGTTAATAGTGCTGCTCCAGCAGAATTCTGCACTGAAATCCATTTCTCAAAAGAGCAAACAGATTTTTTTATATTCAATTTTGAAATCTGACATGGGGCTAGACATATTGTCAATTTCCCAGCTGCCACAAGTCATGTGACTTGTGCTCTGATAAACTTCAATCACTCTTTACTGCAAGTTAGAGTGATATCACCTCCCTCCCTTTTTTCCCCCAAGCAGCCATAGAAAAGAACAATGGGAAGGCAACCAGATAGCTCCCTAACACAAGATAACAGCTGCCTGGTAGATCTAAGAACAACACTCAATAGTAAAAACCCATGTCCCACTGAGACACATTCAGTTACACTGAGAAGGAAAAACAGCAGCCTGACACAAAGCATTTCTCTCCTAAAGTGCAGGCACAAGTCACATGACTGGGGGCAGCTGGGAAATTGAAAATATGTCTAGCCCCATGTCAGATTTCAAATTGAATATAAAAAAAATCTGTTTGCTCTTTTGAAAAATGGATTTCAGTGCAGAATTCTGCTGGAGTAGCACTATTAACTGATGCGTTTTGAAAAAAACATGTTTTCTGATGACAGAATCCCTTTAAGCTTTGTATGTATTGTACATTTTATCATATAAAAAATAGACACACTTCAGGGATTTAAGATTACAGAAGAAACAGAAACGTCTTGATATGTAATTCGTTGAAAAGAATAAAGCTGAATTAACACTAAGAAATTATTTAAGCATTAATTAAACCAAATTGGATTATTTTTTTTCTTAGTTCGGATCAAGTATAAGATACTGTTTTATTATTACAGAGAAAAAGGTAATCATTTTATTAAATTACATAATAAATTTGGTGCATCCCTATATAGATTATAATGGGACATACAAAGTAGACCTCGCATTAATAAAGTATGGGCACTCCTGAACTAAATGTATCAATTTAGAACAGTTTACAGGGTCGGCTATACCCCCCGCCCCCGAGCTGCTTTAGAAGGTGAAAAATTAGACTTACAATATTAGAAAAACAGTCACACAGAAAACAGAAAGTAATTAGAAAAAGTCTATTTCTGGTGAACAATCTGAAACCAACTGAATTGAAAAAAAAAAAAAGCGTTGGAAGGTGAACCACCTGTTTAATGTGATTCTTTGAATGAGAAATATCCATAAATGTGCAAAAGTGCTCAGGGGAACCTCTAGTGTTATTTTTCTCCTCCACTTTTATGGCAGAGGCTTTAAAAATAAACTAGGCCGGTCATTTCTCCAGTTAAAAGCATTCCTGTATTGTATAAGATGCCCTGCATCCCTGCACTGACCTGGGCTTTGAAGGATTGGATCAGCATCTTTCCTCTACTGAAATCATAACAGAATTTTTTTGGGCCTCTGTTCAGCGTTTTTGCTCAATAATAATGTAGAACAGTAACGGATGAAAACAATGATGTGATGACATAAATTATGATTCCACTCCAGGAAACAACACACCCACAGGCTGATTCAGTCAGAGTCTTGCAGGATTCTACATCTTACCTGATCGATACCTGACAAAACAGACCATTAAACTGCTAACCTGGTCAAAACAGGCAGCTAGTATACAGGTATATGCATCTCTGCACTACTATGTATAAAACACACAGGCTATTTGTATAAAGATACCGCACACAGAGATTAGAAAATAAAAAAAACGCAATGCTGCTTTTATTGCAAGAGTCTAACAAAAAAAAAACTAATAAAACACAACCTTTTCATCTTCACCAGTTCATGGGGGACAGCGGGACAGAACCAAAACATAAATAAGTCCATCAGTGTCCTCCTTCTGCTCTATTTTTTAGCGAATGTAATTTTCATAGCATTGGAAGGTGTAATCTTAAATCCCTGAAGTGCATCTCGAGCCGATCCTGCTTCTGTTTCGTTGTCAAACTCCACAAACGCAATGTCGTGCCTACCCGGGACTAGACGCACTTCTTTGAAGCCGGGAAATCTATAAAAGTGATAAGGATAAGAAGATAATGAAGCCCAGTGATGTAGCATTTATATTATACATGGAACTGGTTATTTAAAATGTTTTCAGATGTTTTTGCAAAATACACTGATTTTGACAGTTTCAAAAAAACGGCTGTGTAAGTGCCACGAGATCGATTCTGGTCTACAATTTAATGGGGTCATTTTCTCTCTCTCACAATTTCTCTGTCGATGTTATCGAGTTTTTCCGCAATCAGATTAAATCGAGTTTTTTTATTACTAAATAAGCTAAAATCAGGCATGGGAGTTTGGCTGTGGTTTGTTTTTTTTTTAAATAAAATATGAGAAATTCGGATTTTAAAAAATAACCCCCTTAATTTGACTGAAGCCTATAGGGCAGTAGTCTGCAAATAGTGGGTTGCCCCTCCTACATGGGACCAAGGCTAAACTCAAAATGCACAAATATATAAAACAAACCCAGTATAAGAGGAGAGCCTCCAAAACAATTAGAACAAGATTTGGGGCTGAAAAAGACTTGTTTGGGATACTTTTAATATTTAAAGGGATACTGTCATGGAAAAAAAAAAGTACTGTCTCTTTAAAAAACTTCGACTGACGCCTTAAACCTGCCGAATTGCTGTTTAGCCTATGGGGGACCTCCTAGAACCTGAGGCTTTTGGGCAAGTTTTTAGAAGTCAAAGTATTTTTTTGTAAAATCGTTCGAATCAAACGAATTTTGCTTTGATCAGAACGGCCGCTTTCGATCGAAAAAATACTTCGATTATCGAAGTATCAAATTCGATGGTCCCGTAGTAAATGTGCCCCTTGGGGTCAGGGTTATCAAGGATCAAATTTAGAGTTTATGGGAGTTTATAAAAACTCCCGAAAAATCGATTTTCGAGTTAAAAACCACCAATCATAATCTAATTTTTAAAATGTGGGTGAATGGGATCGACCCGCAAACTTGAATTGAATTCGAAACAAATTAGATTCAAGTTTTTTCTCAGAAATAAAAAAAAAAAAAACGATTTTCAGGATGCCACCAAACAACTCCAAAATTAGTCCAGGACATCCCCCATGGGCTAAAACAGCAATTCGGCAGGTTTAAAGTGGCGGATAGTCAAATTAAAATTTTTAAAGGGCCAGTACATGATAAAGTTCGAAATTAGAATTTTTAAACTCGAATCGAATTTGAACTATTCCCCACTCTAATTACATTAAAATAATCTCAAAAGTTCAAATTTTTAAATTCTAATTTTCACTTCGACCCTTGATAAATCCGCCCCTTGGTACATCAATTTTATTTATTGGACTGTTGTTCATGTGTCCATGACCAAATAAAAGCACGAGGCCCGAAGGAACTCCGAGGTTACTTCTAATATCCTTATATTTTCCAACTAGGGGTACTTTATTTATTATAATACACACGTTTTAGGAGTCATGTGACAAAAATTACATCACTACTGACCGTTTATAAGGATATAATTTACAGGATATCAATAATCAATATTTCCCCACTACTGTAGTTCTAAGGTTTCTTGTTACTGTCCTTTCTACAATGGTTATAAAAGTAAATATAGCATGTAATTGACTTACTGGTTAAATAACATAGAAAGCATCATCTCATTGGTCTCTTCAGGCAAGTTATTTAGAAAGAGGATGTAATTTGGAGGGTTGTCCGGCACCTAAAGTAAAAGAAAGATATTAAACCAATAGATAAAGTGTGTTGTTCATTGTACAGTTAACATAGTTTGATGTATACAGTTGTTTTTTTCACCTGGGGTGAATGGGGTGGTTTGCCTTTAAATAACAAATGGTTTTCATTTGTTCTATTTGTACTTTTTCAGCAATTTCAGCAATATGGTTGCTAGGGTCCCAATGACCCTATTAAACAAGCATTGATTTTAATAAGAAACTGGAATATGAACATGAGAGGACCTGAATAGAAAGATGAGTAATATAAAGTAGCAATAACAATAAATTAGTAGCCTTACAGAGCATTTGGTTTTTGTTTTTAGATGGGACCAGTGATCGCCATTTGAAAGCTGAAAGGAGTCAGGCGAAAAAACATAAAAAACAACGAAGACCAATTGAAAAGTTGCTTATAATTAGCCATTCTATAACCTTCTAAAAGTTAACTTAAAGGTGGACAACCCCTTTATGTTTTTAGAATGAATCTTGTCAACAGATGCAAGAAACAAATGATATAAAGGATTTGATAAAACCAGAGCAAATCAAGGCCGGCTTTTTATTTTACTGACTACGTAATACTTTTAGATTCCCTCCTTTACGTGGCCTCTGCCTTTTGCCTTAAATTCCCCATCACCCACTACTGTCACCTTTACAACAGCCCCTTTCTTCTTGCAGCCCACTGTTTCACCTGGTCAACTTAATTCAACATCGGGATGCCCTGAATCCAGGATTCGGCCTTTTTGAGCAGGATTTGGATTCGGCCAAATCCTTCTGCCTGGCAGAATTGAATCCTAATTTGCATATGCAAATTAGGGGCGGGAGGGAAATCTCATGACTTTTTGTCACAAAACAAGGAAGTAAAAAAAATATATTTCCTTCCCATCCCTAATTTGCATATGCAAATTAGGATTTGGGCGGTATTCGGCTGAATCTTTCACGAAGGATGCCGGGGTTCGGCCGAATCCAAAATAGTGGATTTGGCGCATCCCTAGAAGGAATGAAGTGAAGCACAGGAGGTTAGGAAACATCTTTCATAGTACAGTGGGTCGGAGGCAAAAACATGTTATATGGATAACCAATTGCACGATAATGATCTTTTGTAGTTCAAAGTTACACTCCTAGGCAGGGCAGCGTTAGAAGAGGAATAGCAACCCAATGTTTAAAGCTATGCCCCCCTCCCCCGTGAAGGATCATTTAAATGTGGGCAGGAGAATGCTTCTTACTGGGGTTACGGACAAAACTTTCTACCCCAGACTCTTTTTTTTTTTTAAAAAAGAAAAATACCCTGGGACCATGAATTCAGACCATACATTATAATACATCATAAAAATAATGCAACTAATCAACTCCAAAAATTCTGTTATTACAGTCACACAAAAAAATAAAAATCCCTCATTTTGCATTGTTGTTTTGTGGTCCCACCTATATATTATGCATAATACATTTCCCTGATTTTACATTTTCCTGGATTTTACACCATTTTTTTCTACCCCCTGAAAAACTTAAATGGGGGTTTTTATATATATTATATTTCTTTTTTTTAATGAAAGCCTCAGAAATAAATTCACCTGTGGATTCTGGGATGCTGATGGCACATTATTTGCATTCGGTGCCTGGAAGAACAAAATTCACAATTAGTACAAAATATAGTACAATGAAGAATAATTAGTCAGCTGCCCAGCACCTACTGGTTTAACGAAATCCCCAATCCTAGCAGAGGTATCATTCAATAATGATGATGCATTATGATGTTATAAACATTGCAAATAATGAGCAGTCTGAGTAGGAGGCAGCAGATGGAAAGCCAGTTCAAAATTAAATGAAAATGAAATGATTATTTGTAGAGCACATAAAAAACATTTTATGTCTTTTATCGAAAAAATGCAGTTTGGGTAAAAGGAAAAAGGTTTCGGAATGGAATGCTTTTAGGGTTAAGACACCTTAACCGAAGGGTACGAAACGCGTAAGGTGGGCAATGTGGGGTCAGTATGTACCAAAAACTTTTAATGTGATTATTAATAACTTATTTTTACTACAAAAAAGCCTTGGGACATATATCTTTTTGATATAACTGATGTATTGCGACTGCCTTTGGAACTGGGGCATGTCCCTCTGACTTGGCTAGCGATCTACAGAAATCAGCCACGTGGACTCCCGACTAGTAAATAATCTGATGCTTTTAGGGTTGTCACAATAGAAAAACTGCAGTTTTAACAAGGATTTCAGTTGTACAGGATAATACATCAAACACCCTGCCATATAACTGCTGTAGTTTGCTCGTTCATATAAGGCAGGTTACCAAATAAAAGGACAGGATTTTGTCTGATCTGTACATCTTTTATACACGCTGCTTAAAGAGAGGGTTCATGGAGTCTGCATTTACAGCTCAATGCAGTCAATAATTAATAAATAAGACCAGATCATAACTGATAAAACTGGAGGTTCATTTTGGTGCCATAAATATGCTAATAGTTTGACAACTTCTCCTTAAATAGTCAAGAAAAAAAGAGCACTATATATTATATGGTTCTTACCAGAGCAGGCTTTTTATTTGCAGCATTAGCTGCCTGTTCTTGTGCTTTGGCTTTCTTCTTCTCTTTCTTCTTCTCTTTGTCAGCAAATGTGCCTTTCATCTTTAGTACGACATCAGAGTCAGTCTTTGCATACTGGATGCGCTGGAAACAAGAACACAAACATAACTAGAGCAAATAGTCTGAGAACATGAACGGAAAATCACTTCTTGCACCTTTTTGCATTTGTAGGTATCTCACAGCTCCTGGTGGAAACTTAGAATTACTGTTTTATTAAATTAGCGATGGGACTGCTTCTACATACAGCAGATATAAACATGTCCCTATAATGCTTCAAGGAGAACTAAACCCTAAAAATGACTGTAGATAAAAATTTCATGTTTTAAATACTGCACTTATTGCACCAGCCTAAAGTTTCAGCATCTCAATAGAAGCAATGATCCAGGACTTCAAACTTGTCACAGGGGGTCACTATTTTGGAAAGTGTCTGTGACACTCACATGCTCAGTGGGCTCTGAGCAGCTGTTGAGAAGCTAAGCTTAGGGGTCGTCATAAATTATCAAGCAGAAAATGAGGTTGGTCTGTAATATAAGCTGATGCTACAGGGCTGATTATTAAATTCTGATGCTAATTGCACTGGTTTCTGTGCTGCCATGTAGTAATTATCTGTATTAATTACTAATCAGCCTTATATTGTGACATTTCTATTCTATGTGTACTGTATATTGTGAGTGGGTCCCTAAGCTCAGTAAGTGACAGCAGCACAGAGCATGTGCAGTGAATCAGCAGAAAAGAAGATGGGGAGCTACTGGGGCATCTTTGGAGACACAGATCTTTACTGCTTAAGGGCTGGGGTTGCCTTAGGATGGTACAGAAGCACAAAACATAATGTATAACATTTCTAGCTACTTCTTTAATTAAGCTTTAGTTCTCCTTTAAATGCAGGCTAATTAAAGAGCTGCAAAAGTGACTTAATCAGCAGAATCTAACAGTAAATAAGTATGTTTGGCGTTTATACCTTTTAATCTTGTATGCACACAGAACGTTTTCCTACCGACATCATTTTTGTGTATTTTATGGTCCCTTCTGGGTGGCATGACGACAGTAAGGTCAACTAAACCCCACTCCCCATAGTACAAAAGGACTCAAGACTCTGGCTGGCCCATGTCAACAGTATACTCCGAAGATTGAACAGCACCATCAACTCGAGTTATTTAAAAAGCCTTTATTTATGCTTTTGTGGGCATCACCGCAACGTTTCAGGCCATGCGGCCTTTTATCAAGCTTGATAAAAGGCCGCATGGCTTGAAACGTTGCGGTGATGCCCACAAAAGCATAAATAAAGGCTTTTTAAATAACTCAAGAGTTGATGGTGCTGTTCAATCTTCGCATTATACTGTTTGCCAATGGGAAGTGGCCATTGCAGAACGTGCACCATCCCTAAAGAATATTGAGAATCCATGTGCTGACTACTCTTTCTTCACAGACATGGCCCATGTCGTCAGGCAATAACACCTTTAATTCAGTACTTTTAGAATAGTCCCAGACAGTTGGCAATGCAGGCCATGTATCTCTGACATATTGGGCCAGATTTATTCAAATTTTCGAAATCTTTTTATGGTCAAACCTGTCAAATTTGACTAGGCAGTTAGTTATCCAAACTCGATAAGAGTTTTTTTTTTTAGATTTGAATTTCGATATTTATCATACTCTGGCCCTTTAAGAATTCAAATTAAGACTATTCTCCACCTAAAACCTGGCGATCAGTTTGGAGATGTTTGCAGCCTTCCTGAAATTCAAGTTTTTTTTTCGGTGAAAAAATTCGAATCGAGTTCGATTGAATTTGTTTAAATTCGTCCAAGTATTAAAAAAAAAAAATTCTATTTCGCCAATGAATTTTGAATAGTCTAATTTTGAATTTATGGGAGTTTAAAAACAAAAAAAAAACGAATTTTAAATTTGACCCATGATAAATGTGCCTCATTGTGTAATTTTGTTATATTGAGAGATTTACTCTGTGAGGGCCAATATACAGTGGAGCAATAGGGATGCACCCAATCCACTATTTGTGATTCGGCCGTATCCTCAAATACTTGGTGAAAGATTCGGCCGAATTAGCATATGCAAATTAGGGTCAGGAAAGGAAAAAGTGGAAAATATTCTTCTTTTGTGACGAAAAGTCACGTGATTTCCCTACCCGCAGCTAATTTACATATGTAAATTAGGATTTGGTTCGGCCAGAGACAGGATCAGTGAACATAAATCAGCCATAAGATGTAGAAGATTGGACCAGCCAGTGTCTAAACATTTCGTGGAGGCAGGACACTCAGTACAACAGTTGAAGTTTCAGATCCTAGATGCTGTTCCTAAGATAAGAAGGGGTGGCAACAGGGTCAAGAAACTCCTGTATAGAGAGGCCTGGTGGATCCGTAAACTAGACACTTTAACTCCAAATGGATTAAATATGGAATATGATTTAACTGCTGTTTTTAGATAATTTATTGTGGTTTTATAATGATTTTAATATTTTCCTTATTCACAGCCACACTGGGGATATACTATTGATAATTTGTTGCTACTGGACTTCTAAATGAAACATTGTCAGATAAGTGAAACACTTTGTCTAATTGAAAGTTTAAATATTATGTTACAATTCCACCAGGTGGTGCTGTGTTAACATGCTATATAAAGGAAATGTTGTAAAGTGATATGTTAGCTTGACAAAGAGCCGTGCTAGGCTCGAAACGTTGCTGTATATGTTGCCCTGCATGTGGAAATAAAGGCAATTTTACTAAAGTACGGAGTGCTGCCCTTTTGCTGTGTGACTTTTGGTTCGGCCAGGCACAAGGATTTGTCCGAATCCGAATTCTGCTGAAAAAGCCTTAATCCTGGCCGAATCCCGAACCGAATCCTGGATTTGGTGCATCAGTAAGCAATTGTATCCAAACCTGCATGAGTCCCTAGTTACTCAACAACTATGGTTATCGTTATAATAAAATATCTACATCTAAGTTTAGAACTAATAAAAACATCATTTTCTATAGAGAGTGATGAAACAAAATCACAAACAAATACTGTGATAAGGAATAACTTACCATTGGTTTACTATAAAAGGGGAAGCCCTGTAACTGCCGGAGAGCATTTGTTGCAGAACTTAGCTCTTTAAATATTACAAATCCTTGTCCTCTCATTTTCATGGTCTTTAATGCCACAATGTCTACCACATGGCCAAACTGTGAGAACAGCGCGTACAATGACCGCTTCAGCTCTGAAAATATAAAAGAAAAATAATGATGTCACAGTAAAAATAAAATTAATTTATAACTCAAATGCACGGATTTGAATGAAGTGAAAATGCATTTTGCCTGTCATAGATATTACATTTAAAGGGGATCTATAGCAAAAATGAAAATTAAATATAAGCTTCATCATACTGAAATAAGAAACTTTCTAAATACAACCAATTAAAAATTCTGAAGTAATCGATTTTATGTTCACTATTCCTCTCTCGGCATCTGTTCCTCTTCATTCTGTCTTCATGCAGCAGTGGGGTGTCAGGGGAATGATCCAATATATCTTATAGGGGGCTCCCTTTCCTATCAGATGAATTAGAGCTCACTCAAATAACCGATTCCAGTACAAAACAAAATAACTGGCTTTTGCCCAAATTCTGCATGTAGAGAGACAGGATTTCTGGTGATTTTAATAGAATTAGCTCTAATGCATCTTCTAGGCAAAATGAGCTCCCCTATACGATACATTGGAACTGTCAATGAATATCTGACACCCAACTGCTGCATGAAGACAGAACGAAGAGAAACAGATGCTGAGAGAGGAATAGTGAATATAAACGTGATTATTTCAGAAACAATGCAGAATGTTTAATTGAATGTATTTAGAAAGTTTCTTATTTCAGTATGCTGAAGCTTATATTAAATTTTCATTTTCGCGATCGTTCCACTTTAATAAAGAAAGCACCCTAACCTTGGATATTCTGCACGGGATGATTTTTACGTGCATATTAGTGATTGCATGCATGAGATGACTATGGTCAGCAAAGAGTGCTCTACTCTTAGAAGATTGGATTGCAGTGCTGCACTGGATGGGGCAAGAAGTAGACAAATAGATTGTGAGAAAATTCAGACAACCAGTTGAATTTCATATTGATAAATATACCCCTTTGGCTTTCATACCCCCATCTTGCATTAGACTGTAAGCTCTGTTGACACTGTTTACTGCTTGTATCCGTTGTACTTTTGCATGCAATCTGTATGTTCAATGTATACACACTTTTACAGTGCTGGGGAGTATGTTGAATACATGTTAATAATTATAAAGTAATAACGTGCATGCAACACAATTTGGCATGGAAGTGGCTCGGAACTGTATACATCAGTTTGTATTAGCTGGTGTTTAACCTCAGTATGAGTGTGTGAGTAATAGCAGTATATAAGGCTACGATTACTACTGAGGCCAAGCAAGATGGCATAAACGGGGGTTAGGAATTAAAATAGTGGATGAAACAGAAGCTGAGTAGACGAATGAGCAATCTTTAGTCAACTACTTTTACATCTTTAAAGCATGACAACCATTTTCTTCAGTGATCAGTAAACAGTCATGTTTCGTTTCTTAGGGGACTACAGAAGTCAGGCGATGGTTAGAAATGAATCCCCAAATGTGACGAGCGTTACTGGCAGTAACAAGTGTATGAAATATGCAACGAACTGTTATTAACTACATATCCTTTTCATATAACAGCATAAAGGGTTCCCACAGCAATGCTGCTGCCTATTATTATTATTATTAACATATGTGCCCAACATATTGCGCAGCCCTGTAAAATGAATGTGCTTTGCCTAGCTGCAAAGCTTTAAGGAAAGAAAGATCCAATGTAGAATATTCAACACTTTGGCATCTTTCAAAATTTTCTTCACACCTACCTGGTTTCTTAACTTTATCACAGAGGTTGTTGATGTAGACAGTGTGATTTGGCCGAATATCCATGGCTTGTGTATTCTAAACACTGAAAGAGATGTTAAAAACAAAAAAACTTTAGCAATAAAAGAAAAGATCGCATTACTCAAGGTTGTTTTCTCCTATTACTCAAGGTTGTTTTCTCCTATTCACAGGAAGATAATGGACTACTGTGTTGCACAACACAGGGAGCAGTTCGGCACAGACCGCATTATATATAAACTGTCAATTTGCAATTGGCATTTTATCAAGTGCAGGTTTTGGATCTGTTATCCGGAAACCAGTTATCCAAAAAGTTCAGAATTATGGAAAGGCTGTCTCCCATAGACTCCATTTTATCCAATTTTTTAAAGCATATTTCCTTTTTCTCTGTAATAATAAAACAGTAGCTTGTACTTGATCCAAACTAAGATATAATTAATCCTTATTGGAAGCAAAACCAGCCTATTGGGTTTATTTCATGTTTACAAAATTTACAAAAAAAAGATCCATTATCCAGAATGTTTGGGACCAGGGGTTTTTTCCGGATAAGGGGTCTTTCCTTAAAGGGGTGGTTCAGCTTTTAGGTAAATTTTATTATGTTATAGAATGGCAAATTCTAAGCAACTTATTAATTGGTTTTCATTATTTAATTTTTGTATAGTTTTTTAATTATTTGCCTTTTTCTTCCAACTGTTTCCAGCTTTCAAATGGGCGTTGACCCCTTCTGAAAAGCAAATGCTCTGTAAGGCTACAAATGTATTGTTATTGCTACTTTTTATTACTCATTTTTCTATTCAGGTCCTCTCCTATTCATGTTCCAGTCTCTTATTCAAATCAGTGCATGGATGCTAGGGTAATTTGGACCCTAGCTACCTGATTGCTTAAAATGAAAATTGAAGAGTTGCTGAATACAAAGCTAAATAACTCTAAAACCTTAGATAATAAAAAAATTAAAGCTAATTGCAAATTGTCTCAAAAGATCACTCTCTACATCATACTAAAAGTTAACTCAAAGGTGAACAACCCCTTTAAGGTATGAAGATCCACATTATGGAAATATCCGTTTTCTAATAAACCCCAGGTCCCGAGCATTCTGGATAATAGATCCCACACCTGTACAGCTAGAAACACGGTTTAGCATTAGAAGGTCTAACCTTTTTATTTATTTTTTTACGTGAACGTTTCTCACTTTTGTAATTACTGTATGGGAGTGCAGTATGGTTTCTACTGTACTGAAATAATATTTACACCTTTTTTTAAACGTCGGCCAGAATGATAACTGCGTTGGCTCCAAATATAACAAGTATCTCTGTATGTCCTGTAGTAATGTACTTCCATTGTTGTTACAACAAGCACATATCAACACAAAATGCAACCTATAAAATATGTGCAATACAATTATGGGCTGCCTGCAGACTGAAAGCAAAACAGTTGTTTAGTGAGAACCCAGCACATCTTGCAACCATGGAATATTATGCCACAAGTATTTAGTAGTTCTATGAAGTCACTGGTAACTTCCAGAGATGTCAACCAAACCCATGTAACAAGTGATAATGTTCCCCTCCAGACTTATTTCAAGCGATCATGAAAAGGAAATTAGGTTTACAAATAATCCAGGACGGTATTACTATCACCCTTGTGGGTTAGTTGAATATCGGAACCTAAATAATTACACATAGAAAACACTAGGATCCCAATTATTATTCAGCCAAAGTATTCCACTAGCCTAGAGAAGGCTCCCCAATATTTTTTTTTAACCATGAGCCACACTGAAATGTAAAAAAAAAGTTGGAGAGCAGTATAAGCATGCAAAAAGGTTAATGGGAGGGACAAAGTGAGGAAAATATGGTTCAGTATTGATAAATGTAAGGTTGTGCACTTTGGGAAAAAATAATATAAATGCAAGTTATACACTAAATGGCAGTGTGTTGGGAGTTTCCTTAATTGAGAAGAATCTAGGGTTTTTTGTAGATAACAAGTTGTCTAATTCTGGGCAGTGTCATTCTGTGGCCACCAAAGCAAATAAAGTTCCGTCTTGCATAAAAAAGGGCATTAACTCAAGGGATGAAAACATAATTATGCCTCTTTATAGGTCCCTGGTAAGGCCTCATCTGGAGTATGCAGTGCAGTTTTGGGCTCCAGTCTTTAAGAGGGATATAAATGAGCTGGAGAGAGTGCAGAGACGTGCAACTAAATTGGTTAGAGGGACGGAAGACTTAAATTATGAGGGGAGACTGTCAAGGTTGGGGTTGTTTTCTCTGGAAAAAAGGCGCTTGCGAGGGGACATGATTACACTTTACAAGTACATTAGAGGACATTATAGACAAATGGCAGGGGACCTTTTTTCCCATAAAGTGGATCACCGTACCAGAGGCCTCCCCTTTAGACTAGAAGAAAAGAACTTTCATTTGAAGCAACGTAGGGGTTCTTCACAGTCAGGACAATGAGGTTGTGGAATGCACTGCCGGGGGATGTTGTGATGGCTGATTCTGCTAATGCTTTGGCTTGGATGATTTCTTGGACAGACATAATATCCAAGGCTATAAGTGATAATACAATCTATAGTTAGTTAGTGTACATAATCGATGTGAGGGTACGGAGGGATCAGTTTTCAGTGTGTGCATGTATGAACACTGGGAGGGGTTGAACTTGATGAACTGTACTCTTTTCTGATTTAAAGGGGACCCGTCACCCAAAAAAATTATTTAAAAAAATGCTATTTTATCACATTAGTCAAGCAAAATTAACTTTAATTACACCGTATAAATTATTTGAATCTTTTTTCCTTCAATCTGGGAATTAATAATTATAGCAAGCAGAAAGGAGCCATTTTGTGGACACTGTTATTAAGACAAGTCTTGTATCATCTCAGAATCTTGTTTGTGCACCAGAATGGGAGACCCGATGTCCATCCCCATGCCCTGGCTACACAATTAAATGTTGAAGAGAACGGGGGAATGTGGGGAGAGCAGTGACATCTAGGAAGTGCTGAATGGAAAGTGAAAGTAATTGTCTGTCCCGCCTCTATGCCTAAAGCATAGAGGAGGGGCAGGCAATATTTGATTAACAGCTGAGATTTTTAAACAAGTTACAGCTATGAATACTTTAATAAAAAAAAAAATTGGATTTCATGTTTAATTTGAAAATGACTTATTATACAGGTTTTTGTGTCTGGGTGACAGGTCCCCTTTAACTGTGTAAATATGGGTGTGGTTGGCTATTAGACAGTCAGCCTAGAAGAGACTCTGTTTAGCAGTACACTTGGTTTTAATGCAACTAAAACTTGCCTCCAAGCCAGGAAAAGGCCACTGAGAGCAACTTCCAACGGGTTGGAGAGCAGCATGAGGATCACTGGCGTAGAGCTTTGCAGCACCTATAATAGCCTGGCATACTGCAATGCCATCACAACTGACCTGATCACATATCGGTTATTAGACAAGATTGTGATCCACATCCATCAGACCGACTCACAATATTATTATTATATATAACTGGAGCCATGCAGTTATAACTGATGTTCAACCGAGCCAAATGCTCCCTTGTAATCGGATAAGTCATGTTTTTAGCTGCAATTGCAGACTGATACAATACAGATTATTTGTCATATAGAGCCTGCATTTATCAACTGATGTGAAATATACAGACAACTACAAAATACCATTAGAAATTTTTTTAAAAATAAACACAATTGCCATAAACATGTAACGAGCAGATAAGCGATTTCTTTCTTTCTTTTTTTTATCACAGAGCTTATCTGTAGGTTGTGTTTAAATAAATGGAAAGTTTAAAAAAATTAAATCATTGAAACGTAAAAAAAAAAATACACATGCCTGGATTTCCTGGTTCTATTATTCTTTACTTATAACCCGCCTGTATATTTGGGGGTGGGGGCAATAACTGATGCCACTCAGGTGTTTATATCATAATACACAAAAGCCATGAATATCCTGTAAATTATATCCTTATAAACGGTGAGTTCTGATGTCATCAGTTATAAACGGTGAGTTCTGATGTCATTTCTGTCACATGACTCGCTGAAACTTGTGTATTATAATAAATAAAGTACCCCAGTTGCAAAATATGAGGATATTAGAAGTTACCTCTGAGTTCTATGACCTGTATAAAAACATCCAGCCTTCGGCCTAATGCTTTTATATGGTCATGAAACTCCTCCATAACTTATATCCTTATAATTTACAAGAGGGGGTACTTTATTCCCTATATTAGCAGCTTTCTTCTTTTAACTCAGCTCCCAGCTATACCCCCACCCCGTACCATTAGGGACATACGGAACGCATTTTAGGACATGATGAGCTAAAATGCTTTCCGTAAGGACATGTAGCCCCTTTCCACATGTTCCGGTAGAACTACATATAATTTTACACTTTAATTTTAAGTAAACACTGTGTAAAGCCGACGTGTGGGAACTGAACAGACTACTACAATCACGTATCCAAGTAAATGCCCGCAGCCCAACACTCTCGCTTTCCCAAACACACCGCAGCCTAAGGTCGCTACTTACACTTCCCGCAATGCTGTTAACTTCAAGCTTTCTTCCTGCAGTGTTCCACAAAATCCCGACGCCACGAGTCTCATCGCGCGAGAGTGGCGTCACGACTACACGTAAGCGCATTGACGTATGACGCAGCCGCCACCAGTCAATGACGACGAGTGGAGGCGTCGTAGCTCAGCGTTATCCAATCGGAAGCGACCATTGTTGGCCGTTTTTACATGATGTGCTTCCTTTGTTGTTTGTTCCTCTTACGTTTGCAGGAGAATTAAGAAAAAAATAAATTAATTAAAAAAGACTTATTTCGTGTTATTTGTCCGCCATGTTACCTTAGTTACCAATGTGCAGGGGAAATGAAGAAATACTGGTTGCCTAAAATACCTGGCGCCATTCAACAGAGGAGATTGTTTTTTGTGGAACCCTAGGGCAGTCTGAAATTGACATGTTTTTCGGTTTTTTTTTTGGTAGTTTGAGGTGAGGATCTTGGGTATTTTTGTGCAAACAAGGGCTTGTTTGGGATAACTATACAAGAAGGGCAAATCCGGCTCTGAAGCTTAACTTGAATCTTAAAATTATAATAATCTTGCGGGTATTGATTCCAGCTCGTTAGCTTAATGCTGACTAAACCCTGCTCACCGTAGATGTCGGTTGGTCCAGGTGCACATTGCCCCGGACCCCACTCTTAAATATAAACACCAGGTTCTCCAAGTCCACTGTGCAAATGTTCAAACGGTAAAAGCAGAGCTAAAAATCTTACCCTGCAGGAATGGTGACCCGGGTGCAGCCAGCCCCGAGTCCGTCACTAGGAAGGAACGCCAGAGGTCAAGTAGAGAATTTGCAGGCCGCGCACTCCTGGACATCAACACGAATCGCTCGTCTCCAAATAATTTAAAAGGTAAATACTTTATTAAGGTATAAGATCTGAGGAAGTGTTGTATCACGAAACGCGTCAGACCTCAGACGCTATGGTTGTATGATTGATCTTATACCTTAATAAAGTATTTACCTTTTAAATTATTTGGAGACGAGCGATTCGTGTTGATGTCCAGGAGTGCGCGGCCTGCAAATTCTCTACTTGTTTGAGATAAAACAATGTCGAGTTAGGGTAGGACTACATGGACGATTTCAGTGCGATCTGACGCGCTGCAACAAAACGCCTGTGACAAGTCGCATGCGACAGAAATAAGGTAAGAGATAGAAATATCGGATGAAGTTGCATCGTTGATCTGACGCGACTTTGTGCAGCGTCTGCATCAAATCCAACAGTCGTGTCGCGTCGGATCAATGCTGCCACTTAATCTGACATTTCTATCTCTTACCTTACTTCTGTTGCATGTGTTTTGTCTGATTACGCTGAAATTGATTATGTAGTCCTACCCTTAACACAGCAGGCCCGGATTTGTTGCAAGGCCACATAAGCCCGGGCCTGGGGCGGCATGCCGCCCAGCCGCTTGCATGCGCGCATGTGAGGGGGAACAGTGGTTTCCATGTGACGTTTGTGGAAACTAGGACCCAGCAGCGTGCTGTTGGCAGGCGCTAGGAGCCTGTGGTGCAGAGCGGCCTTGGGGCGCCGGAGGCAGAAATCCAGCCCTGATCATCAGTTCCTCTGGTCCTAACTCTGATGTGTCCGTTCTGCAGCAAAAAGTTCCGGGGCCCCAAAGAGGCATCCGTGAAGAAGATCCTGGGACAGGGCTTCTATTTCACAGAGGAGTTAAACTGGCCATAGACATGCAGATTATTAGACTATTTTGGATGAACAAATGCCCTTTCCAATCTTCAGACCCGCAACTAACCATTCAGATTAATATAAAATAGTAAAGAGAAAAAAACACACAGTGTTCAGGCCATTCAGGCAGCAAAGTTATGTCCAACAAATAGTAGTAACAGTCTCCCAGTGTTGGACTGGCCCACCGAGATATCCGGAAATCTTACAATGACCTCAGGTGTCAGTGGGCCCTCCTGTTGTTAAACATTTGGCCTAGTTCATGGCCATTCCCTATTTCTATGAGAACAAAGAGGCTAAATAGATGGAATAATAGATTATGGTATGTAAAAAAAAAAAGAGTAGTAGAATAGATGTTGAATTAGGAGAGGAAGAATAATAGTACTAGCCTGCAACATCAATCTCCATACTACAGTGTATATAAAGCATGGACACATGGGGGCAAGTATACTAAAGGGCTAAGTGACGTCATTTCGTTACTTCTCCAAGTTATTGGGCCTCACAGCAACATCAATGGCCCCTTAAACTTTGGCAACAAGATATTTTCCATGAACATAGATTCCAGCTGCTTTTCAATCCCATGCCTCCTCCCACCAGAAGTTGTATGGCCTGCCTGTTGCCTCTATAGTTACACCCCTGCTTTTCAGTAAAATGATTGGTGAGTTTGTATCATAGTAGCTGTGGTCCAACAAGTTCAAACCTATTGTCCTAGCAAAACATACCAACCTGCTAGTTGATCATTTGTGTAACAAACACAAGGGCATGGCCAAATATTTTGTTACTGTTTGCTTGTGTTCATGGGAAGCCCAAAAGTTTCTGATTGCGGCCCTGATTCCCCCCAACAAGTTTTACCCCAGTAACTTCTGAAGGGCCAGGAGCTGGATGTGGCCGCTATGAAAGCTACTGATCATTACTGATTGCCCAATACAGAGGGGACCAAGATGATTCAAGTTTTTTCCCGCACGAAACTCGATTAATTCGAGTTTTCGGGTTGTTAACCCCCAACCTCGCTGATTTGAGTTTTTTCCATTCAAGTTTTTTCTTAAATTAGAAACCATTCGAGTTATGAGTTCATTCGAGTACATTCGAGGTATAAAAAACGGTAAAAGTTGACCTTTGATAAATTACTCCCTAAATAAACCCAATAGTTTAAAGTCAGAAGTATTTGATTATAATGGAGTTTGTGGGAGATGGCCTTCCCGTGATTCAGAGCTTTATGGATAACAGGGTACCGGAATACGGATCCTATACCTGTATATGTCTTCCTCTTCTGTTTCTTTCCAGCCTTCAGACTGCTCTGTAAAATTATAATTTTATTGGTATTATTACTTATCTTTCTATGCATGTCCTCATTCATATGCCTGTCTCTCGTTCCAACCACAGACTGGTTTCTAGGGTAAATAAGGCCCTAGCAACTAGATGTCTACATCATACTGGATGTATCTTAGAAAACAGTCTATCTTTGAAATACATTTTGGGGCCATCCCCAGGGCACTGTCCATATAACTGTACCTATACCATGTTATTTTTGTATTGTTAGTTCCAACTACATGTACTTTGTCCTTTTTCCTTATCCAAACTGTATTTCTGTCAGACGTTTGAGCTGGACTTTCCCGTTACTTTTTTGCCTTCTCCACTGTTCCAGTTTGTCTTTTCCCAGGTATGCTCCATAACAAGAAATGACAACACTGTAGAAATAAATGAAACCACTGACTTTTTGTCTATAGAAAAAAAAAATCATGCACACATAACGGCTTTGTTGTTAAAATATGAATATGTAATTAATGTGGTTAAATGAGCTGGAATTAATGAAGTTGTAACTACTTGACATTTGTGAGGAATTAGTTATAGCAGCCATAAATGTAAAATAATTCCCTTTTTATCTCCCTGTTTTATGAAGCATTTATAAGCCGAGCAGAGGTTCCGAGGTAGGATTATCAACACGGTGCTAAATGACAAATCGTGTCTACCACCACCGATGAAGGAATTTGCTTTTAAGACATCTTTTCATTAAGGGTATTAAAGGTGGTTATGAGTAGATCAATCACATCTTTCCCATTCTATATCAAGCATATAAAAAATAGCCTTTCTCTTATGCTACCACCTCCTCTTTTATTTTAAATGTTAATATTTTAATATAGTTATGCAAATTTCATGCAACACTAGTCATTTAATTCAGGCAGATCTGGGCTCATAAATTAAGAGGGCAAAGTGCTATAACTTGGGAAACCTCTACATCCTTTTGTTTTTTGTGCCCCTATTGTTAAACCTGTGTTGAGCAAAAAGGAGAAAAAAGACAGATGTTATTTGTTCCCTGAAAGAGATTTCTGTAATACTGGGGCTAATTTATCAACATTGGGCAAATTTGCCCATGGGCAGTAACCCAAATTTGCCCAGTGCTGATAAATGAGCCCCAGCTATTTTATTGGTAGTATACTTTAAAGGGGAAGTTCTCTTTAACTTGTAGCATGTTATAGAATGGACAATCTTTTCAATTGGTCTCCAACGTTAAATTTTTATAGTTTTTCAATTATTTGCCTTTTTCTTCGGAATGAAAGTTAAACGACCTCTTTAAGGTGTCCAGTATATCTCACATAGAATTTTCACCTAGTGATATCAGTTTCTACATCCATAACAGGGCTGGAATGTTACAGACTTTTTTTTTGACATCTTTTATTCCTTAACCCTATATGTGCCATATATTATGAAGACTCAAAAGTGCCAGTGTAGCAATGCCATAGATTCTGTGTTTCCAGGTTAGAGGCAACTTCTGTTCTGGATCATAGAAAACCCGATGACACAAGGGGGGTGGTTAATAGCAGCTTCTTGGCTGTTCAGCACTCAGTTATAGGACCCGACGTGTCTCTAATCTAGAGTTGTGACTGCCCGGTTCTCATTCTGTCAGTTTTTTGGATGCCAATGTAACCCTATCTTAGCTAAACAGACCTTGCCCGGCTAGTTAAAGGGATACTGTCATGAATCAGTTAATAGTGCTGCTCCAGCAGAATTCTACACTGAAATCCGTTTCTCAAAAGAGCATGACTGGGGGCAAGTCACATGACTGGGGGCAGCTGGGAAATTGACAAAATGTCTAGCCCCATGTCAGATTTCAAAAATGAATATAAAAAAATCTGTTTGCTCTTTTGAGAAATGGATTTCAGTGCAGAATTCTGCTAGAGTAGCACTATTAACTGATGTGTTTTGAAAAAAAACATGTTTTCCGATGACAGGATCCCTTTAAGATAGTACACAGGTCACATTGGACTCTCTCCTCAAATTTGAATAATTCTACAGGCACATCTGATTCTTCTAGCTTTTTGGTTATCATTGAGAACCTACAACCGCCCCCCCTAAATTATGCACCAATATTAGCAGTCGACTCACAATCTTTTACTGGGGATTGTGATTTGACGTGAATGGGGCTCTAAATGGCAGAAGTCATGAATTACGATATTGGAATGGACTTCGAATATCGAAGTCGAAGGATTTATCGCTATTCCTACGATCGAACGGACCTTCCCCATAGGCTAACATTGGCTTCGGTAGGTTTTAGGTGGCGAACTAGGGGGGTCGAAGTATTTTTTAAAGAGACAGTACTTTGACTATCGAATAGTCGAACGATTTTTAGTACGAATCGAAGTCGAAGGTAGAAGTAGCCCATTCGATGGTCGAAGTAGCCAAAAAAAACATTCGAAATTCGAAGTTTTTTTCCTCTATTCCTTCACTCGAGCTAAGTAAATGGGCCCGAGATGTCAGCAAAACCCCACTTATTATAAACCATAAAGCTATCATGGATTCTAAGTTGAGCTTGCTAAACTTTAAATGAATCTGCTTAGTGTGCTTAAATCAAGTTGAACTCCAATATTAATTATTCACAATGACTCTAATTTATACATTTTTCACATCTTATGTCCTATAAGAGACTGCGTGCTCTATTTGATGTCCTCTTCTGCTTCTATTTTAGGCCACCGAAAAGCTTCCCTGGCGACGGTTCCTAGAGAAGCTGGTGTTAGTAATGCAGTGTTATCATGGACCACGATTCATCGGTGTTGGAATGAGAAAAAGTACTTTGGCAGGAAATAAAGAAACATAAAAAGCCTATTTCACATGAAATGATGGGTTCTAACAGCCTGCCGAAAGAAACATTTTAAGACTTAATGAAAATAGTTCTGTGGTAGTTTTATGCCTTGCCAAGTATTTCTTTTGAGGGCTATAATTAAGATATAATTGTGTAGTCTGAAACTTTTTACATTGCTCAGTTACATCAGTTTTTTAACATTATATATTCCACTGCAGTTAATGGCAGAAATCTTTTGGTAGGCATCATGGAATAGTAAAAGATTTCTTGGAGAAAGAAATACAAATCTATTCTTTGCCCATAAACTGGGGGATAAAATGAACTTTTTAAAGCTATTAGCCCCAGTAGGATATATTTTTATAATTCGGGAATAAAAAGCTGGGACATTCCTCAACTGCACTTATCGTTCCTGTTGCTAACCTTATTTCCGTTGCATCATACTTGACGCCTGCGTTTTTGCGCAGCGCGTCGGATCTCCCCGAAATAGCCCGTAGAGTTCTACCCTTAAGGATGATCATGAAGAGTCGAAACAGACTGGAACATAGGCAGTACTTTTCTCTGCAATCACCCTTTATTGGTGTTTAATCACGACATGTTTCGGGAAGGAATCCCTTTTTCAAGTGACCTTAAGGATGATACTTCTCTACTCTACATTGCAGATCCCCCCTCCCCCTCGCAGACTATCAGTGTAGAAAAAATGCCTAGTAAGGATACAAATCACATTTATTGCACTGACTTCTGGTGTTTAACCCTTTCCTTGATGTAATTGTTGCAATTGTGTCATTTCCCTATGAGTTTTGGGGTATTTATACATGGAATTACAACTGTGCCATCCTTCTATTTGTTTTGGGGTATTTGTACATGGATTTGCGACTGTGCCATCCTTCTATTAGTTTTGGGGTATTTATACATGGAAATGCCACCGCACCATCCTTCTATTCGTTTTGGGGTATTTATACATGGAAATGCCACCGCACCATCCTTCTATTCATTTTGGGGTATTTATACATGGAAATGCCACCTCACCATCCTTCTATTAGTTTTGGGGGATTTATACATTGAAATGCCACCGCACCATCCTTCTATGAGTTTTGGGGGGCCCAGTTACAAATTGTCGCACCAGGGCCCCTAGGTGTCTAGTTACGCCACTGCTCAGTAGGGACAGGACCTCAATGTGGGCTGCTCCTTTTAGCGCTCCTATGCGCCTCCCCACTCCTGCCTAATGCAGGCAGCACTTGATTCCAGGCAAAGTCCACAGGTTTGTGTGCTCCGAAACTGGGGCTTTATGTGCAATGCCTCATGCAGAGTGCAAAAAAATACCTGATTTTTTTGTCACTTTGCACACTGTGTGGGGCATTGTAAATGAGCCCCTACCAGCACACATATTCAAAATACTATTGTTTTAAGCAACTATTTAACAATAAAATTAATTCTTTGACATGCCACTCCAAATCAGATACAATATTTCTGTTTCTTTAGTACCAAAGGAATAACAGAATAACTATACAACAAACTCAAATTCAAACTACTACTACTACTCGCTTAGACGTAATTACCCATTACAGCTTGTAATATGGGAGAAGAAAACTATGAAAATGATTGCATATTCAGGCTACTAAGAAAAACTCTACAAAGGGGCACCTGGAATGAATGAATTACAGGATGCGAGTGTCTTTGTTGCATTGAATCTGTTTTAGTATTTATTGTGCAGATAAGATAGTTCATAGTACATTTGACTGCATTTCGACTGCAAGTGCCGTCATCCTAAAATTACCTGCTATTTATTAATGGTATTTGTATTCAAACTAAGATATAATTAATCCTTATTGGAAGCAAAACCAGCCTATTGGGTTTATTTAATGCTTACATTATTTTCTAGTACAGAAAGACTTGTTATCCATAAAACCCCATGTCCTGACACCATCCTCTGTACACAAGTTTTAGTCACATTGAGCATTTATTTAATCCCATTGACACACCTATGAGTGTGTCTGCATTTATGCTGTAAAAACGCTGCATGGTGGGTAAAAAATATTGTGGGTCTAAAAAATGCACTTTACCCACTTCACTGTGTTTATAATTTACCCTTTGTATGTTTTTGAAGGGGAAGTTCATTTTTGACCTTTTCAAACTGTATACACTGGCCCTTTGATTCTGTTCTACAGAACCAAACTTCACTTTTTCATATGAATAGAAAAGAGAAACCTGTTGTTTCATGTACAAATAGTTTCTAGGTGCTTTCTAAGTACCAAAAAGTATAATAATTCTAGCTCAGTATCAAAGTGATTTTCAATTTTAACTTTTTATCAGTTAAACAGTGAGCAGTTTATAATCTACAAAAGTATATATTTATTCAATAATTTAATGTGCAAATGAAATACAAAATTCTGCTGGCACTTAAAGAGTTAAATATATTTTCTTATTTCCTGTTTGTTTTTTTCTCTTGCAGGCTTTCTTACTGCCCTTTTCTCCCTACTGTTCTTTTGTTTATTTTGAAATTTTTTTTTTCCCCATGACAGTATCCCTTTAAAGCAGTTTTTAGTAAGGTTTGATGTAGAGAGTGCTATTCTGAGACAATTTGCAGTTGGTTTTCATTTTTTATTATTTGAGGTTTTTGAGTGATTTAGCTTTTTACTCTGCACTCTAGTTTGCAACTCAGTAATCTGGTTGCTCGGGTCCAAATTATCCTAGCAACCATGCATTAAGTGAAATAAGAGACTGGAATATGAATAGGAGAGGGTCTGAATAGAAAGATGAGTAAAAAGAAGTATCAATAACAATACATTTATAGCTTTACAGAGTATTTGTTTTTTAGATGGGGTCAGTGACCCCCATTTAAAACCTGGAAAGAGTCAGAAAAGGAAGGCGATTAATTCAAAAACTATACAAAAGAAATAATGAAGGCAGATTGAAAAGTTGCTTAGAATTAACCATTCTATAACATATACAAGTTAACTTAAAGGTGAACCACCCTTTTAACCCTTTAAGTGCCACAGAACGTAGAATCTACGTTCTGTGGAAAAGTAACTTGAAATGCCACAGAACGTAGATTCTACGTTCTGCAGCACTTCCGGGTTCTGGAGCGGAGGAGCGGCTGTTAGAGCCGCTCGCTCCGTTCCGCTTCGATCCCCTGCCCCTAGGCAACGAGCAGAGCAGGGGATCGAGTGGCCCCTGGGGCGCGATCGCCCAGGGGCCCAAAAACAGCAGCAGGCACGTGTTCCTTACGTGTCCTGCTGCTGCAGCCTGCACTGCGCCGATCAGCTCCGCCCCCACAGCACAGAGACACGCAGATCGTCGCAGATGTCTTCCTGGGACCCCTCCACATCGTGTGCAACAGTCTTCAGCGACTTTTTCAGGTTAGTGCAACAATTACACACACAAACACACCAACACACACTTATTACAGTAATACACACTTAGATTCACACTTACACACACTTACACATACATTTTTGGGGATTGGGGGGGTCACTTACACTCACTGCACTTACACACACGTGCACACGCACACACGCGCACATAACATGTAATTTACCATTTGTACACACGCACACGCACATACATGGCATTGTGGCTTTTTTTTTTTTTTTCTTATCGCATCGTCTCTTTATTTTGCTGAAAAAAATGTTTTATTGCCATTACGAATAGCGTATTCGCTAACCGTACTGTGCAATATCTTTTGTATGTTATTTCGGTGATTATATTGCAATTTTGGGTATTTTGGTGCATTTTTAGCCATTTTATTGAATTTTTAGCCATTTTATTGCATTTTCAGCTCTGCATATGTTGTGTTCACTTGTTTCTAGCCGTATAACCTGTTTGGCCCAGCTAAAATATTCAAACTGTGATTCTGACGGCCGATAACACTATTCTGGAAAAAAAACATTGATTTTTGTGGTTTTATTGGATTTTTTTTCATTTCACTCTTTACTGCCTTATTTTGTTTTGCCTTGTAAATTTTATCTACTATATATCCATTTGGGGGTCTCTGTGCGCCACATAGTTTGGTATATCTATGCATATTGGGCATCAAAGTGTTCAGTAGACCCCTGGCGTTCATATTTAGGATGTTTTATGCTGATACGTTACGAAATGTGGGGCATATAATGGGGTAAAATTCAAGCTTTGTGACGATTTTCAGAAATTTGATAAAAACCGTTATGTTCAGCATTGCTTTGCAGTTTGGCAGTTTGTAGTAGAAACACTTATTTACCCATATTGGATTCGTCAGAATGTGTACTTTCTGAAAATATATGGTTTTCTGGGGTCTCTGTACTGTTAGGGGGGTCTAATGTCGCATAATACACACACCAGGTGCTCATATTGCAGCAGCCAGCGCGTCAGCTGTGAAAATGTATATACACTATTGTCATTTGGTGGTCTCTGTGCGCCACATAGTTTGGTATATCTATGCATATTGAGCATCAAAGTGTTCAGTAGACCCCTGGCGTTCATATTTAGGATGTTTATGCTGATAGGTTACGAAATGTGGGGCATATAATGGGGTAAAATTCAAGCTTTCTGACGATTTTCAGAAATTTGATAAAAAACCGTTATGTTCAGCATTGCTTTGCAGTTTGGCAGTTTGTAGTAGAAACACTTATTTACCCATATTGGATTCGTCAGAATGTGTACTTTCTGAAAATATATGGTTTTCTGGGGTCTCTGTACTGTTAGGGGGGTCTAATATCGCATAATACACACACCAGGTGCTTATATTGCAGCAGCCAGCGCGTCAGCCGTGAAAATGTATATACACTATTGTCATTTGGGGGTCTCTGTGCGCCACATAGTTTGGTATATCTATGCACATTGGGCATCAAACTATTTAGTAGACCCCTGGCGTTCATATTTAGGATGTTTTATGCTGATACGTTACGAAACGTGGAGCATATAATGGGGTAAAATTCAACCTTTGTGACGATTTTCAGAAATTTGATAAAAACCGTTATGTTCAGCATTGCTTTGCAGTTTGGCAGTTTGTAGTAGAAACACTTATTTACCCATATTGGATTCGTCAGAATGTGTACTTTCTGAAAATATCTGGTTTTCTGGGGTCTCTGTACTGTTAGGGGGGTCTAATGTCGCATAATACACACACCAGGTGCTTATAGTGCAGCAGCCAGCGCGTCAGCCGTGAAAATGTATATACACTATTGTCATTTGGGGGTCTCTATGCGCCACATAGTTTGGTATATCTATGCATATTGGGCATCAAAGTGTTCAGTAGACCCCTGGCGTTCATATTTAGGATGTTTTATGCTGATACGTTATGAAACGTGGAGCATATAATCGGGTAAAATTCAAGCTTTGTGACGATTTCAGAAATTTGATAAAAACCGTTATGTTCAGCATTGCTTTGCAGTTTGGCAGTTTGTAGTAGAAACACTTATTTACCCATATTGGATTCGTCAGAATGTGTACTTTCTGAAAATATATGGTTTTCTGGGGTCTCTGTACTGTTAGGGGGGTCTAATGTCGCATAATACACACACCAGGTGCTTATATTGCAGCAGCCAGCACGTCAGCCGTGAAAATGTATATACACTATTGTCATTTGGGGGTCTCTATGCGCCACATAGTTTGGTATATCTATGCATATTGGGCATCAAAGTGTTCAGTAGACCCCTGGCGTTCATATTTAGGATGTTTTATGCTGATACGTTACGAAACGTGGAGCATATAATGGGGTAAAATTCAAGCTTTGTGACGATTTTCAGAAATTTGATAAAAACCGTTATGTTCAGCATTGCTTTGCAGTTTGGCAGTTTGTAGTAGAAACACTTATTTACCCATATTGGATTCGTCAGAGTGTGTACTTTCTGAAAATATCTGGTTTTCTGGGGTCTCTGTACTGTTAGGGGGGTCTAATGTCGCATAATACACACACCAGGTGCTTATATTGCAGCAGCCAGCGCGTCAGCCGTGAAAATGTATATACACTATTGTCATTTGGGGGTCTCTGTGCGCCACATAGTTTGGAATATCTATGCATATTGGGCATCAAAGTGTTCAGTAGACCCCTGGCGTTCATATTTAGGATGTTTTATGCTGATACGTTACGAAACGTGGAGCATATAATGGAGTAAAATTCAAGCTTTGTGACGATTTTCAGAAATTTGATAAAAACCGTTATGTTCAGCATTGCTTTGCAGTTTGGCAGATTGTAGTAGAAACACTTATTTACCCATATTGGATTCGTCAGAATGTGTACTTTCTGAAAATATATGGTTTTCTGGGGTCTCTGTACTGTTAGGGGGGTCTAATGTCGCATAATACACACACCAGGTGCTTATATTGCAGCAGCCAGCGTGTCAGCCGTGAAAATGTATATACAGTATTGTCATTTGGGGGTCTCTGTGCGCCACATAGTTTGGTATATCTATGCATATTGGGCATCAAAGTGTTCAGTAGACCCCTGGCGTTCATATTTAGGATGTTTTATGCTGATAAGTTACGAAATGTGGGGCATATAATGGGGTAAAATTCAAGCTTTGTGACGATTTTCAGAAATTTGATAAAAACCGTTATGTTCAGCATTGCTTTGCAGTTTGGCAGTTTGTAGTAGAAACACTTATTTACCCATATTGGATTCGTCAGAATGTGTACTTTCTGAAAATATATGGTTTTCTGGGGTCTCTGTACTGTTAGGTGGTCTAATGTCGCATAATACACACACCGGGTGGTTATGTTGCAGCAGCCAGCGCGTCAGCCGTGAAAATGTCTATACATATTGTCATTTGGGGGTCTCTGTGCGCCACATAGTTTGGTATATCTATGCACATTGGGCATCAAACTATTTAGTAGACCCGTATGTTTATATTTAGGATGCTTTATGCTGGTAATGATACATGGACAATACGATGCTGGAAAGTTGAAGCTTTGAGGCAGTTTTCAGATATTTCACCAAAACCGCCAAATTTGGCAAAGCCTTGCGACTCAGTAGTTTTGAGCAGAAAAGCATGGGTACCCATTTTAGATTCTGTAGAATGTGTACTTTCCAAAAATGTATTGGTTTGGGGGGTAAACATATATTTCTGTGTTTTTACCCCACAAAAATGCAGACAATGTGCTGATTTTTCATTAGCTGAAGTTACCCACAGGACAATTTGTATGTGCTAACTTCATTTTGGGGCCTCTAAATGCCATATACTTTGGTAAACCTATGCACAGTGGGCACCAAACTGTTTGGAGGACCCCCGGCAATCACAATTTGGGTGCTTTTTTGTGATACGTAATGATACATGGGCGATATGATGCTGGAAAGTTGAAGCATTGAGGCAATTTTCAGATATTTCACCAAAACCGACAACTTTGGGAAAGCCTTGCGACTCAGTAGTTTGGAGCAATAAGGCATGGGTACCCATTTTAGATTCTGTAGAATGTGTACTTTCCAAAAATGTATGGGTTTGGGGGGTAAACATATATTTCTGTGTTTTTACCCCACAAAAATGCAGTTAATGTGTTGATCTTTCATTAGCTGAAGTTACCCACAGGACTATTTGTATGCACTAACTTCATTTTGAGGCCTCTAAATGCCAGATACTTTGGTAAACCTATGAACAATGGCCACCAAACTGTTCGGAGGAACCCTGGCAATCACATTTAGGGTGCTTTTTTCTTGGTGCATAACGATACATGGGTGATATGGTGCTGAGAAGTTGAAGCTTTGAGGCAATTTTCAGATATTTCACCAAAAACCGACAATTGTGGGAAAGCCTTGCGACTCAGTAGTTTGGAGCAGAAAGGCATGGGTACCCATTTTAGATTCGGTAGAATGTGTACTTTCCAAAACTATATGGGTTTTGGGGGGCAAACATATATTTCTGTGTTTTTACCCCACAAAAATGCAGTCAATGTGTTGATTTTTCATTAGCTGAAGTTACCCACGGGACTGTTTGTATGCGCTAACTTCATTTTGGGGCCTCTAAATGCCAGATACTTTGGTAAACCTATGAACAATGGCCACCAAACTGTTTGGAGGAACCCTGGCAATCATATTTAGGGTGCTTTTTCTTGGTGCGTAACGATACATGGGTGATATGGTACTGAGAAGTTGAAACTTTGAGGCAATTTTCAGATATTTCACCAAAACCGACAATTGTGGGAAAGCCTTGCGACTCAGTAGTTTGGAGCAGAAAGGCATGGGTACCCATTTTAGATTCGGGTAGAATGTGTACTTTCCAAAAATATATGGGTTTTGGGGGTAAACATATATTTCTGTGTTTTTACCCCACAAAAATGCAGTCAATGTGTTGATTTTTCATTAGCTGAAGTTACCCACGGGACTGTTTGTATGCGCTAACTTCATTTTGGGGCCTCTAAATGCCAGATACTTTGGTAAACCTAGGAACAATGGCCACCAAACTGTTTGGAGGAACCCTGGCAATCATATTTAGGGTGCTTTTTCTTGGTGCGTAACGATACATGGGTGATATGGTACTGAGAAGTTGAAACTTTGAGGCAATTTTCAGATATTTCACCAAAACCGACAATTGTGGGAAAGCCTTGCGACTCAGTAGTTTGGAGCAGAAAGGCATGGGTACCCATTTTAGATTCGGTAGAATGTGTACTTTCCAAAAATATATGGGTTTTGGGGGTAAACATATATTTCTGTGTTTTTACCCCACAAAAATGCAGTCAATGTGTTGATTTTTCATTAGCTGAAGTTACCCACGGGACTGTTTGTATGCGCTAACTTCATTTTGGGGCCTCTAAATGCCAGATACTTTGGTAAACCTAGGAACAATGGCCACCAAACTGTTTGGAGGAACCCTGGCAATCATATTTAGGGTGCTTTATCTTGGTGCATAACGATACATGGGCGATATGGTGCTGAGAAGTTGAAGCTTTGAGGCAATTTTCAGATATTTCACCAAAACCGACAATTGTGGGAAAGCCTTGCGACTCAGTAGTTTGGAGCAGAAAGGCATGGGTACCCATTTTAGATTCGGTAGAATGTGTACTTTCCAAAAATATATGGGTTTTGGGGGTAAACATATATTTCTGTGTTTTTTACCCCACAAAAATGCAGTCAATGTGTTGATTTTTCATTAGCTGAAGTTACCCACGGGACTGTTTGTATGCGCTAACTTCATTTTGGGGCCTCTAAATGCCAGATACTTTGGTAAACCTAGGAACAATGGCCACCAAACTGTTTGGAGGAACCCTGGCAATCATATTTAGGGTGCTTTATCTTGGTGCGTAACGATACATGGGCGATATGGTGCTGAGAAGTTGAAGCTTTGAGGCAATTTTCAGATATTTCACCAAAACCGACAATTGTGGGAAAGCCTTGCGACTCAGTAGTTTGGAGCAGAAAGGCATGGGTACCCATTTTAGATTCGGTAGAATGTGTACTTTCCAAAAATATATGGGTTTTGGGGTAAACATATATTTCTGTGTTTTTACCCCACAAAAATGCAGTCAATGTGTTGATTTTTCATTAGCTGAAGTTACCCACGGGACTGTTTGTATGCGCTAACTTCATTTTGGGGCCTCTAAATGCCAGATACTTTGGTAAACCTATGAACAATGGCCACCAAACTGTTTGGAGGAACCCTGGCAATCATATTTAGGGTGCTTTTTCTTGGTGCATAACGATACATGGGTGATATGGTGCTGAGAAGTTGAAGGTTTGAGGCAATTTTCACATATTTCACCAAAACCGACAATTGTGGGAAAGCCTTGCGACTCAGTAGTTTGGAGCAGAAAGGCATGGGTACCCATTTTAGATTCGGTAGAATGTGTACTTTCCAAAAATATATGGGTTTTGTGGGGTAAACATATATTTCTGTGTTTTTACCCCACAAAAATGCAGTCAATGTGTTGATTTTTCATTAGCTGAAGTTACCCACGGGACTGTTTGTATGCGCTAACTTCATTTGGGGCCTCTAAATGCCAGATACTTTGGTAAACCTATGAACAATGGCCACCAAAATGTTCAGAGGAACCATGGCAATCATATTTAGGGTGCTTTTTCTTGGTGCATAACGATACATGGGTGATATGGTGCTGAGAAGTTGAAGGTTTGAGGCAATTTTCACATATTTCACCAAAACCGATAATTTTGGGAAAGCCTTGCGACTCAGTAGTTTGGAGCAGAAAGGCATGGGTACCCATTTTAGATTCGGTAGAATGTGTACTTTCCAAAAATATATGGGTTTGGGGGGTAAACATATATTTCTGTGTTTTTACCCCACAAAAAATGCAGTCAATGTGTTGATTTCTCAGTAGCTGAAGTAAAGTCCTGAACAATTTGGATGTGCTAACTTCATATTGGTGTCTCTAAATGCCAGATACTTTGGTAAACCTATGCATAATGGGTATCAAACTGTTCAGTGGACCCCTGGCAATCATATTTCAGGTGCTTTTTCTTGGTACCTAATATAGTTTGGGATATGCAGAGCAGCAAAATAAAACCTTTGAAATGATTTTTCAGAATTTTGAATTTTTTTTGAAAAACCGCTATGTTCAGACAAGCTTTTATGTTTGGTAGTTGGGAGTAGAGAGACATAGTTACCCATTTTGTAATCGGCAGAATGTGTACTTTTCAAAAATGTATGGTTTTCTGGGGTAAACCTACGGTTTCAGGAGTTTTGGCCTTGGAATCTAAAGCATGCCGTTTTCTGCCTTAGTGCTTTCAAAATTCGGCAATATACTGCCGGGAGTTTTTGAGGTACAGAAGTCCTAAATCTCCCTAAAACTATACATATCTGGTATTGGCACGTTCGAGAGACATAAGGCTTTCCAAATCAGTTGGATTTTCATCCGTAAAATGAAATATTTTTCTGGTATAAATTGATATACGATGAAAAATGGTAATTTTTCATTTTTTTTTGGTATTTAGCACTATAAATTTTTTTGCACAGGTGGAAATACATGAAAACTCAGGCAGATTTAGAAAGCTCAGTTTCTACCGAAAAAAACAATGTATAGTTTTCCTAGGTAAACTATAGGTTTCCCCTCAGAAAATGCCCCTAAAGTGAGAGAGCACAAAATGTTTCAAAAACGGCTGGCATTTCGCGTAACCAAAATGTGAAATTCTGCTGGCACTTAAAGGGTTAAGAGAGGCGTTTCCCTTGTATGCTAAATTAGTAATAAATGGCAGATCATTAATGGATATTTCGGGGTTTCCTATCACTGGTTAATGCTATATATTGCATATCAGGGCCCAATAAATAAAAGGTCTCTTTAACAGATTTCCTCCTTTAGTATATAGTACCCAATTTGCACCCTCAGCATAATGGGCATTGCACAGGTCAGCTATAACACACTCATGGGCCATATGCAAATTTAAAGCCTGTAACTTATGCCAGATCAGTTTTAGACACAGGTCTACCTTGCACCTCTGCACCATCAATTTCATTCACATAGAGGCCCAATGGGCACATTGGCACACGGCTCAAGAAAATGTAGGTGCAACTGTTTATTTTATGACATTGTAATGCATGCAGAATTGGTGTGTTTTTAAGCCTGGCATGATAGTAAATGAGGCCAATGTCTTCATTCATAGATACATTCTGATAGGTAGGGATGCACTGCATCCAGGTTTCGGTTTGAGATTCGGACAGAATTCAGGATTTTTCAGCAGGATTGGGTTTTAGCCCAATCTTTCTGCCCTTCTGCATTGAATGTTGGTGTAACAATCAGATTTGAAGGTTTCTAAGCAGATGCACAGAATCCACTATTTTGGATTCGGCCAAATACCAAATCCTAATTTGCAAATGCAAATTAGGGACGGGGAGAGAAATCGCATGACTTTTTATCACAAAACAAAGAAGTAAAAAATGTTTTCCCCTTCCCACCCCTAATTTGCATATGTAAATTAGGATTTGGTATTAGGCCGAATCTTTCGCCAAGGATTCGGGGGTTTGGCCGAATCCAAAACAGTGGATTCGGAGCATCCCTGCTTATAAGCCTTCAAATAAGATTGTTACACCAATATTCAATGCAGTAACAATTGCCAACTGAGCTTCCAGTTATTTCTAAGACATTTTACTACCTAGACATGCAATGTTAGTCCAATTACCAGAAACCGACACTCACTAGCCTTAGGGGACAGACCTAATTGCTTCATACTAAATTCTTGTGGCATGTGAGCACCGGAGGGCTCATAGCAAAGGTAAAACTGGTTGCTTCTAGCAGGAGACTGCATTAAGAGGATACTGACCGACATGCACATCTGCCAGTGACTTACACGTTTTAGACAAAACCTTATAAATAACACCTACAATTTTCATAAATGCTAGATCATCCTGACCACTGCTGATTGAGAGTTATGATGATGAAAACAGAGTAAGAGGCATGAATGATAAATGATGGTGGAGTCTACTGCTGTTCTCAATTAAATGCTTATTGCTCTTGGTATGACAAGCAGAAAGACTTGTAAATGTTTGTAGTTTTATAAAGTGCAAAACAGACCCATCCACCAGTCCGTGTACAGCATTGGTTATTCTAATGGGTGAAATTACGGTTAGTTTAAAAAATAATTAATCTTAATTAACACAAACTCTAAGGGGCACATTTACTTAGCTCGATGAAGGGTTAGAATAAAAAATACTTTGAATTTCGAAGTATTTTTTTGGCTACTTCGTCCATCGAATTGGCTACTTCGACCTTTGAATCGAACTATAAATCGTTCGGCTATTCGATAGTTGAAGTACTGTCTCTTTAAAAAAAACTTTGACTGCCTACTTCGCCACCTAAAACCTGCAGAGCATCAATGTTAGCCTATGGGGAAGGTCCCCATAGGCTTTCCTAGCTTTTTTTGATTGAAGGAAAATCGTTCGATCGATATATTAAAATCGTTCGAATCGTTCGTTTCGAAGGAATTAATCATTCCATCAAACGATTTTTCCTTCGATCGTTCGAAATGCAGTAAATCCTTCGACTTCGATATTCGAAGGATTTTACTTCGACGGTCGGATATCGAAGGTTAATTAACCCTCGATATTCGACCAATAGTAAATGTGCCCCTCAAAGGCCCATTTTTTAAAGTTTGGATTTTAGTGGTATTAGAGCTTTTTGAAACCACGATTAAACTCATTGGGGCAGATTCACTAAAGGCAAAGTGGCCAACGCTAGCGTCAGATTCGGCAGAAATCCCATCCGCAGGGACATTGCCAATTAACTAACAGGCATAGAGGACAATCCGCCATCGAACGAGACCATCACTAACGCTCATTCGCACTCTATCGCCAGGCTTTTTGCTCTGGTGAACGGTTGTTACTCAGCAAATTCAATAAAGTGCAAATTTTACTGAACGTTACCTCTTTCACCAGAGTTTACGTCGCCACCTCAGACCAGGTGAACTTATAAAACGAAGAAACATCTTCCTCAATCTTATGTCAGTGACATCATATCCTGTATGATGGAAATTTATTAAAGTTGTGAAAAACGCTGGCGACTTTTCTTTTTTTAAAGCGGGGTTGCCTTCAAAAGTCCAAACTATTAAAGATTTATGTGTGAACAATTTTTTTTTAACTAATTTGAGGGGCATGGCACATTTATATAAGGGTGGGCTCATATCTAGGGCATAAGAAGATCTCGTCTGTCTTTATGATGGCTCATTTGTTTTAAAAAGTGGCCACTTCAGACATTTGCACCAACATTACTATTAAAGATATCCAAACTAAATAGAATAATACAGATGAAAGATAATAATAATAATAATAGTTTCATTTCATCTAATTCTTTTCACATCAGCATTAAGTGGTGTCACAATATTTTTGTGACTTGAAGGCAATTATTTACTAAAACTCAAATATATTTTTTCTTTTTATTTAACTAAGCTCGACCAAACTCCCATCCACAATTAACTGATTTATTTATTGATTAAATAACCCAAAAATCTGTCCGGGAAAAGACTCGATAAGATTGAGTGAAAACTCGAATCGTGGGAATTTTTCAGATTTGATGCCAGAATCGCACAATTTATTCTCGTTTTCTCACCTGAATTTTCGGATGAAACCAATCGTAGATCACAATACCTTTAAATTGTAAAAGGGACATCTGCCAATGACTTCTTCAAGACCTCGGCAGGTTTGCGATGGCAGATTTTTGGATTCAGACTTTTAGCAACGTTGGGGTATAATATATCTTGAAAATTTGTAATTTTTTTTCACCAAAAAAAATCGAGTTTCCCCCCCCAAAAAAACTCAACCAGAATAAAATCTGGTTTAAAAGTTTAGTAAATAACCCCAGAAGAGTTGGTTTTAAGCAGGAGATTTAGCTCTGACAATGAGAATGTTGAACTGCCTGTAAGGTCAATGACACATGGTACTAAGTGCAGCCCGTGATTTGATTGTGTTAGCAGAGACAATTCCCAGTATTGTCTGCAGTAGGGTATTTTCTTGCATTTTTTAGTTTGCGACAAACCACAGGAAAAAAAGAGCACCATGTGTCATTGTCCTAAGAGACTGTGTGAGTGGCAGGGGCCAGGTAACTGTGTAACCGGATGATAAAATACACAACCAACGTTATATTCCTGCCAAAAATAAAAATTGTTCAGCTCCAAAAAAAAAAAAAAGACTTGTTTAACTGGTATGCTATATGTAATCTACCTCCACTCCCATAAAAAGAACAAACCTTTGCTTCTTTGGTTCCATTATAGTTACTTTAATGTAGGCCCTCAAGGCTGTAATCAGAGAGGAATTCATAGAGAAAAGAGCAAGACACACAAAACAGTCCTTTTAGGGCTCAGTAACAAGCCCATTATTATTTCTATTAGCCACTTCCTTATAATTTCAGAGTCTATCTCCTGCATTTGGCTAACACTGTATGAATTTCATTCTTTTCCTTTAGATGTGTGTGACTGTGGGATTAACTGTGAAAATCCATGTGAGCAAGTGAAGGTTAAGCCAGTCTTTTGTACAGTGACAATAACCAGTAACTGGCAAAACACTGTTTGTTCATTATTTTGAATTTCTATACAAGGCCTGGCTCTGCAAATTGTCCACTCTGAACAGCTTTCTTGGAACTTCAGCAATGCAGTCCTAAGGACTCCCAAGTCAGGTCTCATTTAAAAAGGGTTGTTCATCTTTAAATGACATTTTAGTTTGATGTAGAGAGTGATATTCCGAGAAAATTTGCAATTGAATTTAGTTTGGTTTTGGTTTCTAGGTTTTTAGATGGGATCAGTAACTCCCATTTAAATGCTGGAAAGAGTCAGAAGAAAAAGGTAAATAATTAATTTTAAAAAACCATACACTGGCCCTTTAAGAACTCAAATTCTACTATTCGCCACCTTACCCCTGCCAAATTGCTGTTTTAGCCTATGGACATCCTGGGATCAATTTAGAGTTGTTTGCAGCCTTCCTAAAGGGAAAAAACTCAAATCGAGTTTTTAAAATTCGAATCGAATTCGATTAGAGTTTGCGGGTCGATCCTATTCACCCGACTGGTAGAATTTCGAGTTCATGGGAGTTTTAAATAACTCCCATGAACTCGAAATTCGACCGACGATAAATCTGCCCCTAAATGTGTAGCCTTACAAGGCATTTGTTTTTTTAGATGGGGTCAGTGACCCCCATTTGAAGACTGGAAAGATTCAGAAGAAGAAGGCAAATAACTCAAAAACTATTAAAAACAAAAAAAGAAGACCAACTGAAAAACATACTAAAAGTTAACCTGAAGGTGAACCACCCCTTTAAAATAAGTTACTGAAAAAGTATAACATCAAAGGTAACAGAAAGCCTTTTATGAATGTTCACATAGGTTTTAAGGCTGGGGTGAACCTTACCGTTTTTCTGTGGTGCCCAGTAACTGTTTTGGGCAGATTTATCAAAGGTCGAGGTGAATTTTCGAAATGAAAAAAAATTTGAATTTTGAGCTATTTATTGTGTACTTCGACTAGGGAATAGTCCATATTCGATTTGAATTTGAAAAAAAATGCGAAAATTTGAATATTGAAATCTATCATGCACTGTCTCTTTAAAAAATTAGTCTTCGACCATTCGCCATCTAAATCCTGCCGAATTGCTGTTTTAGCCTATGGGGGACCTCCTAGAACCTGTTTGGAGTCAATTGGTGGACTTTGAAAAATAAACGTTTTTTGGGGGAAAAACTTTGAATTGAATTCGATTGAATGCGTTATTCCTTCGATTCAAATTCGGCTCAATACGGACCTATTCCACCAAAAAAAAAACCAACTTAATTTCGGTTGGTCTTTTTGAATTCTAATTTTGAAGTTTTTTTCAAGATGAAATTCGACTCTTGATAAATATGTCAATGGAGGGACACCTTGGTATGACAGAGAAATGTGGCACACAATTAAATATACAGTACTTGAATAAGTAAGGAAAAGAGGAAGGAAGACTGGATCTTTTCACTTATTTGGGTATGGGATGTATCATTGTAAAAGGGAGTTTATAAATGTGTAGATTATTCAGTCTAATTGTATTGAGTCAGACACGCAATAAACTAGAGAGGGTTGTTTTTTTTTCTTCTAACTGATCAATGATGAATTCACAGTGAATGACATCATAATGAATCTTGAGGTAAGGTCATGTGATCTTGCCTGCAAAGTGGATGACATAACAAGGAAAATGATGTGTTCAGTTTACTTGACCATTATGACATCGCAATGAATCACAAGTTGGTGAGATGAGCTTATCTGACCAGCCCTGACTTTATTTGACGAAACACTCAACATGGAGAAAGGCAGGAGAAACCTCTCTTGGTTTTTACTGCTAATCTTTATCTTTTTAACTAAATCTAAATATTCAGGTACCAACTTTATTTTACAATATATTAGACAATCATAGGGGTTGTTAGCTTTTAGTTTGATGTAGAGAGTGATATTGTCAGACAGCTTGCAATTGGTTTACATTTTAATTATTTGTGGGTTTTGAGTTATTTAGCTTTTTATTCAGCAGCTCTTCAGCTTGCAATTTCAGCAATCTGGTCGCTAGTGTCCAAATAATCCTAGCAACCATGCATTGATTTAAATAAAAGACTGGAATATGAAAAGGAGAGGCCTAAATAGAAAGGGGAGTCATAAAAAGTATTAATAACAATACATTTGCAGCCTTACTGAGCATTTGTTTTTAGATGGGGTCAGTGACCCCTAATTGAATTTTGGAAAGAGTCAGAAGTTGAATAATTCAAAAACTATAAATAAATAAAAAAAAAATGAAGACCAATTGAAAAGTTGCTTAGATTTGGCGATTCTATAACATACTAAAAGTTAACTTAAAGGTGAACCACCCCTTTAAAGATTTTCCAGTATCTGATTGTCTAAACCCAAGTTATAATAAACATTTTCTTTTTTTTTCATAATGCAGGAGCAAATAAATTTTATTCAGAAGAGGATACCAATGTCAAATCTATAGGGCAAGTTACAATAGTGGAACCATCAGAGCTAGGTAAGTGCAATTTACATTACGTAATACCCCCTCCCCCCATTTTGACTCATAGGGGGTTATTTATCAAAGGTTGAGGTTGTGAGTTTTTTTTTTATACCTCAAATAAGCTCACAACCCATTTATGAAAAAATTGAATATAAAAAACTTGAATCAGTGTAATAGGGGTGAAAAACATGAATACTCAAATTGATCAAGTTTTCGAGCAAAAACCACAGAAAAAAAACCCTGAACATCATAAAAGCTACAAACATCTTCAAATGGTTCAAGGGACCTCTGCCATTGACTTCTACATGACCTTGACAGATTTTAGCTGGAGTATTTTCGGATTCGAGATATTTCCAGCTTCCGTGTAAAATAGATCTCGAAAAATTCGAGTTTTTTTTTTTAAATTGAGTTTTCTTTTAAAAACCTGAATTTTTTTTTAAAAAAACTAACATTTTTCAATGTCTTATGAGCTATCTATAATCTTGATTTTTCCTTAACAGATGAAAACGATGAGGTGGGCAGTCCCTCAGTAATAGAGGAACCATCAGAGCTAGGTAAGTGCAATTTACATTATGTAATACCCTCCCATTTTGTTAGAAGACTCAGAAGCCCTAACGTTTGTTTTTTCTCCCACAGAACCTGAAGATATTACCAAAAAGACTGTAGAGCCATCAAGTCGATCTGAATTATTAAAAGGTAAGTACTATTTATACCACATGTCATCTACTGAACCGTAAAATTTGCCTAATAAAGCTATAGAGCTTAGGTCTCATTCACAATATAGACTTCCATCCAGTTTTTTTGTTTATTTGTTACTGAAGGGATGGAAGTCTCTTGTTTATTGGGAAAATATTGAGATAAATTTGGACTTTGATAAATAACCCCCTAAATCTCCTAAAAGGAAAAATTGTGTTGATCACAAATATAAATAATAGACGAGAAGGTGATTTTATTAACACTGGTATAAAATACATATTTTTATATATAGGGGGTTATTTATCAAAGTACGATTTTATCTCAGCATTTTCTGCTGCAAACTCCGATCAAATCCGCTCCGTTTTTTTACGCTTATTTATTATTACATTTTTAAAATTTTCACCCGAAAACTCTGATTTTTATCGTATTTTTCACCCAAAAACATCGGCGTATTGCACGAAACCCAGCAGACATCAGAAAATCATTGGGACTTCTCCCATTGACTTATATGCAACCTCGACAGGTCTGAGATGCCAGATTTTCTGATTCAGACTTTTCCATCCTTGGGGTTTAATACATTCTGAAAATTCGTGATTTTTTTAAAAGTCCAATTTTATATATAAAAAAAATCACAAATCTTTTGTGATTTTTAATTCGGAGTTTAGTAAATAACCCCCATATTGTTTAAAGAAAGAAACCTATGAAGCCAACTGTGTTTTATAATACCTTTACAATAGATACAGTGTACATAGAAATTGTAGTACATTTTACTACTTTACATTTTCACTAAGTTTTCTCAACATTTATTTTTTTGCAGAAATCATAGAAGAAGGATATCAGAATCTGAAAAACAATCAAAACACGAGCACGATAATCATGTGCACGGTCATCCTTGTGGCTTTTTTTATAGCTCTTATTGTCATCATATGTATAACCAGGAATAAACAGTAAGCATTGCTATAGTTTTTTTTCTTTTTTTTTTATAATCTTTTGTTCTTCTCAAGTTTTTAACTTTGTTTTTCTCTATTTACTACAGGGAAAAGGAAGAGGTTGTTGCAATGGAGGAAGGTAAATATCTTACAAACATATCATTTTAGGCAGACATTGTTTTATGTCTGTCTTTGTATTTTCTAGTCAATCAATATGTTAATCTATTTTGTGAGGGCAATATATAGTGAATAAAGTACCCCCTCTTGTAAAATATAAGGATATTATAAGTCACCGAGGAGTTTCATGACCGTATAAAAACACGAGGCCGAAGGCCGAGTGTTTTTATACAGGTCATGGAACTCCGAGGTAACTTCTACGGGTACATTTACTAAGGGTCGAATTTCGAAGTTAAAAAAACATCGAAATTCGACCATCGAATTTGATACTTCGATAGTCGAAGTATTTTTTCGACCGAAAACGGACGTTTTCGATCGAAGTAAAAATTGTTCGATCGATTAAATCGTTCAAATCGAACGATTTTACAAAAAAATACTTAGACTACTCAAAACTTAGCCAAAGTTTATAGGAGGTCCCCCATAGGCTAAACATCAATTCGGCAGGTCTATGGTGGCGAACTGTCAAAGTCGAAGTTTTTTACAGAGACAGTATTTCGGTTTTCAAAGTTTTTTCAATTCGAATTTCGGCCTATTCGATGGTCGAAGTACCCAAATTTTTGAATTCGAAAATTCACTTCGACCTTTAGTAAATGGGCCTCCTAATATCCTCATATTTTGCATTTGTATTATTATAATACACAAGTTTCAGTGAGTCATGTAACAGAAATAACATCAGAAATCACTGTTTATAAGGATATCATTTACAAGATATTTATGTCTTTTGTGTATTATATTGTAATAAATGAGGAAGCAGAGGGTTATGCTTCCTTTAGCATAATTTATGTTATAATTAATCAAGTTTTCTCTTGCAGGGAAAAAATCATGGAAAATACCATGGAAAAAGAAGAATAAACCTTCAACAACAAAGTAACATGGACCCTAGAAGCAAGGTAAATATCATTTATATGTTTAAACACCTAAGTAGAAGTTGATAATTGTTGATTAGTGAGAAGTGGACAGAGCACAAATAAATGTCCTTTTCTCTTCCTTTTTCTAAAAAGTATATACAGGTATAGGATCCCTTATCCGGAAACCCGATATCCAGGAAGCTCCGAATTACGGAATGGCTGTCTCCCATAGACTCCATTTTATCCAAATAATCCAAATTTGTAAAAATGATTTCCTTTTCCTCTGTAATAATAAAACAGTACCTTGTACATGATCCATAATTAATCCTTATTGGAAGCAAAACCAGCCTATTGGGTTTATTTAAGGTTTAAATGAATTTCTAGTAGACTTAAGGTATGAAGACCCAAATTACGGAAAGATCCGTTATCCGGAAAACTCCAGGTCCCGAGCATTCTTCATAACAGGTCCCATACCTGTATATATACACATGTGCAAGGGTTGCCAGCACTCTCGATAAAGTTGCTTGAATTTGCCTGGGTGCAGTGCCAATATACAAAATAAAATAATAATATTCTCTTTTTTTTTTTTCCTGATTTATAGATCTCCGCAGGGATCCTGATTATACCTCTTAGGAAGTTTGCCAATGACTTTGGCTTCTATTCCAGTCTTCTATTAATGCTCTTAGTGCAATGTTGATCCAGGGCCTAGTCCGATTGCCATTTTTGGAATCAGGAAGGAATTTTTCCACTTTAGCTTAAGAGGGTTTTTTCGCCTTCCTCTGGATCAACTGGAAGTTGCGCATCATTTGCTGGAGCAAAGATTTTAATATGTTTAAGACTCACCTTCTATAGAAATTTAGTCAACAAGATAAGTTGCAACATCACCTTCAGCTAGAAGAATTCAGGAGAGAGACAAACCTATCAACCATAAATAAATTTGATAGAAGAATACTTTTCGTTTTTTGTTCATTTAGTAATTGAAAAGGTATTTTTAGGTTGCATAGAAAACATAAAAGCAATTGAATTACTTGCATGTTACTTGTGGATCCCACTGTATACAGTTATAAAGGTGATGGCCTCAACACGCTTTATACAAAGGTTTGGGGGCAATAAATAAAATTATGCAGGAGACTACATAATTGGTTGAAATTCAACTTATTATATATTTCAGTACTATATTCCTAAGCTAGGGGAGCCAGTAGAACTTTGGGAAGAGATGAATTACTTTTTAGAGCCTTGTAAGAGCAAAGAGCAAAACAAATCAGTATAATTGAGTAGAATTAGGATGCAAGATGAAAGATACAGTATATACACAAGGGAGACGAAGCCCTAGGAGGCATTTACAGTTCTCAGAGGGATACATTTTAAATGAATTCTGTCATAATTTTGATAGTGTAGTTTTATTTCTAAATTATACTGTTTACACTGCAAGTAATTAACTCTACCACACAAAATTTCATTCCTAACCCAAGTGTATTTTTATAGTTGTAATATTGGTGTGTAGGCGCCATCTCAGGTCATTTTGCCTGGTCATGTGCTTTCAGAAAGAGCCAGAGCTGCATTATGGAACTGCTTTCTGACAGGCTATTGTTTCTCCTACTCAATGTAACTAAATGTGTCGCAGTGGGACATGGATTTTTGCTACTGAGTGCTGTTCTTATATCCACCAGGGAGCTGTTATCTGGTTACCTTCCCATTGTTCTGTTGTTAGGCTGCTGGGGGGAAGGGAGGGGGTGACATCACTCCAACTTGCAGTGCAGCAGTAAAGAGTGACTGAAGCTTATCAGAGCACAAGTCACATGACTGGGGCACCTGAGAAACTGACAATATGTCCAGCTCAATGTCAGATTTCAAAATTAAACATTAAAAAAATCAGTTTGCTCTTTTGAAAAATGGATTTCAGTGCAGAAGTCTGCTGGAGCAGCACTATTAACTGATGCATTTTGAAAAAAAAAAAAACATGTTTTCCCATGACAGTATCCCTTTAAATACATTCAAACAATAGGCATTCTCTCTCTAGCTTTTGGATTTTTTTATATACAAATAAGACAAAAATATATAAATAATAGTATATATACAATTGATTATACAAGGACATATGAGTATATAAAAGTAGAAACAGTAAATAAACAAAAGAGCATAAAATATTAGGAAACCCTATATATCAGCAAGTACTTTTGTCCCCAGAAGCATAGGGAAAACTCAATATACACTTTTGCTAGACCTTTGAACACCCCTCCCTTCATATATGTATGAGGTTGCAGTATACCGCATGTTGTAAACAAGCAGTATTTACAGGTCATACTGGAATATAAAATGAGCACTTCCCATTACTATATATCATTGCTACATATAATTTGCATTAACAATATAGGTTCTTATTAATAGATGACTATAGTGGTATATTAGTGGGTACAGGACAACCCTACAATTTTGAATACGATGGAGGTGAGCTCTTTTTTTTTTTTTTTTTTTTTTTAAAAACACCTTCTATCAAGGGATCTATCAATCCTAAAAAAATAGTTTTTTTGGTGTTTTTGTAATTGAAAAAATCAAGAGAGTCTAGATTTAGAACTTTCTTTAGATTTAGTTTTATTGAGGGGGGGGTAGTTGACCTTTAAGATAACATTTACCACCATATGTAGTAAAAGTCACTAAGTTTTCCCAGGAGCAGTAATCCATAGTAATCAATAAGATGTTTGCTTTCAAACAGGTGACCAGTAAATGCTTCCTGCTGACTGGTTGCTATGGGTTAGTGCTCCTGGGCAAATTTTATTACATAACTCCCTTTGTATGTTATAGAATGTCTTATTTTTAGTAACTTTTCAGTTGGCCTTTTTTAAAGTTTTTATTTTTTAATATATGCCTTGCTCCTTGCTTTTCTATCCAGCTTTCATATAGGGGTCAATTGGTTGCTATGGGTTACTGCCCAGGGTTTATAAATGACCCCCCAGTTGTTACTTTCCCTTTTATGCCAGGTGAACATAAGCCAAAATAATTACCCTCTGGAACATTCTAAACAAGTTTATCTGGTTTGTTTTGCTTAAGCAGGATTACGTGCAAAGCTTGGATTCTAGATCATTTGGTAATAAAAGAGCTCAATTCAGGAACAACAGCAAATAAAAAAGTATGACCTTGCATTTAACTGTATTTACATGGTCCTGCTGTGTATATTATGTTTATCCTGTGAACCGTAAAATAGGTTGTTTTAATGGCAGATTTGTGAAAGTTTTGGATTGTTGTTTGAAGGATTTTATTTTTTGTTTGCATGTGGAGCATTTCCTGCTACTCTGGAGAGGTAGTTTATTTCTTTCCTGCCAAAGCAAAAAAGTGCGGACCTTATACACTTTAAAGGGATCCTGTTATGATTTTTATGATGTCGGTTTTATTTTTAAATAACACTGTTTACACTGCACTGTTTTCACTCTACCATATAAAATGTAATTTCTGAACCAGCTAGTGTATTTTTTTTTTTTAGTTGTAATATTGGTGTGTAGGCGCCATCTCGGGTCATTTTGCCTGGTCATGTGCTTTCAGAAAGAGCCAGCACTTTAGGATGGAACTACTTTCTGGCAGGCTGTTGTTTCTCCTACTCAATGTTACTGAATGTGTCGCAGTGGGACCTGGATTTTACTATTGAGTGTTGTTCTTATATCTACCAGGCAGGCAATTATCTTGTGTTAGGGAGCTGCTATCTGGTTACCTTTCCATTGCTCTGTTGTTAGGCTGCTGGGGGGGGGGAGTGATATCACTCCAACTTGCAGTACAGCAGTACAGAGTGACTGAAGTTTATCAGAGCACAAGTCATATGACTGGGGGCCGCTGGAAAACTGACAATATGTCTAGCCCCATGTCAGATTTCAAAATTGAATATATAAAAAATTGCTTTTTTGAACAATGGATTTCAGTGCAGATTTCTGCTGGAGCAGCACTTTTAAAGGATGTGTTTTGAAAAAAAAAAAACATGTAGAGCAGCACTATTAACTGATGCTTCTTCCCATGACAGTGTCCCTTTAATGTACTATGGCTGGTGCTATCTTGGATAGAGAGATTCTTAACTCAGTGCTCTATTCAAGGGGGCTAGAATAGCGCAGAGGCATGCAGTTATTCTGCCACAGCAGAAGGCAATGTGCAAAATAACAATAAAATTTTAGCCACACAAAGCAATAGTTTGAAAGCTGAAAGAGTCAGAAGAGGAAGGCAAATAGTTCAAAAATGATAAAAATTAAATAATGAAGGCCAGTTGAATACTGGCAAAGGATAAGCTATTCTATAAAACAAGAAAAGTTAACCTGGAGGCAGGGTTGTATTTAGGTCCGATCCTGCCCTAGGCATCGGAGCTTAAAAACCCCTTACGTTGTGCGTGTGACATCACACGTCAATTCCTTGGCCCCCCCAGCTTCGTCACCGTGGAAATCCTATGGAAATCCGTGGCGATAGGTGGGGGATTTAAAAAAAAAAAAAATAGGCAAAATCGGGCGCCCTAGGCACAGGCCCTCTGGGGCCTTAATATAAATACGTCCCTGCCTTGAAGGTGAACTACCCCTTTAAATTGATTCTGCTTCAGTTGCAGTGCTGAACTGTAACTAGAGTTGGCACCTGGCCGGTATTTTACAGGCCTGGCCAGTAAAAATGATGGTTGATCCCAATGTTATTAATAGGGAAAAAAGATAAATATATGGGAAGGCCCATATTTTTTTTCCAGAAAAGGTGGCAACCCTAACTGTAACCTTAAAAAAATTATTTTGTGTATGACTGACTTTACCTCACTGCAACTAAATGCAGAGATTAGCCACATATTACTTTACAGCAGGTCACAGCTAAATGATCCCCTTAAATATTTCAAATGATGCATGAGTAATCTGTAATCCTCTCACTACTGCTCCCAAAATCCCCTTTTTTCCTGAACGCATTTTTGGAGGGTCAACAAGACAGTCTTGGGTCAGTTCTGCAGCTTCCTGTCGCTGCTCCAGCAAACTGATTTTCTGATTTCCCAGAACAAGAGCAGCAAGTCTAACAAAACTGACCACTGTGTCATATACTGTATGTTATAGGAGGCAGAGTGTAAAAAAGGCCACAATTGGCTGTTATCTTTCTATTTAGGCCCTCCTCTATTCATATTCCTGTGTCTCTTTCAACCCATTGCCTGGTTGCTAGGTTAAATCGGACCCTAGCAACCATATAGCAGCTGTGATGCCAAACTGGAGAGCTGCTAAATAACTCAAAAACCGCAAATAATAAAAAATGAAGAGCAATTGCAAATTGTCTCAGACTATCACCCCCGACATCATACCAAAAGTTAATTTAAAGGTGAACAACTATTTTAACTAGATGGGGAATATATGAAAGGCTAGCTAAGGGTAGGACTACATGGACGTTTTCATTGTGAAATGATGCGCTGCAAGAAAACACCTGCGTCAAATCGCATGCGAAGGAAATAAGGTAAGTAATGGAAATTTCGAATGAAGTTGCAGCTTTAATGCAGACGCAGTGTGCAGCATCTGTCGCATCTTGTCGCGTCGTATCAACGCAGCGACCCCATCCAACAATGCATTCACTTAGTTTATTTCCGTCGCATGCGATTTGAAGCCGGCGTTTTGTTGCAGCGAGTTGGATCGCGCCGAAAACATCCATGTAGTCCTTAAACTTAGCAAGCAAAACCATTAAAATGTCTTGCATAAGTATGTACCCCCTTTGAAATGTTTCAACATTTTATTGTCTTACACTCCGGGGTTAAAATGAATTTAATTAGGATTTTTGCCATTTTACCACAGCACTATTATTCAAACCAAAGAATTGAGGAAACAAAGGTGTCCCTGTATTATGACAGTAGTCCTTTAATCCTTAACTAACAAATAAAGTCGCCTATCCATCTGCCACTGATAATGGCAGCTCATAATTAAACAAAGCAGGGTTGCAAGGACTAATTTTCACAACCAGCCAAAGTCAGCTACAAAACCAGCCTAAAACTAGCCAAGAGGCACTTCAAAAGTAGCCAACAAACAGCACAATACGCGCAGTGAAAAAAAGTCTTAAAAAAGTAGGGATGCACCGAATCCAGGATTCAGTTTGGTATTCGGCCAAATCCTTCTGTCCGGCCGAACCAAATCCTAATTTGCATATTCAAATTAGGGGCGGAGAGGGAAATCGCATGACTTGTTGTCACAAAACAAGGAAGTAAAAAATGTTTTCCCCTTCCCACCCCTAATTTGCATATGCAAATTTGGATTTGCCCCAATCCTTCGTGATGGATTCGGGGGGTTCGGCAGAATCCAAAATAGTGGATTCGGTACATCCCTAAAAAAAAGATATGAATAAATGTGAAAATTTCATTTTCACTAATTTTTCCATGACAAAATGGGACAGATTCACCCGTCACCAGGGGAGTAACTCAAAGGCAGGGTTGCCACCTGGCCGGTATTTTACCTGCCTGGCTGGTAAAAATGCTGCTTGATGCCAATGATATTTATAGGGAATAACCATTAAAATATAGGAAGCCTGGTATTTTTTTTCAGAAAAGGTGGCAACCCTACATAAGGCCCTAATACATTCAATTTCAATAAATATTGGTAAAATAGCTCAAGCTCTAAACATTTTGGTAGCCAGCAGATTTTAGCCCCCAAATTGTCTGAAATTGAGGAAAGTCACCAGAAAATGTGAGAATGCTTAAGAGAGACAGGAGATTCAGGTATAGGGTTGCCACTCGGCCGGCAAAACACCTGCCGAGGCCGGTATTACAAATTTACCGGCAATGTAGCTTATGGCTGAGTTACACAGGGAACTCTGAGTATCACTCATGTATTATAAGGGATAATGTACCCCCTACTGTAAATAAGGATATTAGATTATATATTACTGTATAATGGGGGTTATTTGTTCTGTAAGAGCCAGAGAACTGACACTTTATTGCAGGTTGGAAGTAAAATCCTTATATAGCAATGCAGTGCTTCATTCATTTATCTTGTCCTCCAGGGACATTTGGGGTGCAGGATGAGGTGTTTCTAAGTATCCCATGTGTACTGGGGAGTGTTGGGGTGATGGCGACAGTAGCATCTACAGAAAGACGCTCAGATTTGGGAAACGCATTTTATTCTCCAATCAGATGTGATGCCTTTATTTTTATACCAAGAACGGTTTTTGTTCTACAGACTTTTGTGTGCGTTAGGGAGATGGTGCTGCTGCTGTACACTATGTACACTGTGTCTGCCTAGACCATTGGATAATAAATAGCTGCCAGTGCATTCTGGGTTATGGCTGGGCACTAGTTATCATGGGAGTTAAGGTGCCTCCAACTGGTTATTATGGGATGTAAAGCTGGCCATATATGCAAAGATCCGATCATACGAATCATCGTACGATCGGACTTTCCCATCTCCCGACCCGCCACTAACCATTCAGATCAAAGTCTTACCAGTCAGATTAGTTAAAGAACAGATCAGCAATGTTCTGCCCCTGACAGCAATCGTACGATATCTATGTCCAACCAAAGCTAGTGACAGTCTCCCACTGAAAATCGTACGATCGGCAATACACGCAGAGATATTATCGGCAGCCGACAGAAATTTTCTAACCTGTCCGATCGACCAAACGACCGATCTCCGCCGGACGAAAAATGCCGGGACTCTCCACACACGGTTCGAAAATCATACGAATCCTCGATTCGTACAATCAGATCTTTGCGTCTATGGCCAGCTTTACCCCTAGCTATAGTGGTGACATTTGGCTTTGTGCCTAACGGAAGCCTTTGACAGGGGTAGCTGGGAGTTGAAGTTCATTTACATATTTCTAGCATTTTATAAAGGACAAGTTCACCCCCACGTGTGAGTCTGAGGAAAGGTGGGGGGTACAAGGAACTGCTAGTGGCACAGGCAGTGGGGGAACCAGACACAATCATGGTGGTAAATCTGAGCAGTGCCCACTGGGAATGAATGTGTCCCACTGCTCAGATCCAGATCTTTATGATCCACAGACACAACTATCTGGGGTGGGGTAAATGTTAGTTATCAGTATCAGGGAGTAAGACATTTTTGCTGGCAGTTTACACATCAGTAGTTCAGTGGCTTCAAAGGCTCCTTCGTTCCGTTCCCTTATAGATTCCTGAAGAAACTCCCTCTCTCCCCCTGAGCCAGTCAGTCCCCCCCTCTGAAAGCAGCAGCACCCGTAGTTTGATAAATGTAAAAGCTCCGTGTTCCACAGTAACCTGCTCTCCTTCTGCAGCTCCCCCTCCCCCTTCACTAAGTATGTGCAAATAAAGGTGGACTGGTAACTTTCCTTACAACCTTTCTTCCCTGCAGCATATAAGTCTGTATGTGAGTACTGAGACACATGAGTATCAGATAAGCAACAAACCTTAAACAAAGGAACTGTTTTAAACCACAACTCACATCCTCCCATGCGGGCTGCAACTTTCCCCACAGTGAAGCCCACTAGCATTCTGGAACTTGTAGTTCATCAGCACCCTGCCTTTTGTTTAATTTGGTGGAAGAAAAACTACATCTCCCATAATGCTGTTCCGCTGATTGTTGTCATGTCACTTGCTAAGCTTCAGCCAATCGTCGGCGTGCCTACATTGGAGTGAGGTTTGGAGGCGGAGCTGTCGGCTTTCCAATTCCCTGCCTTTACTTCCTACTTATTCCCAGAACACTGAGGTAGTGCTGGTTCCAGCGTGACGTATGGGCTGTTTCCCAGTTTAAGGGGCGGTGGAGGTGACGCTGCATATTATCACCTGTTGTCGCTGGATTTGTGCAATGCCTCCAGCCTGAAGTGACAACACAAGTTTGCGCAGAGAATCAGTAGCTGGAACTTGTAGTGGGGGATTCTGTTTCCTGTGCAGGTGCTGAGTTGTGGGACATTGGGCTGCTGTTCTGTCCCTTCTCTTATTATGTCCCCCACGTTGTTGCAGAGAGATTCCTATTAGCATCCTGCCTCCATTGCCCCGGGGAGCTGATCGGGGGATCCGCTGAAGGACTGCAGCTCTCAGTGAGCCCAGAGTATCACAGGCATGAGCCATGGCATCTGTCAAAGTGGCAGTGAGAGTCCGGCCGATGAACCGAAGGTAAGACGTGTCTCTGGGTCATTTTGTGTTGCAACCACATAATCACAACAAATCACAACCCAATGTCACTCCTTGTAGTTGTGAGTACAGCACAAAGGACATGAGGCAGTGGAAATGTATCTAAAGGTGGCCATACACGGAGAGATCCGCTTGTTTGGTCAATGTCGCCAAACGAGTGCATCTCTCCCCGATATGCCCACCTTGAGGTGAGCAATATCGGGCTGATCCGATCGTGGGCCCTAGGGCCCAACGATTGGATCCTATGGGGGCTTTACGGGCGGTCGGATCGCGGGACCGCATCAACGAACAGATGCGTCCGCGATCCGACAGGATTTTTAGTCCCATGTGTTCTGGCTGATCGGGGAAGCCCGTCGGGGGCCCCATACACGGGCCAATAAGCTGCCGACTCGGTCTGCCACCTTAACAATTGTTTTGGTTTATAATATACATCAGGTTTATCCTGCCTGCCACCCAACAGCTGTTATAGCACTGCAATAGGATTCCATCAGCAGCTTTTGTAGTTCAGCAATAACTGAAGGTGCTGCAGATTTATGTAAACCACCAATGGGTGCCATCAGGTCTGGACTGGGATTCAAAATAGTCCCTGGCATTCCAAGTACACAGAGGCCCAAAAACAGCCCCCCACCAGCTTTACGTTAACATTCAGTATGTTATAAAATGGCTGGTTTTAAGCACCTTTGAAATTGGTCTTCATTATCCACATTTTATCATTTTTTAATTACTTGCCTTCTTCTTCTGACCCTTTCCAGCTTTCAAATGACGGCCCTGGCCCCATCTTAAAAACAAATGCTCTGTAAGGTTACACATGTATTGTTGGAATCCAAATTTTAAACGGTCAGCGCTAATGAAAGTGGAAAAAAATATGATGAAGAAGGGAAAATAAAGATTTTATAGTTTAGTATTTACTGATAGAGTTGCATTTCCATAACCTCATACACTCCCAGAATAATGCCTTTGGTGCAGTTACCCTTTACGGTTCACCACGTGTGGCTATTAGATGGGTATTTACAGACGTTTAGTCTAACAGATGCACATCAAGAATTGCAGAAAAATTAAGCTGTAGAATATTCTCTCTAGCCGCTTTTGCTGGGCCTCGCCACCGGGTCACCGTTCTGGTGTATTGTTATTGCTACTTTTTATTACTCATCTTTCTATTCAGACCCTCTACTGTTTATATTCTGGTCTCTTATTCAAATCAATGCATGGTTGCTAGTGTCATTTGGACCCTAGCAATTGGATTGTTGAAATTGAAAACTTGAAAGCTGCTGAATAAAAAGCTAAATAACTCAAAAACCACAGATAATAAAAAATGAAAACCAACTGCAAATTGTCTCAGAATATCACTCTCTACATCATATTAAAGTTAACTTGAAGGTGAACAATCCCTTTAATAGTCACTTTCTATGTCATCTAACAGCAGCCCCTCTGGCATTTGGCAGAACCCACAGATTGCCAGTCCATGCCTTGGTGCCACCCCCCTCCCCAGTCCGGACTGGGAGACTAAATAGGTCCTGGTATTCCAAGTACACAGAGGCCCAACAGCCCCCCACCAGCCCACTAAATAGCGACTGTCTATGGCATCAAACAGCAGCCCCTCTGGCATTTGCCAGAACCCACAGATTGCCAGTCCTCGTCTGGGTGCCCCACCCTCCAAGTCTGGACTGGGACACTAAATAGGTCCTTGTATTCCAATTACACAGAGGCCCAAACAGCCTCACACCAGCCCAGTAAATAGTGACATTCTATGTCTATGGCATCTTACAGCAGCCTCTCTGGCATTTGCCAAAACCCAACAGCTTGCCAGTCCCGGCCTTGTGCCCCCCTGTCATATTGCATTGCCGGGGACCCCTCTTTGGGCCCTGATCTCTGCTTCCAGTGGAGCAAATATCTGATGATTTGCTGTTTTAGGGAGGCTGAAGTGTGGGCCTAGATGAGGAGCAGTTTGAGTACTGGAAAAAATGTTTAAAAAAAAATCTGTGTTGTGCTACTTAGATATCTTGTGGTGGGAAGGGGCTTTTCGTTTTCCGAAGTAGCCTGAAGTTTCCTCATGAGGCGACTTCGGAAAACGAAGCTCCGTGTGTGCATTGCCGCAGGCGATTTTCATTTTAGCCTGCGGAGGGCAGGGGAAAGGCAGTTGGGGGAGATTGTCACCCGAAGAAGAGGAGATTTGTTGCTGGGGCGACTAATCTCCCCGAATCCCCTCGTGTGGCTGATCCTACCAGCAGCTCCCAGCCGCTGAACTGCCATTGCAGATATACACTGACTGTCGGACGTTGTTAAGGTTTTAGGGAGTAATTACTATTGTTGTTGTTGTAGTTACTGTGTTGCATTCTAAGTTATAAATAATATTCAGCTACACAGGCGGTATCACCCCAGGCCTGACTACCCTAAAGGCAGATGTGTATAGAGATATAGATTTTCTACTGTACAAATATGAGCAGAATTGTACCCCTGTGCATTTGGTTCTAAGGTTATTTGCAGTGAAGGACTTCGGGAATACCAGTATGGAAATGAAAACACAGCACACACCCTGGGATGATACAATATCTTACTATTATTTTTTTTTCCTGTCACACTATCGTATGACACCTGCTAATTACACGCCCTGGCTAGTGGCATAACTAGGGCACCATGGGCCTTGGTGAAAGATGTGGGACCTTATAAACTTGGGAACCTGAACCTGGGACCTTTGCACAAAGACATGTTGCAATTGGTTTTCATTGTTTATTATGTATGGTTTTTGAGCAGCATTCAGCAGCTCTGCAGTTTGTAGTTTCATCAATCAGGTTGCTAGAGTCTAAATTACCCTAGCAACCATGCACTGGTTTGAATGAGAGAATTGAACCTAGCCCCCTCCCCCTTGTCAGAACATGAGCCCGTGGTGACCCTGGTGGGCACTACTGGGGGGGGCATGGGCCGGCCTGGGTACAGTCACACCCGCTGCTCCCCCAGTTGTTATGCCACTGCTTGGAGCTTAAAGGAACAGTAACACCAAAAAATATAAACCTTTTTAAGTAATTAAAAATGTAATGTACTGTTACTATGCATTGCTAAAGTTATGTGTTTGCTTTAGAAAGACTACTACAGTTTATGTAAGTAGGCTGCTGTGTAGCCATGGGGGCAGCAGTATAAGCTAAAAAGGAGAAAAGGCACAGGTTACTTAGCAGATAATACGCTGTAATAGAATACAAAATGATTCAACAGTACATTATATTTTAATTACTTTAAAACACAATATTTTATGGTGTTACTGTTCCTTTAAGCTGCCATCACAAATGGTGTTTTATATGCTGTGAATTCAGGCTGTATAACAAGGTGAGAGAGCTGTCTGGCAGAGACAAGACAAGGCGAGACAGCCGTCTGGCTGAGAATTACAGGCAAGCAAATAGAAACCGTTTTTCTTCTTGTCTTGAACAATTGCTTTGTAGTTGTGGATAGTCACATAGGGTAAAGGTATTGGCTGACGCTCACCTACTGGTATTTAAGAAATTAAAGTGTTTTAAAGTAATGAAAATATCATTTAGTGTTGTCCTGCACAGGTAAAACTGATGTGTTTGCTTCAGAAACACTACTATAGTTCATATAAACAAGCTGCTGTGTAGCAATGGCAGAAATTGAAAAAAGTCTATATGGCACAGGTTAAATAATGAATAACAGATAACACCATTATGTTCTACAGAGCTTATCTGCTGTGTAACCTGAACCTTTTCTCCTGTTACCAATGCAGGGCAACACTGAATTATATTTTTATTACTTTAAAACACTTTCATTTTTTTGATATTGCCGTTCCTTTAAAGTACAAAGAGGGCAGCTGCTCATCAAACCCTAACTACAGACTTGTTTTATCTTTATAAGGCTTATCAGTGTAAGAACAAGGTTTTCTAATTGGCTATAGAGTCAGGAAAGTGGATCCACTTCCCTTTTTTTACAGGCTGAAGCTCTTCTAGTTGGTTTTAGGCTAGTGCCACACCCTATGAATCTTGGCCACCAGAAAACGCATTTCTCCGCAGCTCGAGGTCCACTGTGTGTGGCACTAGCCTTAAAGGAACAGTTCAGTGTAAAAATTAAAACTGGGTATATAGATTGTATGTGCAAAATAAAAAATGTTTCTCGTATAGTTAGTTAGCCAAAAAAAAGTCTGGATGTGTAACATAACTGAACACTACTTCCCGCTTTTAAGCTCTCTAACTCTGAGTTAGTCAGCGACTTTAAGGGGGGCCACATGGGACATAACTGTTCAGTGAGTTTGCAATTTAGGGTCAGGCCACACAGGGCGTTTTGGGGAGATTTGGTCGCCTGGCGACTAATCGCCTCGTTTTTGCGGCGACCAATCTCCCCAAGCGCCTTCCCTGAATATGCGCCGGCTAAAATGAAAAAATGCCGGCGCTAATCACACGCGGCGATTCCTTTTCCTGAAGTCGCCCGAAGTTTCGAGGCAACTTCGGAAAACGAACCGCCGCATGTGATTAGCGCCGGCGTTTTTTCATTTTAGAAGGCTCAGGAACAGGGAAGGCACTTGGGGAGATTGGTCGCCGCAAAAACGAGGCGATAAGTCGCCAGGTGACCAAATCTCCCCAAAACGCCGTGTGGACTTACCCTTATCGTCAGCTCAGATTCAAAAGCAGCAGTTATGGCCCATGTGCCCCCCCCTCAGGTCACTGATTGGTAACTGCCTGGTAATCAATCAGTGGAAACCAAGAGAGCTGAAAAGCAGGAAGTAGTGTTCTGGCTATTATGTTAGACATCCAGTCACTCCAGCCTTTATATATTAAATCTTATGGCTAACTAACTATATTAGAAACATTTTTTATTTTGCTTAGTCTATTTACCCAGTTTTTATTTTTATACTCAACAATTCCTTTAAAGCACAGCCTGATTAGAAAACTCTGCAATGATGAGCCCCACTAAGGGGCAAAATCTCAAAGTGATCAGCAAGTGACCTGGCTCTCATTAAAACCCCAAATGATGAACTTCAGCCTATTATGAAAAAGCCAATTTTACATAGGAACAAAAACGTTTTTTTTAAGAGAGAAAAGTTGTAATTGTCTGCCACATGTGAAGAGAGTTAAAGGCTAATGGATGGTCAGGCCATATCCTTTAATTCTAACTAATTGCTGCAATTTAAAGAGCAGGCTTGGCCCTGCGTTTATCCAAGCAGTACGGCAGCTGTTCATACACCATCATGCAGATTATGATTATTGTTCAGCAGCTGTAAATATCTTCTGGACAGTCAAATTGAAATCGTGCTAGGCTGCAGTAAGACTTACCTGCTATAAAGTTTCAGTTACAATTCTAGCCTGTGCTCTGAATGGAGTTGGCAAAAGGAGAAATTTTTAACTGTGGTAGAAGTGCGTCTCTCAGCACTGTCTGGTTTATTCCCCTTTGTCCTGCCCACCCTGCTTTACCCACTGCTGTGCATGTAGTAAATTCTTGCTACAGAGCTTTCCACCCTCCCTAGTCCAGTGTGAGAGCTGCATTCATGCACAGAGGCGTAAAAGCAAAAGAGGAGCCACATTTACAAGATTAAAGGTGGCCATAGACGCACAGATAATTTAAAGGGATACTGTCATGGGAAAAGAGTTAATAGTGCTGATCCAGCAGACTTCTGCACTGAAATCCAATTCTCAAAAGAGCAAACAGTTTTTTTTTTTTTATTCAATTTTGAAATCAGACAAGAGTAGGGTTGCCACCTGGCTGGTATTTTATCGGCCTGGTCGGTAAAAATGTTGGTTCATCCCAATGTTATTAGGAAAAAAGCTAAATAAATAGAAGGCCGGTATTTTTTTCCAGAAAAAGTGGTAACCCTAGACATGGTGCTAAACATATTGTCAGTTTCCCAGCTGCCTCCAGTCATGTGACTTGTGCCTGCACTTTAGAGTGGAACTACTTTCTGGCAGGCTGTTATCTCTCCTACTTAATGTACCTGAATCAGTCTTAGTGGGACTTGGCTTTTACTATTGAGTGTTGTTCTTAGATCTACCAGAGACCTGTTATCTCGTGTTAGGGCGCTGCTATCTGATTACCTTCACATTGTTCTGTTGTTAGGCTGCTGGGGGGGGGGTGATATCACTCCAACTTGCAGTACAGCAGTAAAGAGTGACTGAAGTTTATCAGAGCACAAGTCACATGACTGGGGCCCGCTGGGTAACTGACAATATGTCTAGCCCCATGTCAGATTTCAAAATTGAATATAAAAAAATCTGTTTGCTCTTTTGAGAAATGGTTTTCAGTGCAGAATTCTGCTGGAGCAGCACTATTAACTGATGCGTTTTGAAAAAAACACGTTTTCCCATGACAGTATCCCTTTAACAGAAAATTTGTTTCGTACAATATTCATTGCATGTATGGTGGGAAAAGAGCCAACCGATATTGGCAGAAGACTTGGATATCGGTCGGGTCGTCAATTGGGCTAGACAGAAAATTTTGATTGGGCGCCTTTGAAGGCAGCCAAACATCGGCCATTGTAAGTGTATATACAGGTAGAATTCTATTGTTTCTGTCTGTATATCTGACAATTCAACTCTATACGTGTGTATTGAAATGAACGATCTTTCTTGGGAAAATTGTCTATGGCCACCTTAAAGGATCAGTGGGCTTGCATGAAGTTACAGTAAAATATGCCCTAAAAAAGATATATGGGGGAATGTAATAAAAGTCGGTAACTGAAAAAATATTCACAATGCGAAAAGTTACGCCTCTGTGCGAACATTCAGATTTCCAGATTCAGGCTTTTTGCAGCATAGGAGTATAATAAATCTCAAAAAATTCTATTTTTTTTCCAACAAAAGAAAGCCTGACCATATACATTTTAGGTTTAGTAAATAACCCCCTAAATAAACCTTGTACTTGATCCCAATTAAGATATAATTAATCCTTATTGGAAGCAAAACCAGCCTATTGTGTAACGTTTACATGATTTTCTAGTAGACTTAAAGTATGAAGTATGAAATTATGGAAAGATCTGTTATCCGGAAAACCCTAGGTCCCGAGCATTCTGGATAACAGGTCCTATACCTATATTTGGCCTTTAATTAACTTATGACTGATGTCATAAATGTCAGATTTTTGTTTAACCTTAAAGGGGTGGTTCACCTTCAAACACCTAGTTATTTTCAGATAGTTCACCCGAAATAACGACTTCTTCCAATTACTTTCTATTTTCTATTTGTTGACTGTTTTTCTCATATTCAAATGTAAAGTGTCGTGTTTCACCTTCTAAAGCAGCTCTGGGAGGGGGGGTCGCCGACCCTGTAAACTGTTCTAAATTGATACATTTAGTTGATACATTTCTTATCTTTGTCCCTGCTGAGCAGAATCTCTGGGTTTTATTACAGGCAGTTGTTAGAATTGATACAATAGTTGCTGATACTCCAGAGATGCTGCTGAGAAATGTATCAACTAAATGTTGCAAAATTGTAACAGTTCAGAATTTGCACCTGAATTACTGAGCTGTCAGACTCAATCACCAGAGACACGAACATTCAACTTTAAACTTAAATTTTGGAAAAATGGTAAAAAATAAACAATGGAAAGTATTTGAAAAAATCTTTATTTCTGGGGAACAGACGGAAAAAAATTGAACTGAAAAAAAAAAGTGTTTGGAAGGTGAACAACCCCTTTAATTAGAGCAGTGACAGCAGCATCTTAAAAATAAAATAAAAATTATATATATTATATATATTATATATATTATATATTATATATATATTATATATATATTATATATATATTATATATTATATATATTATATATATTATATCTCATTATGAAAGCCGACAACTCCTAATAAGCAAATAAAAAAGAGGGAAGAGCTCCCTGGGAACCAAACATTGACAGCACGTTAAATAAAGATTTATCTTAAGGTGATACTGTTTCAGATTGCATTTTTACTTTTGCCTCAAAACAGTGTGTAATACAGGTATAGGAGCAGTTATCCAGAATCTTCATACCTTAAAGGAATTGTTCAGTGTAAAAATAAAAACTGTGTAAATAGACAGGCTGTGCAAAATAAAAAATGTTTCTAATATAGTTAGTTAGCCAAAAACATAATGTATAAAGGCTGGAGTGATTTGATGTATAACAAGTCAGTCAGAACACTACTTCCTGCTTTTCAGCTCTCTTGGTTTACACTGACTGGTTACCATGGTTACCAGGCAGTAACCAATCAGAGACTTGAGGGGGGGCCACATGGGTCATATCTGTTGCTTTTGAATCTGAGCTGAATGCTGAGGATCAATTACAAACTCACTGAACAGAAATGTACCATGTGGCCCCCCTTCAAGTCGCTGACTAGCTCAGAGTTATAGAGCTGAAAAGCAGGAAGTTGGATTCTGGCTGTTTTATTAGACATCTGTTCACTCCAGCCTTTATACATTACATTTTTGGCTAACTAACTATATTAGAAACATTTTTTATTTTGCACAGCCTATGCATTTATCCAGTTTTTCTTTTCACACTGAACTATTCCTTTAAGTCTACTAGAAAATCATGTAAACACTAAATAAACCCAACAGGCTGGTTTTGCTTCCAATAAAGGGGTTGTTCAACTTTGTAGTATGATGCAGAGAGGGATATTCTGAGATCATTTGCAATTGATTTTAACTTTTTTTTTATTATTTGTGGTTTTTGAGTTATTTAGCTTTTTATTCAGCTGCTCTCCAGTTTGCAACTTCTGCATTATTGTTGCTAGGATGCAAATGACCCTAGCAGCCATGCATTGATTTGCATAATAGACTGAAATTTGAATGAGAGGCCTGAATAGAAAGAGGAGTAATAAAAAGTAGCAATAAAAAAAAATTTGAAGCCTTACAGAACATTTGTTTTTAGATGGGCTCAGCGAAATCCCTTTTGAAACCTTGAAAGAGTCAGAAGAAAAAGGCAAATAAATAAAAAAACTTTAAAGAAATAAATAATGAAGACCAATTGAAAAGTTGCAGAATTGGCCATTCTATAACCTATTAAAAGTAACGTTGAAGCACTCCTTTTAGGTATGAAGATACAAATTACAGAAAAAAACTACACCTGTATCTGTAGTGCACCATCTCATGAAGATTTAAGGAAGAGACACACGTGGAGATTCGGGGAGATTAGTCGTCCGGCAACAAATTGCCTCTTCTCCGGGCGACTAATCTCCCCAAACTGCCTTTCCGCCAGCTAGAATCTAAATCACCAGTGGGATGGCACTCTGAGCGCTTTGTTTTCCGAAGTCGCCCAAAGTTTCCTCGTGTGACCTACGGGAAGGCAGTTCAGGAAGATTAGTCGCCCGAAGAAGAGGCGATTCACCGACGGGCGACTAAAGCTCCCTGAATCTCCTCGTGTGTCTTTGCCCTTAGGGAAAAAACACAAATTAAAATTTTTTTTTTTAAAGATATTGTGAGCAGTATTTTATGTTCTTTGAAAACATGTGAATATGAAACACTAGGACACAATGTTTATCAACATATATTCATAGACTTGCACAGTGGGGAGAGTTGTATAATAAAAATAAACACGGGACTGTGACAAGCGCCACTAATTATTTTCCGATTGAATTCAAATAAATATGACAAAACGGCAACCTCTGAAAACACCACAAAGTTGTTTGCTCAGAGCTCCCCATATAATTATATCTTTTCACATGGCCTTGTTCTGTAAACTTTGGTTAATGTTTAATCCTCTAATTTGGCTTTTGAAGTCTTGCGATAGATCCACATGCCAACAAGCTTCTGTATTACCATTTCCTTGTTACAAAATTCTTTTTTCACCATCAGTTTAGATTTATTGTTGGCACATTTTATTTTTGTGCTGCATTTTAGAAGCGGTGTGTGCCTCGATTTTAAGTTTTCCCACATTTTACATTTTTTCATTTGTGGTCCAACCAATTTATAATGCATTTCAATGGGTGTTTTTCCCTGATTTTAAGTAATGTTTTCCTGGATTTTACAATCAAAAATTTCTCATGGTTTTTTTTCCCTCTATGAATGTTATTATTTGTGAAATAAAGAGTTTTAAGATACTAACCAGATGTATATTTTGCCATGGTTTTGCCTGTAAATGGTCAATTCCAATTAGTCTGCCCCTTACACAGTCCTGCACCAATCACTTATTGCTTTCAGGGATGCACTGAATCCAGGATTCGGTTCGGGATTTGGCCTTTTTCAGCAGGATTCAGATTCGAATCCTTCTGCCAGGCCAAACCAACTCCAAATCCTAATTTGCATATGCAAATTAGGGTCGGGGAGGGAAATGGCGTGACTTTAATAATGTTTACCTCGGGGAGGTAAATGGCGTGAAGTTAATAATGTTTTCCCCTTTCCACCCCTAATTTGCATATGCAAATTTAGGATTCAGATTTAGTTCGGTATTCGGCCGAATCTTTCACCAAGTATTCGGGGATTCGGCCGGATCCAAAAAAATGGATTCGGTGCATCCCTAATTGCTTTAGGTTGTGTATGAGAGACATATTGTACATGCCCCCCATAGTGTAACATTAACGTTGCAATGCTTAACCCTTGTTATTAACAAAGTAAAACGGATATTTTTTCAGTACTAGAAAAAGTTACTTTAACACATTTTAAGTTTTCCCAGATTTTACATCATTTTTTCCGTGTCCCCTGAAAAACGTAAAATGGGGGTTCTGCTGTAGTTGCAAGTCCAATAAAGGTACACTGTTAAAGGAGAAGGAAAAGTTACAACTAAGTAAGCTTTATCAGAAAGGTCCACCTAAATATACCAGTAAACCCTCTGTCAAAAGAAACACTGCATTTCTTTCCTTCTATTGTGTACACATGGACTTCTGTATCAAACTTCCTGCCTTCAGCTTAAACCTCCAGGCCTAGGGCTTGAGCATGCTCAGTTTGCTCCTCCCCCCCTCTTCTCTGCTGTAATCTGAAGCCAGAGCTATAAGTGAACAGGGAGAGACTCAGGCAGGAAGTGATGTCACACCAAGCTAATATGGCAGCTGCTATCCTAAACAAACAGAGAGCTTCTAGAGCTTTTTACTCAGGTATGGTAAAACATTCTACAGAATAAATATAGCATTCTAGCTATTGCCGCTAATCTATTGGCAATAAAATGCCTCCATAGTTTTCCTTCTCCTTTAAAGGAAAGAACTCTTACTCTGTGTTCCCTACTTAGTAGCGATGTGTGGGCTGGCCGGAAACACATAGGACATTTGTTTGAACTGACTTCCACACACTGTTTGCAGGTCACTGGTGCAGGTTGAGCAATCTTACTGTGCCAGCTTCTGCTTCCACAAGCTACTATTTATAGGCGCGTGCCTGCCCCGCCCCCTTTCGTGACATCATATATGGGTGGGTAGGGCACAGGTATATAAAAAAAAGTGCCGGTAGGGTTCAGGTTGGGAGCAGACAGAAGTGCTGGTAGGGTTCAGGTTGGGAGCAGACAGGTGCCGGTCCATTTTTTGCCAACCAACACATCATTACTAATTAGAACTGGAAGCAGTACTACTGAGTAGTTTTTATAAGGAATATGAGATGGGGTGTTTTGGGAAAAGAAAATAGAAGTATAGGTTAAACACAAGGGACTAAACAGGAATGATAAAAGATGGATAAAAGTCTCACTTTATTGTATCCGCCTCAATAAGGCGAGGCAGTGACGTGAAGACTTTGATAAGAGAAGCCATAGAAATGTTTAAGTGAACAAGGGGAAGAAAGGGAGGGAGATACAGCTTTTTTTTTTTTTTTTTAGCATTTGTGGTTTTTGAGTTATTTGGCTTTTTTTCAACAGCTCTCCAGTTTTCAATCTCAGAAATCTGGTTGCTAGGGTCTAAATTACAGTATCAATCATGCATTCATTTGGATAAGAGAGTGGAATATGAACAGGAGAGGCCTGAATAGAAAGATGAGTAAACAACACATGTGTAGCCTTACAGAGCATGTTTTTTTAAATGGAAAGAGTCAAAAGATGGAAGCATATAATTCAAAAGCTATAAAAAAACCCAATATTGAAATGTTGCTTAGAATTAGCTTTTCTATAACATACTAAAAGATAACTTGAAGGTGAACCACACCTTTAAAGGAAAACTATACCCCTTAACAATGTAGAGCTCTATAGAAAGATATTGCATAAAACTGCTCATATGTAAAACCCTGCTTCATGTAAATAAACATTTTAAAAAATAAGGGCAGCCCCCTGGGATCGTATGATTCACGGTGCTCACAAACAAACCATACATGTTAGGTCACATGAGCCAATTAACAGACAGAGTTCTGTCTTTTGCTTCCACACATCTCTACTGTTACAGTTAGAGCTGCAGTATTTCTGGTCAGGTGATCTCTGAGGCAGCACACAGACCATCACAAAATGGTGGTTCAAGGCAAGAGATGTAAAAGGGCAATATTTTCTTAAATATATATTCCAGTTTGGTAAGGTTCTTTAAAGGGATACTGTCATGGGAAAATTGTTTTTTTTTTTTCAAAATGAATCAGTTAATAGTGCTGCTCCAGCAGAATTGTGCGCTGAAATCCATTTCTCAAAAGAGCAAACAGATTTTTTTTATATTCAATTTTGAAATCTGACATGGGGCTAGACATTTTGTCAATTTCCCAGCTGCCCCTGGTCATGTGACTTGTGCCTGCACTTTAGGAGAGAAATGCTTTATGGCAGGCTGCTGTTTTTCCTTCTCAATGTAACTGAATGTGTCTCAGTGAGACATGGGTTTTTACTATTGAGTGTTGTTCTTAGATCTACCAGGCAGCTGTTATCTTGTGTTAGGGAGCTGTTATCTGGTTACCTTCCCATTGTTCTTTTGTTTGGCTGCTGGGGGGAAAGGGGAGGGGGTGATATCACTCTAACTTGTAGTACAGCAGTAAAGAGTGATTGAAGTTTATCAGAGCACAAGTCACATGACTTGGGGCAGCTGGGAAATTGACAATATGTCTAGCCCCATGTCAGATTTCAAAATTGAATATAAAAAAAATTTGTTTGCTCTTTTGAGAAATGAATTTCAGTGCAGAATTCTGCTGGAGTAGCACTATTAACTGATGCGTTTTGAAAAAAAAAACATGTTTTCCGATGACAGGATCCCTTTAATATGACACTTAATTTGATATAAACTATCTGTTGCTCAAGTATTTATTTTGGGGGTATAGTTTTCCTTTAAGGGCATTTGATTCCTGAAGTTTTCTGATGATTCCATAACTAGTGGTTGGGACTGATGTAGAATCTGCTACAAGTTAGCTTTTGAAAACATGGCTGGAGCAGAAAGCAGTTATATTATTAGTTTTTATCCATATAAGCTCCTTCCTGGTCTATTAAAAGTCAGCCGACAATCGGGGGTTTAATAGGAATCCTTCCCGTCATATTGATCTCATTGATAAGCTATCTCGTAGTTATCCATGAGCCAATTAGATGAACAGTCTCTCTGAATGTAAATTCCAATTCATCTGTTGATAAATGAACTACGCAGACTTAACACAACTCGCTGTGCATAAACTAATGATTTCTACTTTCCATTAAGCTTCATTAGATATGTCAGTTTATTATTAGTGGTTATAGAGCAGCATGACACTGCACCACTGTGGGAGATTACAGTGTCTTAGACATACAAAGTACTGCGAATGGAAGGGGAATGCTAATGAATATACATGTGATCATTTAAACAGCTTTGATTACTCTATATTGAACAGCTAGAGATAAATGGAAATGTATCTATAAAGAGATGTTTCTCCTGGGAATTCCCTGGTCGACTAGTCTTTATCTGAACACATGGATTAAAGGGTTTGTACACCTTTAAAGGAAAACTGTACCCAAAATAAATATAACAAAAAGATAGTTTATATCAAATGAAGTGGCATATTAAATAATCTTACCAAACTGGAATATATATAAGTAAATATTGCCATTTTACATCTCATGCCTTGAACCACAATTTTGTGATGGTCTGTGTGCTGCCTCAGAGATCACCTGACCAGAAATACTGCAGCTCTAACTGTAACAGGAAGAAGTGTGGAAGCAAAAGGCAGAACTTTGTCTGTTAATTGGCTCATGTGACCTAACATGTATGGTTTGTATTTGTGCACCTTGAATCATACGATCCCAGGGGGCTGCCCTTATTTTTTAAAATGGCAATTTTATATTCATGATTACCCAGTGGCACATACTACTAAAAAAGTATATTATTTTTAAATTGGTTTATTTACATGAAGCAGGGTTTTACATATGAGCTGTTTTATCCAATATATTTTTATAGAGTGTGGTACAGTTTTCCTTTATATTAACTTCTAGGGGGTTATTTATCAAGTTCCGAACTTATCTCAATATTGGCTGCTACAAACTCCGATCTAAGCCGCTCGGGTATTTTTTAACTCTTATTTATTATTACATTTTCACTGAAATTTGTGGTAAAAACTCAGATTTTTCATGATTTTTTTTCAGAGGATTCATCCAATTTTCACTATTTTTTCATCCGAAACATTCGATTTTTGCCCAAAACCTCCGAAAATGTTGGGGTTTGGCACGAGACCCAGCGCAAATCAATAAAATCATTGGGACTTCTCCCATTGACTTATATGCAACTTTGACAGGTCTGAGATGCCGGGATTTAAGATTCTGAGTTTTCCAGCGTCTGGGTTTAATAAATTCCAAAAATTTGTGATTTTTTTAAAAGCCCAATTTTACAAAAAAACTCACAAATTTTTCATGATTTTTGCATTCGGGGCTTAGTAAATAACCCCCTTAGTATGATGTGAGAGTGAACGTGCAATTGGTCTTCATTTGGTATTATTTGTGTTTTTTTTAGTTATTTAGGCTTTTATTCAGTAGCTCTCCAGTTTGCAGTTTCAGCAATCTGGTTGCCAAAGTCCAAATTACCCTAGCAACCATGCATTAATTTTAATAATTGGAATATGAATAGGAGAGGGTCTGAATAGAAAGATGAGTAATAAAAAGTAGCAATGACAATACATTTGTAATTTTACAGAGAGTTTGTTTTTTAGATGGGGTCAGTGACCCCTTTTGAAATTCGGATAGAGTCAGAAGAAGAAGACAAATAATTGAAAAACTATTAAAAAAGGAAAAAATGAAGGCCAGTTGAAAAGTTGCTTAGAATTAGCCATTCTATAACATAAACATAAAATGAACTTATAAAGGTGAACTACCCCTTTATCAGAACTGTATCTGGGATGTTGCATGTTGGGAAGTTAGAATAGCCTCTATTTTGCAGGGCCGTATTTCCCCTCAGCAGCACCCTGAGGCCTCATGGTCCTAGCGCCCGCCGTCCGCACACACCCCCCCCCCTTCCCACCTGCACGAGCGAATGAGCCATATCGATAGGGAACTGGTCGTTCCCAATGCACATTTGGATCCACCCCTAAAATTTTGCCACCCTAGGCCAGGCCTTTGTGGCCTCACCACAAATACGGGCAAGCTGTACTAACTACTTGGTAATGAAAGTGGTTTTTTTACTGAAGGTTCCAGGAAGATTATTAGATATCTGTATCATATATCGTGAATGTGAACTGCTTTATCTATTGTCCTCAACCAGAAATTTCCCGACAACCTGAAAAATTGGATTGGTGAGACAGCAGGCATCAGCATTGACGTGTATATTAAATGTTTTTGAAACTCTATGTTAGAAGTGGGCTTTCTGCATCAGTAAATTCATTTAGTGCTTTGTCACCTCCATCTATGGTTGCCACCTTCTGTCCTGTGGATCTCTGGGTAGTGGGTGGAGCTGCAACATAATGGGGCGGGGCTGTGATGCATCTGGGCGGGTTGTGATGTCAGGGGCGGTACTAAGACAGCATTTGCCCGATCGCCACGTCAATCATAGGAAATGCTGCCCGGTTTTCCTAATTTAGCAAACCGGGCGGGCAGTTTTGACCCGGACAGCCGTTCAAAAAACCTGGCTGTCTAGGTCAAAACCGGACTGGTGGCAACGCTACCCCCACCTGGACACCCCACCCACAACAGGGGCACTCAAATTCTTGATATTAGCATGTAAAACTGCTGATATAATGAAAGCTACAAATAAGGAACAAAGAACATATATTGCAAAAGTGCTAAGAAGAACTTCAGAAGGTGCCCCAGTAGTTAGTCCTCTTTGTTTCTTCTAATGGGCTGCTGTATTGTAGGGAAAAATACAAAATGCTACAAAGTATACCCTGTACAAGTTATCATACTGGGCACTTACCTTCTTATAAATAATTATACTGCTTGCAGTCATCATTCAAACGTATCTACTTTAATGACAACAAAAAAGAAGTTTAATTCTAGTAATATATTCTCCTTCTGAAACTGCTGGCCATTAGCTCCTCCAGGAGTAGAAAGAATGGAAGAGATATTTTCTAAGATGGCAAGTTTTAGCTGTTACAGTTGGGCAATAAAAAAGACATATGAATATTCTTTCCTCTAATTATATTCAAGGGACTCACAATAAATGCTTTCTAGTTTTTATTTATTTTTATAAAGCATGAAAATATCCCTTTATCCACCAAACTGAATGGGCTATTGTTGTTAGTTATTTAGCCGCATGCACAAAAGGAATGTTGGCTCTTGATCATTACCCGTAGGTTTAATCAGGAAGATGAATTCTTTGTTCAGATCCTGCTTAATTTGTCTCATTCATGCAATTCTTTCAATCTGAGGTTTACTCCTGCTTTAACAGGGATCACAAAACACTTCTTTATAAACCGTTGTTTGGATATCACTTATATCGTGTTCTCTAAAACAGAACTCTTATAATGCTGGATTATTATGAGATACCTTATCCAAAAACCCATTATCCAGCTCAGAATTACAGAAAAGCCATTTCCCAAAGATTTTTTAACTTTATTTTTTTAAATGATTGTCTCTTTTTTTTTTTTTGTAAAAAAAAAAACAAAAACAAAAAAAAAAACAATGATAATCATAAAATGAAGGCAACTAAAATGCATCAATCCATATTGGTGGCAAAGCAATACTGTGTGTTTTATTTAATGTTTAACCCCCATATGTAATATAAGGCACTAACTCTGCAGTAACCCATAGCAACCAATAAGATGTTTGCATTTAAACAGGTGACCAGCAAATTCTACCTGCTGATTGGTTACTATAGGTTACTGCCCCATGGCAAACTTAGTGCCTTATCCTATATAATAAAGTTGAAGTGTCTCTGCGTCCAGTCCCTGTGTCCGTGGGATTGCGCTACTGCGCATGTGCCCCACGGACCTCTAGCGCCCGTTAATTTAACGGGCTTAATGTCTAGTATTACATAACCCCTTAAGTGTTTAAAGGGATTCTGTCATGATTTTTGGTGTAGTTTTATTACTCTGTTCATTCTACCATTTACATTCTTATTCTTGAACCCATCAATGTATGTTTTTTAGTTGTAATATTGGTGTGTAGGTAGGCCTAGCCGGTAAAACACCTGCTAGGGCCGGGGCCGGTATTACAAATTTACCGGCAATGTAGCTGCCGGTAATTTGTAATACCATTTACAAATTACCTGCAATCCACAACCCGGACCCGCAACCCTGCATTCTTACGCTTGAACCCGCTACCCAACCCAACTCGCAAGTACCTTATCCGCAACCCGGACCTGCAGACCATCAAGAATCAGGAAGTGCTGTCATTGTAAACTGGAAGTGACATCATAGGAAGTAGGCGTGATCAGAAAAAAGGGAGTAAAACAGGAAGTGCTGTCACTGTAAACCGGAAGTGACATCATCTGAAGTAGGCTTGATCAGAAAAAAAGGTGTAAAAATCGATATGTACATAGTTTAAAACATTTTGACTTCCTTGTTTGTGTCTTGAAAAGTTGGATTCGGTTTGCTGCTGAAAAAGGGCAAATCCCAGATTCGGTGCGTCCCTAGTGATAGTGAAATCTGATGGAAATCAATGGGAGCTGCTTGGGATTATTGATTTATATGTTGTATTTCTTTATATAGTGTGATTTAAAATTACGTCTAGACATACTGTATGCATATAAAAATTGTATTACACTCTGCCTTTTTTCTTGTTTGGTTTATGTCTGCATTATCAGCATTACATTCTTTTTTTTTTTTGTGTTATTTCAAAGGGAGAAGGATCTGGAGGCTAAATTTATTATTGAGATGGAAGGAAAGAAGACAACAATCACCAATATTAAGGCAAGTCTAATGTGTTTTTTTCTGTTTTAGCAACAGTGTTAGTCTTTTCCAAAATATTGAAATGGTATAGGACAGGCAAGCACCTTACCCTCCCCCCCCATTATTTTGTGCTTGTTTTATCAATTGTTGCAAGATTAAAAGGTAAATTAACACTAAAATATAGTCTGCTAATAAATCAAACCGTTTTTAACCTTTGAAGACTCCACTTTTAAGTGGGAGTTATAGTCACCAGAACTCTGTAGGAAGAATGTGTTTTTTCTGCTGAACCCTATTTACATTTATAGATGGTTAGCGCACTGGAATAATATTTAAAAAGGTGGCCAATGTGCTGCATTGTTAAGCCATAAATATAATTATTTTTGTATACTTTTCTCACATGGCTTTGAAAGTATGGAACATGCATGGAAAAATACATGTTTCCAAAGTTTCAGAAAAGTACAGGTATGGGACCTGTTATCCAGAATGCTCGGGACCTGGGGTTTTCCGGATAAAGGATCTTTCTGTAATTTGGAACTTCATACCTTAAGTCTACTATAAACTCATGTAAACATTAAATAAACCCAAATCGTTTTGCTTCCAAAAAGGATTAATTGTATCTTAGTTTGGATCAAGTACAAGGTACTGTTTTATTATTACAGAGAAAAAATTCAAAATTTGGATTATTTGATTATGATGGAGTCTATGGAAGCCAGCTATTCCATAATTCGGAGCTTTCTGGATAATGGGTTTCCCGATAACGGATCTCATACCTGTACTTACAAAAGGAATTTTTAATAAGAATACACCCAGTGCCATCCACCTGCGAAGCAGCCATGCAATGTCAAATTATAACCATAACTTGCTGGTTACAGTACACAGGCTACATTTTTAGTCTAGCCGAGGCCCTGTTGTGATAAGTTATGAATACACTCTAGTAACAAATGGATTTATTAATACAGTAGAACCCCCATTTTACGTTTTCAGGGGACCAGGAAAAAATTATGTAAAATCCGGGAAAATGTAAAATCAAGGAAATGTGTTAAAGGACCAGTAACATAAACTTTTAACTTCAATTTCGCAAAAAAATATACATCTGGTTAGTCTGTTAAACCTCTTTATTTCACAAATCATTACATTCATAGAGGAGAAAAAACAGTTTTTGGGAACATCAGGACAAAATTTTGATGGATAAATTCTGGAAAACATTACCTAAAAACAGGGAAATGCACCCATTGAAATGCATAATAAATTGGTGGGACCACCCCACTCTCTCCGTTAAACGGACTAGGAGCTCTCTTACCACTGCCTTGTCTTATCCTAGGATTCTCATTTAGACCTTTTGCATTGTATGTATATTGCTGTTGGGAAAGGCACCTCGGAACAGCTGGATGTTTCTTTTCTCTTCTTTCCTTTCTTATATTCTCTTTTGCATATTTTAATTTTGCAGTGAGCACCCTCTTTCTCGCTGGCGTCTTTTCTCCCCCCCCCCTTTTTTTTTCTTTTTTTTCTCTTCTCTCTCTTTTTCTTCCACTTCTATTTCTGATAATTAAATGGCAAGGAGCATTAATACGGTTCGGTACTATTACTTTTGCACATTTGACTGTTGAAGTGATTAATATTTGATGTATGGATAATCCCTAATATAATACACACTTATCTAGATGATTTTATATCCATGCAACTTGGCAATATCTGGATCTGCACTCAGTTGATGTTCGAAAATTGTGATTGTTGCACGATATGATATTATATCACTGTGGATTTAATCCACCCACTTCATGTCGGTCGATTGTATGTGAAATGCTTTTTGTACTGGTTAAATAAAGAATATAGAAAAAAAAAAAAATTAGTGGGACGACAAATAAAAAAATGTAAAATGCGAGAAAACTTAAAATCAGGGTACTTAAAATTGAGGTTTCACTGTATTATCAATTTCTTTTTTCAGATCCCAGATGTACTCTCTGGAGATTTGGGAAGGGAGCGGACCAAAACATTCACCTATGACTTTTCCTATTTCTCTGTAGATAGTAAAAATATTGATTTTGCATCACAAGAAAGGGTAAGTTTTGCATGTTAAGTATTGTATGATAGTGTATGTTACACTGGAAATTTATTAATGAAGGAGTAACGAATGTGCACAAAAGAAAGTTAACTAAGAGATGAATCTTTAGCGCTGCGGGTTGTAGAATCTACGGCATAAGGGTCAGGCCACACAAGCAGATTCGGGGTGATTAGTTGCCCCAGCGACAATTCGCCTCTTCTTCGGGGCGACAATCTCCCGAACTGCCTTCCCCCTGCCCTCCACCGGCTAAAATGAAAATCGTCTGCGGCAATGTACATGCAACGCTTCATTTTCCGAAGTCGCCCGCAGTTGCGACTTGTTGCCCCATAGAAGTGGAGATTTGTCGCTGGGGCAACTAATCTCCCTGAATCTGCTCGTGGGGACTGACCCTAATAGTGCCAGTGGTTTATATCATGGATGTCATATATTTGTTTTATTATTTACATTTGAATTAGATTGTATGCCTATTGAACACATCTTTTCTCAGATTACTAACTCATTCTCTATTGGACTTTTTAAATTATCTTGTTTTTTTTCTCCCTATTTTTTGTGTAAGTACAGAGTGGCCCACTACACTTTTCAACCTCCCCTGTGTTTTGTTTTTTTTTTTTTTTTATTGCAAATTATCTGGTGTTTCTATGTTTTTCCACAATAGAAACAAATAGTCAAAAGTATATTTTTAAACAAGTGTTTTCAGATGTGTGTCCATTTTGTTGTTTTAAAGGTTTTCAAAGACCTCGGGACAGATGTCCTGCAATCGGCATTTGAAGGATACAATGCCTGTATCTTTGCCTATGGACAGACAGGCTCTGGGAAATCTTACACCATGATGGGTAACCCGGTATGTGTTAGCTTTGGTTGCACACAGAAGTGGTTCAAGGTAGTTTTAATAAATGGGCAAAAGGGTACATTTTCCCATCATCAGAACAGGTATGGGATCCATTATCCGGAAACCCATTATCCAGAAAGCTCAGACTACAGACACACCGTCTCCTATAGACTCCATTATAATCAAATAATCCAACTTTTTAAAAATTATTTCTTTTTTATCTGTCGTAATAAAACAGTACTTTGTACTTGATCCCAAGTAAGATATAAAAGGATTTCATGAATAAAAAAATGAAAAGAACTTTTCCAGCTGAATAAAACGAGGAGTCTGTCATTGTTTGCAGGTTGCTTCAGTCAAAAGTGATATGTTTTATAAGTAATGTTTTCACCAACGTTTGCCTCCTACTTATTCTTTTTTGCAAGTTTAAAAACATATAAAATATGGGACCGGTTATACAGAATGCTTGGGATCTGAGGTTTTCTGGATAAGGGATCCATAATTTGGATCACCATACTTTAAGGCTACTAACAAAGAACCTCATAGGATTTTATTCCCCTCCAAAAAGGATTAATTTTGTTTTAGCTGGTATCAAGTACAAGGTACTGTTTTATTATAACAGAAAGAAGGAAATAGTTTTTAAAAATTTGAATTATCTGTTTAAAATGGAGTCTGTGGGAGGCGGACTTCCTGTAATTCAGAGCTTTCTGGATAACGGGTTTCCGGATAACGGATCCCATACCTGTATTAATTTCTTTCTGTCTTTTCAAGATCTGCATATAGGTTGTTTATAGCCATCCCCTTTTGAAATGTTCACACAAGTTTTTTTTATTGTTGCTATTTGAAGCAAGGTCAATATGTGTGCATTTTATTTATTAGCAAACAGATGCTAAGAGGAATCTCCAGTGATCACCATAGTGCCTGCTTCTCTGTTAAAAGGAAATAAAGTGCATATTGCATTTATAAATGCCTAATGGGATTCTGTTTTATTGTGCCAAGTCTTTGTAGTTATAATATTCTTGCAGATTACATATATATACTGTGCTGTAATAGCTCTTCAAAGCACATGGTGGGATGTACTGAAATGCCGACTGTGACCATAATCACAACACATGAACCCCACTTAAAGGAGAAGGAAAGCTACCAAGGTGGTTTATTGCCAATAGATTAGCTGCAATAGTGCAAGATAGAAAGATATATTTATTCTGTAGAACAGTGCTGTCCAAGTTCTGTGGTACCGAGGGCCAAAATTTTACTGGCCTATGTGGAGGAGTTCCGATAATGGAAGCCAGTGTTGGCCACTCCCCTTTTAAACCACACCCACATTAAACCACACCCATATTACCACAAGAATTTTTAAGATTGTATCCACATTAACGGTGGTAGTACACCAAAAAACCAAATGGTTGGTGCTCACTGCAGGGAAATCCCTCATCACTCATATGTGAAAAATTGAAGTCATGTTAAAAACACACCCTTAAATCCATATGCCTCATCCTCCCCTGTGGATAATACAACAACCCTCCAACACATGATTAAACACCTTAGGGGCCCTTAACAACAATTTCCAAATGCTAACAAACCCCTAACAGGCTTACATCCCATAGGTAGGGTAGGGCAAGCAGGACTGGGTAAGCAGAGAATGGCACACACAGGGAGGCAGGGCCAGCCAAGGTATTTTTGCACCCTAGGCAAGGGCTTCAATCAGTGCCTCCCCCACCCAGTCCTGCATTACCATTTCCCACCTTACCAGTCATATAGCCCCCTGTGCCAGCACCTATCATATTGCCTCCATTTGTACCTATACCAATGGCAGTCAATCCCTCAGATTGCCCCAGGCCCCAATCTGTACCTGTGCCAGCATAAACCAAAACATCCATCATATTTTTACCCCCAATCTGTACCTATGCCAGCGGCAACCAAAAGAATCCATCGTATTGCCCCAATTTGCATCTTTTCCAGCAGTAGCCAAAAATCCATCATATTGCCCTCAAACATCTGTGTACCTGTGCCAGCAGCCACCATATTGCCCCATGTACCTGAGCCAGCAGCAGCCAATCCCTTATATTGCCCCCAATCTGTACCTGTGCCAGCATCAGACAAAAAATACACACTATTGCTTCCAAATTTGTACTTGTGCCAGCAGCAGCCAAATATCCATCATATCATCTGTTTACCTGTGCAAGTAGCAGCCAAGATATTGCCCACAAATATGTACCTGTGCCAGCAGCTGCCAAAAGGGAGCTGGGAGTGATTCTGTCTGGAACAGGAGGTTTATAAAGTTGAAAAACTATTAAAGGCCAAGCAAATCAGGGTTTAAAAAAGAAAGAAAGGAAATTCCCCTTAAAAGTGTGCCCCCCCATGATTGCGCCCTAGGTGGGCGCCTACTCTGCCTGCCCCCAGTTCCAGCCCTGCAGGGAGGGAAGGCAGAACAGAGCAGGCGACAAGGAAAGCTCTCGCTCTCTGTACTACATACAGTGACACAGTGCTGGTGCACCATTAGCATTTTGAATAAAGTGTGAACAGGTGAACAATGTGGGCAGTTTCAATCTGGGTGTCAGGTGTGAACAGTACAGGCCTTTAGGATATAAACAATAGAGGTGTCACAAGTGTGAACAATACAGGGGGATCACAGGTGTGATACAGGGGATTAGAGTCTGAATTTGAGATTTAAACAATGCAGGGTGCAGTTTATCTCTATCCTGCCAGTTGGACAGGAGCAAACTGAGCATGTTCAAGCCCTAGCCCTGGAGGTTAAAGATGAAAGTAGGAAGAAGCCCATGTATTCACACTAGAAAGAAAGAAACGTGGTGTTTTTTTTGACAGAGGAGTAAACTTTGAGGATTTACTGGCATATGTAAATAGACCTTTCTGATAAAGTTTACTTAGTTTTAATCTTCCTTCTCCTTTAATGCAATTTGGCTATCCTTTTCTTAAATGTGTGCAAGTGGCCCTTGAGGAACAAAGCAGAGCAAAATGACAGCGAGTAATGGAATTACAGTAGAACCCCCATTTTCCATTTTCAGGGGAACAGGAAAAAATTATGTAAAATACGGGAAAATGTAAAATCAGGAAAATGTGTTCAAATAAGTGAAAGGATATAAGCACAGGAGTCCATTTTACTTTGAGGTACAATATTTACTGTGTTAATAACAAGGGTTAAGCATTGCAGTGTTAATGTTACACTATGGAAGACTCTCTGTCAGTCACATACACAACCTAAAGCAAAAAGTGATTGGTGCAGGACTGTATAAGGGGCAGACTAATTGGAATTGACCATTTACAGGCAGAACCTTGGCAAAATATATATCTGGTTAGTATTTTAAACCTCTATATTTCTCAAATAATAACATTCATAGAGGAAAAAAAAGCAGTCTTTGCGAACATTACTGAAAATCAGGAAAACGCACCCATTGAAATGCATTATAAATTGTTGGGACCACAAATTAAAAATGTAAAAATGTGGGAAAACTTAAAATCAGGGTACTGTAGTAAGTATTTCCAGGGACCCAGACCATACCAGATATCTCTCTTGGACCTCAAAATGTTTAATTTGCAAAGAACAAGCTACAGTGTGTTATGTGTTTTTAAAAATTGTGTGTTTCTAAGTTTGTAGTAATTAGTCTCAATTGTAACAGGTCTCTTGTATTGTCTGCTCTCCCAGGGTGATTCTGGATTAATCCCAAGGATCTGTGAAGGTTTATTCAGCAGAATTGCTGAAACAACACGATGGGGCGATGCATCTTTTCGTACAGAAGTCAGGTAGGTTTGCAATTTGGGACCGGGAGACGGTTTCATATTAATAATACCAGGAAAAGAGCGCCTTGAGACATTAATGATCTTTATAATTTGGCCTAGGAATAATGTGGAAAAGCAAAGGATCTACAGGTATGGGATCCGTTATCCTGAAATGCTTAAGTATGCAGATAGTTCCGAATTACTGGACGGCCATCTCCCATAGACTCCATTTTATCCAAAAGACTCCATTTTATCCAAATAATCCAGATTAATATAAACATCCTTTTTTCTCTGTAATAATAAAACAGTACCTTGTACTTGATCCCAACTAAGATATAATTAATCCTTATTGAGGCAAAACAATCCTATTGGGTTTATTTAATTTTTACATGATTTTCTAGTAGATTTAAGGTATGATGATCCAAATTACAGAAAGAGCCATTATCCATAAAACCCCTGGTCCAGAGCATTCTGGATAACAGATGCCATAACTGTATTCCTTTCTCATAGCAAGGTCTGTTAAATTGTATTGCAAACTGTTCATCAGTCATCTCCTTTACATAGACTGAGGAGCTTTATCCTAAAGCTAGATGGAGTCACTTTTTAAGGTGGTAATTCTGTATTTATAAAATGCAGATCTCAAATCTCAAAAATTTTAGAAAAAGGAGAAATAAAAGCAAGTCACGGAACTCACAATATTAGTGCACCTCACTTTAAAGGACCAGTAACATCTAGGAATGCACCAATTACACTATTTGGGATTCGGCCAAATCCTTGGTGAAAGATTTGGCCGAATACTGAACCAAATCCTAATTTGTATATGCAAATTATAGGCAGGAAAGGAAAAAGTGGAAAAAATAATTATTTTGTGACAAAAAGTCATGTCATATCCCTACCCGCCCCTAATTTACATATGCAAATTAGTATTCGGATTCGGAAATGTTTTTTTGTATATAACGAAAAAAAAACCCACCAAGACATATTTAACTTTAAAATCGCAAAGTCTTTATTAATAAATAACTTAACAAGCTTGCGCTCCTCTTCAGAAAAGGCGATAGGGCTGGGATCCACCGTGCTGGATTTCTCCTCCCTGCCTTCTATAGGAAATTAAACTCTGTAACAGGGAGGAGGCCGAAGTACTCCAATTAATAAACATGGGATGGAGGGAGTGCCACAAAAAAAGTATTGGCCAGCCAAAGAATTTCATGGGGCAGTTCAGGTTAATTCTTTATTTTCTCTGCAATGGCACCGTTTGAAAAACGCTAACTCAAAAATGCTAACTTATGTTGGACAGTGACACATTCACATTGCTCCTTTGAAGTCATAAAGTAATAAATGAGACTAAAGCCAGATGAAAACAAAATTCTAAGCCAGGCGAGGCTATAACAAACCTGAATAATTATGGAAGACTGGGAAAGGGGGCTCTGTCAGAACACTAATTATGAAAGTGGCAAGTGAATAGGTGTGCATTGTGTATTATGTAGGAATTAAAGGACCAGTAACATTAACATTTTTTAACATTAACATTCTTTTAAATTGCAAAGCCTTTATTAAGAAATAACTTACCGAAACTCCACTTCCTGTCCTCTTCATAAGAGGCGACAGGGCGACCATCCATCTGCAGGAGGCACCCTGTAGTAACTCTGCTCTCCGCGATGGAGGATTCCTTTCCTGAATCCTCCGCCTTTTACTTTAAAGTAACATCAGTGTGTTACATGCATTTGAATATCTATCTTTAACAATTAGTATAGCTACCAAAGAATTTAATATATACAAATTATTAAAGGGGGTTGTTTGTCTTTAAAGGGATTGTTCACCTTTGAGTTATGTTTAGTATGATATAGAGAGTGATATTCTGAGACAATTTGCAATGTGTTCATCATTTTTTATTATTGAAGGTTTTTGAGTAATTTAGCTTTTTATTCCGCAGCTCTTCAATTTGCATCTTAAGCAATCTGGTAACTAGGGTCCAAATTACCCTAGCAACCATGCACTGATTTGAATAAGAGACTGGAATATGAATAAGAGAGGGTCTGAATAGAAGGATCAGTAATAAAATGTAACAATACATTTGAAGCCTTACAGAGTATTTGTTTTTAAGAAGGGAGTCAGCGACGCCCGTTTGAAAGCTGCAAAGGGTCAGAAGAAAAATGCAAATAACTATAAAAAAAAATAATGAAAACCAAATGAAAAGTTGCTTAGAATTGGCAGTTCTATAACATAATAAAAGTTACCTTAAAAGTGAACCACCACTTTTGATTAACTTTTAGTATGATGTATTGAAATTCTCAGACAATGTGCAATTGGTAATCATTTTTTATTATTTGTGTTTTTTTTAGTTATTTAGCTTTTATTCAGCAGCTCTCCAGTTTGAAATTTCAGCAATCTGGTTGCTATGGTTCCGATTACCCTAGCAACGATGCATTGATTTGAAGAAGAGACTGGAATATGAATAGGAGAGGCCCTGAATAGAGTGATAAGTAATAAAAAGTAGCAGAAGCAAGCAATACATATGTAGCCTTAGATGGGGTCAGTGACCCCCAAACTGGAAAATGGCAAAACATTTTAAGAACTATAAAAAATAAATAATGAATACCAACTGAAAAGTTATAGTATTAGGCATTCTATAACATACCAAAAGTTATAAAAATATAGACTAATTGATACGTCACTTAGAACTAGTGGTTCCATAACATACTAAATGTTAACTTAAAGGACCAGTAACATCAACATTTATTTTAAAAAAAATTAGTATACAAAAAAACCCACCAAGGCAAATTAAACTTTAAGTCTTTATTAAGAAATAACTTACCAAAACTCTGCTTGCGCTCCTCTTCAGAAAAGGCAAACACGATCCATCGTGCAGCTATATAGGAGATAGCCAGGGTGGAGAAATCGAGCTCCGCACGATGGATCGTGATAGCCTTTTCTGAAGAGGAGCGCAAGCAGAGTTTCGGTAAGTAATTTTTTAATAAAAGCTTTGTGATTTTAATGTGGCCATTGAGGCATATGGCCAGTTATACAGTGTCCATACATTCGGCCCACAAATGTGTGTGGTGCTGTTTGTAACGTGCTAAAATAAAGAATCCAAACCATATTTTTATACATGATGATTTCAAAATTCAAAATACAAAAGTATTGCGATGTACAGGTTTTAACAAAGATGTTTTTCCTCCAGTTATTTAGAAATATATAACGAGCGAGTTAGAGACCTGCTTAGAAGGAAGTCATCAAAAACATTTAATTTGAGAGTCCGAGAGCATCCAAAAGAGGGCCCATATGTTGAAGGTGGGTAAGGTTTTTTTTTCCCCTCTTAATTTTTAAATGATACATTTATATTAAACCAATTATTTGAATAAAAAAGATTCCTTGCTTAATGAAATGTGTAAATATGGTCCAATAACCCATAGCAACCAGTTAACCAGCTGCTGGGGGGAAAAAGGGAGGGGGGTGATATCACTCTAACTTGCAGTACAGCAGTAAAGAGTGATTGAAGTTTATCAGAGCACAAGTCTCATGACTTGGGGCAGCTGGGAAATTGACAATATGTCTAGCCCCATGTCAGATTTCAAAATTGAATATAAAAAAATCTGTTTGCTCTTTTGAGAAATGGATTTCAGTGCAGAATTATGCTGGAGCAGCACTATTAACTGATTCATTTTGGAAAAAAAAAAATTCCCATGACAATATCCCTTTAAAGAAACAGTAACATAAAAAAATGAAAGAGTTTTAAAGTAATAAAAATATAATGTAGTGTTGCCCTGCACTGGTAAAACTGCTGTGTTTCCTTCAGAAACATTAATATTGTTTATATAAATAAACTGCTGTGTAGCAATGGGGGCAGCTCCCTAACACAAGATAACAGCTGCCTGGTAGATTTAAAAACAGCACTCAATAGTAAAAACCCATGTCCCACTGAGACACATTCAGTTACATTGAGAAGGAAAAACAGCAGCCTGCCATAAAGCATTTCTCTCCTAAAGTGCAGGCACAAGTCACATGACTGGGGGCTGCTGGGAAATTGTCAAAATGTCTAGCCCCATGTCAGATTTCAAAATTGAATATAAAAAAATCTGTTTGCTCTTTTGAGAAATGGATTTCAGTGCAGAATTCTGCTGGAGTAGCACTATTAACTGATGCATTTTGAAAAAAACATGTTTTCTGATGACAGGATCCCTTTAAATAGCTGACCACTAAATACAAGCTACTAGTTGGTTGCTATGTGCTATTACTAGACGGGGCAAGATCTGCTACTTTTTCAGAGTTGCTACTTGGTGGTTGATGAATGTGTTTGTTGAATAATATTTGTATAGGGAGGCTAAACATTCACTTTAACTAGTTATTTAAAGGGGACCTGTCATCCGAAATAAGTATTCCAAATCCTATTTTATCACATTAGTCAAGCAAAATTAACTTTAATTGCACTATATAAATTATTTGAATCTTGTTTCCTTCCGTCCGGGAATGCATCATTATAGCAAGCAGGCAGGAGCCATTTTGTGCACTATGTTATTAAGGCAAGCCTTCCATCATCTCAAAGTCTTGTGTGTGCATCAGATGTCCATTCCAATGCACTGGGACTCAAATTTGATTCGAATTTTAAAAACTCGATTCGAGTTTTTTCTCCGAATGTCAGGAAGGCTGTAAGCAACTCCAAATTGATCACTGGACCTGTCCCATTGACTTAAACAACAATTCGGTGGTGAATAGTCGAATTTGAGTTCTTAAAGGGCCAGAGTATGATAAATCTCAAAAATGAAATAAAATTTTTTTGAACACCTCAAATCAAATTTGAATAACTCCCTACTAGAATTTGACAGTTTTGACCATAAAAAAACTTCGACCCTTGATAAATGTTAAAATGATTTTCTAGTAGACTTAAGGTATGAAGGTCCAAATTACAGAAATCCATTATCCGGAAAACCCCAGGACCCGAACATTCTGGATAACAGATCCCATACCAGCCAGGACAGGGCTTTTCTCCACTTCACACGCCCCATGTGCTATAGTTTTAAAGGCATTCTAAGAAAAGGTGTTTAGTATGGAGTGGGGGCAATGCATATGCTTTCCTATGACTGCTCTCTGCTATTATTGGTTCCATCTGTTCTTGCCCTGACTGGCTACTGCTACATCAATAGTCACCAGGGCAGAGAATAGGAGGCGACAGACACTACTTTCATACCAGTGCTATTTCCAAATTACTTTCAAACCAGTAAACATGTGTATTTAATGCATCTTGGAAAGTTGCGTAAAGTTGCAATTTATTTTAAAGAGGTTGTTCACCTTTAAATCAACTTTTAGTATGATGTAGAGAGTTATATTATGAGACAATTTGCAATTGGTTTTAATTTTTTATTATTGGTGGTTTTTGAATTATTGAGCTTTTTATTCAGCCTCTCTCCAATTTGGAATATCAGTCATCTGGTTGCTAGGGTCCACATGACCCTAGCAACCATGCATTGATTTGAATGTGAAACTGGAATATAAATAGGAGAGGGCCTGAATAGAAAGATGAGTTATAAAAAGTAGGGATGCACCGAATCCTGGATTCAGTTCGGGATTCGGCCAGGATTGAGCCTTTTTCAGCAGGATTCGGATTCGGCCGAACTGAATCCGAATCCTAACTTGTACATTCAAATTAGGGGCAGGAAGGGAAATTGCGTGACTTTTTGTCACAAATCAAGGAAGTAAAATGTTTTCCCCTTCCCACCCCTAATTTGCATATGCAAATTAGGATTCGGATCGGTATTCGGCGAAGGATTCGGGGGTTCGGCCAAATCCAAAATAGTGGATTTGGTGCATCCCTAATAAAAAGTAGCTATAACAATATATTTGTAGCCTTACAGAGCATTTGTTGTTTAAACAGGGTCAGTGACCCCCATTTGAAAGCTGAAGAGAGTCAAAAGAAGAAGGCAATTAATTAATTATAACAAATAAATAAATAGTGAAGACCAATTGAAATGTTGCTTAGAATAGTCCATTCTATAACATACTAAAAGTACTTGAAGGTGAACCACCCCTTTAAGGTTTTTAGGGAGATGTATCAAACCCACCTCCATTTTTCATAGAGAAAATCCAGTTAAGTGCTTTCAAATAAGGTATTATCACTTATTATTTGGCAATATTTTCCTCTTTATATGTTTCCAGATTTGTCAAAGCATTTGGTTCAGAATTATGGTGATGTGGAAGAACTAATGGATGCTGGAAATATCAACAGGACCACTGCTGCCACAGGGATGAATGATGTGAGCAGCAGATCCCATGCCATTTTTACAATCAACTTTACTCAGGTAAAGCAAGCAGTTTTTTTTTTATCTACAATTGCCCCTACCTACTGTGACCTTTATGAGTATTTAAAAAAAAAAAATATATACATCATAATGTGTATTGCGTTAAAGTGCAGTCCTGGCATAGGCATCCGTCTGCTTCAGGATTTCAACTCCCAGAAGTATACTGGAACTGATATTCATATGAGAAGGCTCGTATTGTAGGTTCCTGACATCCAATGCACTTAGAGACTTCTTAAAGGAACAGTAAGCACAAAATAAGAGCAGTTTGAAATTCTTCAAATATAATTAGGGATGCACCGAATCCACTATTTTGGATTCGGCCAAACCCCCGAATCGATAGATTCGGCTGAATACCGAATTGAATCCTAATCCTTATTTGCATACCCAAATTAGGGATGGGAAGGGGGAAAAAATTTACTTCCTTGTTTTGTGACAGTCATGCAATGTCCCACCCCACCCCTAATTTGCAGATTCGGTTGGGCCGGGCAGCAGGATTCGTCCGCATGCTGCTGAAAAAGGCGAATCCCAAACCGAATCCAGGATTCAATGCATCCCTAAATATAATGTACTGTTGCAATAAATTGGGGTATTTGCTTTAGAAACCACTACTATATTTTAAAAATAAATAAATAAATTAGGCTACTGTGTAGCCATGGAAGCAGCCATTCAAGCTAAAAAAGTAGAAAGGTACAGTCTACTTACAGGAAAACTTTACCCTCAAAATGAATACTTGAGTAACAGATATTACTATCAAATTAAGTGACATATTTAAGAATCTTGCCAAACTGGAATATATATTTAAGTAAATATTGGCCTTTTACATCTCTTGCTTTGAACCACCCTTTTGTGATGGTCTGTGTGCTGCCTCAGAGATCACCTGACCAGAAATACTGCAGCTCTAACTGTAACAGGAAGAAGTGTGAAAGCAAAAGACAGAACTGTCTGTTAATTGGCTCATGTGACCTAACATGGTTAGGTTTGTTTGTGTGCACCTTGAATCCTAGGATTCTTTTGTAATGGCAATTTTCTATTTATGATTTCCCAATAGCACACACTACTAAAAAAGTATATTATTACAAAAATGGTTTATTTACATGAAGCAGGGTTTTACATATGAGCTGTTTTATGTGATATATTTTTATAGAGACCTACATTGTTTGGGGGGGATATAGTTTTCCTTTAATAGATAACAGATAAGCTATGTGATAGTAATACTAGGAATGCACCAAATCCACTATTTTGGATTCGGCCAACCCCCGAATCCTTCAAAAGTTTCGGCCAAATAACGTATCCTAATTTGCATATCTTTGTTTTCTGACTAAAAGTCACGCGATTTCCCTCCCTGTAATTTGGCTTTGGTTCGGCCGGGCAGAAGGATTTGGCTGAATCCGAATCCGTCTGAAAAAGGCCGAATCCTGGATTCGGTGCATCCCTATAGAATGCAATGGGATTCTACAGAGTGCATCCGTTATCTTCTACGTAACCTTTGCTTCAAATGGTGCACCCATGGCTACACAGCAGCTTGTTTATATAAACTATAGTAGTACATTATAGTGTAACAATTTCATTTTTTTGGTGTTACTGTTCCTTTAAGGCTTGCATGGGCCTTTAACACAACGTAACCTAAAACCGCTCAGAGTGTTCTTATGAGTATTTTTGCAATTTACTGTGCTCGAATAATTCCATTTGTTTCTCCTGATGCTTCCCTGCTTAATTTATCACTTCTGTCACATTGAGCAATAGAACTGAGCAGGGAAGCATCAATAACAGAAAGGGGTGCATGTGAGACCCAATGATATTTGCAGAGTTTCCACTGCTAATATCATGGCAACAAATTGAATAAAATAATTGTCTAACGCAAAAGTGCTCAGAAGAACAATTGTATGCAATGTTGTGCCAAAAGGTATATGTCCACTTTAAGCCTGACTTTACTTTACTGCTTATGCCGTTTTGCAGCATTTGCAAATGGATCATTTTTCTTAGCAGCCTTATACCAACCTATAATGTAACTAATAACCACACTTTTTCAATCAGTTTCCTGCCTATGAGCTTCAGAAGCCACTTGGGCTCAGCCTCCGACACAGCAAGGGGTCATTTATAAACACTGGGCAAATTTGCACCTGGGCAGTAACCCATAGCAACCAATCAGATAGCAACCAATCAGTGATTAGCTTTTATTAGCCAGCTGCAAGTTGACCGCAATCATCTGATTGGTTGCCATGGTTACTGCCCTGGTGCAAATTTGCCCAGTGTTTATAAATGACCCCCACTGTGTTGGAGGCTGAGCCCAAATGGCTTCTGAAGCTCATAGGCTGGAAACTGATTGAAAAAGTTTGGTTATTAGTTAAATTTGCTCAGTGTTTATAAATAACCCCACTATATTTGTACAGGTATGGGACCTGTTATCCAGAATGCTTCGGACCTGGGTTTTTCCAGATAACGGACCTTTCCGTAATTTGGATCTACATAACTTGTCTACTAGAAAATCATGTAAACATTAAATAAACCCAATAGGCGGGTTCTGTTTCCAATAAGGATTAATTATGGATCATGTACAAGGTACTGTTTTATTATTACAGAGGAAAAGGAAATCATTTTTGAAAATCTGGATAAAATGGAGTCTATGGGAGACGGCCTTTCTGTAATGTGGAGCTTTCTGGATAATGGGTTTCCAGATAACCGATCCTATACCTGTACAGTATTTATATAAGTGTTTATGAGTTTTTATACTGGTATTTTTTATTGTCCAAGCCGCATCTCGTGTATTTTCCCCCGTCGTGTTTTTAAAGCATTACGTTATTATTATGCATTTTTTAGTTTATTTTGTTCATTTTCATAAATGCTTTTTTTTACTGAAACAGAAATATGTCAAAGCAGGAAGAATATTTGCCGCTTTGCATAGGCATTAGTGTGAAAGAATTAAACTCATAAGCATCCCAGGAGACAAGGAGCAAATAAACCGTGAGAGAGTATTACCGACACAAGAGATACATATTAGTGAATCTTTGTAGGGATGCTGCTGAGGATGAGCAGCCAGACACAATCCTTGGACTCAGCTGCAGCAAAACCTACAAAGCAATCAAATTAATTTTAAAAATGTGTCTGTCTGGGCCAGAGCCAGATTGGAAGGGGTCCAGCAGAGAGTGGCGTGAGGGAAAATGAATCTGCAGCTTGTATCTAGGCAAAAAAGTTCATTTGTTTCCGTAATAACATGATAATATCTTTCCTTTTACAATGGAAGTACATATTTATTTTGCAGTAGACTATTGGGGAAATAGTATCAGCCATTATGCCTGTATAAGGGTAAGGGCACATAGGCAGATTCGGGGAGATTAGTCGCCCTGGCGACAAATCGCCTCTTCTTCAGGGTGACAAATAGGGGAACTGCTTTCTCCTACCTTCCCGCCGGCTAGAATGAAAAATCACCAGTGGGATTGTAAGAGGGTGAACAAATTGATGTAACTGATTTTTGTTCAAAACATAGTTAAATAATGTATGAATGCATGTGTTAAAAGTATTGGGAGTGTTATGTGCTTAACTGGCCACCAGGTAGTGCACATGGGTAAAAAATGTAATTTGTTCCCCCACCACTAGAGGTGATAAAGGGTATAAAAGGGAGCCACACCCTAGAGTTAAGGTCTGTTGATGGGAGGATGCTGCCAGAGATGGAAGCTCTGTTTTGAACGAGACCTAAACAAAGAAGGAAAAAGGTAGAGATTTGTATAGAAGCTTTCAGTATAGCAGGCGCTAGGTGTCTGAGTTAGGGAAGTTAGAATGGGTAGTTTATTGCCCCCAAAAATAAATGGAAAGCCAATACCTTGTCTGCTACAAACGGGTGAATCCCAAACTTTATTCCATGGTGCTCACAACACTTCAATGTTCATTGAAGTGTTGTGAGCACCATGGAATAAAGTTTGGGATTCACCCGTTTGTAGCAGACAAGGTATTGGCTTTCCATTTATTTTTGACTATTTCACTGGCGAGTGTCTAGGCCAGAGCCTCTACCCAATTCCCCTATCTGGACTTTAATGAGTAGTTTATTGCCCCACCTAGGAGTCTAGTGGAAATAGTTTCCCGTGGATATCCCACAAGATAGGGACCCAGAGTGAAGGGAAGACACAGGATAGGGTTAATAGGGCTTAAGGCAAGGAAAAGCACTGTCGGTGGATCCCGGGCCGGAATAGTAAAGGGTCGAGCACCAGATTACTGAGACTGGAAGGCTTGGCGAAATGGTAAAAGGGTGCTAAATTGCACTGGATTACCGAACCAGGCAGAAGAAAAGACCGGAGCTGTGAGTGTTAAACCCGCCCTAGCATCCGGGAAAGGCCCTATGGGATCTTGGTACGGGAACTGTTAAGCTGGCCATAGATGTGAAGATTTTTAAAACATCCGATCGTCATCGTATTATCTCGAAACGATTGTATGATCGTACATCAACTAAAAAGACCATTTGCCAGGAAAACAAAGGGTAGCTGCCTGCTTGGCCCTGCAAACATAGATAGATTGCACTGGGACCGGTAAAGATTTTTTAACCTGGCCGATCATTTTTCTGACAGATGTCAAACGGAAAATCTTAAGATGTACTATCTTTTATCTTGAATGATGTTGGATGCATGACTTGAACTGTGAGTGTGGCTGTTTGGATTTGTGTGCCTAAAAGAAAAGAAAACATTTTTATTCACGACATTCTGGCTCGAGATCGTTTATGTGAGGGGTTAATAGTCGGTAACCACCCTTACAGGAAGGCACTCGCGACGCTTTGTTTTCCGAAGTTGCCTCACAAGGAAACTTCGGGCAACTTTGGAAGACGAAACACCAATGGCGATTTTTTTTTTTATTATAGCCGGTAGGAAGGTTGGGGAAGACAGTTCAGGGAGATTGTCGCCCCAAAGAAGAGGAGATTTGTTGCCGGGGCGACTAATCGCCCCGAACCTGCCCGTGTGCCCTTACCCTAAAGAAACGTGCCGGCGAATAAAGTTACTTCCTCAAATACTTTTACATGTGACAACCTGAAAATGAATTGTGTGTCTGGGTATATGAATGTTCATCCGGAGTGTATGAGTTAGTGGTGGTGTGAGAGTATTAGACTGGGAATGTATGTGGGCGAGGAAGAATCCATGAGGGAAAGTGAACTGTGGATGTGGATGTACAAAGGTAGCCATACACTATGGGGGTTATTTACTAAACTCCCAATGCAAAAATCCTGAAAAATGTGTGATTTTTTTTTTTTTTTATAAAATCGGACTTTTAAAAATCACGAATTTTTTGGAATTCATTAAACCCTGAGGATGGAAAAGTCTGAATCTGAAAATCCAGCATCTCAGACCTGTCGAGGTTGCATATAAGTCAATGGGAGAAGTCCCAATGATTTGTTTGATGTGCGCTGGGTTTCGTGCAATACCCCTGGGCAAAAAGCATAAGAAGTCAGAGTTTTCGGGTGAAAAATCAAAACTGAGGAAAAATCCTGAAAATCTGATATATTTTTTTTCCCCCACAAAGCCAATTGTCTGGAAAATGCAATAATAATAATTTTTCTCATTTCACTTCACCAACTATTTTGTGCCGATCCATCACATAAAATAAGATTAAGAAACATTTAAATTGCAGGTTGGAATGTAACAAAATAGGTAAAAAGCCAAGGGGGTTGAATACATTTGCAAGGCAGAGTATATTTACTGCTGTTAGCCCCACTTTTGTGACTACAGCAGGATGGTGTGCAATTATAATTTACTCATTTTCTTTCCTCTTTTTTCCAGGCTAAATTTGATGCTGAAATGCCTTGTGAAACAGTTAGCAAGATTCATTTAGTGGATCTCGCTGGAAGCGAGAGAGCCGATGCCACTGGTGCTACAGGTGTGCGGCTGAAGGAAGGAGGGAACATTAATAAATCCTTAGTCACTCTGGGAAATGTCATTTCTGCCTTAGGTAGGCACCTACATTTATCGCTGTAATTCTTCCATTTATGTGTGTGGTTGACATTAAGGAGCAGATTTATTAAGGGTTGAAGTGAAAATGAGAATTTTCAAATTTTTTTTTTTTTTTGGTCAAAACTCTCAAATGCGAATTGTGAATTATCCGAACTCGATCCGAGTTTTAATTCGAATTTCGAGATTTGTCATACTCTGGCCCTTTAAGAACTCGAATTCGATTATTCGCCCACCTTAAACCTGCCGAGTAACCGTATAAGTCAATGGCAGAGGTCCAGGGATCATTTTGGTGATGTTTGTAGCCTTTCTGACATTCAATTCCAGTTTTTTAAATTCGTATCGAGTTTTTACAATTTAATTTTGAATTCGATTCTAGTTTTTGGGTTGTTAAAATTCATTCGAATTTAAAAAATTATATTTTTTTAATAAATTTCAACTAGTCGAATTTATGGGTGATTAGGGTAAGGTCACACTGGGATATTCGTGGAGATTTAGTCGCCCGGCGACTAATCGCCTCTTCTATGGGGGCGACTAATCTCCCTGAACTGCTTCCGCCTGCTTGAATGAGAAATTGCCTGCGGCATAGCACTCACAGTGCTTAATTTTCCGAAATCGCTCGAAGTTGCCTCACGAGAAAACTTTGGGCGTCTTCGGAAAATGAAGTGCCGCGAGTGCCATGCCGCAGGCGAATTCTCATTCTAGCAGGCGGAAACAGTTTGAGAAAATTAGTCGCCCCAAAAGAAGAGGCGATTAGTCGCCGGGCAACTAAATCTTCCCGAATCTGCCAGTGTGACCTTACCCTTAGGGGAGTTTTTAAAAACTGACATGATTTCAAAATTCGACCTTTGATAAATGTGCCTCTAACGGTTCCTGTCCTTAGCAATGCAGTCAGTAGGCGCAGCTCTTTTCTCTGTGCAACTTCATGGTTAATATCTTACTCTCCGTTTATAACTGTAAAAATGCCCTAAGGGTGTTCTTTTTCTACAAAAAGGGAAGAGAAATATTTGCAGTCATTTCATTTTCTTGCTCTCTTTTTCAGCTGATTTATCTCAGGATGCAGCCAACCATCTTGCTAAGAAAAAGCAAGTCTTCGTGCCTTACCGGGATTCTGTTCTGACTTGGCTCTTAAAAGATAGCCTGGGAGGAAACTCCAAGACCATAATGATTGCCAGTAAGCATTTCAATTTCCTCTAGTTCTTATCTAACTTTTGGAGGCTTACTGCTGAATTCACCCAATGACAGATTTGTTTACTTCCCTTTGAAAACCTTGGCCGAAAACATTCAATAATGCTTCTTTGGCCATTCTTTCATGGTCTCTAAATGCCGGTGTGATTTTAGGATTTTACGCTGAATGGCAAACAGCTGAAGAAATATCCTGATAATTAGAATAATAAATCACACAACCAATTTAGGGATCTGCAAGCAGAATGCTCAGGACTTGGGGTTTTCCGTATAAGGGGCCTCTCCTTAATTCAGAACTCCATATCTTAAGCCTACTGAAAAATCATTTAAACATTAATTAAACCCAAGACTGTTCTGTCTCCAATGAGCATTAATTATATCTCAGTTTGGATCAAGTACAAGCTACTGTTTTATTATTATTACAGAGAAGTAAATCATTTTAACATTTTTGAATTACTTGATAAAAAGAGTCTCGTAATTCGTATCTTTCTCAATAACAGGATTCCGGATAATAGATGATATTTCTATTCAGGCCTCTCCTATTTATATTCCATCAATGCATGGTTGCTAGGGGAATTTGAACCCTAGTTATTTTCTAGGGCAATTTTCACTAAAAAGAAAATACACAACGACATTGACTATTTACTAAAAGACGAACAACACACTTTGCTAACGAATTACGTTGTCGCTGGCGAACTTTCACCACTATTCGCCAGACGATTTTTCGCTCAGGTGAATCATTGTAAATCTGATATTTTATCAAAGTGTGCAAATTTAAATTTGTTATCCTTTTCACCAAAATCTATATCTGACTGGCGAATTAATACAATGAAAAATGACTCTTTGATGGAAAAGGAGTCTCGTAATTCGTATCTTTCTCGATAACGGGGTTCCGGATAATAGATGCCATACCTGTGTTTTTTTTATTTACCATTTAAAGCAAATTAGGAGATGAATTGAAAATTATTTTGTTTTTAGTGTTTTATCTCTTAGGCTGGCTTGCTACAGCTTTTCTTATCAGTTGCCATATCCACCTGTTGTTCCATAGACCTAATAAGGCGCTGGAAAGGGGTGTAGCCTAGAAACGAAATAATATGGTCTATTGTCATCTCATAGCCTGCAGACAGAGAAGCTATGCCAGCAGAAATATCACACTGTAGAAATCATGGTACTGCAGGAACAATTGTAATTCTAGGTAGGCCCTTTATCATATTGGCTCACATAGCGGCACATTTACAGGTATGGGATCCATTATCTGGAAACCCGTTCTCCAAAAAGCTCCGGATTACGGAATGGCTGTCTCCCATAAACTCCAGGTTATCCAAAAAATCCATTTTTAAAAAAAATGATTTCCTTTTTCTCTGTAATATTAAAACAGTAGCTTGTACTTGATCCCAACTAAGATATAATTAGTCTTTATTGTAAGCAGAACCAGCCTATTGGGTTTGTTTAATGTTTACATGATTTCTAATAGATGGATATAAAGATCCAAATTGTGGAAAGATCCGTTATGTGAAAAGCCCCAGGTCCCGAGCATTCCGTATAACAGGCCCCCATACCTGTACTAAAGAGCTAATTTTCACTAAAAAGAAATAACACTACTACACAGACTATTTACTAAAAGACAAGCAACACACTTTGCTAGTGAATTACCTTGTTGCTGGCGAATTTTCACTGCGTTTCGCCAGGTGAGTTTTTGTTCAGGTGAATGATTGTAAATCCGATATTTTATCAAAGTGTGAAAATTTCAATTCGTTATCCTTTTAGCCAAAATCTTTTCCGCCAGCTTCTGACTGGCGAATTAATACAATGAAGCCACATCCTCAAGACTATTATGTCAGTGACATCATCTCCTGTATTCCAAAAAAAGTCATAAGCAAAAAAAAATGCTGCAGTTTTTTCATATTTTAAAATGGGGTTATGTTTACACGTTGTAACTGTGAAAAAATATATTATTTATTTATTTTAACATTTGAAGCTCATGCCACATTTGTTTTAGGGTGGGCTCATGGCATTGGACAATAGAGGATCTCTGTCTTCATTTAGCTTCCTTGGACATTTTTAATAAGTAGTGGTCACTTCCAGCTATTTCACCAACATTACTAATACATACATATGACCTTTATATACCCACTGAATTTTAATTGATGCTAGCATAAGTACACCAATGAATTTTCGGGCCAATGAAGAAACGCTAGAGAAAATAATTTGTCAAATTTTCGCACCAACGAGACATCGCTGACAAAAGTATTCCCAACGTTCTCTAGCCGAGATTTGTTGCACATTTTGATGAATAAGCGTATTCGTCACAAAATAACGTCTGGTGGAGACTTTCAAAGCTAACATTTTCATGTAAGTAAATGTGCCCCAAGGTCATGAATAAAATTAGTAGGGATGCACCGAATCCTTCTGCCCGGCCGAACGGAATCCTGATCCTAATTTGCATATGCATATGAAATTGTGAGACTTTTTGTCAGAAAACAAGGAAGTAAAAAATGTTTTCCCCTTCCCACCCCTAATTTGGTTCGGGTTCGGTATTCAGCCGAATCTTTCGTGAAGGATTTGGGGGTACGGCCGTATCCAAAAAAGTGGATTCGGTGCATCCCTAAAAATTAGGGATGCACCGAATCCACTATTTGGGATTCGGCCGAATCCTTGGTGAAAGATTCGGCCCAATACCAATCCGAATCCTAATTTGCATATGCAAATTAGGTTAGGACCAGGAAAGGAAAAAGTGGAAAAAATTCTTCTTTTGTGACGAAAAATCGCGTGATTTCCCTACCCGCCCCTAATTTACAGATGCAAATTAGGATTCGGTTTGGCCAGGCACAAGGATTCAGTCAAATCCGAATCCTGCTGAAAAAGACCGAATCCCGAACCGAATCCTGGATGCACCGAATCCCCAAATCCTTTGTGAAAGAATCGGCTGAATTCCAAATCCGAAGTGGAAAAAACTTTTTTTTCCTTCCTTGTTTTGTGACAAAAAGTCACACCATTTCCCTTCCCACTCCTAATTTGCATATTCAAATTAGGATTTGGATTTGGTTCGGCCAGGCACAAGGATTCGGCAGAATCTTGCTGAAAAAGGCAGAATCCTGGCCGAATCCCGAACCGATTCCTGGATTCGGTGCATCACTAATACATTCACATGGAAACTGCCTGTCATTGCAGGTGACTGGCAGTTTGTGGTGCAAATGTGCAGTGTCTCTCAAATGGCATCACAGCCACATGAATAGAGGTCAAAGATTGCTTTAGTCAGACTGTGTCATTAAACAAAAAAAGTTTGTATCTGTGAATAAATCCAATGTGGAAATAATTTGATAATTATTAAATTTGAGAATTTAAAAAAAAAAAAAAAAACTGTGCCGAACTGATAAAACCTGCCTCTAATTAAGTAGAGGTGATAAAATGCACAAATGATATAGTATATTTTATTATATTAATAATTATAAAAGCACACATTCAGAGATTTTGTTTTTGTTTCCCTTTAATGAAGTTATTGGAGAGAATTCCGTAGAGGAACAATAATGTCTTGAATAGAAAGAAGACAATCTTGAGAGTGAAATTAGGTCAAACTTCTACAGAGGCTGAACTGTTCAGATAAGCAAAGGGCAGGCTAAAGAGGCCAGTGGGGTTCTTATCTCCCATCAAACTTTTCTATGTTTCTAGGTTACACATTCAAATAAGTTATTTGACTTTTAAATTACAAACCACGTTCCTGCTCATTGAAGCCTGAGGTACTGAATAATTTGTCTTTGAATTCTTTCTTCACAGCTATTTCTCCTGCTGATATCAATTATGGAGAAACCTTAAGTACACTTCGCTATGCAAATCGAGCCAAAAACATCATCAACAAGCCCACCATTAATGAGGATACTAACGTCAAGCTAATTCGCGAGCTTCGAGCCGAAATAGCTCGCTTGAAAGCTCTGCTTGCTCAAGGGAATCAGGTTAGTGCTTTTAATTCTCAACTTATAATTAACTTTCTTTGAGTAATGGCATCTATTTCAGGGTCTTAATATGATCATTATCACTTGTTCGAGTTAGACGGAGCACGTGCCTCTTTGAGAAATAAGAAAGTGACAAGACTCTAATAAGCCACTTAATAAGCCTTCCTGTTGTTCATTCCCAGTTGACGGAAAACCCACAACCAAGGGGTTGTTCACCTTTGAGTTAACTTTTAGTATGATTTAGGGAGCGATATTCAGAGACCGTTTGCAATTGGTTTTCATTTTTTATTGTTTGTGTTTTTCGAGTTATTTAGCTTTTTATTCAGCAGCTCCAGTTTGCAGTGTCAGTAATCGGAATGCTATGGTCCAAATTGCCCTAGCAACCATGCATTGATTTGAATGAGAATATGGAATATTAATAGGGGAGGCTCGGAACAGGAAGATGAGTAATAAAAAGTAGCAATAACAATAGAGGATTTGTTTTTAGATGGGGTCAGTGACCCCTTTTTGAAAGCTAGAAAGAGTCAGAAGAAGAAGGCAAATAATTCATAAACTATAAAAAAAAATAATAATAATAATGAAGACCAATTGAAAATTTGCTTAGAATTAGCCATTCTATAACATACTAAAAGTTAACCTGAAGGTGAACCACCCCTATAATGCAATACAGTTTTGGCTGCATCTGTCATTTTTTAAACATTTAAAACAAAAAAACGTAATTATTAGAGGTTTTAATACATATAGGGGCACATTTACTTAGGGTCGAATATCGAGGGAATATCGAATATCGAAGTCGAAGGATTTTGCGCAATTCGTTCGATTGAACGATCAAAGGATTTTAATCCGTCGATCGAAGGATTATCCTTCAATCAGAAAAGTGTTACCTTCCCCATAGGCTAACATTGGCCTCGGTAGGTTTTAGGTGGCAAACTAGGGGGTCGAAGACATTTTTAAAGAGACAGTACTTCGATTATCGAATAGTCGAATATTCAAACGATTTTTAGTTTGAATCGTTTGATTCGAAGGTCGTAGTCGAAGTAGCCAATTCGATGGACGAAGTAGCCAAAAAAACCATTCGAAAATCGAATTTTTTTTCTTCTATTTTCCTCCATTCCTTCACTCGAGCTTAGTGAATGGGCCCCATAGACAAAAATAAGTACCCATAAGGGTGCAGCTTGCTGTAAACTTATACTGTAAGTGAGCTGCCTTTTACCAGTGAGCCAGTCTAAGTAAACATCACAAGCCTGACAGTAGCTTCTTATCATATTATGGTTCTGACACCCATTATGACCCACTTTCCAGCTAAGTTTCATTTATCTAATTTCTCCTGCCATAAAATCAATGACCCCATCTAAAAAACAAATGTTCTGTAAGGCTACAAATGTATTGTTATTGCTACCTTTTATTACTCATCTTTCTATTTAGGCCTCTCCTATTCATATTCCAGTCTCTTATTCAAATCAATGTCTGGTTGCTAGAGTAATTTGGGCCTTGCAACCAGAAATTGCAGACTGGAGAGCTGCTGAATAAAAAGCTAAATAACTAAAAAACACAAATAATAAAAAATGAAGAATGTCACTCTGAATATCATTCTCTGCATCAATCTACATGTATGGGACCGGTTATCCAGAATGCTCTGGACCTGGGGTTTTCTGGATAACAGATCTTTCTGTAATTTGGATCTTCATACCTTAAGGTTAGAAAGCATGTAAACGTTAAATAAATCCAATAGAATGGTTTTGCTTCAGTTCGGCCGGGCAGAAGGATTCGAATCTGAATCCTGCTGAAAAAAGCCGAATTCTGGATTCGGTGCATCCCTATATAGATTATAATGGGACATCATCACAAAAAGTAGACCTCGTAACAGTAAAGTATGGGCACTCCTGGTTTAACAGGTATAGGATCTCTTATCCGGACCTAGGGATTTCCATATAAATGGCTTATTAGTGTACTTCCTTAACCTAAGATGCCTTTCCTTGTGCAAACAACTCAACCATCTGTCAGTAGTGCATTGCAAATCATGCTGGAATCCGCCAGTTTGAACAGGTGAAATCTGTCAGTGTCTCCTAGCATGAGAATGTTGGTTGCATCCAGGAAGTTAAAATGTTAGGTTGAGGAACTCACAAACAAAGCATTAACTGTATAATTACATCTAAGAAAAAATAATCATTTGTGAAGCAGATTTATTAAACCTCCTTGGCAGTTAAATGCATTCGTATAGTAAAAAGATTAGCACATGGACTGTACTTATGCCTTTGACAACATTGCTCAGGTAATTTGACAACTAGAACAAAATGTTCCCTCAGATAGCGTTTAACAGCTTGATAATTAAAGGTCATTTGGTTTGTGAAGAGCCATCAAGTCAAAGATTGCTGACGTGGTTATTTGTGACTACTCTGCAGGTGCAAGGGCCAGAACAGATAAAGGATTAAAATAAAAAACTGACATTTTAACAGTATTAGCTGGAAGTATAGAAGCACAGTCTCTTATATGGAACAATACTACCGTATATACCTGTGTATAAGCCGAGTTTTTCAGCATCCAAAATGTGCTAAAAAAGTCTACCTCGGCTTATACTCGGGTCAGCGGTAACCGACCCGAGCAGCTGAGATTGCAGTCACTTTTAATCATTCCTATACCAACAGAACACTTGGGGAGAGACTGCAATATCCCACAATGCCCTCTGTTGGTTATATGAAAGAATAACAGTGCGCCATCTGTTGGTTGTGTGAAAGAATAACAGTGACTGCAATATCACACAGCGCCATCTGTTGGTTGTATGAAAGAATAACAGTGACTGCAATATCACACAGTGCCATCTGTTGGTTGTATGAAAGATTAACAGTGACTGCAATATCACACAGCGCCCTCTGTTGGTTATATGAAAGAATAACAGTGACTGCAATATCACACAGCGCCCTCTGTTGGTTATACGAAAAATTAACAGTGATGGCAATATCAAACAGCACCCTCTGCACATGGTAGTGGGACAATGCACACAGTAATCCGTTTGGCAATTCACCATTCAACTTTGCAAAGAAGTCCGGTTGATCGCTGGGGGGATCGCTTTGGCAGAATGTGCGCTGCTGGGAGACAGGGCTGTAGTTGTGTCTAGGCTTATACTAGAGTCAATAAGTTTTCCCAGTTTTCGTAGGTAAAATTAGGTACCTCGGCTTATACTCGGGTCGGCTTATACTCGAGTATATACGGTATATATGCATAGAGAGAGACAACATGCTTACAAGACATATATGTACCAGCATTGTACACTGCTACCACTTCACTGTAGATATGGGTTTTTTGGGGGGGGTATAGGCAGTGTTGGATTTTAGGGGGCAGATTTATTAAGGGTCAAATTGAAAATTCAAATTAGAATTTTCGATTATTTTTTTTTTATGGTCAGTGCTGTCAAATTCGACTAGGGAATTAGCCAAACTCGATTTGAGTCCTTTAAAAACAAATTCGAATTAGATTTTTGAGATTTATCATACTCTGGCCCTTTAAGAATTCAAATTTGACTATTCGCCATCTCAAACCTCCTGAATTGCTGTATAAGTCAATGGAAGAGGTCCAGTGAGCAATTTGGAAATGTTTGCAGCCTTCCTGACATTAAGGGGCACATTTACCTAGGGTCGAATATCGAGGGTTAATATCGAACGATCGAAGGAATAATCGATCGAAATCGAACGATTTAAATCCATCGATCGAACGAAATTCCTTCGATCAAAAAAACCTTGTAAAGCCTATAGGGGCCTTCCCCATAGGCTAACATTGGCCTCGGTAGGTTTTAGGTGGCGAACTAGGGGGTCGAAGTTTTTTTTTAAAGAGACAGTACTTCGACTATCGAATAGTCAAATAGTCGAACGATTTTTACTTCGAATCGTTCGATTCGAATGTCGTAGTCGAAGGTCGAAGTAGCCAATTCGATGGTGGAAGTAGCCAAAAAAACCATTCGAAATTTCGAAGTATTTTTCCTCTATTTTCCTCTATTCCTTCACTCGAGCTTAGTGAATGGGCCCCTACAACTCACGTCGAGTTTGATAGAATTTGATTCGAGTTTTCAACTTGATAAAATTTGTCTAAGTTTAAGCTGTCTGATTTTTATAATAATCGAATATTAGAATTTTGAGTACAATCAAATTCATGTGAGTTAAAAATGATTATCACATGAATTCGAAATTCGAATATTGGTATTGGTGCTATGGCTTTTCTTCAGCAGGATTGGGCATCTTGTTAAAATACATGGAAGGATTGATTGATGAGAACAGGGATTTTTTTTTTCATATTCTCTATAAAATGTTACATTTTTAAACACACAACTGCACATATAAACTCAAAATGAGTAGTTTTTATGAAATGTATGAAAATCAACCTAAAACTTTCACTATCTCCCAGATTTGTTATTTTTATATGTTGATCTATATGTTAGTCTTATAATTACTATACAGTGCTGTGGAATAGGTTGACAGTTTATAAATATGTTCAGGTGTGGGACCTGTTATCCAAAATACTTGGGACCTGGGGTCTCATCCATAATTTGGATCGTCATAACTTAAGTCTACTAGAAAATCATGTAAACATTAAATAAACCCAATAGGCTGGTGTTGCCTCCAATAAGGATTAATTATATCTCAGGGATCAAGTACAAGGTACTGTTTTATTATTTCAGAGAAAAAGGAATAATTTTTAGAAATTTGGATAAAGTGCATATGGCCTTCCCGTAAATTCAGAACTTTCTGGATATCGGTTTTCTGGATATTGAATCCTGCCAATAATAATAGTAATTATTATGAGTATTACAGGTATGGGATCCATTATCCAGAAACCTGTTATCCAGAAAGCTCAGAATTATGAAAAGGACGTCTCCCATAGACTCCATTATAAGCAAATTATCTAAAGTTTAAAAAATGATTTCCCTTATTACTGTAATAGTAAAACAGATCATTGTATTTCATTCAAACTAAGATATAATTAATACTTATTGGAGGCAAAATCAGCTTATTGTTTTTTTTTTAATGTTTACATAATTTTCATGTAGTCAAGGTGCAAAGATCCAAATTACGGAAAGACCCATTGTGCAGAAAGCCGCAGGTCCCGAGCGTTCTAGATAATAGGTCCAATACCTGTATTGTCAGGGGAATGATGATATCTAATAATATGCATTGTTTAAATTCAAACTGAAATAACTATTGGCTTTTTTGCCTATATGGGTATGGAATCTGTTATCCAGAATGCTTGGGGCCTGGGAGTTTCTGGATAAGGGATCTTTACATAATTTGGATCTCTGCAAAAATCCTTTTTATGGGCAAAACCAAGTAATCTAAAGCAATGCAGAATGAAATAAAACCACTTGAGGATCCCACAATGCCAATCAAAGCAATTAAAAGAAACGCAGACTTTCTTTGCAATAAACTTGCAATAAACGGAAACACCATACATATAGTCAAAGTGACTGTGTGTATATTCTTTGTGCATCCCCCCTCCCCAAAAAAAACTATGTTTTTTGTAGGAGCCCCAGCTCTTGTAGTGGTATATTGCTACAAAATAAACAAGAAATGGGTCCCAGTTATCTGGAGTTTTAGGGGCAGATGTATCAAGGGTCAAATTTCGAAGTAATGGGAGTTTTTTTTTTTTTTTCTGCGGGTGAATAGGCTGTATTCAAATAGTTCGCATTAGAGTCCTGCAGCGGGTCGGGTGCCTGCGGGTTACCAGATAAAAAAGTGGGCACCCTGCGGAATGTGGGGAGGATTTTCAGGTTCAGGTATACCCACGGGTCGGGTTGATGGGTCTCATCTAAATTTCTTATCTTATGTAATATTGTCTATATTGTACTCCTTATAAAGTTTCTGTCCCACTCACTTTTGATGGTCACTTCCTGTTTGCATCACCAGCACTTCCTGTTTGATGGTGGTCGGTTGGTTGCGGGTCGGGTGCGGTTAAGGCAGTTGCGGGTCCAGGTCGGGTAGCGGATCAAAGTGGGTAAATATGCGGGTTGCGGTTCGGGTCGCGGGCTGCGGGGTCATATCCGGATCTTAGAAATTGGTTCCGCGCAGGACTCTAGCTTGAATAGAAATAAGATCGGTTTTTTTTTTCTTGAAAATACTTTGAATCTAATTTGATCGAATACGATTCAAAGTATTTTCAAGAAAAAAAACTTAGATTTTTCAGTCCACCAATTGACTCCAAATGGGTTCTAGGAGGTCCCCCAATAGGCTAAAACAGCAATTCAGCAGGTTTTAGAGGGCAAATGGTCGAAGTTTTAACAAGACTATTCCCTAGTCGAAGTACACAAAAATAGCTTGAAATATGATTTTTTTAACTTAGAATTTTTACTTTGATTCTTGATAAATCTGCCCCTTATATTCAGGTTTATCGAATATAGAGGGTTTACACATTAATATGTCGTTTAAATAAGTAATATGATCGTAACAATAAGACACAGTCAGGCACATAGTAAAGGCATACAGGTTGGAACTTACAACTGTCTGTAGTTTGTCCCAGTCTGTGTGAAGGAAAAGAAAATCTGCCTCAACAAAGCCCTAAATCAATAGATTAAAGGAGAAGGAAAGCTACAGAGGCATTTTATTGCCAATAGATTAGCTGCAATAGTGCAAGCTAGAATGCTATATTTATTCTGTAGAATGCTTTACCATACCTGAGTAAAAGGCTCTAGAAACTCTCTGTTTGTTTAGGATAGGAGCTGCAGTATTAACATGGTATGACATCACTTCCTGACTGAGTCTATCCCTGCTCTAGGCTCAGATTACAGTAGAGAAGGGAGGTGGGAGGGAAAGAGGCACAAACTGAGCATGCTCTTGCCCAGGGCAATGAGGTTTAAGCTGAAGGCAGGAAGTCTGATACAGAAGCTCATGTGTACACAATAGAAGGAAAGAAATGCAGTGTTTCTTTTGACGGGGACTCCGAGCAGCATTAATTTGAGGATTTACTGGTATATTGAGGTGGACCTTTCTGATAAGGCTTACTTAGTTTTAACCTTTCCTTCTCCTTTAAAGTAAGTTATCCCCACCACCCTTTAAAAATGGAGTTCTGTCTGGAGCCCAAACCTCAGCATTCATATAGACATTTGTTTCATTTATACACCAGATATATATCCGTGTTCCTTCCCCTTTAGGAAATGTGTTGTTATTTATTGTGATGATCATTACAGGATGCTTTAAAAACAAACAAAAAAAAAAAAATGACTGCCCGCATCCTTATAATTCATGAAAAATGGCTTACTTAACATAGGGTGCAGCGATGTAATTGGCCGCATTGTTTGTTTATTTACGTGAAATGTACTGTGAAGTTTCCTAAAGAGATGATTAATTATATTTTGAACAGTAATCAACTGTTCTCTTTCAGGCTCAGTGCTAAATCGCAAATAACGGGTTTGTGATGATAAAAGAAGGATGTTCTGTAATAAGCAGTACGGTGCTGTTAAAGGGAAATCAACAGCCTACTCTTTGAAATAACTATTATTTTTTTGCCAAGACTTATCTGTACGGGTGTGGGATCTGTTATCCAGAATGCTTGAGGCCTGGGAATTTCTAGATAAGGGATCTTTCCATAATTAGGATTTTCATACCTTAAGTCTACTAGAAATTGATGTAAACATTAAATAGTTACAAAAATGGAAAAGTCTGCAGATTTTTTTTTAGAGGACAAGGCAACCTTTAAACAGTATGTTACCAATTAGTTGTTCCTCCTTAGCTTTCCACAGTCTCTAAGTTTGTACTGCCTTACACGTCTTACTTTATTTGAAATGCGACAAGTTAAACTTCTGCAACTTCCTTAGTCGTGAACAGCATTTTACCCCATACGATGTCACAAAGATGGCCGACAAATGACATCAGCGCTTGGATTGTATGCTTGTACGCGTGCGCAAATCCCAGTTTGGATTATCTGCACAGAATCACCGGTCTTGGTCTTAATGTTAGACTGCTGCATTATGGGAAGTTTACTGTGTACAAGTAAGAAATGTAAACCGGCAAGACTGTGCTACTGAGAAATCATGCAAGATTAGGAAGAATTATCAGCCATGCAGACTTCAATGCAAATAGGCTAATACTTTCACAGTTTATCTACAGTATTTGAGGTTGCCTTGTCCTTAAAGGACATTTAAAGCCTACTTGTCCTACCATGTATATAAATTGGGCATATCTTGCCCACCCAAGCCACATTATTTGTACTGCATATACCCCCCATTTGCCAGCACCATCACATTTTCCTAAAACAAATAGCAGCTTTCACCTGGCCGCCATTTTCCCTCTGATCCATCATCAGTAACATTGACATCTGCTAACAGGACATGTATGCTGTAAAGTACATGCAATGCAGAATGCAGGTTTACACAGGCACAACATACTCTGATAAAAAGTTCTGCTGGGGGTTGAGCACTGTAATGGTTACGCTGAGCTCAGGAAAGGTCGTTAGGACTAAAAAATAGCATCAGACAGCTAGAGCAGAGTTTCTATGAGAACCAGCGATACTATCTCTTCATTGGCTGTTACACTGGAGGGTGTGTTTAGTAATCTGAGCTGAGAAGAACTGAGCATGCTCATGAGCCAACAGGTAAAGTAAATTCCTGAGGGAGGGGGCAGAGTGGGTTAGAGGAGGAGAAGGAATTCTAAGTTATTTAGTGGATGCTGCAGCCTCACTGTTACCCTTTTAACAACCAGAGTGGCAGTTATCTAAAGATTTCATAGAGGCTGTTCACTGATTACATTTTTGTGGAGGGGGGTTTGCATGTCCTTTAAGGGCAGTGGCAGACGGGACGATTTGTCGACCACGATTGTTTATGCGCCACTGTGGGCAACAAATCTCCAGAAAATGTGTCTCCATTGGAAATAACTGAAATTGCTGGGATAAAACCAATATGTGAAGTTGGCCAAATTTTCTTCCAGAGGCAACTTAGAGCGACCTTGCAATATGTTGATTTTAATGCCAATAATTTCAGTTATTTCCAATGGAAACACATATTTGGGAGATTTGCCGCTTTTCAGGAGACTATGATAGATTATGTAAAATCAAGGAAATTTATTATGCCTAATATATAGGTAGGACCACAAAACAACAATGTAAAATTAGGAACAACTTAAAATCAGGGGAAGTAAAATTGAGGTTCCACTGTATCTTTATTACACCAAGGGGGTTATTTATCAACTTTTGATCTTTTTTTAGACCTCAAATGAACTCACAACTCGAATGGTTTCTAATTTAAGAAAAAACTCAAATCAGTGTAGTCGGGGTGAATAACTCGATTACACGACTTGATCAAGTTTTTTGCAAAAAAAAAAAAAAAGACTCGAATTGCTTTAATTGAGTTTTTGAGCAAACCCCACCGAAAAAAAAACTCGAACATCATGAAGGCTATTAACATCTTTAAATGGTTCAAGGGACCTCTGCCATTGACTCCTACGTGACCTTGACAGATTTTAGGTCGGGAATTTAAGATTGGATCTATTTTAGGTTCGGGTATAATACATCTCAAAAATGTTTAGTTTTTTAACCAGAAAAATCGATTTTTGACTTAAAAAATTCTTGAAAAATCAAATTTTTCATGTAAAAAACAACTCGACCTTTGATAAATAACCTCCTAACTGTCTAGCTGGTACTTGATACAACTGTCCAGTGTAATTTTGCCTTTACTAGTCCAATTCCCTTAATTCTTCAGTAATTACAATTTCAAGATGAGATGCAAAAAATGTATTTCTCTTATCAGATACTGTCTGTGTATTCAGACCCTCTGTACACACAGTATATTAACGATAGGGACTTGTTATTCAGAATGCTCAGGACCTGGGATTTTCTGGATGACGGATCTTTCCGTAATTTGGATCACTGTACCTTAAGTCTACTAAAAAAATCATTTAAACATTAAGGGCCATATTTATCAAAGGTCGAAGGGAAAATTCTAATGAAAAAAAAAATCTCAAACTATTTATTTGTTTACTTCGACTAGAGACTAGTCCAAATTGGATTTGAATTTGAATAAAACGTTGAATATCGAAATTTATCATGTACGGTCTCTTTAAAAATTCGACTTCGACCATTAGCCATCTAAAACCTGCTGAATTGCTGTCTTAAACTATGGGGGACCTCTTAGAACCTATTTGGAGTCAATTGGTGGACTTTGAGAAATCAAAGTTTTTTTTTGAGAAAAAAATTAGATTTGAATTTGATCGAATGGGCTATAACTTTAATTCGTACGATTTGAATTCGACCGAAAACAGACTTATTCAGCAAAAAAAAAAACCTTTGATTTAATTTCGGTTGGTCTTTTTGAATTGAAATTTCGAAGTTTTGTGAATTCGAAATTCGACCCTTCATAAATCTGCACCAGAGGAAGGACCAGTTGGGTCCGAAACATGTAGTGCGTCAATAAAAACTACATTTATCACAGTTTTGAAGACTCTCCAGAGAGTTCCTTATGCTATATGATACTGCTGTGGAGATGGCTACTCCATGGGGTAGATTTACATATGGTCGAATATCGAGGGTTAATTAACCCTCAATATTCGACTGCCGAATGTAAATCCTTCGACTTTGAATATCGAAATCGAAGGATTTACCGCAATTAGTTTGATCGAACGAAAAATCGTTTGATCGATTAAATCTTTCGAAATGAACTATTCGAAGGATTTTAATCCATCGATCAAACGAGTTTTCTACGACCAGAAAAACATTGGAAAGCCTATGGGGACCTTCCCCATAGGCTAACATTGCACCTCGGTAGGTTTTAGGTGGCGAAGTAGGGCATGGAAGTTTTTTTAAAGAGACAGTACATCGACTATCGAATGTTCGAATATTCTAACGATTTTTAGTTCGATTCGAAGTCGATGGTCGAAGTAGCCAAAAAAAACCATTCGAAATTCGAGGTTTTTTTTATTCTATTCCTTCAGTCGAGCAAAGTAAATGTGCCCCCATGTGTCTGTTGAAGAGTGTGACTATTCAAGTCAATTGGTGGATTACTGAGGAATAAATTCCAGTCTTGATAAATCTGCCCCTAAATAAACCCAATGGGTTGGTTTTGCCTTCATTAAGGATTAAGGGGGTTATGTATCTCATATTTTATTAAGAAAACCATGACCAAACTCCCATGCTTGACTTGACCTTATTTATTAATAAAGTAACCAAATTAAATGGATCACGTAAAAACTCTAAAATCGTGCAAAAGCACAAATCACTCGTATTTTCCTGGCTTTTTTCCCCAATCGCTCGAATTAATTTTTGGCCTGAAAAAGTCAGATTTTCGGCCTAAACCCAGCGCAGACCATGAAAATTTCAATTTGAAATAGGTGCCTCTCCCATTGACTTTTTCCCACAAAAAATTCTAGTATTTGCCCCTAAAAGCCCGACCAGATAAATTTGAGGTTTAGTAAAAAAAACAAAAACCCTTATTGTACGTTAGTTTGGATCAAGTACTAGGTACTGTTTTATTATTACAAAGCGAAAGGGAATACTTTTAAAATTTTGATTATTTGGATAAAATTGTCTTTATGGGAAATGGCCTTTCCGTAATTTGGAGCTTTCTGGATAACAGATCCCATGACTTAAACTTCACATTGAAGGGTTTTATTAGATTTCTTAACTTTTTTTCACCTTCCTTCCTTGTAGATTGCACTTTTGGATTCTCCCACAGCCTTGAGCATGGAAGAGAAACTCCAGCAAAATGAAGCCCGTGTAAGTGTCATCCGTTTGTCTTTTATATTCATCTTTTACGGCATCCTGCGGATAATTTATTTAAACGTATCCAGAGTTTTATGATTGGCAGCGCCAGTAAAAAATGAACACCTAATTGGGCGCTGACTGTTATTGTTCTTTATTCTTACTGATGGTTTCATAAATATATATTTAATATATGCATAAAAAATAACGTTATATGAACATAAACATATAGGATGCAAGTGTTTCTCACGCAAAATTACCAGCCTCATAAATATGCATTCGTTTTCCTAGAAGGGACTAGAATATTTTTAAATGGATTTGGTTAATGTGGTTTTGCATTAATGGAGGCATAACAAAACACTTACATTTACATATTTTTTTTTTAGGTAGAAGAATTGACTAAGGAGTGGACCAACAAATGGAACGAGACTCAAAACATACTCAAAGTAAGAATCTACTGCTGCTGTTATTTGTGTTGAAGTCTCTGCTGGAGGCATGAGATCTGTTATCCGGAAACCCGTTATCCAGAAAGTTCCTATAGGCTCCATTTTATTCAAATAATCCAATTTTTAAAAAAATCGATTTCCTTTTTCTCTATTAATAAAGAAGTACTTCTTACTTGATCCCAACTAAGATATAACTAATTCTTATTGGAAGCAAAACCAGCCTATTGGGTTTATTTAATGTTTACATGATTTTCTAGTAAACTTAAGGTATGAAGATCCAAAACTGTAAAACCCCAGGTCCTGATCATTTTGGATAACAGGTCCCATACCTGTATTTTTAATGTTTTCCTGGTGATGTTTGTTTAGTTTAAAGGGAAATTCTATCCTTCCCAAGTCCCTGTTGCCGGTTACATACTAGGGGCAGATTCCAGCTCCACTTCCTCCCAGGCTATATAACTGGGTACCTTAACCCTGGACTTGAGGGAGCTGCAAAGACCCAATAAACTTTTTTTTTGGTGCTTAAAGTGGACCAGTCACCCAGACTCAAAAATCTGCAGAATAAAAGTCCTTTTCAAATTAAACATGAAATCCAATTTCTATTTTTATTAAAGCATTCATAGCTGTTGTAAGCTCATTTAAAAATCTCGGCTGTCAATCATATATTGTCACTACTCTCCACACATTCCCTCTTTCTCTTAACCATTTAATTATGTAGCCAGTGCATGGGGATGGACATCAGGTCCCCCATTCTGATGCACAAACAAGATTCTGAGCTTGTCTTAATAACAGTCTCCACAAAATGGCTCCTGCCTGCTTGTTATAATTCTGAATTCCCAGACTGAAGGAAGCAAGATTCAAATAATTTATATAGTGTAATTAAAGTTCATTTTGCTTGACTAATGTGATAAAATAGGATTTTGAATATTTTTTTTGGGTGATGGGTCCCCTTTAAGTCTTTGCATCGCCCTCAAGCCTAGCATCACAACCAGATGCCCAGTGTTGCTGCCAGAAAAAGGGTGCTGCAGTTTGACCCTGTTATATAAAGTAGGAGCCACAAATGCAAAATTGCAATTATTAACATTACAGAGCAATGCATCATACAGTAGTTAGACAGTAAGAAGCCACTAATAGTTGGATGCTTGGCAACAGAATAGCAGAAAAAAAAGTTTCCTGAAAAGATCAGTTCTCTATCATGCAGCTTATATTTTTCAAATAATAACCACAAATATTGATATTTTTTTTTTTTAACTCTTATTTGAATTTTTTTATGTCACATGGTACATGCATTCACATTATGGGGCAGAGTTATCAAGGGTCAAAGTGAAAATTCTAATAAAAAAAAAAAAATCGAATTTCGAGCTATTTTTTTTATGTACTTCGACTAGGGAATAGTCCAAATTTGATTCGAATTTGAAAAAAAAAATATAAATATCGAAAAATGTACTGTCTCTTTAAAAATTCAACTTCTACCATTCGCCATCTAATTTCTGCCGAGTTGCTGTTTTAGCTAATGGGGGACCTCCTAGAACCTATTTGGAGTCAATTGGTGGACTTTTAAAAATTGAATTTTTTTAAAAAAAAAACTTCAAACCGAATATGATGTTATGAAAATGGCCTATTCACCCGAAAGAAAAACCCCAATTTTTTTTAATAATTTTCGGTAGGTTTTTTTTTATTCAAAATTCGACCCTTGATAAATCTGCCCCTATATGTTCAGGGGGGAGCAGAAGTATACAGTTTTGCACATGACAAACATCTCTGTGTTTTCTGGTGAGCTGTGATAGACAGCATGATGTAGTCTTATCTATTGTTAGGCATCTTGCACTGTAGAGAAAGTAATAGGCTTTGTGAATGATATAACTATTCATGTAATATGTAAAAAAAAAAAAAAAAAGGTTAAAAGTAAAACTTTGAAATAACCACAAATGGTGAATATCTGTATGCCTTTAGTCCATGCCATTATTCTGGGGGGAGGGGTGCTTATGTTGGGTGAAAGGTCTCGAGTTAGTTGAGGGGTGCAATGAGTCCCATAGTGTCCATACTTTATTAAAGTTTGACAGTTGATAGCGGTGCAGAGCTTCCAGGTATTCCATACGTCGGATGTCTTGGATTGCCGTCTTAAAAGGGAACGAAACCCTAAAAATTAATATGGCTAAAAATTCCAAATTTTATATACTGAACTTATTGCACCTGCCTAAAGTTTCAGTTTGTCAATAGCAGCAATGATCCAGGACTTCAAACTTGTCACAGGGAGTCACCATCTTGGAAAGTGTCTGTGACACTCACATGCTCAGTGGGCTCTGAGCAGCTGTTGAGAAGCTAAGCTTAGGGGTCGTCACTAATTATCCAGCAGAAAATGAGGTTGGTCTGTAATATAAGCTGATGCTACAGGGCTGATTATTAAATTCTGATGCTAATTACACTGGTTTCTGTGCTGCCATGTAGTAATTATCTGTATTAATTACTAATCAGCCTTATATTGTGACATTTCTATTCTGTGTACTGTATATTGTGAGTGGGTCACTAAGCTCAGTAAGTGACAGCAGCACAGAGCATGTGAAGTGAATCAGCAGAAAAGAAGATGGGGAGCTACTGGGGCATCTTTGGAGACACATATATTTACTGCTAAAGGGCTGTGGTTGCTTTGGGCTGGTACAGAAGCACAAAACATAATGTACAACATTTCTAGCTACTTCTTTAGTTAAGATTTAGTTCTCCTTTAACATAAATCATAGCCCTAGCAGGCCCCCTTTCTTTAGAGCCTGTGCAAAGCTTGTCATGCATCACTAGCCCAAGCAGTACTTCAGATTTAATGCTTATTAAAAATGTATAGAAATATGCTTATTAAGAAGCTGATTTTCATACAAATAAAATTAAACAGCACTTTAAGAGACAATATGTTCTTTCATGTTGTTTCAATACGATATTTATTAATAACCCCAATGGCCACGCTGCACGTTGGAGACCTCTTTGGCACATACAGGGTAAATCTCTCGAGTAGATACTGAAGATGAAACTTTCTAAATGCTTAATTAAATATTTCTCAGTTTGAGCAAACATTATTGGTTCCCCGGCATCCTGAAAAATTTATGGCTCTATTTACGAAGGTTCAGCATTTTATAAACGACTGCTTGGAGAGAGATAAAAAAAATGATTTATTATGAAGTATGCCTACCAAGTTCATAGTACATTTGCATAGGAAATTGAGAAACATTCTGATGAGACTTATTTTCTCGACATATGTTACAAATACCAAGCAGTTTTGAATTAAAGGGCAAATAAATGCTTTTTGAAATATGATTTATCGTTCATTTATTTTACCATAATAGCTCTTTTAAAGGCAGTAAGATCGTTTCCTAGTGACTATTTGGTCTCGTGTTTATTTTATTTTGCACCTGTAGTCCCAACTGGGCCAAGAAATCTTCTTCGCCCATGTTTGACTCATCACTTTACTCTCCCGTGACAATATACTGCCCAGATTATGACTATTTTGTCCCTGTGATTAGCTTTAGGCACACTTGTAGGAAGGGCAACCACAAAGGTCCATGACATTCATACCATGACATTCATACCCCACTAAACCATTCCATTACCACTGTAACCTAACTATGGGGGACTCTGGGAGTGCTGATTTAGTTTGTATCCATGACATTCATACCATGACATTCATACCCCACTAAACCATTCCATTACCACTGTAACCTAACTATGGGGGACTCTGGGAGTGCTGATTTAGTTTGTATCCACCATGATTTTCATTATCTTTAAAGGAGAAGAAAAGGCTAAAATGAAGTATGTTTTATCTGAGAGGTCTATATAAATACACCAGTAAACCCTCAAAATAATGCTGCTCTGAACCCTCTGTCAAAAGAAACACCACATTTCTTTCCTTCTATTGTGTACACATGGGCTTCTGTATCAGACTTCCTGTTTTCAGCATAAACCTCCAGGGCAGGGCTTGAGCATGCTCAGTTTACTCCTCTCCCCACCCCACTCCTTCCTTCCCTGCTGTAATCTGAGCTCAGAGCTATGAGTGAGCAGGGAAACTCAGTCAGGAAGTGATGTCACACCAAGAAAATACGGCAGCTGCCAGAGCTTCTAGAGCTGTTTACTCCCATATGGTAAAGCATTCTACATAATAAATACCGTTGTAGCTTGCACTATTGTGGCTGATCTATTGGCAATAAACTGCTTTGCTAGCTTTCCTTCTCCTTTAAAGAAATTTAGGGGCCGATTCACTATATTCGAGTGAAGGATTCAAAGTAAAAAAAACTTCGAATTTCGAAGTGTTTTTTGGGCTACTTCGACCATCGAATGGGCTACTACGACCTTCGACTACGACTACTACTACTAAAAATCATTCGACTATTCGACCATTCGATAGTCGAAGTACTGTCTCTTTAAAAAAAAACTTCGACCCCCTAGTTCGCCATCTAAAAGCTACCGAACCCAACGTTAGCCTATGGGGAAGGTCCCCATAGGCTTTCCTAAGTCGAAGGATTTTAATTCCCAGTCGAATATCGAGGGTTAATTAACCCTCGATATTCGACCCTTTGTGAATCGGCCCCTTAATGTGAGACATTATGGGTCATTTACGTCCGCAAGTGCAATGACAGAGCATTTTTGAGTGCAATTGCCATGGTTTTTACCCACAGTTACCCACAGGGTAGCGTTTCCCCCCCCCCCAGATTTCCAGTGCTGTTGCTTTCCGACACAGTTACATTGAGCCTGATGCAATGACTGATTCATATTTTTCACGCCTTATACGTTTTTATATGATTGTTGATTACTTTAACAGGGTTATTTACATAACTCCCAATGCAAAAATCACGAAAAATTCTGCATTTTTTTAATATAAAATTGGACTAAAAAAAGTCACAATTTTTTAAACCCTGAAGATGGAAAAGTCCGAATCAGAAAATCCAGCATCTCAGACCTGTCGAGGTTGCATATAAGTCAATAGGAGAAGTCCCAATGATTTTTTGATGTGCGCCTGGGTTTCGTGCAATACTCCAGAAATCTGAGTTTTCGGGTGAAAAATCCCAATAAAATCAGATGAAAAATTGGAAAAAATCTTAAAAAAACGGATGAAAAATCCAAAAAAATCTTGAAAATCTGATTTTTCCCTTTTTTTGGGTTTTGCCCACAAACAAAATTTTCAGGAAAGTGTATTAATAAAAAAGCCGAAAACATCTATGCGGATTTAGTCTGATTTTTTTCAGAAAATATAGAGATAAATTCAGGACTGATAAATAACCCCCTTAGTGTTAATCTTCCAAAAAATGAACACATACTCTACTGACTTCCAGATAGTGGTGAGTATTAGAAACAGCTTCTTTTCATCAACAAATTCCCTGACAGGAAATTTGTTGATGAAATAAAGCTGTTTTTAATCAGGGAATTTGTCGATGAAATAAAGCTGTTTTTAATCCTCACCGCTGTCTGGAACTCCGTAGAGTGTGCGTTCATTCTTTGAAAGATTGGCTGGTCTCCCATAAAAAAGTGAGTGACCCATAAAAATGAGAAGTTGTAAACCGTTGCTAAACTGGGGGTTTTCAGACGAGAAGTTTGAGGCATGGGCACCCGAACCTTTGGATTAATTGGGTGATCGTATATGAGTATTAAGGGCGCACAATAATTAACCGCATGAATTTGAATTTTAGCAATTGGAAATCTGTTATTAGGGCTGGAGCATCCTCATACTTTGTATATACTAAGCAATTGTACTCTTAGAGGCCCATTTATCAAAGGTTAAATTTTGAATTTATGTGAATTTTTTTTTAACTCGAATATACTCGTGATTCGACTGGGAGGTTATTTAAGAAAGAATTAGAATGTCTAGTATTCAATCTAATAGTTCTGACCCGAAAATTCAGATCGTATTTGATTCATACAAATCGAGTTTTGCTCCAGAAATAAAAAAAAAAACTTGAAGGCTATTAACATCTCCAAATGGCTCAATGGACTTTCTGCCATTCATTTGTACATGAATTCGGCAGGTTTTAGGTGGCGAATATTCGGATTAGGATTGTTTGCATGGTCGAGGTGTGATAAATCTCACATCCGAATTTACATTTGAATAGGGGGGGATTAAAATTCGAATGTGTTTGAATTTTGACACCAGTAATTTTTTTTGAAAATTCGAATTTACTATTCAACCCTTAATAAATCTGTCCCTTAGTGTTAGTCACATTTTCTTCTACTGTATTTTAGTCTGCAGTTGTTTCTATGTCAGCATCAGAGTGTTTTGCATTCATTTATATGCATGTAGAACAGTTCATACTTACCACTCTTGACTGACAATTTACACAGAATTTTAAACAAATCTTATGATATTAAGCTGAAAAATAGTACAGGTATTGGTAAACTACAATGCAGTTGGAGTCCAGAATCTAGAATTAGTATATTGATGCAATGGAGTGCCGATCCAGTGCGGAATTCTAAATGCTGTTTCTTATGGCGTGGCTGTGCATACATATACTGACATTATTCATGACTTTCACGGTGCAGGTGATTTATTCACAAACTGCTACACGGGGTTACATGCAGCAAATGGCAAGCACTTTAATGAATATGACAGGTTTAAAACATAAACAAAACAAATCAAATTAAGAAAATGGAACAATAAACATTTTAGTTCGTCTGGTAGAAATTAATGCATTAAAAAGACTCCTCTTTAACCCTTTGTGCACACAGCCTTTATACAGTGCCATGTGTAGATAAGATAGGTTCAGGGGTCTGATTTAAACTAGTAGCCACTGAAAGTTAAGTACTGGTAATCTTTCATTATTTTAAGAGAAGAAAGAAAACTAAAAAAGGAAATAAAGGAAAGAACCAAAAAAAAAGAAGAAAAGTGAAATATAGGTATGGGATCTGGTATCTGGAAACCCGTTATCCAAAAACTTCTGAATTAAGGAACGGCTGTCTCCCTTAGACTCCATGATAATCAAATAATCCAAATCTTTAAAAATGATTTCCTTTTTCTCTGTAATAATAAAACAGTAGCTTGTACTTGATCCCAACTAAGATATAATTAATCCGTATTGGAAGCAAAACCAGCCTATTGGGTTTATTTAATGTTTACATGATTTTCTGGTAGACTTAAGGTATGAAGATCCAAATTACGGAAAGATCCCTTTTCCGGAAATCCCCGGGTTCTGAGCATTCTGGATAACCAGCATTCTGGATAACCAGTCCCATACCTGTATAAAGATATAAAATAGTCTCTTTGTAAAGCATTGTTGAAAGTTTAGCTGTTTGTCCTTAAGCTTCACACTTCCTTCCACTTTCTATCACACAAATTGAATATAAGCTCATACTGAAATAAGAAACTTTCTAAATACAATCAATTAAAAATCCTTAAATAATCAAGTTTATCTTCACTATCCCTCTCAGCATCTGTTTCTCTTCATTCTGTCTTCATGCAGGAGCTGGGTGTCAGATATTCATTGACAGTTTCCTAGCAGTTGAATTAGAGCTAAATCAAATAACTGGTTCCAGTACAAACAAAATCTAACAAAATAACTGCCTTTGACACAAATTCTGCATGTAGAGAGACATGATGTCTGGTGATTTTAATAGAGTGATCTCTAATACATCTTGTGGGTAAAAGGAGCCCCCCTATAAGATCTATTGGAGCTAACTGTCATTGTATATCTGACACCCAACTGCTGCATGAAGAGAGAATGAAGAGAAACAGATGCTGAGAGGAATAGTGAAGATAAACTTGATTATTCAGAAACGCTACAGAATTTTTAATTGATTCTATTTGGAAAGTTTCTTATTTCAGTATGATGAAGCTTATATTACATTTTTCATTTTTTTGCTACAGTTCCCCTTTAGCTTCAGTTTAAGGGTTTTTATATTGTCTTTTTTAAAGCTGAGTATGATGCCATCGGCATATTAATAGTTGTTCGTGTCTCTCATCCAATCTAGAATCTTCCATTATCTTTCAACATTCGAATATAAGAACTATGGCGTCTTTCATTATGTGTTTAGTGTACATATTAGTACTGTCTGAATATATATATATATATATATATATATATATATATATATATATATATATATATATATATATATATATATATATATATATATATATATATATATATATATATATATATATATATATTCTGTGGTTTCTTGTCCTGTGTAGATGTACCTTATACATACAAAGAGACACTGATCCATTCAAGGAACATGTTGGTATGCCTTTAAAATGCTACCTGGCCTTTATATAATACAACCTTTTTTAAAACCTATAAACTAACCTCGCATCCCCCAGCCAGCTGTTACCTATTTTCGTTGGCCCCAAAACCTTCATATGCCAGCTCTCTCCTAAGAGCAATCTCATCCCTATAGAGGATGCGTTGCAATCCCAATGGCTGGAGGAACATTGATATAGCAAAACAGCAGAGTAGATTTGTAGCAATTGTACTGCTATAAAAAGTAATTTTTTAAAGGAACTCTAGAAATAAGCAGACGATAATTATGTAAGTGAGGCAGAACAGTGACAATTATGCACATTAGAATAATCATTTGTTTACACGTGGAGCATATTTCCGGAAACAATTGGTTTTCATTCGGAGAATATATTTATAAAACCTCTAAGGACAAATGGCTATATTATGAATTTTTTTCCCCTTAAACTAAAAATTAAACCCTTTTTCTTTTAATGGACGCTATAAACTAAAGACGGTGATATGTGGCATAGGGCACTTTCATAATATTGTATCGGCCAGTATCATCCTTATGCTAGAGTCCTGTGCGTGTCCATTTTTTGGAACCCGTACCCGACCCATACCTGCAATCCGCAACCCGCAACCCGCATTCTTACCTGCTTAGACCCGCTACACGACCCGCAAGTACCTTATCCGCAACCTGGACCCACGACCAAGAATCAGGAATTGCTGTCATTGTAAACCGGAAGTAGGCGTAATCAGAATAAAGGAGTCAAAATCGCTATTGAGAAGACCTGCGCACACACAACCCACAGAATCGTCGATCCGCATCTATATCCGCACCCGGAAATTCTACCCGCAACCCCCAGTGTCCTGCAGGTTTTTGCGGGTAACCCGCGGGTACCCGACCATCTGCAGGACTCTACCTTATGCTCCTGGATATGATAGTTCATGTATAATGACTTTGTGTTCTTGCTGTTTATACAGGTATATTGTTCTGTGTGTTGTCCTTTCAGAACCTACAGTCTCCTTTCGCATGTCCTTTATCCCTCTACATTTCTCCTGCTCTATTAATTTATGTAGCATACCTGGCTCAATGTTCTGACGCTCCAGAGAGTATGTTCTGTGAGCCAGACTTCTAGTCTCTGGCGTTCATATAATGCCTCGTAACAGTGAATGAGTGCAGATGAGAGCGTTTCTTTCTTGTTAGCTAGACAGATGTGAGAGTATTGGACTCTGATTATTGAACACTCTCATCCCTGGTTTTTCTCTTCTCTCCAAAACATTTTCAACTTTTATTCGCTGTACAAAAGATACACTGATTGTATGTATCCTATTGGCAACTTTTTCACGGAAACACGAAACAATTATTCAGCTGAAACGCGAGTAAGATAAATGCAGACAAGCAAATGTAGATTGCTGCTTAAATCGGAGAGGTAGAGTAGTAATTAGCGGAAAGCTCGTACCAAGAAAGTACAAAGGGATATTTACAGGTTACAATCAGAATATATTATTTTTCTTCCATTTTTAAAAGCATTCTGCTCTGCCATTTTTAGCTTATGAAGACAAACACCATAATTTTGTTTTATTTCTCAGCCCTGAAGATAGATTATGCCACTGTCAGTCGTAGTGGGTCCATTCAGTATAAAACGGCAAACACATTTTCCATTCTAAACATAGATTAAGGTACAGTCAGTTTCAGTTTGGCTGCTATAATAAAGTACAACGCCATCTCCATTTCAGAAAGCCTTTTCCAGTTTGTGGCGATACATGAACCCAATTTCTGTGAGATAATGAAAAAAGTATCCGAGCATTCTTTTTCCACTAGGAAGCTAAAATTACTTTCTGGCTTCTTTGTCTCTAACCAATTTCCCTAATCCAAGTTTGTTAGCTGCGATGAAAAGCCTGAAATTTAGTAGGCAAGTTTCACTTCTTGTTCAATAGTTTGATAGTGTTGGATTATTAAGCTTTCTGTCACACTGTACCAACTGTCTTCTGCTGCATTAAATATTAATCCTAAATGAACTTCACCCATGCATTGAACAAAAGGTTGGCAAGCCTTCATTTTGAACTCATAATGAGACGTTTTACTAATGTTTTTGAGTTTTACACGTTACTTGTTTTGGTAGGAGTCCAATATGTGTTCCCGATAGCTCTTTTTAATGTTGTTACAGTAAAGGGGTTGTTCACCTTCAAACAACTAGTTGTTTTCAGATAGATCACCAGAAATAACGACTTTTTCCAATGACTTTCTGTTTTCTACATGTCACTATTTTTCAAATATTTAAGTATAAAGTGTAATTTTTCACCTTCTAAAGCAGCTCTGGGGGGGTCGCAGACCCTGTAAACTGTTCTAAATTGATACATTTAGTTGATAAATTTCTTTGTCCCTGCTGAACAGAATCTCTGGATTTCATTACAGGCAGATGTTAGAATTGATACAATAGTTGCTAATACTCCAGAGATGCCGCTGAGAAATGTATCAACTAAATGTTGCAAAATTGTAAAGGCAGAGACACAAGCGGCAATTCGGGGAGATTAGTCGCCCTCTTCTTCGGCGTGACAAAGCTCCCCAAACTGCCTTTCTGCCGACTAGAATTAAAATCACCGGCAGGATGGCACTCAGAGCACTTTGTTTTCCAAAGTTGCCTCACGAGGAAACTTCGGGCGCACAAATATGGCAGCTCCTCATACAGGAACTTGGGTAAATGGGTAATAAAGGTAATGTAAAGGCATCAGGCTTACTTTTATAGCAAAATTATAAATGGCATTCAAAGATAATGTTATGATGGATATAAAAAAGGTTATTTAGTGACATACAATTGAAGTGTTTGCACTGACACAACAAAAAGATGAAGGGGGACCTCATTTTTTACTAAACCCTCCACGATACACTAATTATAGCACATTTCCAGGATACGACCACCCACTCACTCTGTGTTTGTTGGTAGCATAAATGCACTTCGTCCTGTTGGTTTATTTTGCCTAATGCAGGCTTATTGAATGCAAAAAGATAATTGTGGCTGATGTATCATCGTGTAGATGAGTAATATAACTATGGTTTCCTTGTTGCCTTTTGGCCTTGGTAATGTTTCACAATTGCCCAGCTTGTCTGCATAACATAAGCACAAAATAGAGAAAAATTCCAATAAATGTGTGTTTAAAAGGAATTTCCCCCTATAAGTACATATCAGATATTTAAATTACATTTAAAGGGGTTGTTCACCTTTAAATTAAATGTTAGTATGATGTAGAGAGTGATATTCTGAGACAATTTGCAATAGGTTTTCATTTTTTATTATTTGTGGTTTTTATTTCGCTAATATTCAGCATCTCTCTAATTTGCAGTTGCAGCAATCTGGTTGCTAGGGCTCAATTTACCCTAGCAACAATGTGTTGATTTGAATAAGAAACTGGAGTATGAAAAGGAGAGGGTCTGAATAGAAATATGAGTAATAAAAAGAGAGCTAATATAGTTTTTGCTGGTACCGAATACGGAAGCATGTGCATCAGTTACTGTAGGTATTTCCTTGGTCTAACGTCGGATCCCAGCAGGACTTGCCCAGCTGCCAGACAATATGGCTCTGTTGTGTGCAGCAAGAAAGAACCATTTTATATTTCAAAATCATTAAACAATCGGCAAAAACAAATCATTTTTAGCATTTCTTAAAGTGGACCTGTCACCCAGACATAAAAAGCTGTATAATAAAAGTCCTTTTAAAATTAAACATGGAATCCAAATAATTTTTTATTATTAAAGCCTTCATAGCTAATGTAAACTCATTTAAAAATCTCAGCTGTCAATCAAATATTGTCTGCCCCTCCTCTATGTCTTAGGCATAGAGGCGGGGCAAGCAATTACTTTCACTTTCCATTCAACACTTCCTAGATGTCACTGCTCTCAACACATTCCCCGTTCTCTTCACCATTTAATTGTGTAACCAGGGCATGGGGATGGACATCAGGTCCCCCATTCTGGTGCACAAACAAGATTCTGAGATGATACAAGGCTTGTCTTAATAACAGTGTCCACAAAATGGCTCCTGCCTGCTTGCTATAATTATGAATTCCCAGACTGAAGGAAACAAGAGTCATATAATTTATACAGTGTAATTAAAGTTAATATTGCTTGACTAACTTGATAAAATAGAATTTGGAATATTTATTTTGGGTGACGGGTCCCCTTTAAAATTTAAGCGCAACCATGGATTTCATAGATATCGCAGTCCACACCATTATTTATGGTTCTTCTCACTCCACACAGTGCAAGAGAGAACAGTTTTCCATTAATATTGCATTTAATAGTCTAAAACAAAGACAAATCACCAGATGGCAGAGAAACAGACAGAGGAACAATCACAGGCTCATGGCTGGCTGGAAAGCCCGTGATGTGAAAGGCAAAATGGCCCATTTTCCTCAATATTATACGTCTTTTGTTATATGGAGAGCAATTTCGGTTATTGTAGCCCTATATAATGTAAGCCAACAGATGTACAATTTCACTCCCTACCATATTGTGCTCGTGGAATACTTTTCCTTTACTGAACACTAGGTGGCACTTGCAGCACACGCCAGCCATAAAGATAAAACTCTCCATGGCCGTTTAACTTGCATGCATTTCAGGCGGCAGTATGGATAAATATCACATAATATATGCATTTCTAAACAATAATAAAATAAGCACTGACCAGAGGCAGATAAAAGTTTATTCTTTCCCTACAATTTACACAGCGCAATAATAGGCCAACGGTGTGATGGCTTTTGCCTATACTGTTTGCTTGTTTATGTAGATTTATTCAAAAGCATCATGCTTATAAGTATCTGAAGCTGGCTCGGCTCCTGCCGTTAAAGTCTGCAACTTTCTAGATATTCTCAGCAGTGGTATGATTTGCCTGTCATAATGCTTTTGTGGATATCCTGAAAGCTTGCCTCACTAGGGGATCTTTCACTAATGACGATGTCAGTAGATTCGTTAACTAAGGAAATACAATGTAGGTTAACCCTTTCACATAAATGGGTTGTTACCAGTGGCCATATTGTGTGTTGCACGTGATGCCCTTAGCTGTGGAGGGCTAGAACTCTTGACTTCTAGCTGAGATCATATTCCAGTGTTATATTAAATGAGAACTAAACCCCCCTCTAAACCCAAGCTCCACTGGCCTTCACTGCAGGGAGTGGGCCTAGTGGGAGTGGAGTTTAGGGCAGGTTAGTCCTCCTTTAAAAGATTATTAGGTTATAATACACAAAAGCTATGAATATCTTGTAAATTATATCCTTATAAACAGTGAGTTCTGATGTCATCAGTTATAAACGGTGAGTTCTGATGTCATTTCTGTCACATGACTCACTGTCACAGCCTCATGTTATTATATGGTCATGGTCAAACTTCTTGGTGACTTATAATATCCTTATATTTTACAAGAGGGGGTACTTTATTCACCATATAATACACAAAAGCCATGAATATCCTATAAATTATATCCTTATAAATGGTGCTTAGTGATGGTCATGGAACTCCTGGGTAACTTATAATATCCTTATTTTACAAGAGGGGGTACTTTATTCACGATGTAATGTAGCAAGCTTTATCTACCATGCCACACTTTTCTTTGATAATGTTATAGGGCTCATTTACAGACTAAAAATGCCACAGTCGTTGTGATCCAACACTGTTCATTCAGGTACTTGCATCAAGAGCAGCTCATTGCAATTGTGAGCACATCATTGCCCCCAGACGTGCAAATGTTCATGGGCAACCATGAAGGTAGTGGTAGCTCCAGGGTTCCCACATTAGTCCCCGTCAATAGACACCGCATACTTGTACCTAAAGAATCAACGTGCAGACATCATTTTTATACCAAGGGAATGAGAACACCCCAACTCAGAATACACAAGCATGATTGCATTCAGTTTGACCCATTGAACATAATTGCCCCCCATGGCCACCATAGCACTGGAATTATAGGAAGAACTGCATTCTAGTTAACAAACATGGGGATTGGCAGCCGGAATTGTACTTTGCACACTGCACTTGCACTCATAAACGAGCCCTGGGTTAGAAGAAAACTCAAATTACCATGTTTCTGTGCAGGCAGCGACCATATTATCGGTAAAATGGCACAATGTTTCCTCCTTTTTACCAAGCAATACAGTTTAAATATTTAGTAGTATGTCTAGGATAAACAGAGAGTCCAGAGAGTCTAGGACAGCTATGGAACATGTTATGCAGAATGCTCAGGACCTGGGGTTTTCTGGATAAGGGGTCTTTTTGTAATTTGGATCTCCATACTTTAAGTATTTACTAAACCTCAAATTTATCTGGTCGCGCTTTTTGGGACAAATACAAAAAAAAAAATATTTATTTTTATGCTGCAAACTACCCGAATCTGGAAATCCACCATGTCAGACCTGTCTTGTGTATAAGTCAATGGGAGATGTCCCTATACCAATTGTAAAATATAGTGGTCTGCGCTGGGTTTAGCCCGATAATCCGATAAATTTGAGGTTTTCGGGCAAAAACTTAAAAAAATCAAGCGCTTTGGGGGAAAAATTCTATCCAGCTATTTTACCGAATTTTTCCAGTGATCCAATTAATTTATTAAATGAGGCAAAATCAGGGATGGGAGTTTCCTCAAGCTTTTTTTATTGAAACAATGAGATAAAATGAGATTTTAGTAAATAGCCCCTACTAGAAAAAATCATGTAAACATTAAATAAACCCAATAGGCTGGTTTTGCTTCTAATAAGGATTAATTATATTTTAGGATTAGGATCAAGTACATGGTACTGTTTTATTATTATAGAAAGAAAGAAAATAATTTTTAAAAGTGAATTATATGAACATAGTGAAGATTATGGAAGATGGCCATCAAGTTCAACCCCTCCAAATGAAAACCCAGCATCCATACACACACCCCTGCCTACTCTTAGATAAATTCTATATACCCATATCTATACTAACTAGAGCTTAGTATCACAATAGCCTTTGATATTATGTCTGTCCAAGAAATCATCCAAGCCATTCTTAAAGGCATTAACAGAATCAGCATCACAACATCACCCGGCAGTGCATTCCACAACCTCACTGTCCTGACTGTGAAGAACCCCCTACGTTGCTTCAAATGAAAGTTCTTTTCTTCTAGTCTAAAGGGGTGGCCTCTGGTACGGTGATCCACTTTATGGGTAAAATGGTCCCCTGCTATTTGTCTATAATGTCCTCTAATGTACCTTATTTACCTGTCACCTTGCCAACTGTCTGAAGCAAACATAAAGGGGGTTATTTATTAAAATTTCTTAAAATCTCTTTTCACTAGAAAACTCAAACTTTTAGAGGAAAAAAAAACCTTGATTTGTTATACCCCAATGGAGCAAAATGCCTGAATCCAATATTCCGCCATCTTAGACCTATTGAGGTACCGTATAGGTCAACTGGAGAGGCACTGATCTCGTTTTTGTGGTCTGTGCTGCGTTTAGCCCCAAAATCCGACCTTTTTTGGGGGAAAATTCAAGCAATTTAGGAAAAAACCCAAAAAATTGGTACAATTAAGGTAAAAGCCCGAAAAATTATAGCGATTTGAGTTTTTGCTTGATTTTATCGGATTTTCCTGCTATCGAGTTTTTTAAATTAATAAATAAGCTTAAATCGGGCATGGGAGTGTGGTCATGTTTTTGTTTTTTTTAAATAAAATATTTAATTAATTGGGGTTTTAATAAATAACCCCCAAAGACATGAGCATCTTTATAACATATTCTTATGGTTCCTTTCTGCCTGCTAATGCAATGTTATCCTATTGGATTGGAATAAAGCCAGACGTTGCTCCTTCTTGCCATTACTTCTCTCAGTGACCCTTGAGCAGTCCATATTAGCAGCACTATTTTATTTGAGATATAAGGGCACATTTACTAAAGTGTGAATTTTCTCTAACTTCACCACAGCTCGCCTCACTTCACCGGTTGTATTTTCACAGCACATCTTCATATTCACAAAATAATCGCAATCACTTTTTCAAGCAAAAAGTGGTGAATTTTCCCCAGGAAAATTCGCCAGTATATATCCCCATGCAATATTAGTGGGGAATATTCTCTAGAGAATTAACTGGGTTCCTTTAGGAAAGTGCTTGCTTCTATTTCATCTAACGATATGTAGATCTTCTGCACTTGTAACCCACACAGCAGTTGGACCCCCACCTCTAGCTCTGAAGCACATTGGCAGCTGTAATTTATGAGCGTTTGTGCACAATTAATTTTGAACACATATAGGTCAGCGTTTCATGAATATGCATATATTCCAATCAGCATACTGTACACAATGCAATAATGTCTGTAATGTATAATTAGGCTTTTTAGGCCATTGAACGGAAAATCCTGCATCAGGAGCAGTATCATAAATACATTCTTGACAAATTACTGCAAAGTGTTTTAACACTACAATGGCCAAGCTTCCTATTCCCCCGAGGTATGTTTGCTGTACTTTGGGCAAGTTGCTTTTTTGTTTTTTTTATTATTATTAAATAATAAATATGCATAAACTGGTTAAAAAGAAAATCTAATGCCTCTACTTTTGTTTGCCTAATATACTGTGAAAGATTTAAATTTGTATATTAAAATGTAAATGAAATTCATCAAATGCTCCAGTTCTCTAAAAGGGAGTGTTAGATAGAGAAGTTGCTCATAATATAAATAATCATGATGTATTACTAATATATTATTTCAGAAATACACTTTTCTTTTAAAATGTTAGAGTAAAACAGATCCATACCACCCTCCCTTAACTTCCTATGAGTGTTTAAGCCCAGGACACTTCTTTGACCTCTGAATTTACACTTTGTCACCTGCCAGAGAAATGAATTACAGTACAGTACAGGTATGGGATCCCTTATCCAGAAGCCTGTTATCCAGAAAGCTCCAAATAATGGAAAGGTCATCTCCCATAGACTCCATTTTATCCAAATAATAAAATGTATCTCTATAATAATAAAACAGTACCTTGTACTTGATCCAAACTAAGATTAAGTAATCCTTAGATAATTAATCCTTATTGGGGACAAAACCAGCATATTGGGTTTAGTTAAAGTTTAAATGATTTTCTAGTAGACTTATGGTATGAAGATCCAAATTATGGAAAGATTTGCTATCTGTAAAACCACAGTTCCCCAGCATTCTGGATAACAGCCCCCCCCTGTTTAGGCACTTCAGTCTTTTCTTGTTTATATCAGTATTAGGGATGCACCGAATCCACTATTTTGGATTTGGCCGAACCCCCGAATCCTTTGTGAAAGATTCAGCCAAATAACGAACTGAATCCGAACCCTAATTTGCATATGCAAATTAGGAGGCAGAAGGGGAAAACATTTTTTACTTCCTTCTTTTGTGATAAAAAGCCAGACAATTTCCCTCCCTGCCCCTAATTGCATATGCAAATAAGGATTCTTATTCGGTTCATCCGTGCAGAAGGATTCCGCCAAATTCGATTCCTGCTGAAAAAGGCCCAATTCTGGCCGAATCCCGAACCGAATCCTGGATTCGGTGCATCCCTAATCAGTATCCATAAAGTAATGGGCTGGAATAGAATTCCCTTATAGTAGTTTACAGCAAAGAAGGGGAAGTAGTCTTTAATATTTATTAAGAAGCCTCCAGGATCAATAGTATTCAGGATCCAGGATCCCATACCTGTGAATATCAGTATTCACATGTACGGGATCCATTATCCAGAAAGCTCCAAATTACAGTCACCATCTTGATCAAAAAAGTGAAAAAAAAAAAATCCTTTTCTTCTGTAATAATAAAACAGTAGCTTGTACATGATCCCAACTAAGATATAATTAATCCTTACTAGAACCAAAACCAGCCTATTGGGATTAAAGAGTTACTGACACCAAAAAATGAAACCTTTTTCCATCTATCATAACATTGTGTTTGCATGCTATTTATAATTTTGCCATAATAGTATTTACCGAATTCAATAACAGTACCTGTCTGGTCCCCCATGTTCCTGTATGAGGGGGCTGCCATATTTGTGCAGCAGGAGTCTGTTCGCATTAGAAACTCTTAACTGACAGGTTGGCAAAACAGTCAGGTTTAGGAACTTCAAGTAACAATTAATTACATATGCAGACCAATCAGCTAAAAACAGTCAGCATGACCTATAGGTAACTTTTAATGTACATTAATATTTTAAAAAGTATTTTTTTAGTGTCAGTTTCACTTTAATGTTTAGGGGATTATTTTGCTTAAAATGGACTCTAGGGGAAACGGGTAACTCGGCACGTTCTAGATAACTGGTAAGGGATGCCATGCTTGTACTCGGTACTGCATTTAGGTCCAGTGCCATCCTAGCCACTGGACCTCTGCACGTCCCCCAGTTGAGGAAGTGACCTGATTGCATACTGCCCAAATGTCCCGTTTTTTGGGACAGTGATGATTTTGACAGCTCAGCCCGCAGTCCTTGTTTCTTACAAAAATGTCCTGAGTGTCTCCTTGATCTCCTGCACTGATGCCAAAAAAAGATACAATATTTGTAAAACGTAATTAAATTAGAGGCTTTTTGGCAAAGAGAATAGCATACACAGCACCTGCACTTAGATACATTTGTAACTATTTAAGAAATGCAAAGATACAATTAACTAATTAACTAAGATAAGCAGGTCTCTTGGGAAACTGAGACTTGCAGCTTAAAGGAGACATATAGGATAAATGAAACCCCCATAATTTTGTAGGCAATAATGTATACTATATGGTGCTAGTTTTGGCTGTAAATTAATATTTTCCTCAAAATTAGCCCCCTTATTTGTGCTCCCCATAGATGGTTTATGTTCCCTGTTTCAAATGAGTGGTGGACGTGTCCTAACTGTCCCAGCCAGAAGCACAGTAGGAGCGACAGCCAATCACAGCCCTGCAGTCACAAGTAAAGACAGGCCTCAGTTCCCTATCAGGCCAGCCTAGCTGCTGATTGGTTCCTGTCCTACAGTGTAGTGTGTTGAATTCCCCTGGCTTCCCTGCACAGCAGGAAGTGGAACAGATGGGCGGGACTAGTAGGGTTTTTGCAGAAATGTTTAAGAAAGTAACTAGAAACACTACTTTTTAAAACACATTCCTGTTATACATTGCAGTTCTTAGATCTACCAGGCAGCTGTTATCTTGTGTTACAGAGCTGCTATCTGGTTACCTTCTTATTATTCTGTTGTTACGGTGCTGGTGGGGGAAGGGAGGGGGTGATATCACTCCAACTTGCAGTACAGCAGTAATGAGCAACTGAAGTTTATCAGAGCACAAGTCACATGACTGGGGGCTCTTGGGAAACTGACAATATGTCTAGCCCCATGTCAGATTTCAAAATTAAATATAAAAAAAATCTGTTTGCTCTTTTGAGAAATGGATTGCAGTGCAGAAGTCTGCTGGAGCAGCACTATTAACTGATTCATTTTGCAAAAATTTTTTTTCCCATGACCGTATTTCTCCCATTGACTTATACATTAATTCAAATGGGTCTCAGGACCTCTCCCATTGACTTATACATTAACTCGGCAGGTTTTAGGTGGCGAATAGTTGAATTTGAATTATTCCCAGGGTAAAGGTTTGATATTTATTGAATTTCAAACTCAAATCAAGTTTAGATGATTTCCAATTCGAATTTGTGAGTTTTGACGAAAAAAAACAATTAGAAAATTTGAATTTACTATTCAGCCCTTGATAAATCTGCCCCTTTATGTATCAAATTCCAAAGTACCGAAAGTTCCGTTATCGGACAAACCTCGGGTCCCGAGCATTCTGGATAACAGGTCACATACCTGTACAATTATACGTACTTATACTTTAATTAGCCCTGGAGCGCCCCCGCAATTCCCTTTTAGTATCTAGTTATACCACACCTGCTGTCAGTGCTCCAGAGAGTCCTTTTTCTCCTTTGCTATTATATTGGTCTCCAACTAAACTTTTGCAGACTGATGGTTTAATAATGGTATCACGTTCTGTCCGTGTGCATGATATAAAAGATCACAGCGATGGTAATTTCACTAAAGCTTGATTTAGGAGTGGCTGTGATGAAGAAGTTCACAGAGACAATTAGATTTTGTGGCATTTAAAAATGAGTTCTAGAAAGTGATATAACTGCAATCAAGACTTTCCAAAGTATACTTCTGATTTTCATTTTTCTTTCTTGGACAGAGAATCATATCTTAACTATTTATCATTTAAAATTGTGACTGAAAAGCACTCCTTCGTAACAGATCTCTGCAATAGATGTTTCTCATTCTTTCCGAAATTGCTTAAAAAGTCACCATGGCTTCTGTATCACTATTTTTTTTTATGTAAATTTGCAAAGAAACCACTGATCTGCATCACATAATTGCTGTGAGTTCTGCACTTTCAATATGACCTAACAGTGTTCTAGCAAGATCCAGGACAGTGATCAGTCATTTGTTTTACTGACCTCTTAGAGTGTAAGTTCCTGTGAGCAGGAGCTCACAGTCAGTTGCTTGGGGTGTATAAATAAATGATGTTTATGATGAAGTTGAAGTGAATCTGGAGATGACAACTAAATGGCTTCCCTGGGCCAAATAATTGGCCCAAGACTAATTTTTGAGATCAATTTCATTATCCAAATGGTTTCTGTGTGGCTCTAAGGGCCCCGATTGTAAGGGAACGATTAGGTTGTCTGACCATATAACAATCCAAGGAATGTAGAGTGAGTGGCTTTATGTAAGACATACTGTTTACATCGCTGTAGTTATAATACTGTACCTAGATTAGGCAGAGGAGGTCTAGTATTAGAATCTTAACAAAGTTGAAATATTATCCAAATTTGGCAAATTGCTCTAGTATGGGTGACACACTTTGCTCATTAAGTGGATTATTTATCAAAGGTCAAATATCGAGTTTTTCATACCTCAAATAAACTCACATCTCAAATGGTATCATAATTCTTATTTAAGAAAAAACTTTAATGGAAAAAACTCGATTCTGCGAGTTCGAGTTGCGAAGCCTGAAAAATCGAGTTTTCGGCAGAAAAAAACTTATAAATAGCTCAAATCGTTAGAGTTTTTGGGCAAAACGCTCTTAAAGGCTATTAGTTTTTAAATGGTTCAATGGACCTTTGCCATTGACACCTACTTGACCTCGACAGGTTTTAGATGGTATATTTTCGGATTCACCATATTACCAGGTCGGGTATAATAATTCTCAAAAAATTCGAGTGAGATTTGACCCCAAAAAAACAACTTGAAAAGTCCAATTTTTGCGGAAAACACATTTCGACCCATAATAAATCTGCCCCTAATTGTTGTCAGTCATTTTTGCCATCAAACTCTGATACAATCTGATTGCAGAAGGGCTTTGGTGGTGGAACTCACTACAGGTATTGGACCTGTTATCCAGAATGCTCGGGAACTGGGGTTTTCAGGATAACAGGTCTTTCCAGCATTGGGATCTTCATACCTTAGGTCTATTACAAAATCATCTAAACGTTAAATAATCCCAACAAACTGGTTTTGATTCCAATTAGGATTAATTATATCTTAGTTGGGATCAAGTACAAGCTACTGTTTTATTATTTTTTTTTTTTAAATTTGTTTTTATTAACTTTTTCAAAAAGACATACAAAAGTACAGAAGAAAACAAAAGAAAGTCTTACAATTGTCTACCTAGGGTAGTCAGAGGTTACATATTAGGTACAACAAAGCGATATGCCTGCATTTGCTTCATGAAGAGCAACACAACCATGCCTAAGTCACTGCATGAAATGAGTGAGTAGCAGTGTCAGGCAACTCAAGCCAAGGACCCCATATCTTTAGGAATTTTTCGGGACACCCTCTAGCTAAATACACAGCCTTCTGCAGGGGGAGAATTTCGTTTATTAATCGTTTCCATCGACTTAAAGAGGGGGGGCAAGTATCCTTCCAGGTCAGCAAAATGGCTTTCTTAGCATAATAGAGTAGTTGCAAATAAAATAATCTCTGGCAACGGGGAAAATTAAGTGGTTCAGTGAGACCCATTAGACATAGCTCCGGGGAGCGAATATTCGGTAAGTCAAAGCTAGATTGAATATAATCTAGTACCGACCCCCAGTAACCTTGTATACTAGGGCATTCCCAGAACACATGAAAGAGAGTACCAACCTCCACACCACATTTGTAGCATGTGTCTGGTGTTCCCGGGGTAAATCTTGGCAAGTCGTTGGGGGGTGAGATACACCCTGTTGAAAAATTTATCTGTATCAGTCTATCCCTATTTGAAATGAAAAGTTCTGGAATCTGCTCTATGACACCCTTCCAAGCCTCCTCATCCATAGTTGGGATATCTACTTCCCATTTTAGGCGTAAACGTTCCACATGTGAGCCCGAGGATTTCTGTAAAATAGCGTAAATCCATGATATGGCTTTTTGGAGCCCTGGCTGCCGGAGATATCTTTCAAGCGTACATTGGTTTAAGTCTAAGGGACGGAACCGAAACTGGGCCTGAAAGGCATGGCGCAGTTGCAGATAGCGAAATATCATATTAGATGGTAGCTGATGCTCTGTTTTCAAGGTCTGGAAGGGTTTAAGCTGCCCTCTCTCTACAATATGGGTTAAGTATTTGATTCCCATAGACGCCCAAAGCCCAGAATCGGGAAGCCCCTTAAAATGTTGAAGTTTGGAGTTCTCCCATAAGGGGGTACCAGGCGACCAGGTATCTTGGCGTGGGTACATGCGCTTCATATATAGATTGAAAATTTTTATCACTGGGGTCATAGATGAAGTATGGGGAAAAGCGGAGTTCTCTCCTCTGTACAAATGATTTGCCAGGGCCTCAAGTGAGGTGGCACACGCCGCTTCCACCAAAAGGGCATGATTATTCATATCTACCGTCAGCCACCAGTGAGCATAAACCAGTTGTGAGGCATGGTAATAAAGTAAAAAGTTTGGCAACGCCAGGCCTCCCCCTGATGTAGGGGACTGTAGGGCTGCTAGGCTGATACGGGGGGCTCGATTCTCCCAAAGAAAGGAGCTGGTTATTTTATCCAGTTGTTTGAACCAGCTTTGGGGTATATATGTTGGGGCATTATGTAACATATATAAAAATTTAGGCAGGAAAATCATTTTGACAAGGTTCGCCCTTCCCACTAGGGAGAGAGGAAGGTTGGCCCAGGTCGTAGTTTTCCTGCGGTATTCCTGTAAGACAGGGTCTAAGTTGTTGGGTATATATTCTTTGGGGTCTCTATGAATTATCACACCTAGATACTTAAAGGAGCTAGTCCATTGCAGAGGAGAGGGGGTTCGGGCCAGGGGTGGTATCTGATCGATTGGGAATATTGTAGATTTCTCCCAATTTACTCTAAGCCCAGAGTGAGCACCGAACTGGTCAACCACTTGCAGAAGCCTAGTTAGCGAGGCCCCCGGGTCTGCCAGATATACCAGCATATCATCGGCATACAAGGACACCTTCTCTTCCAGCTGACCTAATCTGAGACCAACTATGCCTGGATCTCTGCGAATCTGAACGGCCAGTGGTTCTATCGCTAACGCAAACAGAAGGGGGGAAAGAGGGCAGCCCTGCCTCGTGCCTCTATGTAGCTCAAACGGTTCTGAAAGGTAGTTGTTGACTTTGACCTGCCCCGTTGGGGATTTATACAGAGCTTTTATCCACTTGACAAATCTGTCCCCCAGACCAAAGCGGGCCAGGACCTCCCACAGATAAGACCACTGGACAGTATCAAAGGCCTTGGCCGTGTCCAAGGAGACCACAACCCTCACTCCCCTGTTATCATGGTGGGCTTGAATATTTGTATACAGACGCCTAATATTGATATCTGTTGCTCTTCCTGGCATGAAGCCAGTCTGATCTGGGCAAATCAGATGCTCTATTACCCCTTTAAGCCTGGTAGCCAAGACCTTGGCAAATATCTTAATGTCTGCGTTCAGTAACGAAATGGGACGATATGAGTCGCACAAGTGGCTGGGTCTGCCCTGTTTTAAGATCACAGTTATCGTCGCTAAAGAGCAGGAGAGCGGGATACTGCCGGACTCAGCAGAATCATTAAAAAGTGAGGCCAGGATAGGGGCCAACAGAGTAGCATTCGCCTTGTACCACTCAAGCGGTATTCCATCCGGGCCGGGGGCTTTATTATTAGGGAAGTTAGCTATTGCGTCTTTAATCTCGTCGGCCGAAATAGGGGAGACTAAGGATTCAATCTGTACACCAGTTAGTTTTGGGAAGGGTGTCAGCTCCAAATATTCTTCCATTGCGGTCCTATCGTAGCAACCTGATTGATATAAGTCCCTGTAAAAAATCCCAAAGGCATTCGCTATTGCTTTAGCGTCTAAGAGCTCCTCCCCGGAGGGTGCAATCAATCTAGGTATGACTGTCAGCTGCGTGGGGTCCTTCGCTAAAAGCGCCAGCAATTTGCCACTCTTATCCCCTCTATCATACCAGGCAGCCCGCCTATTCACTTCGAACTGGGAGTATTTATCGGTAAGCAGGAGGTCTATAGATCTTTGCGCTGCTGCTAAGGCTTGTCTGTGTGAGGGGCTATCTCCCTGAGTCAAGTTGTTCTCAGCTTCCAGTAGGTCCGTCTTGGCCCTCTCTATGTCCCCCTCTACTCTAATACGCTCCTTCTTAATGAGTGAAATATAAGCACCCCTAGTCCACGCTTTACATGCGTCCCAAACTGTTGCTGCTGCTGCAGTATCTGCATTTATTTCCCAATATTCTTTCAGCTGGGGCTGGAAACTCTCTAGTACACATTGGTTGTGAACCCATTTTGGGGCCAAACGCCAAGGGTAAGTCTGCTCAGGGCCTGGGAATTGGAGGGATAATTGTAGGGGTGCGTGATCAGAACACACCCGGGGTAGGAAATCAGCATTTATGACAAGGCGGAGTGCCTCTTGGTTAGCTAAGGCGAGGTCTATGCGGGACAGTGCAGAGGTTGCTACAGTGAAGCAGGAGTACTGCTTAACATTGGGATGTTTGCACCTCCACGCATCTAGTAGTCCCGCTCCTGCTATCCAGTTAGAAAAAATTGAGGAGTCCTGGGCTAAAGGCCTGAGCCTGTCCATGGAAGAATCAGGGACTGCATTGAAATCCCCTAACCACAGAGTCGGGTACTGCCCCATATTTGCTACATGCATTAGTATCTCATCGAGAAGGAGTACAGTAAAAGGGGGAGGGACATACACATTGATGAGTATTAGGCATTGATTCAACAACAGGCATTTTAAGATTACATATCTACCTTTCGTGTCAGTTCGCAGGTCTTCTACTCCCAGACCTAGCCCCTTCCTAGTGAAAATTGCCACTCCCCTGGAGTGCGAGGAGTATTCGGCATGATAAAGGCTGCCCACCCAAGCCCGTCTCAGTGCCAGTACTCTTCTCCCCGTGAGATGTGTCTCTTGGAGCATACAGATATCTGCCCTTGTTTTTTTAAGATAATCTAAAATAATAGAGCGTTTGATGCGGTCATTCAAACCACGCGTGTTCCAAGACACTACTTGTATCGTTTTCTGTCTAGACGCCATGACTATCCATCCCACAGGGACCTAACCTGAATGTTCAGGAGGAGACCTAGGCCATGCTTGAAGCCCTGAGTAATTGATGCGGGTAGAATTGTAAGACAAAGCAGTAAGAAAAACATATAAAACATGTAGATAGGAAGCCCAACTTGAGTCAACAAGTTATCCCCCCCCGGTACCCCCCCCCAACCCGGGGATACATCAGTCCCTAAACAGAGTACAACTTGAACTACTAGGGAATGTAAACCAGTATTTCCCCCTAACTGCAGTAATGCCCTGTGGGGCCTTTAGAAGTGCTGCGCATAAGCTCCATCTAGTCAGTTATTTTTTTTTTTTGGGTGACGAGTGACCAACGTAATTCTGTCAAATGTGGTCCCACCTTTTGGTACAGGAGGAGAAACAGAATATCAAAATAAAACATAGTATGCTAGCCTCGAAGATGCTATGAGTCACAGAGACTGTCTTTTGGTGGTGAGGGAATCCAAAATCAACTCAGTATAAGTCATAAGCAGATGATTGGACCCGTAAACACAAGGGAAGCATTTAGAGAGAGACGGGAAAAAATTCCAAACAGTTCGTTGACATTAAACACAATATACGACCTGACAAAGCTCCATCCTCCGGACTATGGAGTGGGACGTCTGGGAGAGGAAGGCCGATGCTCCAACCACTGGATGATGTCACCCGGGGCATAAAAAAAAAGAGCTTTTTCCCCATCCAGGATCCTCATTTTGGCTGGGTAAAGCATGGCATATTTAATCCCCCGCTCTCTCAATCTGCGGCGAGCCTCAGTGAACGTTCCCCTTTTTTTCTGGATCGTAAGCGAAAAATCAGGATACAGAGAGACTCTCGCATTTTGGAAGGTAATATCGCCTTTTTCTCTAGCAGCTCTTAAAGCGGCATCCCGATCTCTGTAATTAAGCAACTTGAGGATCAATGGCCGCGGTGGTGCTCCCGGAGGCAGACGCCTGGCAGGAACCCGGTGTGCTCTTTCAACCACGAAGTGTTGGGAGAAGGTGGAGGGACCCAAAGTGTCCTGTAGCCATCTTTCAATGAAGTCTTCGGTTTTTGCTCCCTCACATCCTTCTGGCAGGCCCACTATTCTGAGGTTAGATCTACGGTTGCGGTTTTCCAGGTCGTCCACTCTAGAGGCCATAATCGTGTGTTCCCTCTGGAGGTGTTGTACTTGTTGGCCGAGTGTTCCCATCTCGTCCTCCAGCAGCCCAGTCCTGCGTTCCACCTCTGTCGTGCGCTCACGGACTGCCTGCAGGTCCTGCCTCAGGAGAGAAAGGTCAACACGCACCTCTTCAATTTTCGAGGTGAGGGTCGAACTGGTAGCTGCGAGTTTGGTGGTAAGAACCTCTCTGGAGTCCGCGATTGCCTGCAGAAGGAGTTGAGTGTCTGGGGCCGCCGGCCCTGGATCCTGTGGAGCAACCGCTGCTGAACCCTCCAGCTCATCAGAATGGGCCGTGTCGTCACCCTGACTTGGCTCTCGTGATGCTTTTGTGGGTTTTGTATAGCCATCAATCCGTTTCTGTGCAGCTTTTTTTTTCTCCATCTCCTCTCTGCAGGGACACCGTCCCTAGTGGGTTGCTTGTAGTCAGGACTCGCAGTAACAGGTGGGTCAGGCAACACTCACCCAGGATAATATCAGGGGTATGGAGCTAAGGCACAGCGCCTTTGGTTAGTTCATTGTTTCCAGCCACACAGCCCCCTTCAATGTGTGATCTCAACTGCTGGACAGGATACTAGCGGTATGGCCCAGGGGATTGGGTAAGGCAGCCAGGTAAACCCTCTCTCTGCAGGATCAGGATGTGTAGGGCCTGATGAACCTCCCCTGCTTGGCTGTGGTACAATATGCAGGGGGCCCCAGAACACTGACAAGGCTATACAGTGGCTGCTGCGGGCTGTAGATGGGTCCCCAGGGCTCCAGCACCACTCACCCCACCGTCTGATGTCAACCCCGTGTCCACCACGACGTCCCCGAGGTGCTGCAAGAGGAACCGCGCTGATGGTAGGGCCGCGGGCGGGTTCCGCGTTTACGCAAGGCCGCGGCTTCAGGCCTAGCGCTAGGCCGCAACCCGTCCACAGCTTATACAAGTGCTGGGCGGTGCGGGCTTGCAGGAAACGGCTGCCGGATGGTGCCCCAACCCTCCTATAGAGCCCCGGTAGGTGGAGTGCGCGCTCGGTCGGGTGGAGGGGACTTAACTAATGCTGGAGCCCCGGGAGCGCCTCAGAATGCGGCCATCAAGCTGCGTGGTTGGCCACGCCCCCCTCTACTGTTTTATTATTACAGAGAAAAAGCAAATTATTAATACAATTTTGGATTATTTAGATAAAATGGAGTCTATTCGAGACAGCCTTCCTGTAAGTCGGAGGTTTCTGAATAACGGGTTTCCGGTTGTGTTTATTATCTGGTGCCCAGTTTTAAAAGAGAGGGCATCACACATAAGTCCTATACATAAAAGTCCAGAACAAAATCTGAGGTGGCATAAGTAGCACTGATGTAACTGTAATGCTCTGCTTAAAATAAATAATAAAAGAAGCTTGTCTGCTGATTTTAGAGAAGATTAAAAAAAAATCTAATGAATTTTTTTAAACAAAACAATGTAATCTGCTGAAAAAAAAACCCTCTGGTATCAGATCTGTCATTTACCATTTTGTTTTAGTGTCCTAAAGCAGAGTTAATTAACAGCTTTGCTTCTCAGTGGATCAGTGCAATTAATCATTTTATGACTCTTTAAAACAACTTATAATAACCCATTATTATTAGAATTATGGGCTGAATGAACCAAGCAAACACGGCATTGCCATGTACTCTTCTGTAGTAGGTTATCAGTCTGAAAAAAATACTACTGATATTGAATAAGGCGTGTCACTGCAGCACTGGCCAATAAACTACCAATATATTTTATTTCAACCAGCCCCTGTTAATGTTTAATTGGTCATTAAAAATGAATTAAGTTGATTTTCAGAGCGTGATGTAAAAGTGTGCAGTTCTTTTTGAAATTCCATTATGTGTTCTCTTCCATTGCTCTTTTCAGATAATAACTGAATGTTGAGTAGAATGTTTTATGATCTCTCATAAATACATTTGCCAATTCTAAGGGGGTTAGAGTTTTAGAGTTATATCAGCTTTTTAAAACCGCCAAAGGTCTCCGGTTAGAGTTTTAGAGTTATATCAGCTTTTTAAAACCGCCAAAGGTCTCCGATTTAAGAAAAAACTTCAATGGAAAAAACTTGAAAGGCCGAGTTTGGGTTTAACAATCTGAAAACTCGAATTAATCTATTCGAATTTATATCAGTCACGCTCTATGGGAGAGGGGGAAAAAAGGAGAGATAATCCATTGTTTTTTTACTTTTTAATATTAATATTTTCTTTTCATTAGTAATTACAAAAGTGACAAGGATAAATGTGCGACATTGCCTGCTTTAGTTTAATTGTTTTGTTTTATAACTTCACTTAGAAGTACTAGGAACAGCAAATGAACAAAACATTCTGTAATTATGCTGTAATTATTTTTCTGAAATTGTTCCAGAGATCATGCTTGAAAATGGAACTCAAGCTTAGAAGTGCATGCACCTGACAAAGTAAATTAAGTTTTGTCCTTCGTTTCAATCTCTAAAATTAATAGGTGATCGCAGCAACAGGTGTAAATTTGTTTCAAGGCAGGATATTTTCAAAAGTGCATATACTGTTGTGTAAATAACTTAATTCTTCCGAAATATAGTCAACAGTGATTTTTGGATTACTGAAGAATGTTTACTTTCTGTCTTAGTACAAACATTTCTTAAAGCTGCACGTTTATAGTAAGGTTTGCATAGGTATGATATTCTGAGACAATTATCCAAAAAAACAGTTATTCAGGGAAGGCTATCTCCAGTAGACCCCATTATAAGCAAATAATTGTAATTTTTAAAAATCATTTCCTCCTTCTCTAAAATAATGTACAATATCTTGTGCTTAATCCAAGATAATACTTAATACTTATTGGAGGCAAAACAAATTTAATGTTAAATTATTTTTTAAAAGACTTGGGGGGGGGTTATTTATTAAAGTCTGAATTCTAGAAACACAAAAAAATATTATATTATAATATACCCGAGGCTGCAAAAAGTCTGAATCCGAAAATCTTCAACCTGTCAAGGTCCTGTAGAAGTCAATAGCAGAGGTCCTATTGGTAATTTGAAGATTTTATTGTCTGCGCTGGGTTTCGTACTATAATCCGAACGTTTCTGACTTTTCTGCCGACGGATGGACACAGATCTGTTGGGGAGGCCTTTGGGAGGGCCCCATACACAGGAAGATAAGCTGCCTAATTGGTCTAAAGGACCATAATTTACATCTTAAATCTGCCCGTGTTTGACCACCTTTAGTTGTACCGTTGATAATCTGAACGTTTCTGGCTTTGCCCCCGATTTCACAAAAATATTTGGACAGCTGCACAGATATCAGTTGGGGAGGCCTTTGAGAGGGCCCTATACACAGGAAGATAAGATGCCTAATTGGTCTAAAGGGAAAAAAAATTGTCATCTTAAATCTGCCCGTGTATGACCACCTTTAGTTGTACCGTCAACCCCCACACATTGAGCCCCAAAATCATTAACTGAAGAGTTAGTTATTACATGTACTATAAGAGTATTCTGGAACAACTGCTGGGGCTGTCCTGTCTGTGGGCCTCCAGATTGTTGAGGGATGTGGAATCTGTAGTTCAATCACAGTTGGACAGCTACAGGTTGGGCATCATTGTTTCATGCCAATCTCTGTAGCCATACTTGATTGTGAAGGTAATTATTCAAATGTGTCATATCACAGTTAAACATAATTCAAGGGGCTTTTATAAAATGAATCTCCTCCATTTAAGCAACATAAATGTTTTTCACAAGCAATCTGAGAGATGCTCTTACCTCCTCCAACACGCAAATATTCTTCATTTTTGCTGCTTTCTATCTGAAGACATCGTAGGAAAGCATTTAAAATCTGATGCGACAATGCTTCTCCGAAAAATCTATCATGCCCAGTCATGTGGATAATGTAATATCCCCTGTGCTTGGCAGACTGAATCGTTGAAAGGTGTTAACTATTCAATTTTCAACCCTGCTGCAGTTTCAGCAAATAAGTCCCCCAAAAGATTTTTTTGTTTGTTTATTTTTAGCTCATTATTATTTTTTTGTAACCGCTGAATCATAATAATCTGCAGTGGGAAACTTTACTGGTGAATAAAGCTCTGGCTGGATCTATGCATTTCTGTTGCTCGGAATGACAAATTTCATTGCTTCTCAGAGTATTGAGACAAAGCTAGTAATCGATCCTGTGGGGCTACTGAGAAGCTGACTGTGACAGGCCAAACAGTGATTTATAGACAGCTTTCAGGTGTTCCTCTGTTCCCAGTTCACCTTTATTAGGAGACGTAGATTTTCTAATCTTCTACAAATTTGTATCAGACATACTGAGTAGAGTTAGTGGAAAAGGGGAATAGGGTGGGTCGATGAAGGCACCGGATATAGAACATAAATAAGCAGTGACAGAGATTCAAGTATAGGACCTGGAGTTTTTTGGATAACAGATCTTTCCATAATTTAAATCATACCTTAAATCTACTAGAAAATCATGTAACCATTAAATATACCCAATAGACTGTTTTTTCCCCCAATAAAGATTACCGTATATACTCGAGTATAAGCCGAGTTTTTCAGCATCCAAAATGTGCTGAAAAAGTCTACCTCGGCTTATACTCGGGTCAGGGGGCAGTTGCCGATATTGCAGTCACTTTTAATCATTCCTATACCAACAGTTCACTTGGGGAGAGACTGCAATATCCCACAATGCCCTCTGTTGGTTTTATGAAAGAATAACAGTGCGCCCTCTGTTGGTTATATCAAAGAATAACAGTGACTGCAATATCACACAGCGCCATCTGTTGGTTGTATCAAAGAATAACAGTAACTGCAATATAACACAGCGCCATCTGTTGGTTGTATCAAAGAATAACAGTGACTGCAATATCACACAGCGCCATCTGTTGGTTGTATCAAAGAATAACAGTGACTGCAATATCACACAGCGCCATCTGTTGGTTGTATCAAAGAAAAACAGTGACTGCAATATCACACAGCGCCATCTGTTGGTTGTATCAAAGAATAACAGTGACTGCAATATCACACAGCGCCATCTGTTGGTTATATGAAAGAATAACAGTGACTGCAATATCACACAGTGCCCTCTGTTGGTTATATCAAAGAATAACAGTGACTGCAATATCACACAGCGCCATCTGTTGGTTATATCAAAGAATAACAGTGACTGCAATATCACACAGCGCCATCTGTTGGTTGAATAAAGGATTAACAGTGATGGCAATATCACACAGCGCCATCTGTTGGTTATACGAAAGATCAGTGATGGTTTTATGACACACAGCACTCTCTGCCCAATTCTCTGTCACCATCAACTTTGCAAAGAAGTCCGGTCGATCGCTGGGGGAGTCTCTTTGGCGGAAGGTGCGCTGCTGGGAGACAGGGCTGTCAATAAGTTTTCCCAGTTTTTGTAGGTAAAATTAGGTACTTCGGCTTATACTCGGATCGGCTTATACTCGAGTATATACGGTAAATAACGGATTCCAGTACAAACAAATCTAACAAAATAACTGCCTTTTGCACAAATTCTGCATGTAGGCAGACATGATGTCTGGTGATTTTAATAGAGTGAGCTCTAATACATCTTCTAGGCAAATGGAACCCCCCTATAAGATATATTGGAACTAACTGTCAATGAATATCTTACACCCAACACCTGCATGAAGAGAGAATGAGGAGAAACAGATGCTGAGAGAGGAATAGTGAAGTTAAACTTAATTATTTCAGAAACAGTACTTAATATTTCATTTATTGTATTTAGAAAGTTTCTTATTTCAGTATGCTGAAGCTTATATTACATTTTCATTTTCGCGATAGTCCCCCTTTAATAACTGTGCTGATTCTTCCCCGTATCTATATTGTACAATAAAGAAAGGATTGTAACTCATGTATAACTACATTGTAGTGTGGTAGTCCAGTTGTTTTACTCTGTATGCGGCTGCCCTACTTTCCATTATTATTTTCTCCCAGTGACAAATGACAGGCTCCTAACGCTTATTATACATGTCTGCCTCTGATTTCAGGAACAGACTCTGGCTCTAAGAAAAGAAGGTATTGGAGTTGTCTTGGATTCAGAACTGCCTCATCTCATCGGCATCGATGACGATCTTCTGAGCACTGGAATTATTTTGTACCATTTGAAGGTAAAGATCGGAACATCTCTTCATCGACTTCTGTTTGAATTGCCTCTGATTTGAGCTGAATGCCTTAAACAATAGAAATCATTCAATCCGTCCTTTGTTTTTCGAGCACAAAGGTTAAAATCTTTAACCAAAGAAGCCCTCAGAGAATACCTTTTATAAAGTGTTGGAACGACCCAAGGATTGCTTTCTGACTGTGTTTTTATTGACACCACTATGGATATACCACTGTACCATATTAGTACAGTATAATAACTGCCTTTATTTTGTAGGGGGAGCTGGAGTTGTTGATTTTGTCTTCCTTTTCTCTTTGTAAAATAGTAATGATTTGCAAAAAAAAAGTTCAGTTGTCATAGACTATTTTATTACAATTTTATAGTTTCCTTTGAATCTCCTCCTTTTAATTGAAACAGTTACCAAATGATCCACTTGCTTTTACCCCATATGCACCAATTCAGAAATGTTGTTTGCTTTAATATAGAAAAAAAATCTGCCCCTTCCTATATCTTTAGTTTGTGATGCCCAGGCAGCCAACTTACATGCACATAAATCATTTACGTATGCATATCGTATACATAAAAATGGACACATTAGCTGATATACCTCTGATTTTATACCACAGCCTTTGGACACAAACCAAAGCTTTATCATAAAGTTATTCAAGGGTATTAGATTGACTTTAACGTACATATATATGTGGGGGTTTTTTTACATATAAAAGAATATTTTATGACTGTGTTGCTAACAGTGGCCTTGGCTTTAATGGGAAGAAAAGAGCAGTCATTTTCCAAACTATTCTTATTTTTTTTTTCTAGGAAGGGCGTACATATGTTGGAAGAGAGGACGCCGCAGCTGATCAAGACATTGGTAATTTAATACAGAATTGGCCACAGCATGCAACTCACAACCTTATATGTAAACATAATGATAACTTGTTGCATGTATTGCATGTAAACTCTTTAGATGGAATTTATTTTTAAGATGTCAAAGCTTATTGCAGCTAACCTGCATATTTGGGATAGATATGAGCACATGCAGAATTTCCCTATAGCCTCACCAGCTAGGACCCAAAGACCTTTCCTCAATGGGGCTTATATAAGGGAAGAGAAACCATTTTTTTTAAGAAACAGTTAGTTTGGCAAGCTTACAAAAGAGATAGTGATCTCATGCAGGCAATCATTGGTGCTATAACTACTACCCCTCAATGAAGAAACTGGGACAGCCAATACAAGAAATGTGAACTTAGACTGGTGTGAAAAGTGGAAGAAACCTCTCTCTGTCATTTACTACATGGTCCTTAAACTGATTCTGTCATGATTTTTATGGTGTAGTTTTTATTTCTAAAAATTACACTGTTTACATTGCAAATAATTCCCTCTACCATGTAAAATGTAATTCCTAACTCAATAAGGATATATGTTTTTTAGTTGTAATATTGGTGTGTAGGCAGCCATCTCAAGTCACTTTGCCTGGTCATGTGCTTTCAGAAAGAGCCAGTGCTTCACTATGGAACTGCTTTCTGACAGGCTATTGTTTCTCCTGCTCAATATAAATGAAGGAGTTGCAGTGGGACATGGATATGATGCGTTTTGAGTATCCCTTTAATGATAGAGCCTCTCTTCCCCCCCCCCTATCGATTGCAACCAAGACAGAACTCAACATATAACTTAGTTCAAAAGATTGGGGGGAAATATATACAGAGATATACATGAATTACTTAGAATAGTGATAGAAATGTCTTTTAAACTGACCTTGAGGTGAAATTACACTCTTATGTGTCTCCGAATTTTCCCAGCTTCTTCCAATCTGTGCCAGAGGTGTAATTCAGAGACGGGTTCTTTCTCAAATATATAGCTAAAATGCCCTGTAATAAAATCATTCTGGGAAGACGTGCACTTTTATTTAGAAGACTACACAAGTATCATCTGAACCAATCAAATTGCTTCTATTGATATTTCATTATAATACAAGGAATAGATCCATTATTAATTTTATATATGAGCATCCCACATACTATATGCAACAAAGCCCTTATACCCAAACACTGAAAGTCGATCTCCTCCCCACCTTCTATTAAGGAGAGGGTTAACTTAGTGGAAGAAACCATAAAGTTGGAGGAAACTACATCAAATTTTACAAATGATTTCCCTTTTTCTATTATAATAAAACAGTACCGTGTAAACTAAAATAATATAAAATAATCCTTATTGGAAGCAAAACCATCCTATTGGGTTTATTTAATGTTTAAATTATTTTCTAGCATACTTGAGGTATGAAGATCTAAATTACAGAAAGATCCTTTATTCGAAAGACCCCAGGTCCAGAACATTCTGTATAACAGGTCCAATACCTGCACAATATTCACAATGTTTTTATAAAATTTAAATTCTAATACTTTCTGTACTATGCTAAGAAGACTGTACACACTTCTATCCCCCCATACCTCCCGTTTTACCCTCTTCCATAACCTTTTGCTGTTCATATAATAATCAATACATAAAGACTGGTTAAAAAAAAGATGTCAAAAGCTTGAAACACACAGGAACTTTACATATTGAAACATGACAGTAAATATTTTCATATGCCCTTCTGGGCAGCCATATTCATGGATTTCCCAATAAATACTTTACATATTGAAACATGACAGTAAATATTTTCATGTGACCCTCTGGGCAGCCATATTCATCGATTTCCCAATAAATATGGCAATTTCCCCCCAGGAAAGTATTATGAGTAACACATGAAAGCACGACACAACAGTAATTTTGCTGCAATTTACACCAAGCACAGAGAACACTTGTTTTGAGACCCTGAATGAAAACCTTCATGAACAAGCAGTGTTTTACTTGGCTTCTTATACAGTGAAAGTGGGAACTGGGACTTTACAGCCAACGCAATGTTTTTATATAGGCTGCTTTACATTACAGGATATTTAACTGGCCGGTAATATAAACAAAACACCAAAACGCTTTATGTGCCTCTTATGATGTTATTTACCTTAAAATGGCTGTTCAAAATGTCTTTTTCAATTCTTTACTACTCCACGCGAGCTTCTATATCAACTGGCAGACCTATAAAGAAACTCATTTCTTCTAAAGATATTAGACTCTCTGAAGCATGACACCATTTTTACAAGTGCAGATTGAGTGTTTTGGGCAGCATGAATAAAGCTGTACCATCTGTGAGACGTAGCTGAGCATGAGATACACTGAATGCTGGGTCTTCTGGATTATGGATCTTTCTGTAATTTGGATTATCATTTTAAATCTACTAAAAATCATGTAAACATTAAATAAACCCAATAGACTGGTTTTGCTTCCAATAAGGATTAAATATATTTTCGTTTGGATGAAATAGAAGCTACTGTTTTATTATTACATGAAAAAAATTAATAATTTTTCTTTGATACAATTCTTTGGTATAATGGAGTCTATGGGAGACAACCTTCCTGTAATTCAGAGCTTTCTAGATAATGGGTTTCCAGAATGCCATACCGGTACTATATTATATTCTATAGCTTCTCTTCCCCAGAAAGCAAAGTATATGTGAAGAAAAATGAAATAATATGTAAAAATTAGGATTATTTGATTATAGTAGAGTCTATAGGAGATGGGCTTTCTATAATTCTAAGATTTCTGGATAATGGATCCCATACCTGTTTTGATGATGGGGAAAATGTACCCTTTTGTCCATTTTTAATATTAAAATTAGCAATTTGATTATAATGGAGTCTATTTAAGATGGCTTTCCGTCATTTGGAACTTTTTGGCTCATGGGTTCCTGGATAACTGATCCCATACGTGTATAGGAAATACTTAGAAAGTGCATAAATAGTTAGCAGGCCTGGGATTCAAAAAGGCCCTGGCATTCCAAGTACACAGTGGCCCACAGTGGCCCCCAGCAGCCCACTTAATAGTGAGTGTCTATGGCATTTTACAGCAGCCCCTCTGGCATCTGCCAGAGCCCACAGATTGCCAGTCTAGGGCCTGCTAGTTAGGTTCCCTGACAGTCTGAGCATTCAAAAAGAAAAAGATTTCCTGTCAGGGCTCTAATTTGTTAGGAGTCAGGACAAAGCTGTATGCTGAAAGTCCAATTTGCAGTGGCCAAAGGATGAAGAGCAAAAGATCAGGGCAGGCAGCAAATAGTGAAGTCAGGATCAAGCCAGGCGGTCAGGAACCTATGGATCAAGTCAAAATCGCAATTTAGGAGCACCCAGGAACTATACCAAGAGGGAATTGAACCCGGGTCTCTGACATCCTTTTTTTATTGAATTTTTTTCACCAAAACGCCATCTTGAACACGAAGGGGAGCGCTCCTAACATTGCCTCACTATACAAACCTGCTTCAAAATGCCAATATCTCAGAAACCATTTGAAATGTAAAAAGAATGTTTATGTAAACCATATAATTCAAATCAGTATGTTTTCCTTACACTACAAATGCTAAAATAAACTGTTTAAGGTCCAGTTCTTCTTTTACCAGCCTAGTAACAATCCTGGCCATTCAGCAGTAAATCTGATAAAGAGCATCGCTCGCAAAAACCCCCTTTTCACCTCGCTTCCCCACACCAAAAATGTATTTTTGTGCCAGTTCTTATTTCTCACGCCCCCCCACCTTTCTTTCTGATTGTAGTTCTGCACGGGCTGGATTTAGAGAGTGAGCACTGCATCTTTGAGAACCTCATCGGCACTGTGACGTTAATTCCCCTGAATGGATCTCAGTGCTCGGTAAATGGAGTCCAGATACTGGAATCAACGCAGCTGAATCAAGGTGAGAGCTAAAGAAGCAGCATATTTACTTTAAATCTTTATTAGACTTTATTAGACACGCCGTGACTTCAATATATCATTTATTGTGCTGATCCTTTTTGCCAGTTAAGGCTTTTAAGGAGAAGTGACAAGAGGATTAACATTGACTATATTATGGGAATAACTTGAACTTTCATCTTTAGGAGAAAAAAAAAAAGCTGACGCTTAGAATTGAGAGATTACTCTACTAGTACTCGGCATTCATTTCCTTTCCATAAAATCAAGTGTTTTATTCTGAATCCGTAATATTCTACATGATGGTGTACAAAGACTTGCTTTCCAGTAGCCTAAGTGCTAGATCCCCAGGCACTGGAAGATTAAAGGACATGTAAAGCCTACATTTTCCTACCATATATATAAGTTGGGTATATCTTCCCCACCCAAGTCACATCATTTGTACTGCATATACCCCCTCCATTTGCCAGCGCCATCACATTTTAATAGAACAAATAGCAGCTTTCACCCGGTGGCCATTTTCTCTTTGACACATCATCACTAACATTAACATCTGCAAACAGGACATAAATGCTGTAAAGTTCATGCAGTGCAGAATGCAGGTTACACAGGCACAACATACTCTGATAAAAAGTTCTGCTGGGGTTGAGCACTGTAATGGTTAAGCTGAGCTCAGGAGAAGTGGTTAGGATGATAAAATAGGATCAGAGAGCTAGAGTTTCTATGGCAACCTGCAATGCTATCTCTTCATTGGCTGTTAGACCGGAGGGAGTGTTTAGTAGTCTGAGCTGAGAAGAACTGAGCATGCTCATGAGCCAACAGCCAAAGTAAATTTCTGAGAGGGGAGGCAGAGTGGGTTAGAGGAGGAGAAGGAATACTAAGTGATTAAGGGGACGCTGCAGCCTTACTATTAACATTTTAACATCCAGAGTGGCAGGTATGTAAAGATTTCAAAGAGGCTGTTCACTGATTACATTTTTGTGTGTGTGTATGAATTACTGCTCACTTGTAAACATCTTGTTGCTATAGGTTACTAGACCTGGTATAATCATTGCAACTTTAATAACATATTCCTCCCAATGTGTTCAGTGGGAATCATTAGCACCAGTGATTTACAGATCTTTGTTGATTGAAAACGCTCAAGAACGAATATTCAATACAGTGGGAAGCAATACAGGTCATTTTCAGGAGTTGAACATTTCCCCGTTTGCAGGCTAATATAAGTAACAGCAACATAGAAATTTTGGGAAATAAAGCAAAATAAATATAGATTCGTATGTTAGACATCCATAGGGGAAAATAAATAATGTCGTAATGGCCTTTAAATATGTGCAAATTATGAATAATATTTGGGGGAATCGATCCACTTGCAACTTATTTATTTTCTATTTTTCCCCTTTCAGCAGAACATTAGTTTACAATTGTTCCCATTGGAGAGTTCGAATTAGTGTTACGTGCAATTGTTGATTTATTTCGCTCTGCTGTTAGAATTCAGTAGGGTGCAATTCCTTTTTTTTAACAACCAACATGTCATAATTGCTTTTAATTACTAGATCCGGTAGATTTTCATCAATCCATTTATTTGCATAAAAGCTGCCATGGCAACCCAGTTATTCATGTCCCGATTATGACAGATCTTGCTCAGTGCTGGTAGAAATCAATAAGTGGTTTAATGCCGTCATTTTTGGATAATAATATGTGTTATTCTTTATCAGCCTTGATCTTTTTCTTTGTTGTGCACTCTGGGAGGCACATTTATCAAAGGTCGAATTTCGAAATCATGTGCGTTTATAAAAACTCCCATAAATTCGAAATTCAACCAATCAAAAAAAATCTAATTGTTTAAACTCGGATGAATGGAATCGACCCAAAAACTCAAATTCAAATTCGAATTTGACAAACTTTCTCCGAAAAAAACATGAAAATCAGGAAGCTGCAAACAACTCACAATTGATATCTGGATGTCTCCCATTGACTTAAACAGAAATTCGGCAGGTTTTAGGTGGCGAATAGTCAAATTGGAGTTCTTAAAAGGCCAGAGTATAATAAATCTCGAAAATCTAATTTTTTTTTGAAAAACTCAAATTGAATTGGAATAACTCCCTAGTCAAATTTGACAGTTTTGACCATAAAAAAAAATTTCAAATTTTTAATTTTACCCTTGGTAAGTCTGCCCCACAAAGTGGACATGGTAACTCATCAAAACAGCATTAAATGGGTGTAGTTGGATTTAATTAATTTTGTATTCATTTATAACGCAAATGCGAATCATGAAACTTGTGTGTTTGTGTGGGAAGGAAACTGTATAGGATCTGTTATCCAGAAACCCGTTATTCAAATAATTGGAAGGTTATCTCCCATAGACTCCTTTTGTAATTAAATGATTAAAAATGTAAAAACATATTTCCTTTTTTTCTGTAATAATCAAACAGTACCTTGTACAGGTATGGGGCCCATTATCTGGAAACCTGTTATCCGGAAAGCAGGTCGTCGCACCATAGACTTCATTCTATCTGAATAATACAAATTTTAAAAAATGATTTCCCTTTACTTTGTAATAATAAAACAAAAACGTTGTACTTGATGCAAACTAAGATGTAATTAATCCTTATTGGAAGTAAAACCATGCTATTTAACGTTTGATTGATTTTTTAGTACATTTACGGTATGAAGATCCAGATTACAGAAAGATCTGTTATCCAGACAGCCCCAGGTCCCGAGCATTCTGCATAACAGGTCCCATACCCTTACTTGATACCAAATAAGATAGAATTAATCCTTATTGGAGGCAAAACCAGCCTATTGGGTTTAAAGGACAAGGAAAGTCTAAAATAGAATACTGCTATAAATACTGTATTTTGTATACTAAACATAAACATGAACTTACTGCACCACAAAGCCTAATCAAACAAATGATTTATTCTTTCAAAGTTGGTCACAGGGGGCTGTCATCTTGTAACCAACCAGTATCACCTTCCAGCCGCTTCCCAACCGGGTATTGCGGGCTTCCTGCTGGAGGATCGGGCGGTGTGTCTGTGCATTGTAAGAAAAGATGCACGTATATCATCTGTATTGGGCTTTCTCGTTCCTGATGAACAGTTTGGGGGGTTGGTGATGGTGCTGGTAGAGCTACATACATACCGAGGGGAAAAGAAGTCACTGTGCTGAGTTTTAATCCGATAAATTACTCAGAAAGTGACAATAGTTGGTTTTGATTAGTACAGAGCAATAAGAGGGAGCTACTGGAGTCTGTTCCAGCAGGTGCTAGCGCTCGTTTGCCCTGGTATTGAACATACCTACAAAAGTGGACGGTGCTAGGCGAGAGATATGTTACACCCATGCTTTACATGCCCTGAGCAGGACTGCCCGGTGTGTGTGTGTGGAGCGGGCGGTGTGTGTGGAGCGCTTCTTGGAGGACAGTTACCGGACAGTGGCACAGGGCACCAAGAAGGAGGGTTGTTGTATCTGAGGACCTTGTTACTCCAGCAGTGCCAACATCACCTTCCACACGCTGCCAGTAGAAGATGGGAGAAGAAATCGAGTGCCGCACAATGGATTGTCGTCGCCCTGTCGCCTTTTCTGTAGAGGACAGGAAGCGGAGTTTCTGTAAGTTATTTCTTAATAAAGTCTTTGCTATCTTAAAGTTTAATTTGTCTTGGGGTTTTTATTTCGTTCTCTACTAACGAATTTTTTAAAAATACATTTTGATGTTACTGTTTCTTTTAAATGTGTGGGGATCCAAATTACTGGACCCTTATCCAGAAAACCCCAGGTCGCAAACTTTCTGGATAATGGATCCCATACCTGTAGTTGAAAAGGCATTGGAAATGAAATGGGTTATAAGTGTCTTCGTGCAGTATCTCCACAGCATTGTCTGCAACATCAGTGCAACAAGTTCTTGATGTTTTGCCATCAATACGCCTTTAGTATTTCCACGTAACTGTTCTGACTTCTATAAAGCAGTACACTCTATAAAGACGGAGCATTATGCCGTGCATTGAGATTCTGTGCAACGCTTTACAAGAAATGAAGCCTAGCTCATAAAATAGATTCAATAACTATCATGCAAGGTTAATAATCAGGCTATTTTTCTACCTTTAGGGACATATTTAATTGTTTTAGTTAGCTCGCTGTTTTACATTTGTAATTCTGATACCTGCCCGTGGGCATTTTCTTTCCTCTATCCAGAAAATCTTTTAATATGACATTTATCTGAGCTGATATTAGGTCTTTCTTGGAACATTTGAAAGCACTTCCGCAGGCTTGAGCTGTAATTGGGGTATGACTGACAAAAAGATTTGAGTTGCTTGGAGTTCAGTAGCTTGGAAAATCAACAAGTGTATATTAGTCTACTTGTAAGATCTAGTGGCATATTTATCAAGGGTCGAATTTCAAATTTGAAAAACTTCGAAATTCGAATTCAAAAAGACCAATTGAAATGTAATCAAAGGGTGTTTTTTACCTAATAGGTCCGTTTTCGATCGAATTAGAATGGTACGAATTGATTTTTCAAAGTCCAACAATTGATACCAAATGGGTTCTAGGAGGTCCCCCCCCATAGGCTAAAACAGCAATTTGGCAGGTTTTAGATGGCAAATGGTCAAAGACTAATTTTTGAAGAGACAGTACATGATAAATTTCGAAATTCTAATTTTTTTTTTTTTTTCAAATTCGAATCAAATATGGACTATTCCCTAGTCGCAGTACACAAAAATTAGCTCGAAATTAGAATTTTTTTTATTCGAATTTTCACTTCGACCAATGATAAATCTGCCCCCCTAGTGTTATCAATGGGTTTGTTGGGCCATACACACCAGTGCTTACTTTTTCAAATCATGCTCACTTTGTAACTTTAATAACTCGTCTCTCTCTCTCTATTGATTTATCATAACCTTAGTTGCTCTTCTTCGGAAACTCTTTGGATCTGACATTAGTGAACTATAACATAATATAACCAGTGATGGGCGAATTTGTCCCATTTCGCTTCGCCAAAAAATTAGCGAAACAGTGAAAAATTTACGAACCGCATTGAAGTCAATCTGCGTCTGCTTCAATTTTTATACGAACGCCTATGTCCAAATGCATTAAAGTCAATGGGCGTCCGAATAATTTTGACACGCAACAATTTTTATGCGAGCGACTATTCTGACGCGTGCCCAAATGTTTTTGACGCTGCAGATTTTTTGCTTTTTCTCAGCAACTTCGCAAATTTATTCACCGGTGGCAACGTGGAAACAAATAATGTTTTGGGGAGGTTTGGTGACAAATGCTATGGGTGTACTGTTGTGTACCAAGTTCAGGTATGTAATCTGGAAACCCATCCAGAAAGCTCCAAGCTTGTACTTGATCCCAACTAAGATATAAGTAATCCTTATTGGAGACACAGCTGAATAGAATGCTATACCAAGACAGAAACTAGTGTTGGTTAATGATAATTGTTTAGTTTAATTATCTGTTGATTAGTGAGACTCCACTAGACTTCAATGATTAGACTTCAACGTTTTCATACACTGAAAAGGTGCGCACGGTGCAGAAATAACGTAGGAGCAGGCTACTTTGATGTTAATATCCATGATGGAAAGCTTTACCCCCAAAATGTATTCTAAAGCAACAGATCAGTGGTATATTAAAGTACCTTACCAAACTGGTATATATATTTAAGTAAACATTGCCCTTTTTTGCCTTGAACCACCATTTTGTGATGGTCTGTGTGCTGCCTCAGAGATCACCTGACCAGAAATACTACAACTCTAACTGTAACAGGAAGATGTGTGGAAGCAAAAGACACAACTCTGTCTGTTAATTGGCTCATGTGACCTAATATGTATGGTTTGTTTGGTTTGTGTGCACCGTGAATCCTAGGGGACGCCCCTTAGTTTTTAAAATGAAATTTTCTATTTAGGATTACCCAATGTCACATACTACTAAGAAGTATATTATTGTGAAAATGGTTTATTTACATGAAGCAGGGTTTTACATATGAGCTGTTTTATGCAATATATTTTATAGAGACCTACATTGTTTGGGGGGTATAGTTTTCCTTTAATGCAGCATTCCTTCAGCACATTTTGTCATTTTGAAGACTGTCTGATGCATACATATATACCGTATTTCCTTTTTTTCTGAATTCACATTTTAAGTAATTATATGTCATAATTATGTTCCATTTTTATACTTTATAATTTCTCATAAGCCTACTTCTAGTCAAAGAATTTTTTTATATTTTTTTTTGGTAGGGCTTTTGGTTGTTTGTGCTTTAATATTATTTGAAGCTTTGCTGAACCCGGTAAACTTTGATCTTAAGCTGGCCATACATGAAAAGATTAGCCCATTGGGCAAGGTCTCCAAATGAGCAGATCTCTCCCGATATGCTCACCTTGAGGTGGGCGATATTGGCTGCTCCAATCGTGGCCCTATGAACGATCGGATCACAACGCCGGTAATGAAGGCTGTGGACACGAGGACCGCATCAACAAACCAATACTGTTAGCCTGTTTATGGCCACCTTTAGTTTGGACAGACGAGATATGCCCATATTTTTTCCTCAGGATTTTCAAGTCTGCCCGATTTTCACCCCAATATACGTTGGGGAAGCTGTTGGAGTGCCCCATACACTGGCCAATAAGTTTTCCATTTGGTCTATTTGCAGCTTTTATTAGCCTGTGTATGGCCATCTTCAGTTTGGACAGACAAGAGATATGCCCATATTTTTCCCATGTTAGTAGTGTGAGATTTGATGTAGTAGATATTAATGCAATAACCTCAATGAAAGTAGATCAGTCTAGGCATCCCCGTTTTAGCTCATACAGTACATTATAGAAGTAACTAAATTGTAAATCTTCTACACACAGAGTAATTGGTTCAATCTGGTTGAACAAGTCCTGCGTGCCACCTATGTAAATGATGGTGTGTTACATATACAAGAATGGAATTGAGCTCATTGTTTACTCTATTTATTTCTATGTTCATCTCATGTTTCCCATTTTCCATCTTTTATTATGATTCTGAGTTAAAATCTGAGCACACATTTTGTAATATATATATATATATATATATATATATATATAAATAAATAAATGCATTGCTTATTTGGTTTATACTTGGTTTATATTTATGTGAGATTTCATGGACTTTATTTTATTGTTTTGGGATTGATGTTTCATTTGGCTTTGGAAGATAAACCTAAATTGTTTAATACACCTACTCTTGATAAATTGCTTTCTTGCCTGATTCTGAAATAGCTCGTATATTTCTAATCTTGTTGCCCTTTTGGTAAGAGAAAGAAAAATACGCTGTATTGTTCCAGATTTATGCCCTCTGTTCTTGCTAAATTCCACAAAAGCACTTTTCAGTTTCAGTCATGGCGTGGATACAGTAAATATTTTTGTTTAGTAAATAAAACAAAAACTCCATGCACAATTGTATAAATATCACAGCATTTTCTTAGGGCCACTGTGCTGTCTTAGAGGTGCAACAGCTCTGTAAATAAGAATATGTTCTGCTCTGAACTTTGTCACAAGGATTTTTCCTGCACTTTCCTTTTTTTTTTTTTTAAAACCCACATTCTGCAATTTCAGCAGATAATTGTTTTAATTTACTTTTACTACAGGTGCAGTAATTTTATTGGGTAGGACCAATATGTTTCGTTTCAATCATCCGAAAGAAGCAGCTAAATTGAGAGAAAAAAGAAAGGTAAAGGAAGTCTTAATTATACTGAATGGTCTGAATTTTTGCTCCATAGTGAACAGATTAAACGCCGGAATGTAATTATATGTTTTGAAATGACTGAAATTATCTACTCAACGAAACAATGGCTATGAGTTTGGGAAGTAAAGTGGGATCTTAATGTTTCTAGATCATCTTCTATAAAGTAAAATTATAAACTGAGGGGAATTCAACGTATGAACGTTTTTCCACAAATTTGTTGTTGAGTTTGTGGATTTTTTTAAAAAAGATCTATAAATTTGAGATGTATTAAGTGTAAAAAACACGAAAATGACTAATCCAAAACTTCACAGGTAAAAGTTGTCAAGGTCCTTTGAAAGTCAAATGGAGCTGCGCTGATCCTATTGGGCCGCTTTAAATCAGTTTGGACTTTTAGAGGTTTTCATATTTTGTGTTTGCTAAGTATTGTCAGAAAAACTACATTTTTTAGAGGTTTTCGAGGTGTTTGTATTTTTTAGCACGTTGTTCATCGTAATTTTCCATTCGTACTTTTTTTATGCAGATTTTTTAATAAATTTCATAACATTCTTAGTTATGAGTTTGTGAGTTTAGTCGTGGTTTCAAAAATCTCTAAAATCACTAACATTCAATCTTTGGCAAATGATTGTCTTTTGAAATGATTTTCATGTTGACCATTTTTCCTCTTGTTTCAGAGCGGCCTACTTTCTTCTTTCAGTTTATCAATGACAGATCTATCCAAGTCTTGTGAGAACCTTTCAGCTGTAATGCTTTATAATCCTGGGTAAGAAAAAAAAGTTATCTTTGTTTCTCAATATAGTGCATATTAAGTAGATAGCTGGATAATAGTGGCTTTAGAGACAGAGTCAGTGGGTCTCATCAAACTCACTTGGACAAATTTATTGACAGCATCCCAGGCAGCAATTGACTAATATATACAGACGTTATCTGCCAGTGGATGGCTAATTAAAAAAAATGTTTCCTCTCTCTCCTAAGAGTCTGTACTGGTGTTGTTGTGCATTTTGTTGAGTTAGTCATTTTCCTGTTACAACACGTAACAGACAGCTGCCAAGAGGATCCTTGCATGCAAGAGCAACAATAAACTTTTGTTGTGATGACCATAGGTAAGGTTGAAATCATCCAATTAGCCCCACCAAACCTGTGCAGGTGTGGTCAGCTTGTGTCTCGGCAGTTAATACGTTATTGGGGAGAAAGGGGTTTCTGGTGATCACTTCCATTGTTTTGATTGGTCTAGTGTACTTGACACAAAATATGGAAGCAATAATGCTGATTGTGAGGAGGTGGCTAAGTAATTGTTTAGTCGTTTACTACTTGGGGGTGCCAAATGTTAGGCACCCCCAAGTGAATGTATTTACTTACCTGAAACCCACGGGCCGGTGCTCCTATCAGTAAAAAAACTGCTCCGGGCCTGTGTTATTCCAGCGAGCACCACGGAGCACTTCTCTTCCGGCTTCTTATTTTTTCTCACGGCTGCGCATGCGCATTAGAATGAAGAGCCAAAGTTTTACTTAAAAGTTGGCTTTTTCATTCTACTGCGCATGCATCTGCCCCAGGAAATTTGAAGAAAGAAGAAGCCGGAAGAGAAGCGCTCCATGGTGCTCGCTGGAATGACCCCGGGCCGGTGCAGTTTTCTGCTGATAGGAGCACCGGCCCGTGGGTTTCAGGTAAGTAAATACATTCACTTGGGGGTGCCTAACATTTGGCACCCCCAAGTGGTAAACAACATTCCTTCTCCTTTAATATTTGAATTAAAAGTATAAGTATGCCTTTTATTTTGAAATCCCTTAAAATTACAGCCCTCATAATAACATACCTTTTCCCCTCCATTTAGTCTTATTTCGTTTATCTACCACAAGCAGCTAAACTGCAGCTCTTTTGGTTACTTCCTTGACTAGCATGGAGCTCCACCCCTTGTGTGCTTCTTCTCTCTCCATTGGAATAGAGGCAGTAACTATGCCCAGTAGGCACCTCTTTGAAGTCTTTATAGTTGGACAGAGAAGGAGAGCTCAGGGGGTGGAGCTTCACGGTAGACAAGGAAGTAATCTAAAAGAGCTGCAGTTATAATAGAGAAACGAAATAAGACTAAATGGAGGCAGAAAGGTATGTTATTCTGGGCGCTGTTTAGAATAATTTTAGCGAGAGAGAAAATAACGAGAGAGAAAAAAGTTTACTTGTATTTAAAAATGCTGTCAAAATTTCCTGATCGACTGTTTATTAGAAGTATGTTTAGTGATTATTTATGGTAGGCAATTACCTGCTTAATTGTAATGTCATACTGTAAGATGATAGATGATACATCAGTCAGAGTATATCAGCAAGACGTATCGGAGAGATACAAGGAACAAGCCCATTTTAATGACCTGAACAAAACCACACAGGATAAAAAAAAAAGCTGGATATTCACAATGAAAGATATAGCCAGGGTCACTCGGGAAAACAATTCTTTTTTAAGGACCGGGACTATTTCTTGTGGGAATAGACAACAGTATTAAGTGGGTAGGGAAATAATAGAATGCAAGCTGTTAATATTACCTTTGTATTTATATAGATGGTCAGTAAAACATTATTTATTCTGCATGTTTTGTTTATTTAAAATCTGCATTTAATTATTGCTTGTCAGAGCTGGAATCCTTATTCACAGACTAGTTATTTCTAGCTCAGTAAGAAAGCAACACAAAACAGTTAGTGCTGTAAATGGTCGGTATAACATGCCTGTAAGAGAGAGAGAGAGAGAGAGAAAAGGGATGAAGCAGGTTCATGCTCCAGCAGCAAGTACATGCTTTGAAGGATGCTCTGCAGGTTTGAGATGTGGTTACTTTTGTGCTGAGTGTAGATGAACCGCACCTCTCACCCTTTCCACTATGCTTCCTACGGTCCTACTTTTGTGCTGAAGCCAACTTTCATTGCTTTGCTGGTAACCGGTCTCCATAACATGTTAATATTCATGATACCTACTTGATCATGTATGTCATTGTTCATGTGTAAATGTATACACATTTACAACACCATACATAATCTAAGCAAAAGCACAAATGTACATACAAGGGGTTATTTACTAAAATCTGCATGTATCTCATATTTTATTAAAAAAAAAAAACACAACCAAACTCGATTTTATCTTATTTATTAATAAAAAAAAAAACGATTTAATTGGATTGCGGAAAACTCAAGCAAAAACCCGAATCACACAAATTGTCAGGATTTTTTTCCGAATTGCTCGAATTTTTCAGGCTTTTTTTTTTTTTCCGAGTTTTTGCCCAAAAAAACCCCCAGAAAAAGACTGATTTTTGGGCTAAACCCAGCGCAGACCACAAAAACTTGAAATTGGGATAGGTGCTCTCTCATTGACTTATACAGGGCCTCAACAGGTCTGTGATGGCGGATTTTCGGATTCAGGCTTTTTGTAGCATCGGGGTGTAATAAATCTTGAATAAATTGAGGTTTTTTTCCTCTAAATATGTGAGTTTTCTAGTGAACAATTTTTTTTTTTTTTTTCGAGATTTTAACATTTGAATTTTAATAAATAACCCCCACAGGTATGCGATCTGTTATCGAAAACTCATTAGCTGTGGATTACAGGAAGGCCATCTCTCATCGACTCCATTTTAATCAAATAATTCAAGTTTTTAAAAAATGATTTGCCTTTTGTCTGTAATAATAAAATAGTACCTTGTACTTGATCCCAACTAAGATAAAATTAATCCTTATTGGAAGCAAAACCAGCCTATTGGGTTTATTTCATGTTTACGTGATTTTCTAGTAGACTTAAAGTATAAAGAACCAAATTACTGAAAGACCCCTTATCCCTAGGTCCAATGCATTCTGGATAGCAGGTCCCATACGTGTATATTATACTGTACCATATATTGCACTTCATGCTATAGGTTTTCCTGAATACCATCCTTTACTTGATCAGATTATAGCAATTGTAGAATGATAAGAAATGAAAAAAGGGCTGTCTATGAATTTTTACCTAATGTACACTTGGTAAGAACTTAAGTGACGTATACAATGACTCTGAAAAGAATAGCAACCTCAAAGTGCGCAACATGGAATTACTTTGGAGGCTCAACATGGAATTACTTTGGAGGCTAAAGAAAACAGTTGTGAGCATTTTGGAAAAGCCAAAATGTAGTGGTTCAACAGGGGTTTATGTGGCAAATTACTAGGCACCATTCTGGATAACCGGTCTCATACCTGTATAATTTATGCCTGACTGATATCTACAAATTAAATAAGTCCTTGCTATAAGATGTGTTGATATCGGGGAATGTGGTCTGACCCAACTTTATTATCACTTAATAGTTCAAAGTGCCCAAAACTGCTCCGCCTTCCATAAACCTAGCATTCTCTACACGTCTTTGGGGGAATGGGTGTGGTTGAGTAAATCAAGTAAGTATAAGCTATGAACTTGTAAAATGTATAAATATATGGAGCGAAAAATCGAATGGGGCAGAAATAATGCTTTTAAAGCTTGCGTTTTTAACATTAAAAATACAATAAAAGGAGTTGTACATATGACATCAATATATCTAAAATGAAATAGTTGGATGTGGATCTTGATAAGAAAAAAACAATTGTGTGGATCATGAGGATTTAAACCATGTAGCCACTGTTATCAAGATGTTGGAATATGCCTCACTTTTTAAGTATATGCATGGAAATTGTGGTGCTTATTATACAAATGCAAGCCAATGGACTTTCATGGTCTACAGCCAGTGTGTTTCCCATTGATGATACTGAAAAGTTCTAGCACATGCTATAGCCCTAAATCTGTGTATCCACAAATAGGAATTGTTCTCCCTCTTACCATATTTATGGTCAAAGGCTTAAAGGGGACCTGTCACCCAAAAAAAAAAAAAAAATATTCAAAATCCTATTTTATCACATTAGTCAAGAAAAATTAACCTTAATTACATTTTATAAATTATTTGAATCTTGTTTCCTTTTGTCTGGGAATTCATAATTATAGCAAGCAGGCAGGAATAATTATAGCAAGCAGACAGAATCTTGTTTGTGCACCAGAATGGGGAACCTGATGTCCATCCCCATGCCCTGGCTACACAATTAAACCATGAAGATAACAGGGGAATGTGTGGAGAGCAGTGACATCTAGGAAGTGCTGAATGGAAAGTGAAAGTAATTGTCTGCCCCGCCTTTATGTCTAGGCATAGAGGAGGGGCAGACGATATTTGATTGACAGCTGAGATTTTTATATGAGCTTACAACAGCTTTGAATGATTTAATAAAAAATAGAAATTGGATTTTGTGTTTAATTTGAAAAGCACTTTTTTTATACAGATGTTTTTTGTCTGGGTGACAGGTCTACTTTAAGGCAATGGCAAATAGGGAGTTTAAATTGACACAGGTCTCAAACGTGGAACCGTTATCAGTCAGAATGACCTGTGATGGAAACCACTATCCATTGAAGGGGAATTATTGCAGACACTTATGCCAGTGGGTCAATATCATTTCAACATTTGGAAGCATTCCTGACTAATACCCACCGACTAGCACAACTGTTGGCCATAGACGGCATGGTTCCATTCAAGGCAATATAAAGCATTTGCTCATAGAGAAGGGAGTTTTAGACACCATGGTTCTCTGAGCCTTGCACGGCTGTATCAAATCATCTTTCCAACTCAGTCTTGGCTTGTTCTTAAGCTTACAATAGTGATCATCTGAATGCTATCAGACTGCCTCACTAGTCAGATGATGTTCATTGTGTCTCCTCCTAAATGTTCTCGTAAAATCAGCAAACTAACCTTACCTAGAGTGAATATACCCTTAAGAAAGAATTTATTTTCTGTCCCCTGAAACAGTGAAAATAAGCTACTTTAATCAGACTTGACTTTGGCAGAGAAATAAATCTCTACAAGATCTATAGCTGAAAACATCCCAGCGAAAAGCCAGGAGCATCCAAAAGCATATGAATAAATATTTCCAAGCGAGAGTTAAAGGCTGTGTGTAATATGTCACAACAGCTACAGGGAACAAACAGATCAATCTAGGACCTGCAGTAGGAAAGCTAATGCAATAATGCTGAAACGAAAACCTTCAAACTTATATTGTTTGAGATAGACACATCTTATGAAGTTCTGTTGCCTGAATGATTGGTTGGTTCTTAATCCATTGTTTTTTTCTACATCATCATAAAACACTCTTTTATTAAGATACTATTTGTGAGCATACTTAAAGTGATAGTGACACTTTCCACATTTATCAGGATTTATCACTTTGATGAGCTCTTTCATGAGAGACACACTACTGCAGATTGCAACCCCCCCCCCCCCCAGCTTCCCTGCATACTCCTGTTACCGATCCTTTAGTAGAACCTCTCTCCAATGCCTCAGAAGTTGAAGTCGGGCTTCTGGAGGCAGTCCAAAGTTTCAGTAGACTGCAGACAAATGTAAATAATGCCCCAGCCTATTGTGAGTTTAGCCCACCCTCAAAGCAAAGCATTGACTGCTGGAACATTGGGCTAAGGAGTCCGTCTCCAACGGGGACGGGGGTACAGAGTTTAACATGGAGGCAGCAGAGAGTTTATTAAAGGGATGGTGACATGTTTCTGATGAAAGTGAAATGTGTCACTATCCCTTTAAATATGAGATGAGATAAAATATCAGATGAGACTAGCTGAACTTAATTAACTAAAAGTGTCTTACTTAATAGTCCCTATGTCAGACATAATGAAATATGGCAAGCCATGCAAGTGTCCCTGTAGCATTAATGCATTTGTTGAGGTTGGGGCCCTATAGTGAGATCTGGCTGAAGTTAAATGTTAGTAGGGTAGGCAGAGAGTCCTGCAGAGGGTCAGTTACCTGCAAAAAAAGCGGGCACCCTGCGGAATGAGGGGAGGATTTTCAGGTGCGGGTATAGCCACGGGTTGGGTTGCGGTTCTCATCTTTTAAAGTTTTACAAAACTTGTTTCTGTCCCGCCCACTTTTGATGATGTCACTTCTGGTTTACAGCACCATCACTTCCTGTTTAATGGTGGTCGGCGGGTTGTGGGTCGGGTTGCGCATAAGGCAGTTGCGGGTTCCGGTAGTGGATCAAAGTGGGTAAATATGCGGGTTTGGGCTTTGGGTTGCGGGGACGGGTCAAGTCCGGGTCATAAAAATTGGTTCAGCGCAGGACTCTAGGGTAGGCCCCTATGCTTAGGGTAAGGCAGTTTCTTAATAGGTTACATTGTCACAATAATCAGTTGCTATCTTAACTGTAATTATGGGAACAGATTATATTTTATTGTTTTAAACATGGAGTAGACCCTACCTTAAGCTCACATAGCCATTGTCTTTTTAACATTAAAATGAACTATGATGCTTGACTAGCCTGATGGACCAATCCGCCTCCATTAGACATGCTTTTTTTGTCATTTTAAACACTTTTTTTTAAAATTTCAAACCTATGTTTATAGCAAAACAGTTAATGGATACTAGTTAATTTGCTAAAAATAATTATAGCAGTATTACCCGGAATGGAACATTTTTAGAAGAAAATAGGGGTCTTTCACAATGCCCCACGCAGTTTGAAAAAAGGCCAAAATCATCTCTTACACCCCTTAGTGTTCATGCACTTGTGCCCCCAAGGGTCAAGAATGATCCCGAATTTCTTAAGCAGCTCTGTTGGACTTTGGCATTAAGTCCTAAAGTTCTGGTTTCATATTAATACAGGATTAAATACAGTGCAATACAAAGCAATGTCTGATTACATTATTTCATTTTTATTCATGATTATGACCCAGGGAAGGTCAACAGTTCTATAAATCAAATGTTCTACTGTTGTGCGTTTTCGGTAATTACACTGAGAAATGTTTATATCCATCAGTTTCCAACTTTTTGTTTAGAACTGTAATCACTGCATTTCACAAAATAATGGAAAGGTTGAAAATCGCGGATGTTTGTATTTAATAATAACTAGAACATCTTGGCAAAGTTGATTTTAGTGCTTCATCGTGTTTATTTTGCTATTTCAAATATCTAGCTCACCTTTTAGGATGGGTTGACAGTAGGGCATCTTATTTATTTAGAGCTAAAGACTAAATACATTATAAAGTGACCCAAACTGCATTTATTAAGGTTAATTGTGCTAATTAGATTCCATTCTCCCAGGATAAGCAGAAATGCTATCATAAATGGTGTTAGTATAGATTACTGCATGTTTGTGATATGGATGAATCTTTGGTTATTCAAGTATGTGGTTTTCAAGCAATTTGTATTAATTTTCGGTGATTTATAAAAGAAGCGGGTGGAGGGGCATCAGAAAATTACCAGTGTTCAGAACAAGAGGTCACTTATATTTACAGCAAATGAACAGCTATAAGTAAACTATCTGCACATATTATTTAGCATTCTAAATGAAATAAAACCATAACTTACTGTGTACTATGTGTTTTCTGTACCCACATAAATCTACATATAAATAAAAAGGGAAAGGGCTACGGATATGGCATCAGTTATCCGGAAACCTGGTATCCAGAAAGCTCCAAATTACTAGAAGTTCATCTGCCGTAGACTCGATTTCAATCAACTAATTCCCTTTTTCTCTGTAGTAACAAGACAGTAACGTTTACTTGATCCCAACTAAGATATAATGAATCCTTATTGTAGGCAAAGCAATCCTGTTGGGTTTATTTCATATTTAAATGATTTTCTTTTTTAGTAGACTTTAATTATGGAGATCTAAATGACTGAATTTTCCTTATCTGGAAAACCCCAGGTCCCGAGCATTCTGCCCCATAATTTATCTGCGAAAAACATAAAATTAGAAAACAAAATACTATGGAAGAAATTCTAGAAAAAAACAAAACACGAATTGGCCGCTTTTTTGCCCAAGTAATTGGTTCTGATGTAGCTAGGGTTCAAGAGCTATTGTTGTACCCAAGTTAAACACTTCAATGCACGTCTTTGTGTGAATAGCACTATTGGGGAGCAAATGATATTCATGGCTAAATATCTGGCTCGGATATCCAGTTGTATGTATATGTAATTTAGCCATGTTAGTAGCAGAAACCAGTGAAAAGACAAATATAGATTAAAACATGCAGCTATGGTGACTACAGTCTTCAGGAGATGATATTGCCAGACCAATCCATACATATTCTAAAACAGGTATGGGATCTATTATCCAGAAAGCTCCAAATTACGATAAGGCCAGTTCCCATTTTATCCAAATGTTTTAAAATATCTCTGTAATAATAAAACCGTACATTGTACTTGACCCCAACTAATGATAATATCCTTATTGGAAGCAAAACCAACCTATTGGGTTTATTAAATTAATTTCTAGTAGACTTCAGGTATGAAGATCCAAATCACAGAAAGATCCCTTATCCGGAAAAAACCCAAAGCATTCTGTTTAATAGGTACCATGCCTGTATGTAGATTATGCAGAAAGAGAATCTTTTCAGATGCGTTCATGTGTTGCCTAAAATTTGCTTTATGACTTTTTTTTAATTTCTTCTCCTCCTGTGGGTGATTTATAATTTGTCTTTAAATGTCATTTTCTTTCTTTTTTACTTATTCAATTGACCACTTTGTGTTTTCTCTCTACCTCTGGTGGCAGCCTTTTCCCTGTAAAAGGACCCATTTGTTTAAGGTAGAGAAACTCAATTTCTTTGTATTGATTGCCATGTCTGAATGTTGTGAACTTGCAAAGACTCTGCTAATCATTTATCTGTCTTATTTAACATTACCACTTAAATAGTTTCTTCTAAGAAATTCATTTACATTTAAACTTTCTAATAGATGTGCCCAGCAGCTGGAAACCCAATTAGTATCCTCGGTCAAACCATTTTTCATTTCTTTGAAACGGAAACAAAACCGCTTGTTGTTAACTTTCCATGAATACATTTTCCATGGTCTACATTCATTTCATGGCCTTTAATGCATATTTGCTGTTATAATTATATGTGTTCTCTTTTGTTACTAGACTGGAGTTTGAAAGGCAGCAAAGAGAAGAGCTGGAAAAACTGGAAAGTAAAAGGTACATTTTTTATATAGGTACATAAAGCAGCAAGGTTTTATATATATATATATATATATATATATATATATATATATATATATATATATATATATATATATACTTACTTGTATGGTGTCAAGGCACCAGTATCTCCTTTATTTTTACGTTCTTGCGCCATTTATTATAGCAAAAGATTTGTTTTCTCGAGACTACAACAAACAACTCACACAACATTGCCTTGTGCCTCTCAAAACAGTTGCATAATATATCAGATACATATTCTTTCATACCCCTGATGAGTGTGTGCCTTATTGGCTTTAACACTATTAAATGTTCCAGAGGTTTAGATGACATTTAAAAAACACTACTAGTATCCTATTTAAAAATAACTGGCCTCCCTACACATTTTTATTCAGAAAAGTACACCAGGTAAAAATAAATATACCTCTTATAGACATAATTGCTATTTATGTATGCACTTCAGCAAACAGAAAAATAGGACAAATGAACAAATAAAATATATAGTTTTTAAAAAACGCTTGTTGATCTCAAGATCACAATATAAATGTACTGAAACTGTTCATAGCCAGTGGTACTGAATAATAAATGGAAGCACAAGGAATAATAGATACTACCAGCATGAACATTAAGGAATATAAAATGATACAGAGCTGGATGTAGATTGACATTGCTAGTCATGCACCAGTCATATAAGGCATAATAGGATATTGAGAAAAAACATTGAGACTGGAATGCTAAACATGCAGAGGCCGCTATTGGGATTTACAATTCCACGGGTGCAATAATATATGAAATATAGCCAATTACCTGAGCAACATTTTTCCTGTGGCTGATATATTGCACTAACCTTTTGGTCAAATATCCCTTTTCTGTCTCACTCAAAAAACTGTTCTGTGCTCAGCCCAAGTTCTTTGTTTGTATCCTCCTCTTGTTCAGCATTACTGTGTTCTGCTAGGTATATACTGAAGTCATTGAACCAAATACTTAAATTCCCACAATGCTGTCTACTAGTGATGTGCTGGTCGAGAAAAATTCAACTTGCACCTGCCGCCTCCCCTCTATGTATAGCCCCGCACATCTCCTTTCCGATGATGATGCAAAAGGGTTGCAGTGGTCCGTGCTTGAGGGTATAAAAAAGAGTGGAGGAAGACGGCAAAGTAAAGTCATGGGCTGGGACAGCAGAAAGAAGAGCTCAACTCGTACCTGCCTGTGGCCTGCAAAGGGTTTGCTGAGGTTGGCCTGAACCCGCTGGGTTTTAATTTGGAGGGGTTGAACTTGATGGACTTTGTCTTTTTTCAACCCGATTTAACTATGTAACCTGCGGGTATTGGGCCAGCCACACATTACTACTGTGCACACTACTATCATTATATGAGGTTACCTTGATTATTTATTTTTTTACAGGTCAATCAGAGATGGTTGGCATTCTGTGAATTGGAGTCTAGGGGGGTATATTTATCAAAGAGTGTAGTTAGAGATTGCCACAGTCTTTTAGAGTGAAATTCCGCCACCCATTGATAAATAATCTTTCATAAATCCCATAGAAATGAAGTGGCGGTATTTCACTGTGGCGACCTCTAACTTCACTTTTTGATAAATATACCCCTAAGAGTTTGTCACCCATTTAATACTACATCTGTATATATCTGTTTTTTTAACATGAACTAATTTACGTTTATATCATCTGAAGCAATGTCATTATATTTTGTACTACAGAAAATTAATTAAAGAAATGGAAGTGAAGCAAAAATACGAAAAAGCAGAACTGGAAAAAATGCAACAAGAAGTTGAATCTCAGCGTAAAGAAACAGAAATTGTTCAGCTGCAAATTCGTAAACAGGAAGAAAGTTTAAAACGCCGTAGTTTAGACATTGAATCCAGGCTGAAAGATTTACTAGCTGAAAAAGTAAAATTTGAAGAGGAGAGGTTGCGAGAACAAGAGATTGAACTGCAAAAAAAGAAACAAGAAGAAGAATGCTTTATCAAAGTTCAAGAAGAGCTTCAAAGACTTCAGGAACTTCATAATACAGAAAAGGCTGAGAAAATGGAAATATTCAGAGAACTGGAAAAACTTAAAAAGGAGAAGGATGATCAATACTTAAAATTAGAAGCAGAAAAGAAGAGGCTAGAAGAACAAGAAAGAGAACAACTTAAGCTTGTGGTCCGTCTTGAAGAGCAGCTTCGGGAAAAACAAGAAATGATTCAACTATTCGAAAGAGGTGACGTGTCAAGGTTAGAAGAAGAGATTGTTGTTTTAGAGGATGTTAGAGAAGATCTATTGCGGGCTAAAGAAGCCAGATCAGAGGGGGAAGGAGATCCAGAAGAAGTTGAAAAAGCAACAAACAAATACACGGAATATAAAAGAATGCAGTTGGAGCAGCTATCGGTCTTAGAAGGGGATTTACACAGACAAACTGATTGTTTGGAAAAGGAAATCAAAGCTGATCATGATACTCTTTCAAGACTATGTATTTCAAATGTAGAAAACGGAGAACTGCACAAGACAGAAGAGGAGTCTTCCATAGTCACACCACAAATAGCAGAAGAACTGGAAATGATACAACAGACAGAAAACAGAATTCACTGTAAAGAAAGACAGCTTAATTACTTAAAACAAACTCATTTACCTGCCGTATTAGATGAAAAGCAGAGGGCATCTGAGATACTTAACAGTGGTTTGCTTGGGTTGGATAAAACATTGTATCAGATTGAAAAGGAGATTGAAGAAAAAGCTGATCAGCTTCACCAGTTCAGGGCAAGCAGTGACCAGTTACAACAGCTACAAGAAACCTTTGAATTTACCACTAACATTGCCCGGCAAGAGGAGAAAGTAAGGAGGAAGGAAAAAGAAATTCTTGAATCAAGAGAAAAACAGCAAAGAGAAGCCCTAGAACAAGCTGTTGCTAAGCTGGAGAGAAGACATTCTGCACTTCAGCGACATTCAACTATAGATGTGGAAATTGAGGAACAAAAATGCAAACTTGCTGCTTTGAAAAACAGCGAGGAACAGGCCGATCTGCAGGCTACATTAGAGGCAGAACAAAAGGCTTTGGAGCAAGACCGAGAGAGGTGAGCATTATTCCATCAAATATTGCATTGTTACTTTTTCTTCTCTCACTTCTAAATTATGTGAAGCCGTTGCTAATGCATTTATTAATTTCTTGTAACATTTCTGCAGAATCGCTTATTAATATTTTTATCAGAAATGGGTTCTTAGAAATAAATGCTCACTGCCTTACTTTCATATACAGCAGTTCATTATGAATTGGTTCCTTGCGTAGGAGAACCTGTTGCATTATCTTTTATATACACAGTATTAACAGCAAAAACAGTAGTGATCACCTCTAACATATATTTACAAAGTGGGGAAGCTGCAAGGATGTGACTACATAAAGAGAGTAATATTTATCAGTAATGGAGTGAGGAATCCTGCAAGTTTCTTAATTATTCATTTGTTGTGGTATTCTTCAAAAAAATATTAACATTTAAAAAAAAATGTATCAATTATTTTATTTATTTTTTATTTATATTTTATCAAATGTATCTGATTCATTATAGAATAATCATTGATGCATAATGGCCAATAAGAACTCTGCATCAGATGTTCTGCACTCACCCATATTTGCTGAATATATATACTAAATGAAAGAACTGGACAAGGGTCTGAAGTAGGGATGCACCGAATCCACTTTTTGGATTCGGCCAAACCCCCAAATCTTTCGTGAATCCCGAACTGAATCTGAATCCTAATTTGCATATGCAAATTAGGGGTTTGACGAGGAAACATTTTTTTACTTCTTTGTTTTGTGACAAAAAGTCACGCGATTTTCCCTCCCTGCCCCTAATTTGGATATGCAAATTCGGATTCGGTTCAGCCGGGAAGAAGGATTCAGCTGAATCCTGCTGAAAAAGGCTGAACCTTGAGTCTGAAGACATGTTCAAGTTTTATTTTTAAACATACTTTTAAAAGTATTGATTTGGGGGGTGGGGTTTGTGTTGGTGCTCTGGAGTATTTTAGTGACTAAAGTTTTGTACATTTCTCTAAACACTTTAGGTCAGACATTTTTTAACTGGAATCTTTAATAGACATAATGTTTTTGTCTCTTCTCTTTAAAGGAGAAGGAAAGGCTAAAATAAGTAAGCTTTATCAGAAAGGTCTATATAAATACACCAGTAAACCCTCAAAGTAATGCTGCTCTGAGTCCTCTGTCAAAAGAAACACAGCATTTCCTTCCTTTTATTGTGTACACATGGGCTTCTGTATCAGACTTCCTGTTTTCATCTTAAACCTCCAGGGCAGGGCTTGAGCATGCTCAGTTTGCTCCTCTCTCCCCCTCCCTCCTCCCATTCCTGCTGTACGTGAGCAGAGAGAGACTCAGGCAGGAAGTGATGTCACACCAAGCTTATATGATAGCTTCTATGCTAAATTAACAGAGACCGTGTCTAGAGCTGTTTACTCAGGTATGGAAAAGCATTCTACAGAATAAATATGATGTTCTAGCTTGCACTATTATGGCTAATCTGTTGGCAATAAACTGTCTTGGACCTTTCCTTCTCCTTTAAGTTTTTCAGTTTTTACTAATAAAATATTTTTCCTATCATCTTAATATATCTGGTAGGGTCTGGTTTTGGTAGTAAATTTATTGTATAATTTTTTTAAAATCTGCACAGACTAGCTCATGAAATTCAACAGCTGAAGCAGAAGATACATGTGGCTGATCCACTTTCCAAAAATCTTTCAGGAAGTGTAGAAGAAAAGCCTTCCCTTGTCAACTCGCCGGCAAGTCCAGTAAAATCTCAGTCACATTTACTTACATTGAATGATGACAGGTATTATTACATTTTTTCTTTTACGGATTTAGTAAAGTACTGTTGATTTTTAAGAGGAATCAAATGTTCTGAAACTTAAGTAATGGATACATAATATAAAGTTGCCATATACTTAGCAGAAAATATTTTCATTCCAAATCTTTACTTTAAGCAATTATTTTCTACATTCTTACTTTTGGAACAGTACACACAAAAATGAGTTAGCAAAATTAGGGGTGGGAAGGGGAAAACATTTTTTACTTCCTTGTTTTGTGACAAAAAGTCACACAATTTCCCTCTCGCCCCTAATTTGCATATGCAAATTAGGATTCGGTTCAGACGGGCATAAGAATTCGGCCCAATCCTGCTGAAAGGACAAATCCTGGCCGAATCCCGAACCGAATCCTGGATTCGGTGCCTCCCTAGTTAAAAGCCACTCCTCTGTGTATTCATTGGCTGATGTAGATTAGCATGTTTGTGTTCCCTTCGTTTGTGTACTAGCACAGAGGCACTTGTAAGTAAAATGATTTACATAAAATTCTGCTGTAAATGGATTTGTACACTTGTTAAATGAAAACTATACCCCCAAAATGAATACTTGAGCAACAGATTTTTTTGAAATGGTAGTTTTCTATTTATGATTACCCAATGGCACATACTACTAAAAAAGTATATTATTGTGAAAATGGTTTATTTACATGAAGCAGGGTTTTACACATGAGCTGTTTTATGCAATTTCTTTTTATAGAGACCTACATTGTTTGGGAGGTATAGTTTTCCTTTAAGTTGGAAATAGCAGAGGATAATGATAGTTCTTAAAATTATTGATAGATGGGAGGAAACAAAATACATTACAGATGTGGGATACATTATATGGAAACCTATTATCAAGAAAGTTCCGAAATTATGGGAAGGCCATCTCCCACTCCACTTTAATCAAATAATTCACATTTAAAAAAAAAAATAATAATAATTCCGCTTTTCTCTGTAATAATAAATCAATACAGGTATGGGATCCGTTATCCGGAAACCCATTATCCAGAAAGCTCGGAATTTTGGAAAGGCTGTCTCCCATAGACACCATTTTATCCAAATGTTTAAAAATTATTTCCTTTTTCTCTGTAATAATAAAACAGTATGTTGTACTTGATCCCAACTAAGATATAATTTATCCTTATTGGAAGCAAAACCAGCCTATTGGGTTTATTTCATGTTTACGTGATTTTCAAGTAGACTTAAAGAACCAAATTACTGAAAGACCCCCTTATCCCTAGGTCCAATGCATTCTGGATAGCAGGTCCCATACCTTGTACTTAATCCCAACTAGGGATGGGCGAATTTCACCCGTTTCGCCAAAAATTCCCGCCGGCGAAATTACGCCGACACCCATTAAAGTCTATGGGCATCAAAAAAAAATCTGTTGCGCAGTGAATTTTTTTTGTCGCACATCTTTTTTTTTTGTCGCACTACGCCATACAAGTCTATGGGCGTCAATTCCGTGGCGAAACAAGGCGAAAAAATTCGCCCATCCCTGATCCCAACTAATTCTTGTTGGAGGCAACAATCATATTGTGTTTATTTAATATTTAAACGATTTTTAGTAGACTTGAGGTATGGAGATCTGCATTACGGAATGACCCCTTATTCGGAAAACCCCAGGTCCCAAGTATTCTGGATAACAGGTCCTATTTGCTATTGGACATATTTATTTATATGATCACAGATGCGTTATATAAATAACAGTAGGGACCTCTGTAAAGTTGTCTTTTTCTATGTTTTATAACTGCAGTTTTGCAAACCGTGAATATTTTAGTTACTCAAAAGTGGTTTGAAACCATGACATGAATTTAATTGCTTGTGTGCAGGATCCATGCTTATATAGAAGAGGAGGTGCAAAGACGACTTCTGAATATCAATATGTCTTGTGACAACCTTAATGGCCTTAGCCTGTCTTCTTCTGCAGACTTTGGAATGGTAAGTAGCATTAACAGTCTGCAGTGTTGCTTAATTCTTCTGTTGTTATTGCATGTAACTGCTATTGTTAGTTTGAGAAAATACAATTAAAAAAGTTGAAAAAAAATAGTGTCCATCAAAAAAAAAAAATTCCCCTTCAAATTTCCTTTAGATTGTAGCTTATTTTACATCTGTGAAAGCGACAAATTAAATTGCCGTTATTTATGGGGACAAATGTGATTTATAAGCTTCAGCTGCACACGAGTCATGGGAACTGTGCAGTAATCAATGTGGTTGTATAAATAAAGGAAGATTCTGGGGTGGGAGTCTTTTTTTAATGCATTCTCTGTAAGAATACAGATTTTTTTGCTTATTTTTAAATTGCATATAGTATAAATACAATTGTTGTTTATTGCTGGTAGAATTCCGACGCATACCTGAATGGTGCCACGCAAAGAAAACTTAAATACGAGGTAAGTTTAATGGTGTTTATCCATTTCCCTTTTCAAATAATTGCATGGCAATTGATGTAATTATCTGGCTCAAGTGTTTACATACAAATCATTTTACATACAAATCATGCTAAAATTCTGCTGCAATATCTGATTTGTGACCTGCTGTGGTGGAGGTATACATTTTTACATTTTCACCATTCTTTATTTGAAACAGATTCCATTCTACACTTTTAAAGCTTTGCACATAACAAATTACCAAAATAAAACTGTAGACACACAGATAAAAAGTAAAACATTAGATGTTCATACATTAGATGAGGTAGGTTGTCATTACCCTCCCCCCCCCCCAAAAACATATGGGGGGAATGGAATAAAAGTCACAAAGTTGTTTTTAAATAGGGGACCTGCTTGTGCTTATTGGCCGCTATAGTTGTCTAGACCTGTAGCAAACTTGGCACCTTTTAATACATAATTTGGATGCAAATGTGGTTTAAATATTTTTGTACACTTAATTACTTTTTACAGTGCCTCATTACGTTTTGTTAAAGTTTGTCATTCCAGATCTTTTTTTAGAATGGGTAATTCCTTTAGAAGATAATGGGTCAAGATTCAATTTAGTGAGAAAAAGGTTTATCACGTGAAAACTCATGGATGGGATTCAATTTGAGATGCAATTCGATTCAGAAAAAATCATCTCACAGTTTTTCAGTTGAAAAACATATTCTATGGGAAAAAACTGGAACCGAATTCGGAGAAAAGTTTTTTCTACTTGAATCGGATCTTGTCCATGAGTTTATACATGATAAACCATGAGAGCATTTTTTCTCACTGAATTAAATCTAGCCCAATGTCATAGTAGTTGGCGAGATGAATGAGCAGCGTTCTTCATAGAATAGTGTTTAGTGTAGCACCAAAAAAAGTTTTAAAATAATTAATATATAGGAGCAAATTTACTTATGGTCGAATATCGAGGGTTAATTAACCCTCGATATTCGACTGTCGAAGTTAAATCCTTCGACATCGAAGTGGAAGGATTTAGCGCTATTCGTTCGATCGAACAAAAATCGCTTGATCGAACGATTAAATCCTTGGAATCATTCAATTCGAAGGATTTTAATCCATCAATCAAAGATTTTTGTTCGACCAAAAAAAGATAGCTAAGCCTATGGGGACCTTCAACATAGGCTAACATTGACTTCGGTAGCTTTTAGGTGGTGAACTAGGGGGTCAAAGTTTTTTTTTAAAGAGACAGTACTTCGACTATCGAATGGTCGAATAGTTGAACGATTTTTAGTTTGAATCGTTCGATTCAAAGTCGTAGTCGAAGGTCGAAGTAGCCAAAAAAATACTTCGAAATTCAAAGTATTTTTTATTCTATTCCTTCACTCAAACTAAGTAAATGGGCCCCATAATGTACTGTTAACATGCACTGGTAAAAGCTGTGTGTTTGCTTCAGAAAGACTTCTATAGTTTATATTAACAAGCTGTTTTATAACCATGGGGGCAGCCATTCAAGCTGGAAACCTGTGCTTTTTCTCCTTTTTTCCAGCTTGAATGGCTGCCCCCATGGTTATAAAACAGCTTGTTAATATAAACTATAGAAGTCTTTCTGAAGCAAACTCATAGCTTTTACCAGTGCAGAGCAACTACATTACATTATATTTTAATTACTTTGATACACTTTCAGTTTTTGGTGATACTGTTTCTTTAACGGTGTGCAAAGAAGCGAATGGGGAGGGGCAGTCCCTTGGGCAATTAGGGTGAAGTTAATTTAAGGTGAAATAAATACTTATTTACTGTCTTGGATATTCCTGGAACCATACCAAAAGTACATTTGCAACCCTGTCTTCAATAGTATTGTGGGCTTAAGAGGCCATCCAAAAGTTGGAACACAAAAAGGGCCAAAATATATGCATTTAGACCATCAGTGGAGCAATAGAAGTGTTGTAGCAGAACGTAAACACATTTATGTTTTCCCAGCTATGAGGTTTACTCCATATGCTATACCAGACATATTAGCAGATAAAAGCAAAATAACTTAGAAAGAGAGCCAATGTGTAGAGTAAGAGTGTGGATGGAGAGAAATGGTATATTTTGACGTTCCGTGAAGTATACATACTTATATAACGATATTTTTTACCATGTGGTATCCCTACAGAGGGAAGTAGTGCATAAAAGGATGATTTAGAAATAAAGGAGAAGGAAAGTCATTTTTACATGGTGGTGCCAAAAGTTAGGCACCCCCAAGTGAACGCAGTTACTTACCTGACATCTCGGCCGGTGCTCGTATCAGAAGAAAACTGCATCGGCCCGGGGGTTATTCCACTGAGCACCACGGAGTAATAGTCTTCCTGCTTCTTCTTTCTTCAAATTACCCGGGGCAGATGCATGCTCAGTAGAATGGAAAAAACAGCTGTTTCATTAAAGTTCGGCTTTTCACTCTACTGCACATGCACAGCTGCGAGAAGGAAGAACAAGCAGGAAGACAATTGCTCCGTGGTGCTCGCTGGAATAACCCCGGGCCAGTGCAGTTTTCTCCTGATAGGTGCACTGGCCCGAGGTGTCAGGTAAGTAAATGCCATCACTAGGGGGTGCCTAACTTTTGGCATCCTCAAGTGTAAAAGGACTTTCCTTCTCCTTTAAAGATGCTGATTGCATGATTGAGGAGAACCAGGTTACAACAGACTAAAGGATTGGATTTTAACACGGTAGTGGGCATTTACCAAACTCTGAGATAAGCAGTGTGTAAGTGCACAGAATGTTTGAAAGTGTGTAGATCCTCAATAACATGATTTTTAAATTAAAATTATGAAACATTTTACTTTGTCACACGTTATCTTTTGACGTTGCTGGCTGTTTACAAATAAAGCAATGGGGACAATGTTTTCTTAATCTGTTTAATCACTTGGTGACTTCTTGTCTGAAATTGAGCGCTTTGCGAATAATTCAGATCATTACCTAGGGGAGCAGATTGGATTGTTTCCTTTTCTGACTTTTAAACAGAATGTACAACATCCTGAGAAATTCCGCAATCTACGTATGCCTGGGACTAAAACCACTTCAGCGTTGCCTGATCTGACGAGAACCGAGTATCAGCACCTAGCTCCAGTGACTGATGCACTTGCTGACTTTTCCGAAACATATTTAGACTCTCAAGAGAAATATTTAAGCAAAGGAAATGAGAAAAGAACATACGGATCATCTATTAGTGAATATTTTGAAGTTCTGGCTGACACGAAATGTGAACTGAGTCAACTCGTTAGTAAAAACATTTCCAAGAACAAGTGCCTTCATGAAAGTGTCCCATGTGCTTCTTGTCACCAGACACAACTCGAGCTTTCAGAGAATCCACTTTGTCACCAGGATTTTATAAAAACAGAATATGACTTGACTTCTATGCAACAAATTCCATCCTCTGTAATTGCTGATACTAACGAAATATGTCATTGTTCTCTGTCTGAGACTGGTATGCTTTGTGAAACCAATTTGAAAGAAAATATATCTCTCTGCCAAAGTCCTACAAATATTCTACCAGAATTCAGTGGTAGCAAAGTCAACTCAGAGGAAGCAGACAAGTTCATACCCGACAATACGGTGTTCAACGTCTTTTCTAATAAATTATCTTACCTTTATAAAAATACACACTTGCCAACCATAAAGGAGGTTGTTGACCAGGCAAAGAAGCTATACAATAAGCAGGACAACAGAATAAAGTTCAATCAAGTGCTTTCTCTAGTTAAAGACATCCAGGTTTCAAAATATTTCCACCTACCCATGACAAACCATGGTGACCCATGTGCTGCAACAGAAAGTCCTCCAGTGAAACATGTTAAACTCTACACCTTTGTCCCATCACATATGGTTTCAGTAGAACCAGGCCAGCCCATGATATGTGAGCTCTCTCCTAGGAAAGAGATTGTTGCTTTTCATGACCAGAATTGGCAAGAAGTCTGTAGAAATACTAAAGTATTTAGGCATCCATTTGTGCAATTAATGAATGAGCTTCAGAGTTCTCTCCCTGAAGAATTATTAGAATACCTATCACATACGTTGCCTGAGTTGCAAATAGAAGAGAAAGCATTTAAAAGTGCTTATTGGCTTTGTGTCGCTAACTGTTCACAGTCTGAGCCTCAGCCCGCATGCATTCTTTTGTTTAGCAGCCATATTCATGTAATAGATTTTTCCAACACCATTCCATCATTGTTCGTCACCTTCCCACTGTTCACTTTGCAAGAGATTAGAATCTGCTTTGGGGGGCAAAGCTTTCTTTTTCTTGGACGTAATCAAGAGCCTCTTCTTACTGGTTATACCTTCAGTGGTGCCTACACTCAGCAAGTTTGTGGAGACATAATAGAATCTATCACTTCTGAATCAGACTACGACATGTGTAGAACTCATCCACTTTTAACGAAAGACTTAATGCGGTTGTCCCTTGACTGGAATGTTGAACTATCAGACATTGTTTGCTCTAATGGTTTTAAACTGACAAGTAATTTCAGGGCGGCATTAGCGGATTTGGTTTACCTGCTTCATGAAAACACGGAAGGCACAAAACCGTCATTGGGCGATATGAGTCTTCTGTTCTACTCAATAGTTAGGGTAGATCACGGTCACAGATATACTTACAGATCTTTAGTTCTTACCGATACTTCAATAGCTCTTGTGACAGAAAACCCTGGGTTTCATGAAAGAGCTTGTTGGGTAAACGTTAGGCTGTGCACCTTACCTGATCTCAAGTGCATTATTCTAGCAGATAAAGGAGATTTAACCAAAATTACAGTTGTGTTTTCTAAAAATACTAATCAAGGTGTAAATGTAAGTACCCGGCATAATGAGTTACTGCCAACTTTTTCCAATGTAGCCATCCAAAAACTTTTGCCATTGGGAACAGACTTGTGGTCAATTCATCTGAGCTCAACTAAAAAAGCCCTTTTACTCATTAGGCACATAACCGAGTAGGAAAGAATATGGCCCATGGATAAGCTAGCATATGTGTATACAGATGTTTGTGCCAGTCAAATGTATCTCAGGTTTGCACTATAATATGAATTAAATATTTAATTTCCATTATGTCCAAAAAGTAACAATGAGACAATCTACAAAGCCTTATAAAGGGATACTCAATCTAATACACATTTTATGTTATCCTTCGATGTAAAAAGCAACCAAAGCCTTAAAAACTATGTGCACTTTAGGAGTCTAGATTGCCTAAAAGCAAAATTAGAATAGTTCCACCTGTGGCAAATGGGAGAGTGTGTTGCAGTATATTATAGGTAATTATATTAGGGATGCACCAAATCCACTATTTTTGAAAGATTTGGCCGAATACCAAATCTTAATCCTAATTTGCATATGCAAATTGTATTTGTGTCACTAACTGTTCAATTTGCATATGCAAATTAGGGTCAGGAAATAAAAAAGTGGAAAATAATATATTTTCTTCCCTGTTTTGTGATGAAAAGTCACATGATTTCTGCGGAAAAAGGTTGAATCCCAAACCGAATCCTGGATTTGGTGCATCTCTAATTCATATACATTTTCGTGAGTTATTTTGAAAGTGAGCCCCAGGTAAAAAACATAACAAGAAGAATACTTACTTCACTGTCTGCGTTTATGTTCTAATGGATAAGAGCATCTCGAAATGTCCTATTTTAAATATTGCTAATTAATTTTTATGCATTTCTTATTCATGTTGTACAGCTTTCTGTTGCTATAAATATGAACAGTTTTCATAAAATTGCATATTTTGAAACTACTGCAGAGTGGGTTTTTTTTTTTTTGCCTTGTTTCTCCTCTCACTCACTTTTCCAAATATGTTGGGGTGAGTGGAACAGGAATATATTTAATTCCCAGCAAATACAATGTCTCTTCATCTCATCAGATGCTAACCTTATAAACTGGAAAATGAAGTGAAGTAGAACCATATATACAGTACCACATTTTCAATCTGTATGGTGGACTTTAATATGAAGCGTCCTTTTGGGACAAGATTTTGTAAGCCCTCTTCTCAAGTGGGTTTTTTTTTTTTTTGTAAAGTCCTAAGTATGGAATTATGTTTATGTATTGGCAGTCCACAAAAGGACATTTGAATAGTTGCCTCTTCAAATGTAGCATATTAAGTATAAAAATACTGTAGTTAATGCCTTTTGTATGTCTGAGTATGAATTCACGGAAACCTATATTTAGGGGCAGATTTATAAAAGTGAACCTGTCACCCAGACATAAAAATCTGTATAATAAAAGACCTTTTCAAATTAAACATGAAATCCAATTTATATTTTTCATTAAAGCATTCCTAGCTGTTGTAAGCTCATTTTAAAATCTCAGCTGTCAATCAAATATTGTGAAGGCAGGAGCCATTTTGTGGACTCTGTAATTAAGGCAAGCCTTGCATCATCTCAGAATCTTGATGTCCATCCCCATGCCCTGGCTACAAAATTAAACAGTGAAGAGAACGGGGGAATGTGTGGAGAGTAGTGACATCTTGGAAGTGCTGAATGGAAAGTGAAAGTAATTGTCTGCCCCGCCTAAAGGCAGAGTTTTCAAGCTTATTTTGGAGTCAAACATAATTTTTTTTAGATTTATTATATGCCGATCCTGGAAATAGCTCGAATTCGAAAATACTAAAATCTAAAACCTGTTGAGGTCAAGGAGGAGTCAATGGCAGAGGTTCCTTCAACCATTTGAAGATGTTAATAGCCTTCATGATGTTTGAGTCTTTTTTAAAGGGGGGGTTCCCGAAAACTCGAGCAATATATAAATGCTGTTGTACACTGTTCATGTCTGCTGAAGCCTATACAGTACACTATCCTTTTATAACCTGCAGTTTTGTAATTTCTCTGTGGGACCAAAATGTAAATTATAATCTTATAAACGGCTCACTCCTACATCATTATAAACATGACGGTTATAACTTATGGTGATCTCTTCTCGAACTTTTTCTCCTTGCACACTGCCTATCTTAAAAAGCATATAGTCTAAACGCATATAGTCATATGTAAGTTTGGCACACAATATCTACCACTATCAAAGTGATGTGAGTTCACTGCCTGACAGCCCTTATAAATACAAATTAAATAAAATAGAGTGAACAGGGCACACCAGTCTAGCAAAAACGTATCTTTAATTACATAGCTTTATAATACAAAAAGAAAAACAACCCAACGCATTTCAACCCCAAAAGTAGGGTCTTCTTCAGGGGCACATGCAAAATTAAAAATGGCAGGCCTGTCTAAAAGCCTAACTTAAGCAATTATTATTTTTTAAAAAAGCTCTGGAAAATCAATACCCCATGCTACATTTGTACCAGCTATTGTTGTGCAGCAACGGGAGAGAGTGCTTGACTAGTTTATATGCTTTTAACTGTAGATTATAATGAATAATTTACCCCTGCTAAAATTTCTAAAGATATTATAAGTCACCCCAGAGTTATGTGACCCATATTAAATCATAGCCTCCTAACTTAACTCCTTGGTGACTTATATCTTTGTAAAGTGCAATAGGGGGTACATTATCCACTATATACAGTATGTAGCTATCGGGATGAAATGTAATGGATTGTTTAACATGTTTGGGTTGTTTCTTTTGTACCATATACCTCCAGATTATTATACACACACAATACATAATGCTGCCAGGTTTTATTATTTATGTGGGTTAAAATGGAGATGCATAAATAAATGCAGTCTCTGCATTCCTTGGACATGATTAAGATGGATGGACTGGACCTGTCCCAATACTTTATTAAAGTTTATATAAAAAAGTCACAGGGTTTTCTCAATCTCTTTTTGTCTTTGAAACAATGCAGAATAGTGCGCAACATCCTCATCAAGAAGTAGAAATAACTGGAAGTTAGGGAATGCTGATCTGGCTTATTATACAGTTGGTAAATTGTTAGTGTTTTCCAACAGTAGCTTATTCTAATCTCGAGTTCTGTTGACGTACTTCAAGCTTGATAAGTTGAAAAAAAAAGTGCTCATCCCTTTCTGTCCTAATATATTTGTGTACTATTCCTATTCCTCTGGCTCAATCTGACACATTGTGATAAAAGCACGTATAATTAAAGCAAGCAGTTCCAACTCATGCGCAAACTGTATTCCCTCGTTGGAGTACTTCTGGCACAGTAAATGACTTTGACGATGACTCTTGAACATGCTAATCTTTCCCTTCCTTTTAGAGCTGATGCTGTAAACATTGCACATCATTTTGTTTTCTCACATTATCCCACAACACAAGCTTAATTACTGGTTGCAATTATAATTGCATATCCCATTTGATCATGAATGCACAGCCTAAACGGCAAAGAGGTTGATATGATTTATTGAAATTGAAAATAATAAGTGGTTGGATACTTTTAACACATTACAAAACAAAATGCCGTAGTGGGAAAACCTTGTTGCTATAAACATGCACTCACATTATAATTATAAGGGATGGTCATTGTTTTTCACAAGTGTTATTGATTTTTTTAATCATTTTTGAGATATGAATGGTTTAATTTTGCTTTACATCAATCTAACGTTTTGAGGGGTCATTTATCAAAGGTCGGATTTTGAATTGATGTGAATTTCTTTTTACTCTAATAATAAAATAACAAAAATAAATTTGAATGTACTCGCAACTCGATGGGATGTTATTTATGAAAAAATTTGAACGTTTAAAATACGATCGAATGGGAACAACCCAAAAATTTGATTCAAATCGAATACGAACGAAACTCAAATATATGAACGTTTAAAATACGATCGAATGGGAACAACCCAAAAATTTGATTCAAATCGAATACGAACGAAACTCAAATATAATTTTCTTGAATGTTATGAAGGCTATTAACATCTTCAAATGGGTCAGCAGATTTTTGCTATTGACTTGTAAATGAATTTGGCAGGTTTTAGGTGGCGCATATTCGAATTAGAACTGTTTCGCTGGTCGAGGTGGGATAAATCTCACTTGAATGAATGAATGAATACTGTAAAAAAAAAAACACCCTACTGAAAATGATGAGAGGCACACTAAGCAAAGTAGAACTAAAACAAATAAGCATATTATGGGGCCTATTTACTAACATAGGTATTTCTATATTTTTTTCACAAATCAAAAAATGTTTTTTCTTTTAGATATTTTCTTGTTTTTTTGCAGATTGTTCAGCATTTATTTTTTCATTCATGCTTTTCCTATTCGAATCTTTTAATCATTTTCATGGCATGTGAGGTTTTATTAAAAATTTATTTATTTGTGGTTTCAAAAACCTCGAACTACACAAAGTCCAATTTTGATAAATAGGCACCCCCACTCAGATGTAATTAAGATGTAGAACTAGTAACCCATAGCATTGAATGTTTGTTTTCAAACGTGACATTTACATGCTACCTAATTGGTTTCTATGGGTTATTAGAACTAGGGCAAACGTTGCAACTTTTATTACTTTGTCCCTAGTAGTATGTGTATTTTTGAGTTACAGGGGTAGATTTATCAAAGAGTGAAGTTAAAGATCTACACAGTCCGCAGAGTGAAATACCGCCTCTCTCCATTCATTTCTATGGGATTTTTAAAGGCATATTTATCAATCAGGGTGATAATGAAAGTTCACCATTTGATAAATACGCCTTTAAAAATCCCATAGAAATGAATGGAGAGAGGCAGTATTTCACCCTGCGGGCTGTGGAGGTCTCTAACTTCACTCTTTGATCTACCCCACAGTGTTTGAAGTTGATATTTTTGTAACCTCTTCCTATAACCTAGTTATAAAGTAAATGTATTTGCCATCAACTGCTCTTCAGCTTTTGGGACCTTTTTCATTTGTGCAACCTATTTCTCCCAATGTGAGCCATGAAGCTTTACCATCAAAAATTGTGTGGTTCCTGGGGGTGAGATGCCCAGAAGTATTTTTTAAAAAAAAACATAAATAACCCTTTAAATGAGGTACAAATGTCCAACCCTGAGTTTCAGCCATTAGCCATGTTGTTTAAAGGAACAGTAACACCTAAAAAATGTAAGTTTTTAAAGTTATTAAAATATAATGTACTGTTGTCCTGCACTGGTACAACTGGTGTGTTTGCTTCAGAAACTCTACTATATTTATATAAACAAGCTGCTGTGTAGCCATAGGGGCAGCCATTCAAAGCACAGCTTACATAGCAGAAAACAGATGCACTCTGCAGGATCCCATTGTATACTATTACAAAGCCTGTGCTTTTTCTCCTTTTTTAGCTTGAATGACTACCCCCATTGCTACACAGCAGCCTATTTATATAATCTATAGTTGTCTTTCTAAAGCAAAAACATAACTTTTACCAATGTAGGGCAACAGTACATTATATTTTAATTACTTTAAAATTCTATTATTTTTAGGTGTTACTCTTCCTTTAACAATTATTCCCAGCAGCATTTTTGTTTTTTGAGAAAAAGATTTGGGAATTCCATGACAACAGCACATACATGATAGGGAAACCTCTTTTCCTCTCTTTTCAGTGGCTTTCTTTTGTACCTGCGCAGTTTGTCTGGGCAGCAGATGATTAGACATAGATTATATTGTTATATATATTTCTACATGTTGAAATTACAACTCCACTGTCTCAAACATATAAATCATTGTTTTTTTTTTACAAAACACATCAGTTAAAAGTTCTGCTCCAGCTGAATTCTGCACTGAAATCCATTTTTTCAAAATAGAGTTTTTATATTTAATTTTGAAATCTGACATGGGGCCAGACACTTTTTCAGTTTCTCAGGTGCCCCCAGTCATGTGACTTGTGCTCTGATAAACTTCAATCACTCTTTACTGCTGTACTGCAAGTTGAAATGATATCACTCCCCTCCCTTCCCCCTAGCAGCCCATCAGCAGAACAATGGGAAAGTAACCAGATAACTGCTCCCTGACACAAGATAACAACTTAATGGTAGATGTGAGAATAGCACTCAATTGTAGAAATCCAAGTCCCACTGCGAGTCCTTCAATTACATTGAGTTGGAGAAATAATGGGTTATCGGAAGCCGTTCCATCATGGAGTGCTGGCTCATTCTGAAAGCACAGGATCAGGCAAAATGACCTTAGATGTCTGCCTACACACCAATATTACAACTATTGAAAAATATACTAATTCGTTCAAAAATTAGGGATGCACCGAGTTCAGGATTTGGCCTTTTTCAGCAGGATTTGGATTCGGGCGAATCCTTCTGTACGGCCAAACGGAATCGCGTGACTTTCTGTCACAAAACAAGGAAGTAAAAAATGTTTTCCCCTTCCCACCCCTAATTTGCATATGCAAATTAAGATTCTGTATGCGGCCCGAATCCTTCGTGAAGGATTCGGGGGTTGGCCGAATCCAAAATAGTGGATCAAAAATTAAAAAAACCTCAATGTGGGGAAAAAATCTTGAACCCCGTTAAATCACAGTCTACCCATCATTTTCAATGTCTGTCAAATCTTAAAAACTCCAATTGAAAAATAGCTTGAATTTTGCCAACACACTCCAATTGAATTTGACATGAACTCATCAGATTTTAGAGGCTGGTTTTTTTTATTCAAGCTATTGAGTTTCTTGTGCTTAATAAATCTTGAAAATTCAAGTTTCCGAGATTTAAATTTGTGCCCCCCAAACACTGTGGTAAAAAGTTAGATCTGCCCTATAGATGGGAATTTGTTTGACCCAAATGACCTCATAAAATTGCTTTGCAATGGACCTGCCTGGATATCATTAGCATGTGAGGAATTAATGAGATCTATTTTCCTGGCTGTCATATTATTCCCTTTTTAAAGGACAGAATATTGGCTTCACAACAGTCTTGTGTCACTGAACTTGATAAAACAGAGTGAATACAAATGAAAAATAATGGTTTATAAGTGAACTTTATTGGCTCAGTTTAGCACTTGGCCATCTTTATGGTTGTTATGGTTCCGAGACAGACAAGGTGTTTTATCAGTCGAAACCCTATTTATTCTTTTGCAGCATTGAGCAGGTGATTAGAATTGATGTACCTGAGCAGGGAACAAATACACCCTGAAATATATTGCTATCTTTTATACTCTCAAAATCCTCATAAAAGTTCATCTTTTCCTTATTCCCATTAACTTTCTTACTCTCCTGATCTTTTACTGACAGTTTCATTTTTATTTTACCATTTATGTGCTTGAGGTATTTATTTTACTCACTTTAGCAATAGTTTATTCGATATGGGTCTTCACTGACTGATAATTTTCTTTTGAAAGAATGGGTTACATTGTTTTAGGCGCTTTATTGGCATCCATGTTCGCGTCTTATTATGTTACTATAAAGCTTTATTTATTTATTCAAGGTTCTGAAGGTCAAATGAATTCTTTCAGCCTCTTACAGATGGGCATTTTTACCTACGTTCCCAAGCTTGTGTAAGAAGGCTTAGAGATACTTCTTTCAAAAAGAAGTTTTGAAAGAAATATATTGTTAAGCCATTTGCTCAAATAAAGCCCTGGGATAGCCAGTGTTCCTATTGATTAGGTAAATTGGATCATTAAGAGCTTGCTAATATGCAACATACACTTTATATTACTTTATATTTCAGGGGATCTGTCACCCGGACATAAAAAAGCCACATAATAAAAGTATTTTTCAAATTTACCAAGAAATCCAAACTCTTCATTTAATGAAAACATCCATACCCAGCTGTCAAGCATATATTGCCTTCCCCCAGCCTCTATGCCAGAGGCACGCCAATAAGATTCACTTTCCAGATTTCACTAACACAAAAGAATAGTATTTGGAAATACTGGTATTGGACCTATTATCCAAAATTCTTGCGACATGGGGTTTTCTGAGTAAAAGGGGTCTTCCTGAAATTTGGATTGTAATACTTTAAAAATGAAATAAACCCAGTTGGCTATTTTTTCTTCCAACAAGGTTTAATTATATCTAAGTTTGGATCAAGTACAAGGTTCTGTTTTATTATTACAGAGAAAAAGGAAATCATTTTAAAAATGTGAATTATTTTATTATAGTGGAGTCTATGGGAGATAACCTTTTGGTATTTCCTAGCTTTCCGGATAACAGGTCTCTGGATAGTGGATCCTATACCTATATTGGTAGGGGACATGTTATCCAGGATGCTCGGGACCTGGATTTTTCCGGATATCGAATCTTTCTGTAAGTTGAATCTTCATACCTTAAGTCTACTTGAAAATCATGTAAATATTCATAACCCCAATAGGCTGGTTTTGCTTCCAATAGATTAATTATATCTTAGCTGGGATCAAGTACAAGCTACTGTTTTATTATTACAGAGAAAAAGGAAATCATTTTTAAAAATGTTGATTGTATGGTAAAATTCAATCTATGGTAGACGGTCTTTCTGTAATTTGGGGGTTTCTGGATACTGGATACTATACCTGTATTCCTTAGGGTGGCAGGTCTCCTTTAAAACTCTGGTTCTAGTGAATTGCAACTTATACATGTGTGATCTTTCACTCGCACTTTCATCAGTTTGCACTGTGACCAAACCATGATCTCCGTTAAAAACATCCACTCAACTTGTTCTTTTTTTCTTCCCCAATGAATCTACTGTATAAAAATAATTATCCAGTAACATAGATTGTAGTAGTTGGAAGTTCTTGTTTGTTTGTTTTTATCATTTAAAACTAATTTGGCCCGATATAAGTCTGAATGGGTGATCCAAACTACTGGGTTGCCTAATCAGAAGAAGAAAAATAAATGAGCATTAAATATGCAATTAAAAACATTTGAATCTGTCACTTCTTCAGTTATGCCACATTGGCTACAGCCCCAGACTCACATTTTCTGCAGATCTTTTGTCTAGAGCTTAATAGGGGTCTCAAACTGATTAGATGCTAATTTTCCAGTGCAGCGATACATAAAACAGGTCATGAGATTAGGTTGAAAATGATCACACGCATTTGAAGATTTAGGGCAATGGCACACACGGAGAATTCCAGTCCTTGTAAATAAAGAAGCGGCACTGGGTTTCAAATTGCAAAAATTGTATTAGTAAAATCACATCACCATTGCGACGTTTTGGTCACAATGTCTGCCCTTTATCAAGTCATAGGCAGACAGAGCAGGGCAGACATTATTGTGCCCAAAACGTCGCAATTCTGATGTGATTTTTCTAATACACTTTTTGCAATTTGATCCAGAGTGCCGCTTCTTTATTTACAAGGACTGTTTCTACGATTGTGGGGTGATGCGGCACCCCTAATGAAGCAGAGCACGGGGACACTGATCGAGTGGTGAGTGTGCTGAAGCGTTCATTTGTACATATATATATATATAAAATTCTTACGTTGAGGCATATACCAAATCCTAATTTGCATATGCAAATTAGGGGTGGGAAGGGAAAACATTTTTTACTTCCTTGTTTTGTGCCAAAAAGTCACACGTTTTCCGTCGCCACCCATAATTTGCATATGCAAATTAAGATTCATATTCGTTATATCCCTCAACTTTAAAGTTTGTAAGAATTTTACAACAATCTATTATTGGTACAAAAGAGATTTTCAATTAACCCAATTACTGGGTTTAACCATGAGTAATTGGGCAAGACCTGGAAGTTTGTGGTGCCTAAAGTCATTTATTTTGGACACAATGTTTGGCATTCCCATGATATCACATTTTCTTCAAATTGTGTCCTCTGAGAAAATGTGTTATTGAATATAAACACCATACAGGAATGTTATTGTGGATAGAATTTTGTTTTCTCTGGTATATTGAAAAGTGTTAGAGAATTGCAGCAAAAAAAAGCAAGGAATCGGTCAGTGCAGGCGCAGTGGCTTAAAGGGGTGGTTCACCTTTAGTATGTTGTAGAATGGCCAGTTTTAAGCAACTTTTCAATTCGACTTCATTATTTATTTTATATATTTGCCTTTTTTTCCAGCTTTCAAACGGGGGTCACTGACTCCATCTAAAAAACAAATGCTCTGTAAGGCTACACATTTATTGTTACTTTTTATTACTCATCTTTCTATTCAGGCCTCTCCTTTTCATATTCCAGTCTCTTATTCAAATCAATGCATAGTTGCTAGGGTAATTTGGACCCTAACAACCAGATTGCTGAAATTGCAAACTGGAGAGCTACTGAATACAAAAAACTAAAGAACTCAAAACCCCCAAATTATAAAAAATGAATAATTGCAAATGGTCTCAGAATATCACAGAATATCACTCTAAACATCATACTGTAAGTTAATTTAAAGGTGAGCAACCCCTTTAAGACAGGGCTAGGCCCAAAACATATATGGGCAGATTTATCAAAGGTCAAATATCTAATTGATGTCATTTTTTTTACTCTAATAAATTTGAATATACTCAGAACTCGAATGGGAGGTTATTTAAGAAAAAATGTGAACGTCTAATATTCGATCAAATAGTCTTGACTCTAAAAAACAAATATGAATCGAATTGAATTTTCCCTCCGAAAAAAACTCGAATGTTAGGAAGGTTCAAGGGACCTCTGCCATTGATTTGTAAATAAACTTGGCAGGTTTCAGATGGCGAATATTCAAATTAAAACTGTTTCCATGGTCAAGGTGTGATAAATCTCACATTCTAATTGACATTTGAGTTGGGGGATTAAAATCTGAATGTGTGAATTTGACGCCAGAAAAAATTTGAATTCAAATTTACTATTAAACCCTTAATAAATCTGCCCCATAGTATGCCTTCACTGCTTTTATAAAGATTTGCGGTTAACTGATTCCTTGCTTTGTTGTTGCAGTATTTTAATATTTTGATGTGAGGTGTGACACAGACACCATCGAATTGAAAGCCAAATAAAGGTAGCCGAGGCTTAAAGCTTGCTTCATACTCTGCTGTTTATGATGCTGTTTTCCTGCAGCTCCAGATAAATTAACTTGAATTTTTTGCCCTTGTTTATTAGCGGTTGATTTCACGATCATTGGGAGTGAATCCAGATGATCTGTCTGATCCTGTCAGAATAAGCATCCCTCGCTATGTTCTTTGTGGACAAGGAAAAGATGAACATTATGAGTTTGAAATAAAGGTAAAGATAATATGTCTGTTCTGTGTGTATATGTATAAATAGTTACATAGTTAAATCTGGTTGAAAAAAGACAAAGTCCATCAAGTTCAACCCCATCCAAATGAAAACCCAGCATCCATACACACACCCCTCCATACCTTCACATAAATTATATACCCATACATATAGTAACTATAGAGTTTAGTATCACAGTAGCCTTTGATATTATGTCTGTCCAAGAAATCATCCAAGCCCCTCTTAAAGGCATTAACAGAATCAGCCATGACAACATCACCCAGCAGCGTATTCCACAACCTCACTGTCCTCACTGTGAAGAACCACCTACGTTGCTTCCAATGAAAGTTCTTTTCTTCTAGTCTAAAGGGGAGGCCTCTGGTGCGGTGATCCACTTTATGGGTAAAAAGGTCCCCTGCTATTTGTCTATAATGTCCTCTAATGTACTTGTAAAGTGTAATCATGTCCCCTCGCAAGCGCCTTTTTTCCTGAGAAAACAACCCCAACCTTGACAGTCTCCCCTCATAATTTAAGTCTTCCATCCCTCTAACCCAGTGATCCCCAACCAGTAGCTTGTGAGTAACATGTTGCTCTCCAATCCCTTGGATGTTGCTCCCAGTGGCCTCAAAGCAGGTGCTTATTTATGAATTCCAGGCTTGGAGGCAAGTTTTGGTTGTATAGAAACCAGGTGTACAGAGCCTCAGTGTAGGTTGACAATCCTCATAGGGGCTACCAAATGGCCAATCGCAGCACTTATTTGGCACCCCAAGAACATTTTTCATGCTTGTGTTGCTCTCCAACTCTTTTTACTTCTGAATGTTGCTCACAGCTTCAAAAGGTTGGGCATCCCTGCAACCTGTTTAGTTGCACTTAGTCTCTGCACTCTCTCCAGCTCATTTATATCCCTTTTAAGGACTGGAGTCAAAATCTGCACTGTATACTCCAGATGAGGCCTCACCAGGGACCTATAAAGAGGAAAAATTATGTTTCATCCCTTGAGTTAATTGCCTTTTTTATACAAGACAGAACTTTATTTGCTTTGGTGGCCACAGAATGACACTGCCCAGAATTAGACAACTTGTACAAAAACCCCAAGATCTTTCTCAGTTAAGGTAACGCACAACACAGTACCATTTAGGGGGTTATTTATCAAAGTTAGATTTTATCTCAACATTTTCTGCTACAAACTCTGATCAAATCCGCTCTGGTTTTTAAAGCATATTTTATTATTATTTTTCCCGAAAATTTGCTTTGCAGGAAAAAACTCCAATTTATTATGCTTTTTTGGTCCAAAACGCCAAAAATTATTTATTGAAATTTATTGCACGAAACCCAGAGCACATCAAAAAAATCATTGAGACTTCTCCCATTAACTTATATGCAACCTCGACAGGTCTGAGATGCCGGATTTTCTGATTCTGACTTTTTAAATAGCCCCCTTAGAGTATAACTTGCATTTATATTATTCTTGCCAAGTGCATAGCCTCATTATCCAGATTGCTGCCCAGATTTCCAACTTAGTATGTATGTTAAGATAGATAGATAGATAGCAGACAGATAAATAGATATAGTTTTAGAAACATTTTCACTTGTATTTAAAATAAAAGCTAAATAATACAAGGGTTATTTGGGACTAGCAGTGTGGAAAAGGTGAAGAAAATGCACTTTTTCCACACTACCTTCAAACTAGCCCCTTGAATGAAAAACTGCCTGTATTCGCAAGACTTGTATTCAAGAGGGGCAGGCTGGAGGAGGTTCATAGTCATACGGAAGGCACATAAACCTACCCCCCCCCTTGTCCTACTTGTCCCCTAAAGTGCGTTATTCTAAGCCCAGCAGAGGATTCACAGAGGTCTTGTGACAATCACTGTATGAATGGAAGGGCTTGTATTGGCTTTGGTTATGTTAAGAGTTTTACAAAAAATCAAACAAAAAAGTAAAAATACAAAAATATTTATTGGGACAAAAATTCTGACATGTTTCGTGCCTGTTTGGGAACTTATTTATAGGCATGGGTGCCTATTGCCTTAAAATTGTACATGTATTGCATGCACCCCAAAAAGGCTTTGTACAACTGACACACTGTTTATTGTTGCAGAATGCTTTTAAACAATGAAATGCTTCCATCAGTGTTAGACCACCTGGATTTTGCAGGAAAGGTATTCCTTTAATGTAACATATTATTGTGTCTTTTCAAAATACTGTTTCTTTTTTTTCATCTCTATTCAGATAACAGTCTTGGAAGAAACATGGACGGTGTTCAGACGCTACAGCCGTTTCAGAGAAATGCATAAAACATTCAGATTAAAATACCCAGAGGTGTGTAAGATTTGTCATGTAAATGTAGTTCAGAAATATTTGGATTATTAATTTTCAGTTCATTTGCTTCATGGCCAAGCTGGCATTGTGGTGTCATTCACTGAATTAGACATATTTGAGCTTGTCAGTATATGAAGCCCACAAGCCAAGACTTCATTCATGTAGGCAGCCATCTCAGGTCATTTTGCCTGGTCATGTGCTTTCAGAAAGAGCCAGCACTTTAGGATGGAACTGCTTTCTGGCAAGCTGTTGTTTCTCCTTCCCAATGTAACTGAATTTGTTGCAGTGGGACCTGGATTTTACAATTGAGTGCTGTTCTTAGATCTACCAGGGAGCTGTTATCTTGTGTTAAGGAGCTGTTATCTGGTTACTTTCCCATTGTTCTGTAGTTGGGCTGCTGGGGGGAAGGGAGGGGGATGATGATCACTGCAGTTAAGAGTGACTGAAGTTTATCAGAGCACAAGTCACATGACTGGGGGCTCCTGGGAAACTGTCAGTATGTCAAGCCCCATGTCAGATTTCAAAATTAAATATAAAAAAATCAGTTTGCTCTTTTAAGAAAGTGATTTCAGAGCAGAATGGGTCTGGCTGTTTTTTTGTATCTCCTGACGAAGATACCTGTGGGAGATCGAAACGTTGAGTGGAATAAAAACACAACTTACCTGCATTGAAAATAACCTGTGAGTGTCGCTCTTTTTCGCAAATATTCACCTACTTTGGCTGGCACCCAGGGCTTTACTGAGTCAACGGAGTGCACCTTTGGATTTCGAATATATATATATATATATATATATATATATATATATATATATATATATATATATAGTGCTACACAATATGTTAATATTTTAATGGATTCAACTGATGCATAATAATTTATCATTTGAAAAAAGAATTCTGAACAGATTAGATCAGTGATCCCCAGCCAGTGGCTCGGGAACAACATGTTCCTCACCACCCCATTGGATGTTTCTTCCAGTGGATCTTTCTGACGGATCTTTCTTTAATTTGGATTTTCATACCTTGAGTCTACTAGAAAATTAACAGGATTAATTATATCTTAGTTGGAATCGAGTACAAGCTACTGTTTTATTATTACAGAGAAAAAGGAAATATTTTTTTTAAAATTTATATTCTGTGGATAAAATAGAGTCTATGGGAGATGGTCATTCCATAATTCAGAGCTTTCTTGATAACAGGTTTCCGAATAACGTATCCCATACTTGTAGTCGGTTTAGTTAGATCAATGGGCTAATGGGATCTGTCTTCTAAAAAAAAAAAAAAAATCAGCTAGGTCTCTTGCAGAATTACTAATGTCTTTGTTGCAGTGCCAGTGCTTTTAGTTAAGTTTCTTTTTCAAGTCTCTGTTAGAAGAGGTTAGAAGTCCCATGCCACTTACATTTATACAAAGACTTTTAGAATTCATTGAACATGGGCAGCTTGCCTGTGAAAGTGTTTCCATTCTAAAGTACATTGTTAACAAGTGCTTTAAGTTATTTTGTTTTTAAGATGGCATGGTATCTAGTACCATCCAACATAGATTTAGGGGCCCATTTATTAAACCTCGAGTTTTTTTCATTGGAAAAAACTTAGAGCTTTATCATACCCCAAAGCTGCTAAAAATCCATATGTTAATATATTGCATCTTAAACCTGTCTAGATCATGTAGAAGCCAATGGCAGTTGTCCATAAATTGTTTCTTGACATTGTGATCTGCACTGGATAATCCAAAAAAAGTCTGGGTTTTCATGCAATAATTAGAAAAAGTCCAGTTTTCGAATTTAAAATTCTATAAGAGTTTTCGGAGCGTCAGTCATACTATGCAAATCGATTTTGACGACTGTCACTCCGATTTTTTTTCGAGAAAAAGTATTAATAAATGAGTTCAATTAGTGGAGGGGAGTTTGGTCGACTTTATTTTCATAAAAAAAGAGAGACATTCGAGTTTTAGTAAATCAGCCCCTAAGTGTGTGTGTGTTAGTTCTTGGAATCCAAGGACATAAAGGTTAAGCAATTTAACATTGTAACTACTGCACCGCAGCACATTAATCCCATATTTGCATAAATCATCACATAATTATATCTAATCTTAGAGAATATGCCTTGTCACTTTGCCTCAGGATTGTGTGCAGAATAGTTAAACAATAAAGTAGATTATGCTCTTTGGAGTTCTCTATGCTGCTATTTTGGCTACTTTTAGGGGGTTATTTATTAAAAGTCAAGTTGATTTTTACTTGAAAAAATCGAGTTTTCAATGGTATTTTTCATTCAAGTCTCGAATTTTTGGGTAAAAAAAAAACATATATTTTTTTCTAAACTCAAATTTTTCGAGATTAATTATACCCCGAAACTGGAAATAGCTTGAATGCAAAATTACTCCTGCTTAAACCTGTCGAGGTCATGTAGAAGCCAGTGGCAGAGGTCCCTTAAACCATTTGAATACGTTTGTAGCCTTCATGACATTTGGAGTTTTTTCAGTGGGTTTCGTTCGAAAACTCTATTAATTTGAGCGATTCAAGTTTTTGGGGTTTTCACCCTGACTACACTGATTCAAGTTTTTTTCCATTCAAGCTTTTTCATGAATTAGAAACCATTCGAGTTGTCAGTTTATTCAAAGTACAAAAAAACCTCACAAACCTCTAAAACTTGACCTTAAAGTGGACCCGTCACCCAGACATAAAAATCTGTATAATAAAAGTCATTTTCAAATTAAATATGAAATCCAATTTCTTTCTTTTTTTTATTAAAGCGTTCATAGCTGTTGTAAACTCATTTAAAAATATCAGCTGTCAATCAAATATTACCTGCCCCTCCTCTATGCCTTAAGCATAGAGGCGGGGCAAGCAATTACTTTCACTTTCCATTCAGCATTTCCTAGATGTCACTGCTCTCCCCACATTCCCCCATTTTCATAAACATTTAATTGTGTAGCCAGGGCATGGGGATGGACATAGTGTCCCCCATTCTGGTGCACAAACAAGATTCTGAGATGATGCAAGGCTTGTCTTAATAACAGTGTCCACAAAATGGCTCCTGCCTGCTTGCTATAATTATGAATTCCCAGACTGATGGAAACAAGATTCAAATAATTTATACACTGTAATTAAAGTTTATTTTGTTTGACTAATATGATAAAATAAGATTTGGAATAATTTTTTTGGGTGACGGGTCCACTTTAATAAATTACCTCCTTAAAGTTATGTGAAACAGAATTCTGTTTAGAACCTTCTCTTATTCTTGTGGAGGCAATACCTTGAGTATCCAGTTATGTTGCATGTTCTTCTCTGTATACAGGAAGCTCAGGTTGAAGATCTTTGTCTGTACCCTGTCAGCGTTTATGACAATCCAATGATATTTGTGATATATATAAAGGGCAGGATTGACAAATCAGCTGTCTCTTTTACTGCAGCCAGTGACATGTTTGTTATATGATGCAGTGATCTGTATCTAGCTCAGTCGTGACCCTTAACATTTCCTTATAATACGCGTGAGATTTTATTCTGGTGAAAAGAGGCTGCTGACAGCTGAGATGAAAAGTGACTGTATGTTCATATTCTAAATCATGAATAAGGATGAAACGGTTTATCATCATGAAAAATTAGTGACTCACACACTCAACCTTTAAGCTGCCATTCTTAAAAGACTGATGACTATGAAAGCATATCAAATTCCTATCAGGAAGGAACAGTCCCCCCCCCCACCACCACCTTCAAAAGGTTAATGATTTTTTTTCCTGTGCAGCATTATAACACTTTAGTATTAGACCAAGTTTTACCCATGCAAAATAAGCGCTCTTATGGAGGTTTCTAATAATAGGTAAGATACCAGAGAACAGGTCACCTCAAGGTCCCAGCAGTAACATTGTCAACCAGCATCTGCTCATAGGCAAATGTATTGAGCATGTTACCCACAGACCTACCTCACTGTACTCCACTATAAACAGATCATCCCTGAGAAAGCATTTTCTTATTATGTCACAGAATAATAAAGTTTCACCATTTGATTTTCCCAAAACAGAATGGTAAAGGTATGGCCGCAGACACTAATGTTAAAGGGTTCACAATTCCAGCAATATCGCTCTGGTAGAACCTTATCAATCAAACAGTGATCCTTTTATTGAAAAATTGCACTACATGTTTTGGCTCAACGATCCTTCCTCTTATAATATCCGTAATAAAACAACCATTTTATAGCCAATATAAAACCAACAAGTGTGTCAGCTCCTCTGTGTGGCCAGACACATTGCAATACATTGTTAGAAAACCATGCTGCCATCAAGTGAACTTCTCCGAGATCACAAATTTCTTGTCTTATCATCAGTGGCGTAACTATAGAGGAAGCAGGGGGGCCCGGACTGTGGGTTCTGCTTCCTAATATAGCTAATAAAAATACCCTCTTCCCTAGCCACTCTCTTACCTGTGATGCAAGTCGTAGCGGGGAGTGGGTGGAGTCAGGGTGGGCATTGGTGGGGCGGAGTTGAGTCATGGGCGGGCAGAGGTGGGATGTGGGCTGGGTGGGGACAGGATGGGAAGTCACTTGCACTGGTGTGTTTGTGCTAAAAAAAAATGCTTCCCTACGGGTTAGTGATGTGTGGGCCGGCCCAATACCCGCAGGACCCAGGGGTTCGGGCCGACCTCGTACCACCATTTGTGGACGGGTCTGGGTCGAGCTCTTCCTCCTGCTCTCCCCAGCCACCATCTAAACTGCCGGCTTCCGATTTTATAGCTGTGCGCCTGCTCGTCCCCCTTTTGTAATGTCATCGAAGGGGCGGCACGGGTCTATAAAAGGAACCCGGAAGTCAGTCGTGGATGGGCGCGAGTGTTTTGGCCTCCTTTGGGTTGAAATTAGTGATGGATCTTTTATGTTCACGATCCTTACTCTCACTTTCCTAGAAGTTTTTTGGACAATTCCTAGCAAAACAACAAACATTTGAAAGCCTCTAAAAGTCCAAATTGATTTAAAGTGGTCCAATAGGATCAACGCAGCTCCCACTGACTTCTATAGGACCTCTACAACTTTACCTGGGGACATTTTGTATTAGTAGTTTTTGTGGTTTTTACATTGAATACATTTTAAATTGTTAGAACTTTAAAAAAAAACAAAACAGGAAACCACGAATTTGTAGAGATTTGTGGACAAAAACAAAATTCGATGGTAGGTAAATGGGCCCCCTTAATTTTTAAATCATGTTTTAGCAAAATAATGGTATGGAAATCAAATTACAGAAAGATCCCTTATCTAGAAAGCCCTAAGTCCCGAGCATTCTGGATAACAGATCCCATACCTCTATCAATTAAAATGAGCCAACTGGCAATGCTGAGCTAGTTGCCAAGCAGAGATCATACTCTTTGGTCTTTGCCTTTGACTAGCATTGACCTCAACTTGCATTTTGTGACTCTGTCCTTGATCTGTTATCAAGATTAGCACTTTTTTGAACTTCACACTAAAGTTTCTCAAGCTCGGCATATTGCTAAATGGTTTTTACATCTTTAATTTAATATTATCCAAATAATCCACATTGTTTTTAAAATAATTCTCCGTAATAATAAAACAGTACCCTGTACTTGATCCCAACTAAGATATAATTAATCCTTATTGGAAGCAAATCCATCTTATTTGGTTTATTTGATGTTTACACGATTTTCAGGTTCCATACCTGTACATGTTCAGACACTTCTTTTTAGAATATACATATTGAAAACACAAATTCCTCTTACGTTTTAGATTTGCTGGAAGTTTTATTTTTGAAAATTTGAGGTTTTTTATGTATTTCCTATGCAGAGGTTTGGGGGAGTTACTTTTGTCAAGTCTTCAAACGGTAAAACCAGGCAAAGCTCCTTCTTTCATTTCTAAGAAGAAAGCAAAGCCAGACATTTCCTACGGCTGTAGACGAAGCCTGCTTCACTTTATTCTTTTAGCTACATTTGAACTCCCTGTCAAGAAACAGGCGACAAAAGTCATGTAATCCATTGCAGCCTTGAAGGTGAAGTAATTAACTTAATATAAGATGGCATCGCTTTCCCAATAAAAGTGACATAGGAATTATTCTTGGTATTTCAAGTCATCTTTTTACCAATATTTTCCTTTTTAATGAGATAGTGAATCTAACACAGAAAAACTGGTTATGTAGACAAAGACAAGGAACTCATAGCTTATGATACCATTATAGCTAAGAAATTCTCTCTACTTTTTTTTTTTTTACTTTTTTTTCCTCCTTTTTATTTTCACTTTGAATCATATTGTCAGGTGAACTTTAATGCTGAATAACATTTTCACAAAATGATACAGGATCTGGCTGAAATTGTATCCGGCATAAAATATATTCACCGATAAATTGCCGTAAGCAAATATCTCGACATTCTTGAAAATAATAATAAAAAAGAGTAAAGCTTTGTCTATTGCCCCAAAACAGAAAAGTAGATATTACTTCCCTTTTTTTTTACTTTGTAATGTGTTTTAAAAAAATATTTAGCACTACAAATAGTGAAAAAAAGAACATTAATACATCGGCCATGTAATCTCTAGTAACACCCCGTATTTCATTCATGTCTTTAGTGTCAGGGCACATTATCAGATTTGGGGAGATTAGTCACCCAGCATCAAATCTCCTCTTCTTCAGGGCGACTAATCTCCCCGATTTGCCTCCCACCAGCTAGATTGTAAATCCCCGGCGGGATGGCACTCGGAGCACTACGTTTTCCGAAGTCACGCGGAAACTTCGGGCGACTTCAGAAAACGAATTGCTCCGAGTGCCATCCCGCCGGTGATTTACATTCTTTTAGGTGGAAGGCAAATCGGGGAGATTAGTCGCCTTGAAGAAGAGGAGATTTGATACTGGGCGAATAATCTCCCAGAATCTGAGTGTGTGCCCTGACGCTTACAGCTTTTCCTTTGTAGTGAACCAATTAGCTGCCATATTTATAGGCCAGATTATATGAAAGTGATGATATGGATTCCTATCATAATAAATGATAGTACAGTTATGGTATCCGGAAACGCGTTATCCAGAAAGCTCCGAAAGGCAATTTCCCATAGACTCGATTTAATCCAAATAATCCAATTTTTCTCTGTAATAATAAAACAGTAGCTTGTACTTGATCCCAACTAAGATATAATTAATCCTTATTGGAAACAAAACCAGCCTATTGGGTTTATATAATGTTTAAATGATTTTCTAGTAGTTTTAGGGTATTATTTAATAACATATACTATATTTTACTATTAATTCCAAATTTTTAGTGGGAAAAAACTTATTAGAATTTATTTAACCCCAAGGGTCGAAAAAGTCTGAATTAAAAAGTACTCCAATTCATACCTGCCGAGTTCATGTAGAAGTCAATGGGAGAAGTCCTGAAGATATCCTGAACTGCACTGGGTTTCGTGCAATAATCCTAAAATTTTGTGGTTTTTGGGCAAAAATCTGAGTTTTAAGGGAAATCTGAAAAATTTGTACGATATTTTTTTTCCACTATTTTTTAGAATTTTTCCTGAACAGGAAATTCTCGGGAAAATGTATTGATAAATAAGGGGAAAAATATATGCTGATTTGGTCAGAGTATTCAGTACCAGGATCTTTTTATCCATGTCACAAGAAAAACGGTTACAGAGTTAACCTGTAAAATAATGTACAGGTATGGAAACTGTTCTCCAGAATGCTCAGAACCTCAGGTTTTTCAGATGTGGTCTATTTCGTAAGAATAACATGCCTTTCTCTCTCCATTTAGTTTTATTTAGTTTCTCTGTTACACACAGCTGAACTGCAGCTCTTTTAAAGACTTCCCCTAAGTTCTCCTCTCTTGGACTATGAAGACCTCAAAGAGTTGCCTACTGGGCATGCTCACTGCCTCTGGTCCAATTTAAATCAATCAGGCATGGGCCTCTTAGACGCCTCTTTGAGGTCTTCATAGTTAGAGAGAGGAAAGCTACAGGGGCCTGAGCATTACGCTAAACTAGGAAGTTGCTAAAAGAGCTGCAGTTCAGCTGCTTGTATCAGAGAAATGAAATGAAACTAAATGCAGGGAGAAAGGCATGTTTTTCTGGGGCTATTTAGAGTAATTTAGGGGATTTTAAAAGCAAAGGCTTACTTATCCTTTAGGTATATGACTTGTGTTCTGTTAGTAGTGTTGAGTAGTGATGCATACCTCTAACATATTTGAAGATTTCATTAGCAGTTCATATTTTATGGACAAAAGGTGTGGGATGGGTGAATTTGACCCGTTTCGCCAAATATTTGCCAAAATCGATTAAAGTCTGTGGGTGACACATTTTTTTGGCCGCATATCATTTTTTTTCTCCCAATGGACTCTATGAGCGTCATTTCTGCTGCGAAACATTTGCTCATCTCTAGTTACAGGTGCTTCTTTGTTTTATTTTTATAATTATTATGTGAGACATTTTCTGGTATTCATTTTATTTGTTCTGGATTAGGAACCCGTTACAAATGCATTTAAATGACTTCAAGCTCTTTAGTCTCAAACATTCACTTTCTCCCCTTTCTCTTTTGTTCCCTTTGTTCTTTTACAAGTACATGAAATGCACCCTCGCTTCATCATTAGATGACAATTGACATGAAAAATTTTATTTCCGCACGTGTAGAAATACTAAGATTTAAATCAGATTATCATCAGCTTTGTGAAATATAAAAAATAGAAGTTATTAACTTGTATATGCTGCATAAAAAAAAACCTTTGATTTGCCAGTTGTTGTACATTTTGCGATAGTTACTGCTCACTAAACAACCAATTTAGGAGTTAGAAATGTACTTTCTGAACTGGAAAATAACTGTATGAATGCATGTGATTTGCATGGGGAGCAAATATTTGGATAGTTAAAGGGATACTGTCATGGGAAAAACAAAATTCAAATGAATCAGTTAATAGTGCTGCTCCAGCAAAATTCTGCACTGAAATCCATTTCTCAAAAGAGCAAACAGATTTTTTTATATTCAGTTTTAAAATCTGGCATGGGGCTAGACATTTTGTCAATTTCCCAGCTGCCCCCAGTCATGGCGTTCGATTACATTCTGACAAAACTCAAAACTTCAAAACATTCTGGTTTGATAAATTGTAAGATGGATTTGTTTGTTGGGAATTCTTCTGCATTCTGTTTGTTTGATAGATAATATGATTTCTATTAACATCTTCAAATGGTTCAAGGACCATTGACTTCTACATAACCTCCACAGGTTTTAGTGTAATTTCGGATTTTAAAAATTCAAGTTTTTTTTTTTCTTAAACCTGATATTGATTTTTGAGGGTATTAATAAAATACCATCAAAAACTCGAATCACAAATCGACCTTTGATAATTAACCCCCTTATTGTTATTGCTACTTTTTATTAATCACCTTTCTATTGGGGCATTCTCCTATTCATAATCCAGTCTCATATTTAAATCAATGCATGGTTGCTAGGGTTATTTGGACCCTAGCAACCACATTGCTGAAAAAAAGCTAAACAACTCAACTCAACAGATTTATCAAAGGTCAAATTCAAAAAGACCAACCGAGGAGGTTTTTTGGGGTCGAAGTGGGCCAAATTCGCTCTACTTCGAATGGTACGATCTGACTTCAATCGTACTTTGATTCAAATTTTTTTAACTTCGACTTTCGATCTCCTCAACTCCCCCAATTGCCTCCATACAGGTTCTAGGAGGTCCCCCATAGGTTAAAACAGCACTTCGGCAGCTTTTACGTGGCGAATGGTCGAAGTTTTAAAGAGACAGTACTTTAAAAAAAATGTGAAGGTCGAGGTGAAGTTTCGAATTGAAAAACTTAGAATTTCGAGCTATTTTTTGTGTACAACTTCGATTCGAATTTGAAAAAACGTCAAAATTCGAATCAAAGTTGTACACAAAAAATAGCTCGAAATTCTAAGTTTTTCAATTCGAAATTTCACCTCGACCTTTGATTAATCTGCCCCTATGTTTTGTGCTTCTGTACCAGCCCAAGGCAACCACAGTCCTTTAGCAGTAAAGATCTGTGTCTCCAAAGATGCCCCAGTAGCTCCCCATCTTCTTTTCTGCTGATTCACTGCACATGCTCCCCTGCTGCTGTCACTTACTGAGCTTAGGGACCCACTCACAATATACAGTACACATAGAATAGAAATGTCACAATATAAGGCTGATTAGTAATTAATACAGATAATTACTACGTGGCAGCACAGAAACCAGTGCAACTAGCATCAGAATTTAATAATCAGCCCTGTAGCATCAGCTTATATTACAGACCAACCTCATTTTCTGCTTGATAATTAGTGACGACCCCTAAGCTTAGCTTCTCAACAGCTGCTCAGAGCCCACTGAGCATGTGAGTGTCACAGACACTTTCCAAGATGGTGACCCCCTGTGACAAGTTTGAAGTCCTGGATCATTTCTGCTATTGACAAGCTGAAACTTTAGGCTGGTGCAATAAGTTCCGTACATAAAATATGGCATTTTTAGCCATATTCATTTTTAGGGTTTATTTCTCTTTAAAAAAAATTGGTTTTCTTTTAATCGATTTGCTTGATTTAAAAAACTTGAAAAACCTCAAATCGCTTAAAAAAACTAATACAGGTATGGGACCTATTATCTAGAATGTTTAGGACCTGGGGCTTTCCGGATAACTGGTCTTTCCGTAATTTGGATCTTCATACATTGTCTACTAGAAAATCATGTAAACATTAAATCAACCCAATAGGCTGGTTTTGCTTCCAATAAGGATTAATTATATCTTAGTTGGGATCAAGTACAAGCTACTGTTTTATTATTACAGAGAAAAAGGAAATCATTTTTAAAAAATTTGGATTATTTCATTATAATGGTGTCTATGGGAGACAGCCTTTCCGTAATTTGGAACTTTCTGGATAACGGGTTTCCAGATAACTGATCCCATACCTGTACTCTAATGTCCTGCAATGCACCGTTTATTTCTTCTCAAATGGTAGCAAGTGTTGCCAACTGATTCATTGATTCTTTGTCTTTTGCAGCTAATTGCCTTAGTTTTTCCCCCAAAGAAGCTCTTTGGAAACAAAGATGAACGAGTTATTGCAGAGCGTAGAACTCACTTAGAGGTAAGCCTTGGCGAAAATGTTTCACGTAACTATTCTGGTGGTTATATAGATGGCATAATCCTAAAATTGTAATTTTAGCTCTTCCCTGATTCCAACAGCATTTAACAATGAGTGTGGCACTCTGATTTACTGTAACAAAGTGAAGGAAAGAGATTCTGTAAACTCACTCACCACGTACAACGTTCTGTATCTCAAAGTAATTCATGCACATTAATCTCCCTTAGAGGCCATTTATTAATGCTTGAGTTCTAAAAACCATATATGATTTAGACCAGTGATTCTCGACCGGTAGATCCATGTTGCTCACCAACCCCTTGGATGTTTCTCCCAGTGGCCTCAAAGCAGGTGCTTATTTTTTTAATTCCTGGTATAAAGACAAGTTTTGGTTGCACAAAAACCAGGTGTACTGCCAAACAGAGTCTCCTATAGGCTGCCAACCCACTTAGGACCTACCAAATAGCCAATCACAGCCCTTAATTGACATCCCCAAGGACTGTTTTCATGTTTGTGTTGCTCCCCAACTCTTTTTTACATCTGAATGTGGCTCAGGGGTAAAAAAAAGGTTGGGGACCCCTGATAATGTGATGTTATTGCAGGTACATTGTGTTTATGAAAGCTTCCCTGCTAAATGCATTGCAATTAGACACACCTTAGTCCAAAGTTCTGCAATTTGTGAGATTTATACAAAACCTAAAATGATCAAAAGTTATGCTTGATAAGCTCCACAAACGGATGTTTTGGGGCTAATTGTGGGGTTGTTCCTCTGAAAATCTTTACTCCTCAAATGTCTTGAAAATACATAAAAAGCTGTGATTCATGATGATTATTACGATTATATTCTGTAAACATTTAGTGGGTTATTTTTCAAAGTCTGAATATTTTCTGCTACAAACTCCGATCAAATCCGCTCGGGTTTTTACTCATATTTGTTATTACATTTTCCCGAAAATTTGCTTTGCTGGGAAAAAAAAATCAGATTTTCAAGATTTTTTCGGAATTTTCATCCGATGTTAACGATTTTTTTTTGATTTTTCACCTTAAAACTTCGGGGTATTGCACGAAACCCAGTGCACATCAAAATATCATTGGGACTTCTCCAATTGACTTATCTGCAACCTCGACAGGTCTGAGATTGCGGATTTTCTGATTCTGACTTTTCGATCCTCGGGGTTTAACAAACTCCGATTTTATTAAAAAAAATAACCCCCTTTATAGAATGGCCTATTCTTAATGACTTTTCAATTATTTTTTTTATTTTTTTTAGCTTTTTAATTCGTTTGTAATAATTTGACTTCCTCTTCTGACTTTTTGCAGCTTTCAAATGGGAGTCACTGACCCAGCAGGAAAAAACTTTTGCTCTGTGCTACAATTTTATTTTTGTTACTTTTTATTACTTATCTTTCTATTTAGGCCTTCCTGTATTCATATTCCTGCTTTTGCAGGCCTGGATTTGTTATAAGGCCACCAAGACCCGGGCAGAATAGCACTCTCTACATAATACTAAAAGTTAATTTACAGGTGAACAACCCCTTTTATGAATAATAGATTTGCAGAAAATCGAAATTCTGGTTATTATAATCTAATTTTCTGCTTTATTTTTACTTCATGTTCCCTTTTTGGGGTTTAACGTGTTTAAGTGAGTCGCTCAAACTAGCAATAGCAACTCCCAGTAATATATTGATAAATGTAACTGCTATCACCTTGGAAGAGGGTGTTAAAGGGGTTGTTCACCTTTGCGTTAACTTTTGGTATGATGTCGAGAATTATATTCTGAGACAATTTGCAATTGATTTTCATTTTTTATTATTAATGTTATTTAGCTTTTTATTCAGCCGTTCTCTTGTTTATTTCAGCAATCTTGGTAAGGTCCGAATTCCCGTAGTAACCATGCACTGATTTGAATAAGAGACTGGGCTATAAATAGGAGAGGTCTAAATCGAAAGATGAGTAATAAAAATCAGCAATATCAATACATTTGTAGTGTTTGGTGTTTAGATGGGGTCAGTGACCCCCATTTGAAATCTGGAAAGAGCCAGAAGAAAAACAAATGAAGACCAATAGAAATGTTGTCTCAAAACTGGCCATTCTATAACATGCTGAAAGTTAACTTGAAGGTGAACCACCCCTTTAATACTTTTATTTTAGTAATTCGTAAATTTCTGTTTAAAGGAAAACTATACCCCTCAAACAATGTAGGTCTCTATAAATATATAATGCATAAAACAGCTCATATGTAAAATCCTGCTTCATGTAAATAAAACATTTTCATAATAATATACTTTTTCAGTAGTATGTACCATTGGGTAATCATAAATAGAAAATTGCCATTTTAAAAAATAAGGGCCGCCCCCTGGGATCGTAGGATTCACGGTGCACACAAACAAACCATACATGTTAGGTCACATGAGCCAATTAACAGACAGAGTTCTGTCTTTTGCTTCCACACTTCTTCCTGTTACAGTTAGAGCTGTAGTATTTCTGGTCAGATGATCTCTGAGGCAGCACACATCACAAATGGTGGTTCAAGGCAAGAGATGTAAAAGGGAAATATATCGATATATATATATCGATATGAAAAGATTCTTTAATATGCCACTTAATTTGATATAAACTGTTGCTCAAGTATTCATTTTGGGGGTATAGTTTTCCTTTAAGGAATCAAGCCGAGCCTGTTACAATTAAGATGTCAGGGCAGAGCTAAAAGGTGAAACCTTGTATTAATTCACAAGTAGATGTAAAGATTGTAATTTGGTTTAGCGTTCGCTTTGTTTGATTAAATCTGACATTCAGCTAATCAGACAGGAGTTCTGCTGATTAATGCTTGCTAATAAAAACCAGTTTGAGGCAAAGGTTGTAATACAGAGGCGCTACAGTTATTCTTCGCACACACTGTGAAATCTGAGTCTGGTTATTTTGTAGAGACTTAATGCCTTCGAGATTCGAATTGAGACAGAATGGCAGGCTAGTTGTAAAACTGAGCTTTGTTAATGATGGCGACGATGGTACAATACTGCGCCCCGGACGCCTTTATCAAATGTCATTTAGTGATTAATCAACAGGCATTTATATTTCATGTTCAAACTGTCATTTATTACATACATTTTACAACCAAATTTTTTTTTTCCCCCAAGATCCTTTTTCTTTCGCCCACATAATCCTCCTCACCATAAATGTAGATGGGCAGGGACATGCTGCTGGGTACAGTGGGGAATGTATGTTTGCTTATAGTACTTTATATATTTCTGTTAGTTATAGGATCCGTTATGCGGAAACCCGTTATCCAGAAAGCTCCGAATTGCAGAAACGCTGTCTCCCATAGACTCCATTTTATCCAAAAAATCCAAATTTGTAAAAACGATTTCCTTTTTCTCTGTAATAATAAAACAGTAACTTGTACTTGATCCAAACTAAGATATAATTAATCCTTCTTGGAAGCAGAACCAGCCTATTGGGTTTATTTAATGTTTACATGATTTTTTAGTAGACTTAAGGTACAAAGATCCAAATTACGGAAAGATATGTAATCCGGAAAACCCCAGGTCCCAAGCATTCTGGATAACATGTCCCATACCCGTATATTGATAGATTAAGCAATTAAAGTAGTGGAATACATTTACATTATTACGGAGAAAAAGAAAATAATTTTTTTTAAAAATCTGAATTATGTGATTATAGTGGAGTCTATCTATTTCCGTAATTCAGGACTTTCTGGATAACAAGGTTTCCGGATAACTGATCCCATACCTGTATGGGATTCGTTAGCCGGAAAGCTGTTCCGAATTACAGAAAGGCCATCTCCCATAGACTCCATTTTATCCAAATTTGTAAAAATGATTTCCTTTTTCTCTGTAATAATAAAACAGTAGCCTGTACTTAATCCCAACTAAGATATAATGAATCCTTATTGGAAGCAAAACCAGCCTATTGGGTTTATTTAATGTTTACATGATTTTCTAGTAGATTTAAGGTACAAAGATCCAAATTACGGAAAGATATGTAATCCGGAAAACCCCACGTCCCAAGCATTCTGGATAACATGTCCCATACCTGTATATTGATAGATTAAGCAATTAAAGTAGTGGAATACATTGCAGAGATTAGAGAATGCTTGGAGTTTCCTGAATTAAAGGAAGTTTTATGTAATTTGGATGTCCATACCTTAAAGGAGAAGGAAAGTCGTTTCACACTTGGGGATGCCAAGAAGATCTCTCTGTGGTGCTGGCTGGATTAACCCCGGGCCATTGCAGTTTTCTGCTGATAGGAGCACCGGCCGGGGTTTCAGGTAAGTAAATACAATCACTTGGGGGTGCCTAACATTTGTCACCAAAGTGTGAAACGACTTTCCTTTAAGTCTACTTATAAAACAATTTAATAAAGCCAATAGGATTAGTTTACCACCAATATGGATTCATGCAGTTGAGTTACCATCAAGCTGGCCTGCACATCACTAGTGCATTCCCCATCTTCACTGTCCTGACTGTGAAGAACCCCCTACATTGCTTCAAATGAAAGTTCTTTTCTTCTAGTCTAAAGGGGTGGCCTCTGGTACGGTGATCCACTTTATGCCTATAATGTCCTCTAATGTACTTGTAAAGTGTAATCATGTCCCCTCGCAAGCCCCTTTTTTTCGGAGAATACAACCCCCAACCTTGACAGTCTCCCCTCATAATTTAAGTCTTCCATCCCCCTAACCAGTTTAGTTGCACTTAGTCTCTGCACTCTCTCTAATATCCTTCTTACAGACTGGGGCCCAAATCAGTCCTTGGCAATGCAGTGTAAAGTCCATTCTGATTTAGCTAACTTCTCATATAAACTTCTGCCAGTAAACCATCAAACACTGGTTTGTTTTGGAACTGAGCAAGTGAGTCACGTTGCACATTTACAGCCACACAAAAGGGTTTAACAGTCTTGGAGGCAGATGAATGAAATGTTACGTGTGCTGGCTGCATGGACTTGCATTTAAATCCAAGAGAGCTGCAAAAGCACAAAAGATTATCCGCCAATCTATATCGGCATGCTGGGAGAAGAACTCTTCACCTTAAATGTATTTCTTACCCACAAGTAGTTGTGCTGAATTTGTAACAAAAGTAAAGTAAAAAGACCGCTCCGGATAGCTGTAAAGCCATATTCTGCCATTAAATGTGAAGGAAAGGCATCCTGCACTTGGGTGCCAAATGTTAGACACCCCCAAGTGATTGTATTTACTTACTTTAAACCCCAGGTCGGTGCTGCTATCAGCAGAAAACTGCACTGGCCCTGGGTTATACCAGTGAGCACCACGGAGCGATCCTCTTCCGGTTTCTTCTTGCTTCAAATTTCCCGGGGCAAACGCATTCGCAGTTGAACGAAATAGCCAACATGCTCAACCGTGCGAAGAAAGAAGAAGATGGAAGAGAATCACTGTTGTGCTCACTGGTATAACCCTGGGCCGTGCAGTTTTCTGCTGATAGGAGCACCAGCCCAGGGTTTCAGGTAGGTCAATACAATCACTTGGGGGTGTCTAACATCTAGCACCCCCAAGTGCAGGATACCTTTAGCCTCCCAGAGTCTGAAATTCATTCCACTGTTTTGGAGATGTTAGTGAGGCAGTATTAAAGCTACGGCACGTGTGGTGCTTTTCACAACATCAGTTGCCTGCTCAAAAAGTTTCTGTCTTTGGGAAACACCTTGCCTATGGCAGACCCTGACACTGTCAGGTGGGCACAGCTCAAGAAAGCTGAAGCAAGCTAATCTGTTGCATCCAGCATTTCCCATTCTTTGGAAGAAGAGGTACAAGACAGGGGACAGCAAAGGCTGTTTAGATTGGTGCTGTCAGACAAGCACATATGCTGTAGGCATTAGAAAAACACTGGGATAGTTCAGCCTCATCAGCATACAAAGGATCCCAAATTATACTTGTCTGCTGGGAAATGAGCATAAGAACCCAATTTGCTAACTCCCATTTTTGATTGTATGTATTCTTGCCGGTATTCTTCTAACACGCTATAAATCCCTCCCCTCCCTTCTACGCTTACAGTTAACCCCTTATATGGTTGGACCTGTCTATTCCCTGCCATTTCTCTGCCCACCTGCCCAATTTCCCCAGCCACCCTATCTTCCCTGCCCATTGATATAATCGCCCGTGTGATGTCACCGCCCATTCTTCGACCCGAAGGCCTGTTTTATTCAGGTTTAAAGGTGGCAACCCTAATTGTATTCATTTTCCATTTTGGAACAGTTTGTTCTAAAGCATTGTCCGAATCCTTTCATTAGTGCAAGGAATAGGACTGGTACTGAACATGCTTTTTGCCTGTTTTAAATACAAGGCCATAACAGGTGGCGCCATTTTGACAGTGGTAGGATCGAGATAGGGGTTAGTGCTCAGGACAGCATAATTAGCTCCAGGGTTAAAAGGGGTTGTTCACCTTTAAATGAACTTTTAGTGTGGTGTAGAGAGTGATTCTAAAACAATTTGCAATGGGTTTTAATTTTTTTTATTATTTAGGGCTTTTGAGTTATTTAGCTTTTTATTCAGCTGCTCTCCAGTTTCAGCAATCCACTATATAGGGTTCAAATTCCCCTATAACCATGCATTGATATGAGTAAGAAACTGGAATATGAATAGGAGAGGCCTGAATAGAAAAATGAGTAATAAAGGGTAGTAATAACAATACATTTGTAGCCTTAGGGTCTGGCCACACGAGCAGATTCGGGAAGATTAGTCGCCCCAGCGACAAATCTCCTCTTCTTCGGGGGAACAATCTCCCCGAACTGCCTTCCCCCTGCCCTTTGCCGGCTAAAATGAAAATCGACCTGGGAGAAGGCACACGCGGCGCTTCGTTTTCAGACCCTTACAGAACTATTGTTTTTCGATGGGGTCAGTAACCCCCCATTTGAAAGCTGGAAAGTTGCTTAGAATTAGCCATTTTATAACATACTATAAGTTAACTTAAAGGTGAACCACCCCTTTAATATAAAAGTACCTTGTGCTTGATCCCAATAGTGATGTAATTAATCCTTATAGAAGGCAAAACATAAACTTAAGGTCTGGAGATCCAAATTATGGAAAGACCCTTTACCCAGGAAACCCCAGATCCTGAGCATTCTGGATAATGTGCCAATACCTGTATTATGGATTGAGAGTGATCATAGAATTACATTTATTTGATTGATTTTTGTATGAGCATCTGCATGACGGCAGTGAAGACTGTCTTTGGAAAGGTTCGATTTCCTCCAGGCCTTGCTGTCCTATTTCTCAAACCTGTGCAGAAAGCTCACCCATATTATTCATTCGCTGTCATGGAGGCGCCCATGTGTGATAAACATGCATGAGATAAATTCCCACAGATGCCAAATTGAAAATGTATTTAATGAAAATGCATGTTTAATTATGAGAAAGCATAGAAATAAGATCTGCCTGAGTGTGTACGTGTGAATGGGTAGGTCTTGCTCCCATTTTGGGTTCTCTATAATAATGTGCTTAAAGGGATACTGTCATGTGAAAAAATATTTATTTCAAAATACTTCAGATAATAGTGCTGCTCCAGCAGAATTCTGCACTGAAATCCATTTCTCAAAAGAGCAAACTGTTTTTTTTATATTTAACTTTGAAATCTGATATTGGGCTAAACTTATTGTCAGTTTCCCAGCTGTCCCCAGTCATGTGACTTGTGCTCTGAGAAACTTCAGTCACTCTTTACTGCTGTACTGCAAGTTGGAGTGATATCACCCCCTCCCTACCCCCCCCCCCCACCCCACCCCAGCAGCCTAACAACAGAACAATGGGAAGGTAACCAGATAACAGCTCCCTGACACAAGATAACAGCGTCCTGGTTGATCAGCACTCATTAGTAAAATCCAGGTCCCACTGCATCACATTGACTTACATTGAGTAGGAGAAACAACAGCCTGCCAGAAAGAAGTTCCATCCTAAAGTGCTGGCTCTTTCTTAAAGCACATGACCTGAGATGCCGCCTACACACCAATATTACATTACAAAAAAATACACTTGCTGGTGCAGGAATTACATTTTATATTGTAGAGTGAATTATTTGCAGTGTAAACAGTGTAGTTTAGAAATAAAAACTATATCTTAAAAATAATAACAAAATCCCTTTAAGTGCTACATTTTCATCTCAGTGGATTAACGAATGTCTTACTGACTTTGCGCTAAAAAGGCAGCGAGGGATGTGAGTGGGGCTCAGCTCTGTGCTGGTATAATGCAGGCTAATCACTCCGGCACAGCTTTGTTGATGTGGCCAGCTGATTTTGAGGATAATTCATGTCAAACATTTTGGCTGTAACTTGCCGGAGCCGTTCCAAAGAATGACAGGCTGTCACGTCTGGGCCAGAATGCTCTGGAAATCCAATTCTTTCCTTGTCATTGGTGAAAAGGATTTGACAGGACCTGGCTCTGAATTTTTATTATGACTTTTGAACAAAATGAAATAATGGCATTTATCACCTGACTATGACGCTTCTTTTTTTAACTTTCCCTCTATAAGCATTAGCTCTTTGGAAATGTTCCCCTCTATTGGCCTGATGTCCATCAGCCCCAGTGCACCCCCCAGTCTCTGCTCTTCACTGGGCACTGCCATGTTATTTATTGGGAACATAAGCTTCATCCATACATGCGCAGAAATAGGGAATAAATAAGTTTGTTTGCAATAGATACACGTATAGGACCTGTTATCCAGAATGTCCTTGACCTGGGGTTTTCCCTATAACAGATCTTTCTGTTATTTGGATCTTCATACTTTAAGTCTACTAGAAAATCATGTAAACATTAAATAAACCCAATAAGCTGTTTTTTTCTCCATTAAGGATTAATCATATCTTAGTTTGAATCAAGTACAAGCTACTGTTTTATTATTACACAGAAAGAGGAAAAGTATTTTAAAATTTTTTATTATTTGGATAAAATGGAGTCTATGGGAGACGGCATTTACGTAATTCAGAGCTTTCTGGATAATGGATCCCATGCCTGTACATCGCTATCCTGCTCGGCATAGAGTACTAAAGAATTATCCCAGTGGGTTAACTTTTATGGTTTAACAGGAACAAGATGAAGCAGAGCACACATATCTTCACAGAGAACGCCTGGTGCACAGGGTAGAGAGTACAGCAACCCCCAATATATAGTGGAATGAGAAAAACTCTGGCACTCAAGGCAAGTGAAATGCAGGGTTTCCCCTTGCTTTTTATTTCTTGTGCAGACGTGCAACGTTTCAGGGTGACCCCCTTTATGCTTGACGTCTGCACAAGAAATAAAAAGCAAGGGGAAACCCTGCATTTCACTTGCCTTGAGTGCCAGAGTTTTTCTCATTTAACTTTTATGGTTTGGCAGAGAAGAAGTGTATTCCGGTGGAGAAAGCTGCTAAGCCAATCAGGTACCAGTTGGAACTTTGGGATGTTCATTGTATATTCAGGCCCTCATTGTAGAGTGGTTGCCTGAGCTGCATGTGCATATCAACTACATTACTGCTGCTTGCCAAAGAGTTGCAGTTTGGCCTGTTTTCAGTAAGATCCGAATCCATACCATTGAGCCAATCCTCAAAACCATACTCATTCCACAGTCACCAGCCCCAAGTGAACCATTTCTGTGCCTCTGCGCTTAGGGGCATCATTACCAGGACTGTATCTAGGTCTGTTCTGGAGTTTACAGCTCCCCCAAAAGGTGCCGAATAACACTATGCTCGTGATAACACTTCCGCAAAAAACATAATTTCCGGCTTTTCCACACTGAACCCTGTACCACTCAGTGGTAACTCTCGGCAGCAGTTGCCGGGAATTTTTATTTAATTATCTGTTTTAATTTTTTTTTCCAACTATATAGGCACCTGAGGGCTGTCCCCCAAAAGCTAGTGCCCTAGGCACAGGCCCTCGGGTGCATATAAGTTTGGGTGTTTTACTTTGAAAGTAGCGAGTAAGTTGCAGGTAAAACTTAGTCCCTTTTGTAAAATGTATAATGAAGCAATAGAATTGTTAATGAATCAGATGAAAATTGAGCATAGGACTGGCCAGATATGGGATGACTTTGACGTAGTTGGCAGCTTAAATGTATTGCAATATATGGACAAACAATCCCTGTTTTGTTTAAAGGGTAAGGCATTTTTTAGAAAAAGTATGCACAAAATGTCTCTGTCTTAAATATATTGATAATGGGTTGAGTGCAGAGGACCTCTTGTATTTGACTATATGTATTTTGTGGTCACACCCTCATTGCACCCCCGCCTAATGGTTTTAAAAATTAGTGGTGAGCACAACTTTCCCTTGTTGTTTTATATATATATATATATATATATATATATATATATATATATATATATATATATATATATATATATATATATATATATATATATATATATATATATATAAATGCGGCCCTGATCATTACTAGAGTGCAACACATCTGATATTTGCTCAAGTAAAAATAAGTCACCAGTGTATTTTGCCCATACAGTTGTTGTGTCGAAGATTCTAAAGCAATGACTTGTGTAGTATATTAAAATGGTGGAGGGGACGTAGATAATGAGATGCAAAAATAGCTGCTCTCTCTTTATAATGGTACATGTATGGGACCTGTTATCCAGAGTGCTTGGGACCTGAGCCTTTCCAAATAATGGATATTTCCATAATTTGAATGTCTATACCTTAAGTCTACTAGGAAATCATGTAACATTAAATACACCCAATAGGCTGGTTTTGCTTCCAATAAGGATTAATTATATCTTAGTTTGGATCAAGTACAAGGTACTGTTTTATTATAACAGAGAAAAAGGAAATCAGTTTTAAAAATTTGGATTATTTGCATAAAATGTAGTCTATGGGAGATAGCCTTCCCATAATTCCGAGCTTTCTGGATACCACATCCCATACCTTTATAACTTGATCCTTGGGTGTAAAATTAAAGAGATACTGTCATGGGCAAAAAATACATTTCAAAACACATCATCGTTAATAGTGCTGCTCCAGCAGAATTCTGCAGTGAAATCTGTTTCTCAAAAGAGCAATTTAATTTTGAAATCTGACATGGGGCTAGACATATTGTCACTTTCCCAGGTACCCCCAGTCATGTTACTGCTGTATTGCAAGTTGGAGTGATCACCCCCCTCTCTCCCCCCCCCCAGCAGCCTAACAACAGAACAATGGGAAGGTAACCAGATAGCAGCTCCCTAACACAAGATAACAGCTCCCTGGTAGATCTAAGAACAATACTCAATAGTAAAATCCAGGTCCCATTGAGACACATTCAGTTACATTGAGGAGAAACAACAGCCTGCCAGAAAGCAGTTCCATCCTAAAGTGCTGGCTCTTTCTGAAAGCACATGACCAGGCAAAATGACCTGAGATGACTGCCTACAAACAGTGTAATTTAGAAATAAAAACTAAATAATAAAAATCATGGCAGAATCCCTTTAAAGTAGAGTAGAGTAGTAGATTGTGCTCTGATGTTGCCAATTTCTGAGGACTATTCCAATCCTCTTGCTGATGTCAAAGTCAAGGGTCAAATAATAATGTGGGTTTTGTTTTTTTCGTCAGCACCGTATTTTTTTATTCCAATGAAACAGAATGCAGGATAAAATTCACAGATTCACACTTTTTTTTCCATTTAGTAAAACCATGAATTTCATCTAATTGTTATTTCAGATTTATTTTTGATGAGTTTGAGCAACAATCTCATGCCCTCTTCTCAACCGCCTTTAGAAATCAATGAGGGACTTGTTCCAAACCAAACAGGACTGGAATCTCTTATTTATAGCTGAGTTACATCATGTTTTATTGATCAGTTTCAATAGTCAAACACATGTTTATATATCAACAACAATGGAAAAGTATTTTTCACATGGGTTTATTCCCATTATAACAGATTTTTTCATTTCTTTTTTTTTAGAAATACCTTAGAAACTTTTTCGCTGTGATGCTGAAGTCTCCTACGTCGCCTCTGCATATCGATAAGGTGGGACATACCCTCTCCAAACACACCATCTGCGAGTTCTCTCCCTTCTTCAAGAAAGGGGTTTTTGACTACAGCAGCCACGGCACTGGCTGAGACCAGCCTTCTGTATGTACAGAGCCAATTAAAACTACTGTGTAGTTCACAAAATCATTTCTTCTTCCAGTTTTAAGTGTTTTTTTTGTTCTACTAGAACAGATGTATGGACACTGATGTAATGTGATTTCGTTTGTACTTGAGAACGTTCCCTATCAAAAGCAATGCATTTGTGTTAATGCCGGAGCCAAGGAATTCATTTTATCTGTGGGATTGCAGTTTATTTCCCTTAACGTTAATAAGGGGCAGATTTATCAATGGTCGGATAGTAAATTCGAATTTTCGAGTTTCAAAATTCACACATTCGAATTTTAATCCCCCTATTCGAATGTAAATTGGAATCACACCTCGGCCATGGAAACAGTCCTATTCGAATACAGGTATGAAATGCGTTATCTGGAAACCCGTTATCCAGAAAGATCTGAATTACGGAAAGGCCTTCTCCCATAGACTCCATTATAATCAAATAATCCAAATGATTTCCTTTTTCTCTGTAATAATAAAACAGTAGCTTGTACTTGATCCCAACTAAGATATAATTAATCCTTATTGGAAGCAAAACCAGCCTATTGGGTTTATTTAATGTTTACATGACTTTCTAGTGGACATAAGATATGAAGATCCAAATTATGGAAAGACCCGTTATCCGGAAAACCCCAGGTCCCGAGCATTCTGGATAACAGGTCCCATACCTATTCGCCACCTAAAACCTGCCCAGTTCATGAACAAGTCAATGGCAGAGATCCATTGAGCCATTTGGAGATATTAATAGCCTTCCTGCTATTTAAGTTGTTTTTTTTTCGGAGAAAAACTCGATTCGTACGAATCCGATACGATTCTAATTTTCGGGTCAGAACCATACGATTGATATTAGACATTCAAATTCTTCTTAAATAACCTCCCTGTCAAACTGTGAGTATATTTGAATTAAAAAGAAATTCACATGAATTCGAAATTCAACCTTTGATAAATGGGCCTCCACGTGTGTCCCAACTCCATAGATTCTCGTTTTTGTTTCCCATTATTCAATCCTACTGCCAGACTCTGTGCACATCTTGTCCGATCTGTTGATGCCTCTGCTAAGACCATGCATGAACATTCGTAGAGATACAGAATGGGCTGCAATTTGCAATTGGTTTTCATTTTTTATTATTTGTGTTTTTTTTATTTATTTAGCTTTTTATTCAGCAGCTCTCCAGTTTGCAATTTCAGCCATTTGGTTGCTAGGGCCCAAATTACCCTAGCAATCATACACGGATTTGAATAAGAGACTGGAATATGAATAGGAGAGGCCTGAATAGAAAGATGTGTAATAATAAGTAGCAATAACAATAAGGGGGCAGTTCGTATTCAAAAAGACCAACCGAAATAAAATTTTGCCCAAATAGGTCCGTTTGCGATCGAATAGGTCCGTTTGCGATGAAATTCGATTTGTACGAATCGAAGTAATAGCGCATTCGAATTGTACGATAAAAAAACCCTTAGATTTTTCAAAGTCCACCAATTGACGCCAAATAGGTTCTAGGAGGTCCCCCATAGGCTAAAACAGCAATACGCCAGGTTTTAGATGGCGAATGGTCGAAGTTTTTTTCAAATTCGAATAGAATTTGGACTATTCCCTAGTCGAAAGTACACAAAAATTAGCTCGATACTCAAATTTTTTCAATTCGAATTTTCACTTCGACCTTTGATAGATCTGACCCTAAATGTTTAGCCTTGTTTTTAAGATGGGGTCAGTGACCCCCATGTGAATGCTGACAAGAGTCAGAAGAAGGCAAATAATTCAAAAACTATAAAGAAGGAAAAATGAAGGACAATTGAAAAGTTGCTTAGAATTAGTCATTCTATAATGTGCTAAACGTTAACATAAAGATGAAGCACCTCTTTAAGTTCTCACCCACCTAAAGCTTGGATTGTACACTGGCGGTATGAAACGTGCCAGTAAAATAGAGTCTCTGTTTCTATATTCAATTAAAAAATGGAAAAGAAAACCTATGTTGCTGTGGCTCGGAAATGGTTCTGCAGTTAGAAGGAAGATGAGATCCAACGATATCGCAGTTACCTGATACTGAGGGACATTGCCAAAATATGTGACCAATAGATGAATCAAAGCAATAAAAAACACAGTCTCCCAAATAACTGCATCTACTAACTGACAGTATTCAGATTGTGTCTGGGCTGTCATACCAACTCATTCATTGCTTTGAAACCCTTTTTAATCACTAAATGAGAATGAGCCTAATACAATGTCACCCATATCATCCAGAGACCTCTCTCTCTCTGCCCCATGCCAACGGCAAACACATCTCCTATGTACAAAAAAAGCCAAACACCCACTCGCCCGTGGTGATTGCAAGAGAGACACAAATCTTGAAGTAAAACAAATACAGGTATGGTATCCGTTATCTGGACACCCATTTTCCAGAAAGCTCCAAATTACGGAAAGGCCGTCTCCCATAGACTCCATTTTAATGAAATAATCCAGATTTTTAAAAATGATTTCCTTTTTCTCTGTAATAATAAAACAGTAGCTTGTACTTGATCTCAACTAAGAGATAATTAATCCTTATTGGAAGCAAAACCAGCCTATTGGGACTAGTTAAATATTTACATGATTTTCTATTAGACTTAAGGTATGAAGTTCCAAATTACTGGAAAAACCCCAGTCCCTGAGCATTCTGGATAACAGGTTCCATACCCATACAGGTATGGGATCCATTAACTGGAAACTCGTTATCCTGAAAGCTCCGAAATGCAGAAACACTGTCTCCCATAGACTCAATTTTAAAGAAATAATCCCAAATTTCCTTTTTCTCTGTAATAATAAAACAGTAGATTGTACTTGATCCCAACTAAGATATAATTAATCCTTATTAGAAGCAAAACCAGCCTATTGGGACTAGTTTAATATTTACTTGATTCTATAGTAGACTTAGGGGCAGATTTACATAGGGTCGAATATCGAGGGTTAATTAACCCTCGATATTCGACTGCCGAATATCGAAGTCGAAGGATTTACCGCAAATAGAACGATTAAATCCTTCGAATCATGAATTTTAATCCATCGATCGAACGATTTTTCTTTGACCGAAAAAACATTAGAAAGCATATGGGGACCTTCCCCATAGGCTAACATTGCACCTCGGTAGGTTTTAGGTGGCAAAGTAGGGGGTCGAAGTTTTAAAGAGTTTTTTAAAAAGTTTTTTTAAAGAGACAGTACTTCAATTATCGAATGGTCGAATATTCAAACTATTTTTAGTTCGAATCGTTCGATTCATAGTCGAAGTAGCCAAAAAAATCATTCGAAATTCGACGTTTTTTTTATTCTATTCCTTCACTCGAGCTAAGTAAATGGGCCCCTTAGGGTATGAAGATCCAAATTACAGAAAGATCCCTTATTCGGAAAACCTTAGGTCCCAGGCATTCCGGATAACAGGTCCCATGCCTGTACCATTCAAATAGTCTTCACTGTTACAAGAGATTTTTTTTGTTTATCGGCAGAGATCAGACAATAACGTTGTTTTCAACAGGTTTGCGACTTCCTTTCGCCTTAACCCGGCTGAGTTTGTTACATTAAAACATTACAATAAGAAAACTGAAATGATGTGGTACCATCAAACACTCGTGATATCTGCGGACTTGAGCAGCGAAGCTGAAAACTCAGAAAGAGAGTCAGCAATTCCCTTGATAGATTTATAGGAAAGACTGGTAACTCTGGGCACAGACCATCAACCCTGGAGAAATGCTCATAAAACCATTTTTATGCCGGTTGTAATATAAAACTTTTTTTTAAACCACAATTAACTGTCGCTATGATATTGACTCAAGCGCCTGTTGGATTTCTGTACATGAATAATGGAGACGTTTGTCTATTGTTTCTCTAGTTCCGCCATTGTTAATGTCGCCCGTTTATCCGGCTGGACTTCCGCGCTGCTCCGAATGACTCCGTGACCTCCGCCTTCCTAAAAGGTTTATATGCAAGTGAACGAGGACCGACAATAATCTGCAAACGCGACGCTTCCATTCTCTTACCTCAAATCCTAACCAATCATGCACTGACGTAGCTGCTGAATAGGACGGTTTCTAATTTGTAAATAGGAATAGGTTTGAAAATCGGGTGCAAAGTCTGCTCCGTTTCTTTTGTGCTTCAGCATCTTTTAGCATGTAAGTAAAAAAGGAGAGTTTGTATCATATGTGTGTATGTAAATACCCTCACAATACGAATGTTGGGTAGCTGTTCTGTCCTCTAAATGTATTTATAGCCACGTATGACTGCTTTTTGACAATCGCTTTCCACTATATTTATACGACACATTTGACACTGTGTATGTACAGTATGAAGGATATTACAATAATGGATGCACCCGGTAATAATAGAGGATTACATATATTTCACTATACTTTAAAAAATAATAATAATAATAAATGATCCACTTATCAATCTAAATCTATTCTAGTTTGTTGTTTATTTAAAGGGATTCTATCATGTTTTTTATGGTGTAGATTTTATTTCTGAATTACACTGTTAACACTGCAAATAATTCACTCTACAATATAATATTTCATTCCTGAAACAGCAAGTGTATTTTTTTTTTTAATTAATAACATTGGTGTGTAGGTGCTATCTCAGGTCATTTTGTCTGGCCATGTGCTTTCAGAAAGAGCCAGCACTTTAGGATGGAACTGCTTTCTGTCAGACTGTTGTTTCTCCTTCTCAATGTAACTGAATGTGTGGCAGTGGGACCTGGATTTTCCTATTGAGTGTTGTTCTTACATCTACCAGGCAGCTGTTATCTTGTGTTACAGAGCTGCTATCTGGTTACCTTCCCATTGTTCTGTTGTTAGGCTGCTGAGGGGAAGCAGTACAGCAGTAAAGAGTGGCTGAAGTTTATCAGAGCACAAGTCACATGACTGGGTGCAGTTTGGAAACTGACAATATGTCTAGCCTCATGTCAGATTTCAAAATTAAATATAAAGAAAATCAGTTTGCTCTTTTGAAAAATGGATTTCAGTGCAGAATTCTGCTGGAGCAGCACTATGACAGTATCCCTTTAACTTAAAGGCGAGCCACCCCTTTAACAGCTATTCTATAGCTATATGCCATATCAATTAATATATAAGTTGTTTTCCAATTGTTTTTGGTTTATATAGTTTGACTTTGTTTTAGAATTAGCAAAGCATATGGTTTATAATTTTTTTGAGCTTTGGCAGTGATAAAATACATTGTATGTTGTGTACTTAACGTCTTTCAATCAACATAGAAAATACATTAGTACATGAGTCAAAGGATTTATGTACTGACTCCATGGCCCTGGACATTCTTGTAATTTGGAGGTTTCTGGATGAGGGATCCTATCCCCATATATTGGTATTAATTTTGAAAAGAGCGGGGCCCATGGAAATGTTGCTGTTATAAAGACACTTCAAGGAGCTGCTGATTTACTATTACAGATATGGGACCAGGGGTTTCCGGAAAGGGATCTTTCTCTAATTTGGATATTCTACAAAAAATTATTTAAACATTAAATAAATCCAATAGGCTGTTTTTTAATTATATCTTGGTTGGGATCAAGTGCAAGCTACTGTTTTATTATTACAGAGAAAAAGGAAATATGTTTAAAAAATTGGAATTGATTAAAATAAAGTCTATGGGAGATGGCTATCTCTTAATTTGATCTTTCTGGATAATGGGTTTCTGAATAAGGGATCCCATATCTGTAATACATTGGTAGTAATTAGGAAAAGAGTGGGAGCCCACTGCAAATGTTGCTGCTATGATTCTGTTGCCAGTATGGAAATACTGTACTTAATAAAATTAAGTACATCAAGCAGCTGTCATCTTTGGAAAATTGGCATTTGGAATTAGTGGACTGAAACTACAATAAAGGCCGGTTTGCTTGTACATTCTCTAATATTACAGCTAAGGCTACACCAAACCTGGCTAACCGGGGCTCGGCTGAATCCCGAATTCTCTTCTCCAGATTAAGCCACATACCAAATAGAATGTAAATCCTCACCGTTCCCTGAAATCGGAAGCGCACAAAAATTGTCATGTGCTTCCTATGTAAAAAAATGGACATGTGTATCAAATGTATACAAATTGTTAGAGGTTTGGTTCAACCAGGCTCTTGGATACATTACACTTAGAATAGAAATGTCACAATATAAGGCTGATTAGTAATTAATACAGATAATTACTACATGGCAGCACAGAAACCAGTGCAATTAGCATCAGAATTTAATAATCAGCCCTATAGCATCAGCTTATATTACAGACCAACCTCATTTTCTGATGGATAATTAGTGACGAGCCCTAAGCTTAGCTTCTCAACAGCTGCTCAGAGCCCACTGAGCATGTGAGTGTCACAGACACTTTCCAAGATGGTGACCCCCTGTGACAAGTTTGAAGTCCTGGATCATTGCTGCTATTGACAAGCTGAAACTTTAGGCTGGTGCAATAAGTTCAGTATATAAAATATGGCATTTAAGCCATAATAATTTTTGTGGTTTAATTCTCCTTTAAGTTTCAGGCAGGATATCACAGCACAGAATCTTTAATAAAAGAGAGAGGAGACCAGCACATGTTTCCTTCCCATCAAATAGAAACCTACATAGGAGAAGGCAGTACTTTTGTGTGCTGTTTTACAGGTAATTAAAAATGGAAATAAGATTAATGATATTTAATCAAAATGTATATGGAATAAAATATTGCAAAATTAAAGAAAATGTGCATCTTTTTTTAATTACACTTTTATTACTTTGTCAATTTTAATTGCTCATAGCTCGATTTTTAAGACCCTTGTGAAGGGGGTGTTTTTTGTGGATGTGAAAATGACTTAATATGTTTTATAACATACAGTACACTGCGTGCTGACATGAACTATAAAAAAGCTCATTGCTATAGGGTTTGCAAAACATAAGTGCAATAGGCCTCCTATCATTGCCTTTCTCCATTTTTTTGTAGTAGTGAAAGTGAGAATTTCAGCCATAAAGCCTGGCCAAGTTGATGCTTACACTGGTTTTCAGACAGGATCCAGGATCTACCCCATGTAAGCAAAAAAATGGAGCAAATAAGCACTTTCCTCTAATTTAACCCGAGTGGGTTTAAGGACAGCCCCCCCATAGTTCAGGGAGCCCCAATATATATTATCCAAAATGCCATGGACCTGGGGTTTTCCAGGTGAGGGATTTTCTTTCTTAAAAACATTCACGTTAATAGAATTGTTCTACCACCAATATGTATATTTGCCATTTAGTTATGATTATTATTTACAGTTGAAGGATACAGTATGTAATTCCCAGTATTTAATAGGATTATAATATAACTGGTACATTAATAATGAATAAACAAAAGACAGAACTCTGTCTGTTAATTGGCTCACGTGACCTAACATGTATGGTTTGTTTGTGTGCACCATGAATCGTAGGATCCCAGGGGGCGGCCCTTATTTTTTAAAATGGCAATTTTCTATTTATGATTACCCAATGGCACATACTACTAAAAAAGTATATTATTCTGAAAATGGTTTATTTACATGAAGCAGGGTTTTACATATGAGCTGTTTTATGCAATATCTTTTTATAGAGACCTACATTGTTCGGGCGGTATAGTTTTCCTTTAAATAAATGAAAAGTTTCGGAAACAGTGAGTTTTTCCCCATGTATTTTACTTGCTCTTTATCTGAGCTGCAGGTGAGTGAATAACAGATTGGTTGTGCCATGTGTGTAATCAGCGTTGGACTGGGGGGGGCCACCGGGCCTGCAGCCTCAGGGGCAACCACACCACACTTCTACTCCAGGACCCCCTTCAGCCACCACCCCCGCGCACATGTCGGAAGAGAACTGGGATCATGGAGGTAGGTAAGCGGCAGTGCAGGGATCGGGTCTGAGCCGCCGGGCCCACAGGGTCTTCTCGCAGCTGCTCATACGCAGTAGAGAGGAAAGCCGAACTTTAACGATGAAGCCGACTATTTCACTCTACTGCGCATGTGTCTGCCCCAGGAAATTTGAAAACCGAAGAAGTGGGAAGAGGGTGGCTCTGTGCAGGGCCGGAACTAGGGGTAGGCAGAGTAGGCACGTGCCTAGGGCGCAAAGCTGGGGGGGCGCCAGGCACGTACCTCCTCTGTTGCCTACCCCAAGTCCGGTTCCCGACTGCCTGGTTGTTATCGCTTCTTCTTCGATTCTGCGCATGCGCAAAAAATCCATTTCGCGCATGCGCACGCGAGCACAGGTTCACGCATGCGAGCGCAAGTTCGCGCGTGCACACGCGAGCGCAGATTCGAACAGGCGCGCTACTACCCGCCTTGCCTAGGGCGCCTGGACAGCGTGGCCCGCCTCTGGCTCCGTGGTGCTCACTAGAAGAACCCTGTGCTTTTTCTCTGGTTATAGGAGCTCTGGCCAGGGGTGTCAGGTAAGTACAAGTAGTCACTTGGAGGTGCCTAACATTTGGAACCCTAATTGGAAAATGCTATTCGTTCTCCTTTAATGAAAAGTCTCCTTATTAGCTCCATAGGTCAGGCTATTACTTATTGTAATCCTTGAGTAAACTCAGCCATTCTTTTTTCCCCCCTAACAATCTTTATTTCTAATGTTACACCAGGGGGTTCTCATTACGTTGTCTCCTCCTAGTCGTCCTCAGTGATAGGACCCTCAGTGACAGTCAGGGCTGGACTGAGAATTAAAATAGGCCCTGGCATTTCAGGTATACAGAGGCCCAAATCAGCCCACACCAGCCCACTAAATACTGACTTTATATGGGACCTTATAGCAGCCCCTCTGGCATTTACCAGAACCCACAGATTGCCAGTCCGGGCCTGGTGACAGTAGGTATACTACCCTGCCATTTTTCATAGGCTCCGATACGAGATTCAGGTCCTGTTTGCACTAAATCTTTGGAAGCTAGCAATGAATAAACTCGGCAAGATCCAAAATGTGCCTTCAAAACAGAAGCGCATCTTACAATAAGTTTCAGGATATCACAGGACAATGTTTAATAAAATAGAGAAGACTCTTGCTCATGCTTCCTTCACTTAAAATATAATTGCAAAAAGGAGAAGCAGCATGTCTACACAATCGCTGTAATAACAGTAATTACAAATGGAAATGTAACAAGATTAATGGTGATATTTAATAAAAGTTGTAAATGATATACAATATTGCAAAATTAAGAAATTTGCACTTAATGTAATATTCTTAATTACACAGTTATTATGTTGCCAATTTTAAATGCAGGTAGTTAAAAATGTTAAGACCCTTGTGAAGGGCGTGGATTATGTTGGTGCTAAAATAACTTTTGCACTAAGAAGCTTTTTAACATACAAACTATATAAAGCTCATTATTTTGCTATTGATGCATGAAATGCTATAAGGATTGCAAAACATACTTGTGTAAGAATAATTGCACAGAAAAAAAATAAAGAATCTTATAACTGTTAACCACTTCCCTTTAATCTGTTTAACAACCTGTAGGTTAGCAGCTTGAGATATTTGTGTAGCTGTCTACTTTGTACTTTTTAGGACAGGTATGAGACCTGTTATCCAGAATGCATGAGACCTTGGGTTTTCCGGATGGTGAATCTCTCTGTAATTTGGATCTTCATGCCTTGTCTGCTAAAACACATATAAACATTAAATTAACCCAATAGGCTGGTTTTGCTTCCAATAAGGATTAATTATATTTTAGTTTGGATCATAAAGAATGTACTGTTTTATTATTAGGGAGAAAAAAAAAATAATTTTTAAAAATGTGGATTATTTGTATAAAATGGAGACGACCTTTCCGTTATTCAGAGCTTTCTGGATAATTGGTTTCCGGATAACGGATCCCATACCTATGGTTTAAAAAGGATGTATAGTAAACTGTATTAAGGCAAGTGAGTAGCTCAATAAGACTCTACAGGTGATGTTGGGTAACTGAAAGAAACCAAGGTCATTGGCAGAGTAGCCAAAAGAAACCCTTCAGAAATCTATAGGGGTTATTTACTAAACCCCGAATGCCAAAAAGCCGAAAAAATTTGTTTTTTTTAGTATAAAATCCGAATTTTTAGTGGGGGGGAAAACGCAGGCGTCAAATCGGATGCAACAGAAATAAGGTAAGTGAATGCATTGTCATAAATAAGGTAAGTGAATGCATAAGGTAAGTGAACGCAGCGTCTGCATCCGACAGTCGTGTTGCGTCAGATCAATGCTGCAATACCATCCGACAATGCTATTACTTACCCTATTTCAGTCGCATCCCGACGTGACGCCTGTGTTTATGCGCAACGAGTTGGATCGCGCGGCAATCGCCAGTGGAGTCCTACCCTTATACCCCGAGAATGGAAAAAGTCTGAATCCAAAAATCCGGCATCTCAGACCTGGCGAGGTTGCATATAAGTCAATGGGAGAAGTCCCAAAGACTTTTTGATCTGTGCTGGGTTTCGTGCAATAATCCGAAGTTTTCGGGAAAAAATCTGAGTTTTCGGGTGGAAAAATTAATAAATCAAATTCGTATTTTTCACGATTTTTTCACGCAGACAAAATTTTCGGGAAAGTGTATTATTAAATAAGCTGAAAAAAACAGCGCAGAATTGGTCCGTTTTTTTTCTGAAAATATTGAGATCAATTCGGACTTTGATAAATAAAAAATTAAATAGTAAATGCAATACTATGAAAAATTACAACAATTAATCATACACATTAAAAAAAAATTAACAGAGGTAATAAATCTACGGTTTCCTTCAATCAAATGTATGTGTGCAGTATGGGGCAGATTTACTAAGCTCGAGTGAAGAATACAAAGTGTTTTTTTGGGTACTTCGAATCGAATGATTAGAGCGATTCTAAGTAAAAATCGTTCGACTATTTCGACCATTCGATAGTTGAAGTACTGTCTCTTTAAAAAATACTTCGCCTTCATACTTCCCCAGCACTTTTCTAAGCTTTTTTTGATCGAATAAAAATCCTTTGATCGATCGCTTAAAATTGTTCGATTCGAGCGATTTTATCGTTCGATCGAAAGATTTTTTATTCGATCGTTCGATCAAAGCATTTGCGCTAAATCCTTCGAATTCGATATTCGAATTCAAAGGGTTTTACTTCGAGGGTCGAATTTGTGTAGGTTTATTAACCCTCGAAATTCGACCCTTGATAAATCTGCCCCTATATGTAGGAGAGCAGCTAATACATTAATGCTTTTGTCACCAACACAAGATTTGCTGTAGCTGAGACTGTAGCAGTTGCAGGTTCTTTGGCCTACATTTCATTATGAGAATGACTCCAATACATAACATAAATCCTTTAATAACTGGATCTGTATCATCTATGTCTCTCAAATATAACCTTCTAGTATATAGTGTGGATATCTTTTCGGCAATAACCTCATTTATATGGTTACCGTTCTTTGAAATATATATTATAATTTAGCAATATTTGCTGGGTATAACTGTGTAAACCTGTCTTTCTCTGCACAACATTTTATAGTTTTATAACTCTACCATTCCGCATAACATTTTTAATGCTTAAGGTAAATGACTTATTCTGCACCTGCGTTCCCCCAGGAGATTTACATGCGCAGTATAATGATTTTACACTCCTTAAGCAATACCAATCATAGGCTATGTGAAAAGAAACATTAAATCCCTCCAATCATAACAATAGTTCACCAAGAAAGCTGTGTATTTTCTGCAGCAGTGTAATTACCGCATACATCAATATGGCCATAACGAGATTCACTGCATTTTTTTTTTTGGTGCCTCATGCAGTTTTAATGATTTCCTCCACTAGGAAAACAGCATTTAAATTAAAAATTTAATAATTTAAAAGGGGAGGGGTCATCTCCATGTACAGATCGGATAGTATGAATTCCCAAGGGGACTATTTGTAAGTAAATACTAAACTGATACTAGATAGCATTCCTCCAGATAATTGCACTATTACAAATATTTTGAGTCCTGCTCTTATAATGTCACATGATGCTTAACATATTTCTGAAGCCATTTGTTTTAAGTGGTTATTTATCAAAGTCCAAATTTATCTCAATATTTTCTGCTTCCAATCATATCCATTTACGCTTATTTATTATATTTTCCTGAAAATTTGCTTTGCGGGAAAAAAATCTAATTTTCAAAATTTTTTGGGGATTTTTCATCCGTTTTTTTCAGATTTTTTCACCAGAAAACTTCGGGGTATTGCAAGAAACCCAGCACACATCAAAAAATCATTGGGACTTCTAGCATTGACTTAAATGAAACCTCGACAGGTCTGAGATGCAGGATTTTCAGATTCGGACTTTTCCATACTCGGGGTTTAATAAATTCCGAAAAATTTGTGATTTTTGAAAAGTCCGATTTTATTAAAAAAAATCTCAATTTTTTTGTGATTTTTCCATTCAGAGTTTAGTAAATAACCCACTTAATGTTTCCTTTTTTTCTTCTGTTGTGCTGTTACATTACACTGTGCAGGGATGTCTGTTAGAAGAGATTCTGTAGGTTATTTATTAAAGCTAGAATTTTTCTGATCGGGATTTTAAAGGGGAAAACTCAAATTTTTCGAGGGGGGGAAAAAACCTCAAATTTTTCATGATTTATTATACCCCGAAGCTGCTAAAAGTCTGAAGTCAAAACTATTCCATCAAACTTGTCGAGGTCCTGTAAAAATCAATGGCTTTTTCCAATTTGAAGATATTGGGTTCTGCCCAGGGTTTCGTATAATAATCCTAAAAATTCTGGCTTTTCAGATGATGACTCGGGAGTCAAATTTGAAAATTTCATACGATTTGAGTTTTTGCTCAATTTTATCAAGTAATTTTATTAATAAATAAGGTTAAACTGTGAACGGGAGTTTGATCGAGTTTGTTTTCTTGAAATTGTAAGAAAAAATTGAGTTTTAGTAAATAACTCCCTCTGGGGGAAATTCACTAACAGGCGAAAATTCGACATCGACGGCCTTCACCACACTTCCTCAGGCTCTTAGAAAAAAAGTTGAAAGAGCGAAGGCAAGTCTGGCGATAGAGTAATGTTCAGTAAAAACAAAAACGTAGTGAATTTGCGTAGTAACGCTCTTTTGCCAGACCGAAAATACGCCTGCCCAAGAGTGCGAAATTGTGCTAGAGTCTATCTCCTTCGCTAGCGAAATTGCACTAGCGCCCGTTAGTAAATCAGCGAAGTGCCGAAATGACATATTAACCTTAAATAATTTTTTTTAAAAATCTAAAATTTGTGTGTGTTTGATAAAAGCTACTTTTCAACAGCAGGATTTAACCCACAATCTTTAATACAATGATGAAGCTGGAAGAGTCAGGCAACATTAAAATGGTCTGAAACATGGGATACAGTGTCCAAAACTGCCACTTCCACCTCTTATTCACTCGAATCAGATACAAGCGAAAGCCCTGGCAATGGCAATTATTTACCTGGCAATGCCGAAAGAGATTTTCTACTTTTTTCTTGCTGTTTTTAAAGGAGATAAGAGATGGTTAAGGGATAGGATCAAGACTTAAGTCCACTCTATCCACCTTTTATGAAATTAATTAAAATATTGTATACATTTTTCAATTGTGCTGAACTGACTTTTGTTATTTTTAGCACCTGCTTAATTAACTTGTCTCTTCTCAGGAAAATGTTTCTTATGTATTGCAGAAATAAAATCACTGGCGTTGCCTAAATCTGAAGTTGACATATTCTGCAGGAATCCGAACTTTTTATGTTCTATAAAATGAACACCAGGAACAAAAACAGTAAAAAAAAAAGATGTAGGGGGTTATTCATTAAAACTCGAATTTACAGTATCTCATATGTTTATTAAACCAAGCTCGACCAAACTCCCATCCATGATTTTATCTTATATATCAATAAATTAACTTGAGCAAGTTGAGTTGGGAAAAAACTCAATAAAACGGAGTGAAAACCAGAATCATGCGAATTGTTTGGATTTGACCCCCGAATCGCTTGATTCTTTAAGATTTTGGCCTGAAAACCCAAAGGTTTTCAGATTATTGGACCAAACCCAGCGCAGATCACGATAACTTCAAATTGTAAAAGGAACATCTCCCATTGACTTATACATGACCTCAACAGGATTTTTGGATTCTGACTTTTTGCAGGTTCGAGCCTTCGAGGTATAATAAATCTTGAAAAATTCGAGTTTTTTTTCCTCTAAAAACTCTAATTTTTGCCCAAAAAAACTCAACCAGAAAAAAAATTGAGTTTAGTAAATAACCCCATAATGTTTTAAATGGCAAATCACCTCTGGTAGTCAGCGCCCAGTTACCAGGCCCAGCAAAAAGCTACCTCTGTGAAAGCAAGTTTCTGTTTTTAAAATGGAAATTTGTCTCTTCTAGTTTAGAAAGAACAATAGTGCTTTCTGCATTAGCAATGAGGCCCCACCTTGAGCCACTCCAACAAGAGGTTATCATGGAGCAGGCAGCATCAGAAACGCCCCTGCAGGGGGAATGACTGTCACAATTTCATATTCTATATTGTCTGAGATCACAAAGCAGGAGCATGCCCTCAGCCAATCAGACTTTCTGTAAATAATGGCACTCAATGACCCCTAGCCTGTGTAAGGAAGCAGGGCCCAACTGAGCTTGGAAGTAGGCACACCATCCCTCCACTTTGTGCATAGTGTAATTGCCCAAGGTTAAGGAAGGGCTACATATTTCTGGGGTCAGTAGGGAATGGCTGTTGGGAGATATCAGAAGAACATTTCAGGGGGCAGGTTAGTTAATTTTGGGCAGGCTTGTCAGTTTCCCTCCCTCTCTCCCTTAGTCATCGGTGGGTAAAGCCATTGGAGCTGAGGATATGGGAAGGTAGAGTAACTGGGTGAGGCAGGATATAGTTAATAAAAACTGCATAGAATTCAGTCAATGGTTGGAGGTATAAGAGTCTTTGAAGTAGGGCTTTTAGAAGTTCTTTGACCGAGTATGGTCATTTGTTATACAAGCGGTTATATATGGGTATATCAAATAAAATGTTTATAACTATGTTATAGTGTTTACATTCCAGGGTGATGGTTTTATGGTCATGTTCATGAGAGGTGGCTGAATGACTTGTCCGTTATTAAGTACACATCCAGAATGACTGAGACCTGAGGTTGCCTGGATAAGGAATCTTTCCGTAAACTGGATTACCATACTTTAAAGGGGGAACATAATGAAAATTCGCAAGCGTTATTTGAAATGGAGACTTTGCGAATGTTTAGCACTGCTCCCGATGTAAAATCAGTCGCTGGTGAATATTCCATTGCACGTTTTCGCTAAGCAAAGGTTTATGCTAAGATGACTTTGCTCTTGCAAAATATAATTATATAAGCTGTGAATGTTCACAAAAGCCAATTGTTCACAAACCATGTGATGGTTTCTTTAATCAGTCTAAAAGAACTCAAACAAGGTCGCTAATGTTCGCAAGCGTCTTTGCACAGGTTTTTTTGTGCTATCGAAACAAATGACATTCCCCAATAAATCTGCTAAAAAAAATGAAGTAAACATTAAATAAACCCAATAGGATTGATTCGCCTCCAATAAGGATTAATTATATCTTAGTTGGGATCAAGTACAAGCTACTGTTTTATTATTACAGAGAAAACGGAAATCATTTTTAAAGGGATCCTGTCTTCGGAAAACATGTTTTTTTCAGAACGAATCAGTTAATAGTGCTACTCCAGCAGAATTCTGCACTGAAATCCATTTCTCAAAAGAGCAAACAGATTTTTTTCTATTTAATTTTGAAATCTGACATGGGGCTAGACATTTTGTCAATTTCCCAGCTGCCCCTGGTCATGTGACTTGTGCCTGCACTTTAGGAGAGAAATGCTTTCTGGCAGGCTGCTGTTTTTCCTTCTCAATGTAACTGAATGTGTCTCAGTGAGACATGGGTTTTTACTATTGAGTGCTGTTCTTAGATCTACCAGGCAGCTGTTATCTGGTTACCTTTATCTGGTTATCTGTGTTAGGGAGCTGTTATCTGGTTACCTTTCCATTGTTCTTTTGTTTGGCTGCTGGGGGGTAAAAGGGAGGGGGGTGATATCACTCCAACTTGCAGTACAGCAGTAAAGAGTGATTGAAGTTTATCAGAGCACAAGTCACATGACTTGGGGCTGCTGTGAAATTGACAATATGTCTAGCCCCATGTCAGATTTCAAAATTGAATATAACAAAATCTGTTTGCTCTTTTGAGAAATGGATTTCAGTGCATAATTCTGTTGGAGCAGCACTATTAACTGATTCATTTTGAATTTTTTTTGTCCCCCATGACAGTATCCCTTTAAAAATTTGAAGTATTTGATTAAAATGGAGTCTACGGCCTTCCAGTAATTTTTTACCTTCTGAATAATGGGTTTCCAGATAATGGATCCAAAATACTGTATCTGTAGTAAAACCTATTTTTATTAACTTTTTTTTATCGGCTGTACATTAGCGAAGGGCTTCACGCATCAGAAACATACAACCCCAATGTATTCAGCAAGCTGTCTTATTTCTTTAGACAAACTTGAAAAGAATTTATTTTCTGCAGGTATTAGTTATCAGAATAGTGTATATATGCAAATGTACTTTTCTTCTTCCTATCCACCTTTTGATTTATAACATCTCTTAAGTGCACTTGCCTCTGGGGAAATCAAATCGCTGTAAAACAAATAGTATGCTTATTTATATCTCTCTTGTTATGTTAGCGAGTAATCAGCCCGACTGAACAAATGTATATTTTCCATTAAAAACATAAAGAGTTTAGAGGAAATTAGTCGTGTCCACATTTATAACCCACTGATAACATGGAAACAAGTTTAATGGTGCCCTGGAAGAAATGACAGAACCTTTTTTTACTTGATACTGCTTGATTGAGTTTATTGCCAGCATGATCTAGTATTTTATCAGCCCACACAACACAAAAACAAATCATTTTCAGTCTATTGCAAGGTAGAATAATATCCTTAAATTATCCCAAATAAAATGTAAACTTGCTTGCAAGTTAAAAACGTTCCTTACTTTGTTCTGTTACAACGATATCTGAAAGTTGACCAATAAAGGATGACCACAAAGATTACTTAAATGACTACAAGGGAGTAAATAAAAAGTCATTCGAGTATGAGAGAAACAATTAGGGCCTTATACTGTATATCAAAATCTAAATTTTTTGAAATATTTAAATAAAAAAAGTCAGACTAAACTATAATCCACGATTGGACCTTATTTATTATTAAAAAAAAAAGCATAATTTAATCAGATTGTGGATAAAATCGAGCGGAAATTCAAATAAACGTTTTTTACTGTCTTTTTACTGAAAAATCTTATTTTTTAGAATTTTTGCCCAAAATAGTCGGATTTTCGGGATAAATGCAGCGCAGACCACAGAAACTTCCAATAGGATAGGGACCTCTCCCATTGACTTATATACAACCTTGGCAGGTCTGAGGATTATTTAAATTAAAAAAGTCAGACTTAAATCCATGATTGGACCTTATTTATTATTAAAAAAGCATGATTTAAACAGATCAGGGACAAACAATAAAATCGAGCGACAATCCAAACTGTACGATTTTTTTGGGATTTTTTTCCCCAAATCACTTTTCTTTTCTGGCTTTTTCCTGAAAAGTCAGATTTTTTCGGATTTTTGCTAATAATAGTTGGATTTTTGGCCCAAATTCAGCGCAGACCACAGAAACTTCCAGATAGGATAGGGACTTCTCCCACTGTATATACAACCTCGGCAGGTCTGAGATGGGGGATTATTTAAATTAAAAAAGTCAGACCAAACTAGAATCCACGATTGGACCTTATTTATTATTAAAAAAAAAGCATGATTTATTCGAATGGGGGACAAACTCGATAAAATTGAGCGAAAATCCAAATCGTACAATTTTTTCATATTTGTTTTTTTCAGGCTCAAAATTTGGTCAAAATTATCGAGTTTTCGGGCTAAATCCAGCACAGATCACAGAAACTTCCTGATAGGATAGGGACCTCTCCCATTAACTTATATACAACCTCAGCAGGTCTGAGATGGGGGATTTTCGGATTCCGACATTTTCTATCCTTGGAGTATAATAAATCTAGAAAAAAAATTATAATTAAAAAAAACTTGAATTTTTTGAGTTTTTTGCATTTAGACTTTAATAAATAACCCCTTTAATCTGAGAAAGGACAGCAAATTTATTTTTCTCCAGAATGTTTCCTACACTAAAAAAGAAACACAAGAGCATTGCGTGTGGTTTCCGTACTCAAAATGTGTAAGATTTGCGGTTTTTATTTGTCTAATGTTTTTACTAAGGTGCCTGCGTTTTGCAAAACTGCAACAGAATGTAAAAATGGGTTTTCTTGTGTGGAGTTTAGTTTCATGAAGGATTATTATTGCCAGAGGCCAAAATCGAACAAAGTATAATTTACCGGAAGGCTGCACTTCCACCCAACATAGATAATGATCTCTGAGAAGAAGAGAATTAGTATGAAAACAACCTTGCAGACAAACAATATTCATCATTAGGTTTTTTTTTTTTACCTTTGCTCGAACTTGAATAGTTTTTCCCATGGCTAAAATCATATTCATCTGAACCAAGTGTTAAAATGGGCTGTATTTATTAAAATGAAAAAAGGGGGGGAAGCAATAATAATATTGTCTGTGCTGCATGTTACACAACACTGCATTATGTAAACCCAACCCAAGTATTAAAACTGAAAAGCAGCTGCAAAAAACAGGCAGGTGCACTTAAAATTTACGTAGCTAATCAAACTAGTTAAGAACTAAACCCTAAAAATGAATATGAATAGCAATGCCATTTTTTATATATTGAACTTATTAATCCAGCCTAAAGGTACAACATCTCTATAGTAGTAATGAGCCAGGCCTTCAAAATGGCCACAGGAGATTCCCATCTTGGATTTTGTTAGGAGTGTCAGTGACACGCACATGCTCAGTAGGCTTTGTGCAGCTGTTGAGAATCTACACAAATCATCAAGCATAACATGAGGTTTGCATGTAATATAAGCTGATGCAATGTTAGGAACTCACTCCAGAGAAGTAGGAGTTAAATGAGATGTTGCAACTGGCCAATCAGCGGCTGTGGAAAGTTACTTAAAACCCATTGACAGGGTACAATCCACCAGGTAGCAGAATTGCTGTGGGTCCTTAACCTCTGTGCAAAGACTTCTGTTTACCCTGATAAACAATGAACAAAAATGCACTCTGAATGAGCAATAAATGTTGCACCTTCTGTATTTATTTGAGGGATGGTCCTTTATCAAATATATACAAATTTTTAATGTGCAATTTTATGTGGACACTAGGACCCTCAAATTTAAAGTGCGAGGGTGGAAGAAAAAAATTAGACAAAAGCGCCCACAATTTTCTTTCCATTCTGCATGGAAATCATAGTTCTTGTATTCTAGGAATTCTTTATGTGAGCTTATTTCCTTGATGAACTATTTAACTGAGGTGCATGAGATATATCGGTCCATCTGGTAGTGTGGACATGTTTATGCTTTAATCCTTCTACTTGCGCTGCAAATGAGAACTAACTACAGCTGTCTGGAGAGCATTAAAAATTGTCGGTTAGCAATAAAATCCCTTAAATAGGCTTTACATCTTGTATAGGTCCTCGCATGGTTGTTTCAGCATCCAGTAAAGCCATTTACTATGGACACAATATGAACTTTTTCTTTAAAGGGGACTTGTCACCCTAAGAAATTATTCCAAATTCATATCTATTGTGCTTGTTAAGGAAAATAAACTATACTTACACTATATAAATCATTTAAATCTTGGTTGCAGTCAGCATTCAAATTCACCACCACAGCAAACAGGCAGCAGCCATTTTGTGGACACTGTTATTAAGACAAGCTTTGTAACACCTCAAAATCTTGTTTATGCACCAGAATTGGGGACCTGATGCCCATGCGTTTGCATTGTCTACAAATTATAGACAGGGAGGGGCAATGTGGGCAGTGCAACAACATGTAGGAAATGCAGAAAGGAAAGTGAAAGTAACTGCCTGCCCAGCCTCTATGCCTAAGGCATAGAGGAGGGGCAGGCAATATATGATTGACAGCTGAAATCTTTAAATGCATTTATAACAAGTATGGATGTTTTAATGGAAAAAATAATTTGGCTTTCATGTCTAATTTGGAAAGGTCTTTTACTATAGAGCTTTGTATGTCTGGGTGACAGGTCCACTTTAAGAAAAAAGAGAAAATTGCAAGATTTCAATCTTATATTCTGATCTTATATTCTTGACTGGCTTGTTCAATTGTGGCTCATGGTTGACAGTACGTTCTTTAGAAGGGCTGTCTGGATAATCAGAGTCCAGAGTTAATGTTGCTGCGAACAGCCAAATGCGATCACCTTATAATAGCCCTGACATCATAGCCCCTGAAATGTCACCCGCTCTGCCCTGCCGACTTTAGGCCGCCATACACGGGACGATAATAGCTGCCGGCAGACTGAGTCTGCAGATTTTGGGGCTGTGCAATCCATATGTGGCCAAAATTCGGGCAGATGTTGATCGGGCAGGGTAAAAAATCCCATCGGATTGCGGTCGCATCTGTTCATTGATGCAGTCCTGCGATCTGACTGCCCATATGGCCTCAATTTTGCTCTGATCGTTGGGTCCTGGGGTCCGTGATCGGATCAGCCCAATATCGCCCCTATCGCTCAATGTGGGCATATCGAGGAGAGATCCGCTCATTTGGTGACATCGACAAACGAGCGGATCTCCCTGTGCATGGCCACCTTTACTCATCCTATTATTAATGTTATATACTCTGAACCCTCCCAGACTTCCCCACCGCAAATTAGACCAACCCATGTTCTACATTCGCCAGCAAGTAAGTTGCAGGTACTTAGTCCCTGTGTAAAATGAATAACAAAGCAGTATATTTCCTAATGAATCAGATGAAAGTTGAGTGTAGGACTGGCCAGACCAGGAATGACTTTGACGTAGTTGGCCACCTTAAATATATTGCAATATATGGACAAACAATCCCTGTTTTCTTTTTAGTAGCTTAAAAAATAATTCCAAATCTTATTTTATGGTATTAGTTAAGCAAATAAACTAAATTTACACTATAATATTGTTTAAATATTTTGTAGACACTGTTATTAAGGCAAGCGTTGCATCATGCCAAAATCTAGTTTTTGTGCCAGAATAGGGGACCTGATACCCCTTCCCATATACACACAGATGGTTAGGCACTAGGGAGAATGTGGATAGTGCAGTTAAATCTAGAAAGTACAAAATGGAAAAATGAAAGAAATGTCCTGCTCCGCCTCTATGCCCAATTCATAGAGCAGGGCCAGGCAATATATGATTGACAGCTGAGACTTTTAAATGTATTTATAACAGGTATAATTTTTTAATAAAAAAAATAATTTGGGTTTCCTAACTTGAAAATAACTTTTATTATACAGCTTTTTATATCTGGGTGACAGGTCCCCTTTAAGGCACAACATGTCTCCATGTCCTTAATATATTGATAATGGGTTGAGTGCAGAGGACCTATTTGTCTACATTTTGCCAGCCTCAACCAACCCCAAGTAGTAACAGAAATTAAAAGTGGACTGGAGCACTTTGATTTGAAAATGAAATGACAGCATCAATGCACAAATATTTAATTGGTTGTCATGAAATCCTAGTGCAAATTTGCCAATTGCTGAAGTTGTTCCATAGGCATGTCCTCCACTAATATTATCTCTATGTTATGACCCCACAAGTAGTGATGGGCGAATTTTCGCCGTTTCGCTTCGCCGGAAAATTAGTGAATTTTCTGCAAAATTCGCAAAAAGGCGCCGGCGTCTCGTTTTTGACGCCAGTGACCTTTTTTTTTCGCCAGGGAATTTTCACGGGCATTTTGCGAATTTATTTGCCGGCGGCAAATTCGCCGTGAATTCGTGCCTGGCGAAAATTCGCCCATCACTACCCACAAGTATAGATTCACAAGTACAGATAGTCAACTTTGACCTCCAGTAATCTGTGTAGCTCTCCTATCACTATAAGACTAAGGGGCACATTTACTTAGCTCGAGTGAAGGATTAGAATGAAAAAAAATTCAAATTTCGAAGGTTTTTTTTGGCTACTTCGACCATCGAATTGGCTACTTCAACCTTCGACTACGACTTTGAAACAAACTAAAAATCATTCGACCATTCGATAGTCGAAGTACTGTCTCTTTAAAAAAAACTTCGACTACCTACTTCGTCACCTAAAACCTAACGAGCACCAATGTTAGCCTATGGGGACCTTCCCCATAAGCTTTCTAAGCAATTTCTGATCGAAGGAAAATCGTTCGATCGATGGATTAAAATCCTTCGAATCGTTCGTTTAGAAGGATTTAATTGTTCGATCGGACTATTTTACTTCGATGGTTGAATATCGAGGGTTAATTAATCCTCGATATTCGACCCATAGTAAATGTGCCCCTATGACTAATAGTATTAAGCAATCTCCAGTGTAGCAGGTATAAAATGTTGATGTGCATGCAATACGAGTTTTCTCCCCATGTTCAGTCCTTTTTATGTTCTGATAAAGAACTGAGGCACTCGCTTTACACCACAGCTTCTGCTGTTTAGAAATCACAAAAAGAATGTTAAAACCCGGTGCATTTTTTATATCTTTTCATTCATTGTCCAGAAGAGCTTTGTCATAGAGAACTGAGTTCCCAGTAATAATGTAGAGGTATCGTTTCACTTGCATTCCTTTTGTTTTACTGGTTTCACCACAAATCTCTAAGTGACCAATTATATTCCGTACCTTCGCTGATCTGCTCCAAACGGCTGTTCTATTAAGTCTTCAGAAGAATGTGGAAATCTTTTGTTTCACTGCTTATGTAGTACATCGATCATTCACGAAGAAGTATAAGTTTTACAAGTACAAAAAAATGGTCTTTTGCAAAAATATGTAAGGTTTTGAGTATTCAAAATAACAGTCATTTATTAAGATTCTTCAAACAAGAAGACCAGGAAAACGTGGGATGAGGATTTAATTTTTCTTGGCACAATATCTGTCCTTACTTCAGAGCCAGAAAAAAAAAATATTATGCTTAGACAGCCAAATCGTAGCCTGGGTATATATGATAGTCTTATCAGATGTCTCAGGGAGCTGTTCATTTAATCCATCAGTACTTTTTTCATTTTCTTTAATCTCAGATCCAGTCTTATTTGCCCGAATGAGGAATATTTAGGTTTTAGTGTTTTTAACCATTTCTAACGTAAAGGTTTATTTTATTTCACATTTCAGATGTTACATTGGTGCTAAAACAGATTAAATTTTTTCAAGGGGTAAAAAGTCCATGAAACAGAATTGAGAGACAGGAATAACTTCTTTATTGGATATATTAAGGAGCAGATTTATGAAGGTTCAAATGGTAAAGTCGAATTTTCGAATTTTATTTTGTGTCAAAACTCAGAAATTCAAATTTAAAAGCACCAAATCGAATGTGAATTTGAATGTGAGTTTTATTCGACCATGAAAACAGTTCTAGTTTGAATATTCGCCATCTAAAACCTGCCGAGTTCATTTACAAGTCAGCGGCAGAGGTCCGTTGAACCATTTGAAGATGTTAATTGCCTTCTTGACAAAGTTTTTTTTCTTCGGGGGCAGTGGCATAACTAGATATTACTGGTCCCCACAGCAAATTATTTTTCAGGCCCCCAATATGTCTAGAAGTTGACTTGTTGTACCAATAATTATTGAAATTGTATATGAATTAGGGCCTCATGGGGCTCCTATACCTCCTGGGCCCCCCCTGCAGTCGCAGGGTCTGCTTACTCTATAGTTACGCCCCTGTTCGGAGGAAAACTCGATTCGAATTAGACTATGGGGCAGATTTATCAAGGGTTGAATTTCGAAGTTGAAAATACATCGAAATTCGGCCAACTAATTAAATTACTTTGACTTCGAATATCGAAGTCAAAGTTTTTTTTCATAGAATTTGGCCATTTGCGGTCGAAGTAAAATCGTTCGATCGAATGATGAAATCCTTTGAAGTATTTCATCCATCGATCGAATGATTTTTCTTCGAAAAAACTTAGAAAACTGCTCTAGAAGGTCCCCATAGGCTAACATAGCACTTCGGCAGGTTTAATTTGGCGAAGTATTGAATTCGTAGTTTTTTTAAAGAGACAGTACTTCGATTATCGAATGGTCGAATATTCAAACTATTTTACTTCGAATCGAATTCAAAGTCATATTATCCTATTCGATGGTCGAAGTATCCAAAAAATTACTTTGAATTTCGAATTTTTTTACTTACTTTACTTTATAAATTCCCTTGAATTCACTTCGACCCTTGATAAATCTGCCCCTAAGTGTTTGAATATTAGACATTCACATTTTTTCATATAAAATTAGTTTTGAGTACATTCGCATTTATTAGAGTAAAAAAAATTCACCTAAATTCGAAAATCAACCTTTGATCAATGAGATGACAAAAAGAGGATATTGCATAGTAATAGGGTTTGGGAGGACAAGTTTAACAGCTGCCTTATTCACAAAGGAAACTTCTGGACGTCCAGGACTTGAATAATGTCTTTTCTTTTAATTGATTCTTATACAGTTCTGATTTACACATCAATTCGGCCATTAGTGAAATGCCAGCATTGACCACACCAGATGTGAGAACATCTGTTTATTAGTCCATTGTAGGGAAGATCCCTTGGTAAAGTGATCATCAGATAGGAAGTAAAGGCTGCACATTAAGTTTCTGCACATTAATTATCATTGTGTCACTTGCTTCCTGAAACGTATATCTCATTAAATGTTTTGCAATCAAATCTTAAAGGTGCATCATAATCAGCTGTAACAAAGGATAGATTTGTATGCTCTTTAATCATGCATAGTTTCATTGCATTACATAAAATACCTTTCCTGATATTGCACAGTCCTTGCTCAAGACTGACGATGCAGATATTATGAATGTAGATCTTAAAGAGGTGGTTTAACTTCAAGTTAACTTTTAGGGGCAGATTTATCAAGGGTCGAATTTCGAGTTATTTAAAACTCCCATGAACTCGAAATTCGACCAATTGCAATTTATTAAAAGTCTAATTTTTGAAACTTGGGTGAATAGGATCGACCCACAAACTCAGATTGAATTTGAATCGAATGGAATTCTATTCAAATTTGATTCAAGTTTTTTCTCCAAAAAAAACTCAACTGTCAGGAAGGTTGCAAACACCTGCAAATTGATCTCAGGATGTCTTCCATAGGCTACAACAGCAATTCGGCAGGTTTAAGGTGGAGAATAGTCGAATTAGAGTTTTTAAAGGGCCATGAAAATCGAATTTGAATATTTGAAAAAACTCGAATCAAATTTTAACAGTTCCCTAGTCGAATTTCAAAGTTTTGCCTATAAAAAACTAAAAATTTGAAATTCGAATTTGAAAACTTAAATTTTTTTCTTCGACCTTTGATAAATCTGCCCCGTAGTATGTTATAGAATGGCTTATTCTAAGCAACTTTTTTTATTTTTTATAGTTTTTGAATTATTTGTATTCTCCTTCTGACTCCTTCCATCTTTCAAATGGGGGTCAATGGAGTTTTTTTACTATAAAATCCGAATTTTTAGTGAAAACTCAGATTTTTCTGGATTTATTATACCCCGAGGATGGAAAAAGTCTGAATCCGAAAATCCTTCTAAGGTTGTATATAAGTCAATGGCAGCAGTCCAGGAGATATCCTGATCTCCACTGGGTTTCGTGCAATAGTCTGAAGATTATGTGGTTTTTGGGCAAAAATCCGAAAAATTTGTACGACCTGATTTTTTCACAATTTTTTTCCCGCACAGGAAATGTGTGGGAAAATGTATTGATAAATAAGGGGAAATAACCCGTGTGGATTTGGTAAATTAGATAAATTCGGATTTTGATAAATAACCCCCTTATTGTTATTGCTACTTTTTATTACTCATCTTTCTATTCAGGCCTCTCCTATTCATATTCCAGTCTCTTATTCAAATGAATGCATGGTTGCTAGGGTTATTTGGATCCTAGTATCCAGACTACTGAAATTGCAAACTGGAAGCTGCTGAATAAAAAGCTAAAATAAAAATAACTAAAAAAACACAAATAATAAAAAATGCAAATTGTCTCAGAATATCACTCTCTACATCATACTAAACGTTAATCGAAAGGTGAACAAACCCTTTAATGTTAGAACAGAACAGAATTTACACCAGAAAATTTCAGCACTTTACTCTTGTGAAAGTGCGATTTTCAGTAAATAAGCAGTCACCACAAAAATATAACTGATGTATCAATGTGAACTTTGCTTGTGTCAGTTGAGTCACTTTAGTAAATATGTCCCTTAGTCTAAATAATATCTAATAAATGCCCATGATATCAACCATTCTCAGTAACTGATAACATTTCAGTGCATGTTTCACTTACTAGTGGTTACAGTTTGATGAGAAAAGAGTTTTGGTAAACTGACAAATTGAGTAATGTTAAGAGAAAGTTTACAAAGTAGAATAATAAAGTAGAAATATCCATAATTTTAGTGTATTTATTTGTTATGATTTTTTTTACACATTTGTAATATATGTAATAATTAATTTATAGTTTAAAATTATGGTGCAGCACTGTTTTAGTTACTAACATATTGTTTAAATATAATAAATTTGAATTTAAAATTCAGATTTCAAATGCAAATTTTGAATTCATTTTAGTGTAATTCGACTAGGGAATAGTCCAAATTCAATTTGAGGTGTAAAAAAAAAATTCAAATTCAAAATTTATCATGTACTGTCCCTTTTAGAATTCAAATTTGACAAATCGCTGTCTAAAACTTGCCAAATTGCTGTTTTAGCCTATGGGGGGACATCCTACAATTGATTTGGAGTCGTTTGGTGGACTTTTGAAAATCAAAGTTCTTTTATTGAAAAAACTTTGATCAAATTTGTTTCGAGTTTGCAGGTCGATCCTATTCACCTGAATTAAAAAAATTAGATTTTTTAAAATAAATTTTTGATTTTTTTTTTTTTTTTGAATTTCGAGTTTAGGGGAGTTTTTAGAAACTCCCACAAACTTGAAATTTGGCCCTTGATAAATCTGCCCCTAAGAATCATTTTGCAGAACAAGGTGGAAAACTCTATATTTTTGTTCACCTGCCAAACCAAAAAAAAATCCGTATAACATTGACTTTTTTCCCCAAAAAAATGGTTTGAGATTTAGATTTATGTTTTAACCCATAACACCAACCAGTGTTGAACACTGTTAAAATATTAAAAACAAAATAATATATTTTAGGTTATATATCAGAATGACCCAAAACATACAGCCAAAGCAACCCAGGAGTTTATTAAAGCAAAGAAGTGGAATATTCTTGAATGGCCAAGTCAGTCACCTGATCTGAACCCAATTGAGCTGCATTTCACTTGTTGAAGACTAAACTTGGGACAGAAAGGCCACAAACAAACAGCAACTGAAAGCCGCTGCAGTAAAGGTCTGGCAGAGCATTAAAAAGGAGCAAACCCAGAATGTGGTGATGTCCATGAGTTCAAGACTTCAGGCTGTCATTGCCAGCAAAGGGTTTTCAACCAAGTATTAGAAATGAACATTTTATTTTCCAGTTTTTTAATTTGTCCAATTACTTGTGAGCCCCTGAAATGAAGTGATTGTGTTAAAAAAAAGGCTTTAGTTCCTCACATTTTTATACAATCTTTTTGTTCAACCCACTGAATTAAAGCTGAAAGTCTGCAGTTCAACTGCGTCTGAGTTGTTTCATTTAAACTTCAGTGTGGGAATGTACAGAACCAAAATTAAATAAAAAGTTGTCTCTGTCCAAAGATTTATGGTCCTAACTGTATATTATTATTTTTTTTAAAATGCTTTTAATTGCACCAAAAAGATAAATACAGCGTAGAATGAAACATGTTATTATAATTATATACACGGTTACGTATATGAGTTGGAGCGGGTCTCTACACGTTCTTCGACCACATATAATAGTTTTAAAGTTTCTCCCTTTTCCTTCTGGTTTTTGTTTTAGGAAACGGCTACCTAATCTGCCACGCAATAATTGCTCGATAAAATTTGCTACTGTAAGTAAAAGGGGCAAATTCACTAAAGAGCGAAGCGGCTAACGCTAGCGCAAATTCGCTACGTCATTTCGTTACTTCGCTGATTTACTAACGGGCGCTGGCGTAAATTCGCTAGCAAAGTGGACCTACTCTAGCGCTACTTCGCGCCCTTACGCCAGGCGAAGTTGCGCTATGGCGATGGGACTTAACTATGCTAATTCACTAACTTGCGCATTTTACTGAACGTTACCTCTTGCGCCAGATTTGCTTTCGCCACCTCAGACCAGGCGAAGTACAATAGAGTAGATAGGGCTTGCTTCAAAAAAATTTGAAATTTTTTCTAAGTCCCAAAAAACGCTGGCGTCTTTCCTATTTTAAGGGTGATAGGCTGAAAAAGATCGAACATTTTTTTGGGGGCACCCTCCTTCCCCCCTACATTTCCTAACATATGGCACCTTAACTATACAGTGGGCACATGTGTAGGGCAAAATAACAACTCTATTTTATTTCATGAAGTTTTCCCAGGCTTGTGTAATGTAATGTATTTGCTGCTACATATACGTCCATTGTACTTTAACTTGGCGCCGTATGCAAATTAGGCATCGCTAGCGTAACTTCTCCTTGACGAATTAACGCTAGCGCAACTTCACTACCGTTCGCCTCCTTGAGCGCAACTTCGTATTTTAGTGAATTAGCGGTGCCCTGGCGAAGTGTGGTGAAGCCTGCGCTAGCGCAACTCCGCAAGTTAGTGAATCTGCCCCGAAATCTTTTCTCTTGTCTGCTTGATCCTTTTTTTATACTGCATTAATGATAGCTTTATTTTCCTCTAGTTTCTTTTAATTTTGATTGTTTCTTCACTTGTAATAAACATGCCCAATTATGTTGCAGGAAAGAAAAACAAATCATAGAGTTGTAAAACACAAACCGCCAAGTAAGCTCCGAGATAAATGGAATGGCTTCTTTTACAATTTAGAATTTCAAAAGCATTCTGTATGAAATGTTTTTCTAACCGCCGCGTTTCATTTAATTCAGAAGCTCAGAATGTACATGATTGTTCCACATTTACAATAAGAAGGCTGTGCTTTCTAGAACCTCTGGAAACATCATCGCAACAATGGGATTGTGTGTAATATTGCCACAGATGTGTTGGGTTCCATCGGCTTCAATTACAGTGTGAAAAACCAAAGAGCAAATAGTAATCAGTTTCCCCCAAGTACTAAGAATGGAGAAATGCTTCAGAACAATGTGAATATGTTAACTTGTAATATTCTTACAGATGGGTTTGTTTCCATCTATTGAAACGACAGTATAAAAGGCTAAACAAAATCATTTTTCCTTATATTTCATAGAGAAATGAAAAAGACATCTGCAGTTCTGGATGTCACCGGGGGAAAACAAAAACCCGGAATTTATTCATAGATATGTTACATTGGTTGAAAATATGGGCTTACATATATACTTATATACAGTAATGCTACCAGGATACGCAGGACTGTGCAATGTTATAAAAATCTACACACAAGACAGGGAAAACATTATAAAACATATACAGAGATTAGCTGCCTGCTCACTAACAGGCTGATCACTTGTTAAAGGAGAACTAAAGCTTAATGAAAAAAGTAGCTAGAAATGTTGCACATTACATAGGGTCGAATATCGAGGGTTAATTAACCCTCGATATGCGACTGCCGAATGTAAATCGTTCGTTCGATTCGAAGGATTTTAATCCATCGATCGAACGTTTTTTCTTCAACCAAAAAATTGCACCTCGGTAGGTTTTAGGTGGCGAAGTAGGGGGTCGAAGTTTTTCTTAAAGAGACAGTACTTCGACTATCGAATGGTCGAATATTTGAACGATTTTTAGTTCGAATAGTTCGATTCGAAGTCGTAGTCGAAGGTCAAAGTAGCCAATTCAATGGTCGAAGTAGCCAAAAAAAACATTCGAAATTCAAAGTTCTTTTTATTCTATTCCTTCACTCGAGCTAAGTAAATGGGCCCCTATGTTTTGGGCTTCTGTACAGCCCAAGGCAACCACAGCCCTTTAGAAGTAAAGATCTGTGTCTCCAAAGATGCCCCAGTAGCTCCCCATCTTCTTTTCTGCTGATTCACTGCACATGCTCTGTGCTGCTGTCACTTACTGAGCTTAGGGACCCACTCACAATATACAGTACACATAGAATAGAAATGTCACAATATAAAGCTGATTAGTAATTAATACAGATAATTACTACATAGCAGCACAGAAACCAGTGCAATTAGCATCAGAATTTAATAATCAGCCCTGTAGCATCAGCTTATATTACAGACCAACCTCATTTTCTGCTGGATAATTAGTGACGAGCCCTAAGCTTAGCTTCTCAACAGCTGCTCAGAGCCCACTGAGCATGTGAGTGTCACAGACACTTTCCAAGATGGTGACCCCCTGTGACAAGCTTGAAGTCCTGGATCATTGCTGCTATTGACAAGCTGAAACTTTAGGCTGGTGCAATAAGTTCAGTATATAAAATATGGCATTTTTAGCCATATTCATATTTAGGGTTTAGTTCTCCTATAAAGCAACAGCAGCAAACAAAAAAGGATAAATATTGTAAACGGTTTTATATTTAACTGTTGTGGTTTAAAATGCCTTAGGTGCTAAATAGCAAAGGTTCATGGGCTATAGGCAGTGGTGTAACTATATAGAAAGCAGATGGCTGGTCGCACCCCCCTCCCTCACTTGTGTGCCAATTCGTGAACATGCATTGGGGGGGCATGGCCAGCAGAGTGGGAGAGGTAATGTGTACTGGGGCGCGGAACGGTCTTGTTTTGCCGCTGGCTGTAGGGCTTACAGCAAATGTTCTCTACAAGTTGTTTGCTCATGAGTGTAACTTTTGAGGCCATCGCACACAACACATTGTGGTGCGCACAAAGACTTTTGTGTAAAAACACACCTGTGTCACGTGCAGTGTTATGAAGACACAGGAGTTGAATGTGTTGCTAAATAGTTGGTATGGGGAGGAAGGGTTTAGATTCCTAGAATGCTGAATCTGAAAATACACCATTATCTAAAAACTGTCGAGATCACGTAGAAGTCACTGGCAGAGGTCCCATTTGAAGTTGTTAATAGCCTTCATGATGTTTGAGTTTGTTTCAGAGGGTTTTGCCTGAAAACCCGATCAATTCGAGCGATTCCAGTTATTTTTGCCGAAAACTCGATTAATTTGACTCAAACTCGCTGAATCAAGTTTTTCTCATTCAAGTTTTTTCTTCAATAAGAAACCCATCGAGTTGCGAATTCATTCGAGGTATAAAAAAACACTAACATTCGACCTTTGATAAATAACCTCCTAATAAAGTCTAGCAAAATAAATCATTTGGTTTCGCCAACTTGTGCTTGAGATGAAAAACTTAAAATAAGATGAAGCAACACATTCAGTGAATTATCATTGTGTATCATTAAATAAACCCAATAGGCTGGTTTTGCTTCCAATAAGGATTAATTATATCTTATTTGGGATCAAGTACAAGCTACTGTTTTATTATTACAGAGAAAAGGGGAATTGTTTTTAAAAATGTGGTTATTTGGATAAAATGGAGTCTATGGGAGACGGCCTTTCTGTAATTCATAGCTTTCTGGATAACACATTTCTGGAAAACGGATCCCATGCCTGTATGATAATATCTAGTACACTAATAAGTTATGATTCACATACAGTGTAGCATATGAGCTTACATAGAAGTTGCCAGACCCTCTAAAAAAAAAATCGGGGACACCGTCAATCAGTTGGTATAAGCAGTCGGAACTGCATTTATTAGATGCTTTCTTCCAATTTTCAATGAAATAAAATGGTTAACCTATTATACATACTGAAATGTGCTGTTCAGGTTTAAAATGTAGAATTGAACAAGTGGTGTTTTTTTTGGCAGCTGGTCCAGATATTCATTTATCCGGAGGACGGCGCTTCTCACAATTTGTTCTGCCAGAACACTTCAGTATCACGGATTCACTGTGCCTGAAAAATTCTGCATAGCGTCTTCTGATGTTTGTAGCAATAATAAAAGATTATTACAGATGCATTCATACTTAGAATAACAGCTAAGGGAAAATATGTCTTTGTGATGTGAGCGGTTGTTTATTTTTCTGTAATTAATTTTCTGGGGACCTGGAATGCAAGTTCTAATATATCAAACGTTATTCCTACCCTGGGATGGTTATTGTGACAATTAAAAGAAAAATGGCTATCACCTTGCACTATTTCTCAGCCCAGGAATCCCGATCGGTCTGTTGTATAACAGATAGATTGCACCTGTTAAATCCGCACACACTGTAAAGGATGAATTATAACCCTAATACCAAATTTTTAAATGAGACCTTCAGTATGTAACAAGTATATGTGGGAGCCTATAAAGAAAGTGCAGTAATATACTGCATGCCTTAAAGCCCGAAAATAGTTAATGGAAATCTGCTGCTGTAAGCTAAAGTACTCAAAGCAATTCAAGTGGCCGGTGATTGTGCTACTAGATAAAAACTGTATGAGAAATTAGTTACACAGGCTTCAGTTTGATTTAGTGTCCTCTACTTGCTTAAAAATCCGAGGAGTTCAAAATAAAATAGCCACTGCATCTGGAAGCAGTCAACAGAAAATCACGTTTCAAAGAAATGCATTTCCCTGCCCTCGGCCATTGCTTGAAATAGTACGTTCTTTTAGAAATGAACGCTACTTTATTAATTATTCATCCTGCATTTTTCTACACGTTCCATTGGTCCTACTTTAATCACTAGCACTTTGAAAGTTTCACTTTTACTGGTTGCAACCCAGATGTATTAAAGGTCGAGTGGTATTTAACCTGAAAAATTCGAGTTTTCAAGAGTACTTTTCAGACAAAATTTGAATTTTCTGGATAATAATAAAAACTCGAATTTTTCGAGGTTCAAAAAAACTGGATTTTTCTTGTTTTTGTAAAAAAAAACCTCCAATTTTTTCGAGATTTATAATACCCAAAGAAATATCTTGAATCCAAAAAAACACCATCTAAAACCTGTCGAGGTCATGTAGGAGTCAATAGCAGAGGTCCCTTGAACCATTTGAGGATGTTAAAAGCCTTCGTGATGTTTGAGGTTGCTTCGGTGGGTTTCGCTTGAAAACTCAATCAATTTGAGTGATTCCAGTTGTTCGACTCAAATTCACTCATTCGAATTTTTTCTTAAATTGGAGTTTTGAGTTCATTCGAGGTATAAAAAAACTTCTCAAAGTTCTAAAATCTGACCTTTGATAACTAACCCCCTTGATGTGACAGTTTAGTGTGACAGTTAGATACAGACAGACATTGAGCTTATTTTTCTAGTATATTGCTTCCTTCACCTGATCAAAACATGTTATTTTCCCTACACAATATGCCAAAAGGTCTTTTGCACATATTAGCTTCAATTAGATTCAATTCATTGTGAAAAATGGTTTATCATTTGAAAACTTTTCTCCAAATTCAGTTCCAGTTTTTTCCCATAGATTTTAAGGGGCAGATGTATCAAGGTGAATTTTTGAATTAAAAAAAGTTTGAATTCCGAGCTATTTTTGTGTACTTTGACTAGGAAATAGTCCAAATTTGATTCGAATTTGGAAAAAATGTAAAATTTCAAATATCGAATTGCTGTTTAAGCCTATAGGGGACCTCCTACAACCTATTTACAGTCAATTGGTGGACTTTGAAAAATCTAAGGTTTTTTTTTGGCAAAACTTTGATTTGAATTCAATCGAATGTGCTATTACTTTGATTCGTACAATTCGAATCTGGCCGAATACGGACCTACAGATGAAGCCACTTTGATTTGTGAGTTAAATGTGTCATGACTCAGGGGTAATTGAAGAAACTGTGTTATCTAAAGTCATCTTAACTCATTTAATGCATTTAACCTTTTCATTAGCATACCAAAGCTCCATTGTTCACAATGGTGAATGCTTTAATTAGATGGGATGTTGTGACGCAGTTTTCTGTGTTAATTGACATAAATGGGATATCTGTGTTTAGTTATTCTGTGTCAAACAGACAAACTAAAGTGGCTGCATCTGTATTCAATCGAAAACAGACCTATTCGGCCAAAAAAACCTTAATTTCGGTTGTTACTATTTGAATTTCGAAGTTTTTCAAATTCAAAATTTGACCCTTGATAAATATGCCCCTAAGAGTTTTGTAAGATAATTTTTACAGAATTGAATTGCATCTCCAATTGAATCTCATCCGTGAGTTTTCACATGATAAACCTTTTTCTCACGGAATTGAATCTGGCCCAGTACATTTAAAGTCTAATCATAAATCAAGGAAACCATTATTTAATATGCGGGAACCTGATTAAAACACAAAGCAGCTGTTCAATTTTGTTTTTAGTCCACTGTTGATTCTTTTAACGCAAGACCTCTGATATGCACTAATTGCCTCCTGGGCTGTGGGTTGATAGAAAAAGGGTGATGTCTCTTGGGAAGCTCTATTGAATAAGTTGAGTTGATGTGTTTTATGTAGTATAAGTATAAAGCCAACCGATTGGTTTCTAAGAAAAGCACATCTAGCTGATTTCACAAAAAATTTATATCCAAAACAGCAGGATTTCCAGTAATAGCATTTGTTTGGCTGGTGCACTTATTCCACTTCATCCCAAATGTTTTTAATGGAGCACTAGCCTGGGTTACACACTTTTTTAGCACGAGAGCTGTCCGTAATACCCCTAAACTGAGGAACGGGTAGAATAGGTAATGGATCAATAACAATGGTATCAGAAGGGGAAAACAGATGCATATTCAAAGGCATGGGCCACAGAAGACAGAAAGAAGGATAGTCTGAAATGGCCACGGGTCAATACAATTAAATATCAGATAATATAGAGCACACCCAGGCCACACAATAGGGCAATGAACCTGATAACCTTTTTATTTTGACTGTACAGGTTTGGGACCTGTTATCCAGAATGCTCGGGACCTGGTGTTTTCCAGATAACAGATCTTTCCGTAATTCGGAAATTCATACCATATCTACTAGAAAATCATGTAAACATAAAATAAACCCAATAGGCTGGTTTTGCTTCCAATAAGGATTAATTGTTTCTTAGTTTGGATCAAGTACAAGCTACTGTTGATTAGTTGATTATAATGGAGTCTATGGAAGACAGCCTTTCTGTAATTTGGAACTTTCTGGATAATGGGTTTCCGGATAACGAATACCATACCTGTACCAGCAAAGTGCAGATGCCAATGATGCAAATAAAGGCATTTTTATTGAACAAAGGAACTCCTTTGGAGTGCAGTCCAGAATTTTGCTGGAACACCGTGTTCTGGTTATCAGTTTTTTATTAGATAGTTTGTCCTGGCACTGTCCTAAATTATAGGGCATGCCAATTATCTTATTCACGGTAGAATGTTGCATCTCCTTCTTTAAATATTTTTTTCATGGTAAACAACATGTTCCTCACCTGGGCAGCAAATGTCATGGTTCACACTTTACTATAACCTTCACTGCTCAGATTTGTATAAGAAACATCAAATCTTACCTGTGCCAAGTCAGCATAACAAACAATTAAACTTGATGTAGCGATGCTTGTCCTTCAATTGCCCAGCCTAGTTGAGTGTCAGTAATGTACCTTTCTATTTCTGAGATATCTATGCCCTGCTCATGAGTGTCCCTCTTATAACTAGTTAAAGAATATAAGCCCCCTTATCCCATTGATGTAACGATACATGTAAACCCAGTTAATTCTATTCCGTGAAATGGCATTGAAATGATAATCCAATCTATCACTCCGTTTTCGTTACACTATTTCAGAAACAAGGTGCTAAATCCAATTGTGGTGGCAAGTGAAGTGCTATCTCTTGCGCCTGTCTTAGCTGATTATTTCATAATTACTTTCAGCTTCACTACGGTGCTGCAATGTTCACGGAATGAATCAATACAGATTTTGTTGTCGAGATGCATTTAAAATGTAAAAGGCTTACTGATTTCTAACCGTGGGTGTTTTCAAATTAGTGCATCAGACGCTTTCAATCTATATCTGAACACAGCTAAGTACTAGGGTGGTTATTAGATTACAGAATAAAATGGATTTTTTTTTTTTACTCTTTCCCATTTCTCTTGTACAGTGTTCATGAATGTAATCAGGCATGCGGGCGTCTTAACCCAGGGAGAATCGCAGGCAGATTTAAATCAGGCCTCAGGTTAAAATATAATGTTACTGTCAATAAGCAGTCGTAGACAGTCTAGTAATTGGGTATATGGTAAATGGAATTAAAAAGACAAGGGCAAACAAAAATTCAGTGAAATGTGGATAAAGACTGAGCATTATATCTACAATCCTCTTGCTTTGTTTTGCCTACTGTAGTTTCTCAAACCACATAAGTAGTCCGAGGAGGGTTTCATCTCATTTTTATGCAAAACAATAGTAGAGTCTGGGAAGGAAGCCAGATTTCATGCCAAAGTTGACCATTTTCATGCAAAACCCTAAATGCTGATGTTTACCTGCTAGGCCTTAAATAGCGGCTGATCAGATCCCAACTACAAACTGGCGTCACCCTTGTTAGCGCTTATTAGCTGCAGTAAACTGATGAGCTGCAACAATAGCAAAATTGGTCTGTAGTTGGAATCTGATCAACATGTCCCTTGTTTGTGCTTTAGTCTGTGTTACAGAGCACTGGCAAAACATCTGACTCAGTCTTGGCACCATTTGAGGCAATGCCTCGGCCACAATAAATGTATTTACCTTTCAATTCATGTCCATAAGTTACACTACAGCTCAGAATGTAAAGTAAATGTGAGTACAATTTTGTATTTATTTATATTATTCTATTATATTGTATTCATATACTATATGTGTGTGTGTGTGTGTGTCCTCACTCAACTTCAAGGGGGTTATTTACTAAACTCAGAATGCACAAATCCCAAAAAATTCATGATTTTTGTTTTATAAAATTGGACTTTTAAAAAAAAATCACAAATTTTCCAGAATTTATTAAACCCCGAGGATGGAAAAGTCTGAATTCGAAAATCCGGCATCTCAGACCTGTCGAAGTTGCATATAAGTCAATGGGAGAAGTCCCAATGATTTTTTGATGTGCGCTGGGTTTCGTGCAATACCCCGAAGTTTTTGGGAAAAAAGCATAAGAAATCTGGGTTTTCGGGTGAAAAATTCAAAAAAATCCTGAAGATCGTATTTTTCCCGCAAAGCAAATTTACGGGAAAATTTAATAATAAATAAGCGTAAAAAATTGGAGTGGATTTGATTGGAGTTTGCAGCAGAAAATGTTGAGATAAAATCAGACTTAGATAAATAACCCCACAAGTGTTTGGTCAAAATATGATATAAAACTTTTTCAGAAGGACCAGCATTCCATTTCTCATGAATTATGTCATTTTGTTTTGTTTGCTTCACATTTATTTCAAATCCTTGCATAACAATACATTTTATTTAACATATTTGTGTATCCAACTTTTCAGCCCACATTTGGGCCTTTATTTATTTAATTTCACTAAATTATAGTCATGACATCCCTGGGGCCACTTCAGACCTTCTTATCTGGGGGGGGGGGGGGTAATATAGTGTCCAAGGGAAGAGGGCAGTTTTGGGTGAGATTCGGGGGCTATCTGTGCTTTAATGTCTTAAATATTCAGAGCAGTATGACTTATACACCATTTTTTGTGTGTTGGTTTCACGTTAGAGAACTAGCTGTTGGCTTAGACAAAATGGCTCACTAAAACCTTCTAAACCTGCTACATTACAACATATATGTCATTACATTAAGATGGGAAACCTTTGAACAAGACTTTCTTTCCAATATTTCTACAATGAGGATGTTGTTGACATAAGATCATCTATGTGACCCCAACCTTCGTTTTCTTCTCATTTGCCCCCTCCCGCATTGATATAAATATGTGTGTTGACATATGAAATCAGCGCTGCGTGTGCTTTAGCGCAGGTGACTTTTCATTATACTGGATGGGAAGACACACAAAAGCAGTTCGGGGAGATTGTCGCTCAGAAGAAGAGGCGATTAGTCGCCAGGCGACAAAATCTCCCCGAATCTCCTCGTGTGAACTAACCCTAAAACTGCCCTTTCTATTGTTTTAGATTTACCTATACTAGATATACCATGACCTGGATGAGTGAAAATCTTCATAGTCAAACAACCACTTTAAGGAACAAATTGAAACCAAGGTGTAATAACAACCCTACGGTCACCATAATATTGGACAAGCCCTCACAACCCAAACAAAAAAATTGCTAGGGTTCTGTGATGGGATTGAAGTGTATTCATCCAGAATGGGCTACTGTTACAATCAAATCAACATTTATAGGTTCACTTAGAATTGGAGATGATCTTGACATGAAAAAACCGTTGTGTCCCCCCATATGACCACAATGGTGGAGGGATGCAGTAAATGGAGACTCCACTATTTGCAGTTTATTTACAGTAGATGAAACATAAAGTATATCCTGCCTGTTTTCCTTGTTTTAATTTAGCACCGCATCAGTGACCTTAACAATTTCATTTATGAAGAAGCCCTGTGTTGCTATGATACAAAAAAAAATCTGCTGGAAAACAGATGTTAAAGTGACTCTTTTAATAGTTAGATCTCTCTATGCTGCTGATATTGCTAACAGGAGCAGATAGCTGAGGAGAGCATAATATCCTGCCAAGGATAGCCTATTTAAAAAGGATTTTGGATTAGTCAGCTTTTAAATGGCGAAAATAGAGAGTCGCGCGGCTGAATTCGTACACATCTTCAAGGATTCTGATTAAAGTTAGTGGTGCAGCAATATATCCATTTTGGATGAAGCTACAGTTGTCTGCACTGGTAGCCTTTTTCTATTAACTTGCTCCTTCTGTTTCAATTCAACATTGGGTTTTTTTAACCATTTTTGTCAGTATCTGCTCTTGGTGCTCATTTCTCTTATTTTTAAGCTTCTTTTGCTGCCAAATAAAATCACAGTTTTGACTAAGGTCATGCTTATGAGTTGTCCGTGCGTGCAAAGTTATGAATGGGTACAATAATGTAAAATGCTGTTAATAGTTTACTTCAAAACAATTTTATTTAATCTTACATTACTGTCCACTTCAATAAACTGACGTGTTGTCAAATACTGACTGTGCCCTGTTTATCCTCTCAATTCATCTCCAGCATTTCAGCTTACAGTTCTCTTTTATGGCTTATCCAGTGCTTGGACTAGAGAAGCTATGGCAAAATTAAATTAAATGTTTAAAAGTGGTCTTTTAAGTGATGAGCAAATCTGTCCCATTTCGTTTCGTAGAAAAATTTGCGAAACAACAAGTTTTCACAAAATGCATTGAAGTCTATAGGAGTTTTTACGCCCATTGACGTCAATGGCCGTTTCTTCTTATGGCGACTTTTTTCTCCAGATGCATTAAAGTCAATGGGCATTACTTCTTATGGGTGTTTTTTCGCTGCAAATTTTCGCTACATAGTTAAATTGGGTTGAAAAAAGACAAAGTCCATCAAGTTCAACCCCTCCAAATGAAAACCCAGCATCCATACACACACCCCTCCCTACTTTCACATAAATTCTATATACCCATATCTATACTAACTATAGAGCTTAGTATCACAATAGCTTCTGATATTATGTCTGTCCAAAAAATCATCCAAGCCATTCTTAAAGGCATTAACTGAATCAGCATCACAACATCACCCGGCAGTGCATTCCACAACCTCACTGTCCTGACTGTGAAGAACCCCCTACGTTGCTTCAAATTTTCTTCTAGTCTAAAGGGGTGGCCTCTGGTACGGTGATCCACTTTATGGGTAAAAAGGTCCCCTGCTATTTGTCTATAATGTCCTCTAATGTACTTGTAAAGTGTAATCATGTCCTCTCACAAGCACCTTTTTTTCAGAGAAAACAACCCCAACCTTGACAGTCTACCCTCATAATTTAAGTCTTTCCTCCCTCTAACCAATTTAGTTGCACTTAGTCTCTGCACTCTCTCCAGCTCATTTATATCCCTCTTAAGGACTGGAGTCCAAAACTGCACTGCATACTCCAGATGAGGCCTTACCAGGGACCTATAAAGAGGCATAATTATGTTTTCATCCCTTGAGTTGATGCCCTTTTTTATGCAAGACAGAACTTTATTTGCTTTAGTAGCCACAGAATGACACTGCCCAGAATTAGACAATTTGTTATCTACAAAAACCCCTAGATCCTTCTCATTTAAGGAAACTCCCAACACATTGCCATTTAGTGTATAACTTGCATTTATATTATTTTTGCCAAAGTGCATAACCTGCATTTATCAACATTGAACCTCATTTTCCAGTTTGCTGCCCAGTTTTCTAACTTAGACAAATCACTCTGCAAAGTGGCAGCATCCTGCATGGAACCTATAGTTCTGCACAATTTAGTATCATCTGCAAAAATAGAAACAGTACTTTCAATGCCCTCCTCCAGGTCATTAATAAACAAGTTGAAAAGCAAGGGACCTAGTACAGAGCCCTGCGGTACTCCACTAACAACACTGGTCCAATTAGAAAATGTTCCATTTAACACCACTCTTTGAAGTCTATCTTTTAGCCAGTTCTCTATCAAGGTACAAATACTATGTTCCAGGATCCAGGCCAAAATTCCTTAATTTAACCAGTAACCTTTTGTGTGGCACTTTATCAAATGCTTTAGCAAAGTCTACGTAAATCACATCCACTGCCATCCCAGAATCGAGGTCTCTACTTATCTTCTGATAAAAAGAAATTAAGTTAGTCTGGCAAGATCTATGACGCATAAAACCATTCTGGCACACACTCATAGTATTATGATTTGCTATAAAGTCCAGTATCTTATCCTTTATTAACCCTTCGAAAAGCTTTCCTACCACTGACGTCAGACTAACTGGCCTATAGTTTTGAGGCTAAGAACGGGATCCTTTTTTGAATAGAGGCACTACATTAGCAATTCATCAGTCTCTCTGCACTATTCCAGACCTCAATGAATCCTGAAAAATTAAGTAAAGAGATTTGGCAATCACAGAGCTAAGCTCGCTAAGTACCCTGGGATGAATACCATCTGGCCCCGGACCTTTGTTAATCTTAACATGTTCTAGTCTCTTTTGAATTTCCTCATGTGTGAACCATGCATCATTAGTTGTATTACTAGAATTGGGACTATGAAGAAGGAAACCTTCACTTACTGGTTCCTCATTTGTGTAGACAGATGAAAATATGAGTTCAGAATCTGCGCTTTTATTTTGTTTTCATCAACCAGCTGACCCCCCCTCTGATAGTAAGGGTCCCACCCCTTCCTGCTTCATTTTTTTTACTATTAATATTTAAAAAATAATTTTCTATATCAATTTTAGCTTGCCTTATAGCTTCTTTGCATGATTTATTGGCCTCCTTGTATCTTATAAATGATTCGGCTGTCCCAGCTAACTTGAAAGCCTTAAAAGCACGTCTTTTCTTACCCACCTCAACAGCAACGCTTTTTTTGAACTAAAAAGGTTTCGCTTTGCAACGACGTTCCTTGCTTACAAGTGGAATATACTGACAAGTATATTTATTAAGCAGCATGTTAAAGATGTCTAATTGTTATTCTGTGTTTAACCCTGTGAAAAGCATTTCCCACTACAGTTTCGCAAAAAAATTTGCACATGCCGAGATTTGGAAATTCGCAGCAAATCCATGGCTGGCAAATTAATTTATCTCATCACTAGTCTTTTTGCTTTTATTATGGGAAATACAGTGATATCCTTCACATTAAGATGGAAACTCATAGCTTGTTAGAGGAAAACAAGCCATTTACAAAGAGAGCAACACAGATTGCAGAAGGATCCAATTATACACAAGGGATCATACCACTTTAAAAACAAGCTCAATGCCCAATTCGCCCACTAGTTGGTTTGAATGAATCTCACGCAATGTGTACATTGACACCAGAGAACCATTGAGCTACTTTAACCTCAAAGGTAGTGGAAGCTGTAGGGTTTCACATGCAAAGAAAATGCGACTAAAGAAATGGGCTCAAATATAATTTTTATGCCAAATGCTGGACATTATGCCAAATAGATACCAATCAATTTGCATCAAGTACACCTGCAATAGAATGCATTACAATACATCGCCCAAAACAGCGCCAGGTGCAGAACAATAAAGGAGTTGTGTTAGGCACCACAGCATCCATCCCACCTCCTGTTTTATATTGAGCATCATATAGGAAAAAAAGGTGGATCAGCGCCTTGGGCAACGGAGTCGAACTCACCAGAAACAAAAAGAAGGGGGGGGAAAAAAGAATCGACATATAGTATAGTATTTTCGGAAATATTCGTTCCACACCAGGTGCTTGTATACAAAATTTCTATTTTGTTATATTTGTTCCCCTTTTTCCAAAATTTCCTCTATTTTAATCCTCCATTTCAGGGGCTGTGCTTTTACTTCTCAACATGCATGTGTATCTTCCACCAACAAATGGTTAAAGTGCCTACTTACAAGACTTTTTATTTTTTCAACCACATATAATAGTGTTTTCCTTTCCCTTTGGGACAAACTTCTGTGCCTTCCACCAAGAAATGACTAAAATGCCTACTTACAAGACCTTGATGTATGACTCGCATGTAGTATTATTTTACGGCCCTTTCTTCTTCTCTCAGTTCCTCCAATCACTCCCACATGGAATAGAGACGTATATTGTGTAATACGTTTTAATAAATATTTAAAAACGTACATAAAAATTTTTGCACTCACATTTTAATCAAGTTTCACAAACATTTCGATAAAATCAGCTGTCCTTAGCAGGTTGCCCAGGTCTTTCCGGGGTAGGAATAGAAGAGCCGGCTTTTCCTATCCCTCGTGGTTGCGTTCCTGCTGGTCAGCGTCCTGTCCCCTACTGCCTGACGCGTTTCGCTGGTCCAATCAGCTTCCTCAGCTCAGCATGTTTGTCTATTGAAGCAGGGGATTTCTGGAGCAATCTTCACCTTCAATGTAACAGTAGCTCCAGGGAATCCATAGCTGAGTCAAAAGACATATTATTTTGATGCTGAGCTCCGCATAGGCTTCTTCTGAGTACTCTGGCTTCCTCCTCTACTCTAGCCTCTGATGAAATTGAACCTAGTGTGTTATGATGGGACTCTAGACTGTACGTGGTACTTCTGCAGGAGCTATTCTGAATGATAAACAGTGTGTGTGTATATATATATATATATATATATATATATATATATATATATATATATATATATATATATATATATATATATATATATATATATATATATATATATATATATATATGAATACCTGTGAATAAAACCACTATGTAAACATGATGGCTCTATATAAATAAGGTCTAATACAGTTGGTAAATTAACTGTATTTCTTATTCCTTAGAGAAGCTTAAAGATTTGTATTTTTACTTATGGACTTAACTCACGATCCAACTATAACTGGTGACTGACCATTTCCCCTACCCTTCTTTCAATTCCGCTGATAAAACAGTTACTTTAAAATAATAAAAAGACCACAAAACTCAACATTTATGTTGTTCTACATAAACGATCTTGGTCCATTCTTATATAGATAACTCAATATTTATGTTGTTCTAGACGAATGATCTTGGTCCATTCTTATATAGATAACTCAACGTTTATGTTGTTCTACATGAACGATCTTGGTCCATTCTTATATAGATAACTCAACATTTATGTTGTTCTAGATGATTGTTCTTGGTCCATTCTTATATAGATAACTCAACATTTATGTTGTTCTACATGAACGATCTTGGTCCATTCTTATATAGATAACTCAACATTTATGTTGTTCTACATAAAAGATCTTGGTCCATTCTTAGATAGATAAGTACAGATACTATTAATGTACTAGAACTAACAATATTTTCTCTTACACTCTTGGTGCATCAATGAAGCCTAATATAACAATAACATGGAAAGTCATGGATTCTCATTGACATTCATTGCACACAGGTGGTTCTTGGAATTGGTGGAAATATGTTTCCAGAATAAAATACTTGACAATTTTTCATTGCTTATTATTTCTTTCATTTGAGAATGAGTGGATTGTTTCAAAACTGCACATCCCAACATCCTCTGGTAACCAACGTTATGTAGGGATACTTGGAGAATGCCAGATATTGCCCATACTTGATATATTGTGAAACTAGTTTGGTTTTGTAGATCATATCAATTCTGTGGTGCAAATTCATACTGATGAAATGTCACAAACAGAAAGGGAATGTGACATAACTTGCAGGGCTGCTGCTGATTGTTTGGCTACAAGGCCTTTTGCTCCCAATGGGATATTAGTGAGCATTTGCAGAAATAATTCAGTGCTCATAAACGTAGCAAGAAGTAAAACCGCAGATGCTAAAATCCACAAATGGCCTTGTTCTTGCTAGCTATTTATTATTCTGCGATTTCTTTGCCTCATAACATATAACGTATAATGAAGGGAAATAAACTTTATAATATCACTAATAAATCATATTTATGGCCCTAGATCCACCCGTAAATATAACTTATTGGCATAATTACACCCTTCCCCCCCCCCAAAAAAACTCCAGTATTTTTGCCAATAAGGTCAAGTTAGAGAGAGATGTTCTTTGGCCTTGTGTGATTAGTTCTAATTAGGGATGAAGACACATCAGGGGGTGTTTTGCGGTGAAACACTTCACAGGTTTTTCTGAGACATAAGGTTGAAGACAGAATGCCCTTAACTACCAAAGAGGCATTTTAATGACCTAATAAAGTTATGCCCTGGTGTGTCATGATGAAGGTTAAAGTAATTAGAGAATTAAGTGACTGTATCCTTACCGTATGTTCAGATTATAGCACAATGCTCACAAAAGAAATACCTGTACAACAGAATTGTTAGAATGTGGAAACTATTTTCCTAAAAACATTGGGTCCCGGGTGTCAAGCTTAATACACTCTAGCTGCACCACAACTCCCAGCATCCTCAGCTAGTTGCTGGGATTTCTATCTAGAAGTGAAGAGAAAAGCTCAGCAGAACAGCACTGAATTTTTTTTAAAATTTTGAAATTTTACAAAGTATAGACTTTCAAAGTTCAAATAAGCTGAATTTAAAATTTTGGGAAAATATTTTCACTGCACAGACTGAATTGTTTCATTGAAATGTTTTATTGCAATGTATTGTGCAATTATATCTGTATTTGTTGAAATTCAATAAAAACGTATAATATTTTCTGTGGATAATTAATATTATAATTAATAATAACTTTCATGCTAATTGCAGTCAGCTCAATGAAATATGATTCAATGGGAAGCTTGTAGGTGAGAGCTCATGGACATCAAACAAGTGACACCTAGTAGCTTGAGTATACAATGCAAAAATAAAATGAATATATTTAACCCTTACTGATTTTATAATTGTCTCAGATACATTGACAAATAGCAAAATGTATACTGTGGCCCTTTTAAAGCAAAGTACATGTATGGGACCTGTTATCCAGAATGCTCGGAACCTGGGTTTTTCAGCATAATGTATCTTTACGGAATTTTGGATCTTTGTACCTTAAGTCTACTAGAAAATCATGTAAACATTAAATAACTCCAATAGGCTGATTTTGCCTCCAATAAGGATTAATTATATCTTAGTTGGGATCAAGTACAAGCTACTGTTTTATTATTACAGAGAAAAAGGAAATCATTTTTAAAAAAATTGAATGATTTGAATAAAATCGAGTCTATGGGAGATGGCCTTGTCGTAATTTAGAGCTTGTTAGATAACCAGTTTCCAGATAATGTACACCATACCTGTATATATTTTCATATACTTTAAACACAGCTCTTGAGTCTTTCTGAGAAATGCTTCAATGTTAATTCTCAGTAAACCATGTACACATATAACTTCTGTCATAAACTGACCACAGGGGCATCAGCCAAGGGAATGTGTGGAAGGAAGGTCATTTTGTCATTTTCACTCTACAATATAAAATTTCATTCCTGAACCAGCAAGTGTATTTTTTTATTTGTAATATTGGTGTGTAGGCTCCATCTCAGGTCATTTTGCCTGTTCATGTGCTTTCAGAAAGAGCCAGCACTTTAGGTTGGAACTGCTTTCTGGCAGGCTGTTGTTTCTCCTACTCAATGTAACTGAATGTGTCGCAGTGGGACCTGGATTTTACTATTGAGTGTTGTTCATAGATCTACCAGGCAGCTGTTTTCTTGGGGAGCTGCTATTTGGTTACCTTCCCATTGTTCTGTTGTTAGGCTGCTGGGGGGGAAAGAGAGGGGGTGATATCACTCCAACTTGCATTACAGCAGTAAAGAGTGCCTGAAGTTTATCAGAGCAGGAATCACATGACTGGGGGCAGCTGGGAAACTGACAATGTGTCTAGCTCCATGTCAGATTTAAAAATTAAATATAAAAATATCTGTTGAGTAGTGATGGGCGAATTTATTCGCTAGGTGCGAATTTGCGGTGAATTTGCACGTTTCGCCACGGCGAATAAATTTGCGAAACGGCCGCGAAAATTCGCCGGCGTCCAAAAAAAAGGACGCTGGCATTCGCTTTTTGGACATTGGTGCATTTTCACCAAAAAAAGGATGCTGGCGTCAAGAACGAGACGCCTGCACCATTTCCCGAAACTGCGCCAATTCGCCCATCACTACTGTTAAGAAACTGATTTCAGTGCAGAATTCTGCTGGAGCAGCACTATTAAATGATGCGTTTTGAGAAAAAAATATTCCCATGACAGTATCCCTTTAAAAATGAACTGTGCAGGATCATAAATAAATAAAAAGGCTTTGTGTGAAAGGAAAGTAAAGGAATAACCCACTTTTAATAGAATACATTGCTTTCATTCTGCATAATCACAAAGAATCGGCCTAAATATTCTTGAAATAAATCTGCGATATTTATTTTCTCAATTTTATTCATGCACAGTATAATGTATGATATAAGAGAAGGGTTAGAAGTGCATGGGCTTGCTGTAAAATGTCAGTCCAGCCAGTGTGGTTTTACTGTATCGCCGGTGGCTATTGTTTAATAGTAAATGCAATGAAAATCTACATCTGTTGTGTATGTCCAGAGCATGCCATAAATCTGCTGCAGTGTAGACATCACTGAAGCGCAATATGCAATTTTGAGTCAACAGATTATTATTATTATTATTATTATGTTGCTTTAGGCTAATGATACATGATGACAAACACAACAGTCTAATAACACTTCTCTTTCCATATAGGTTTATAGGCTAAAACAAGAAGATATAGAGTAGGTAATACCTTTTACGTACAACAGACAAAGCCTAAATGTGGATCGCTTAAGTGTTCCTTAGTGATCACTACCAGAAATCACCAGCGTTTCTTACAGTAAAGGTATGGAATCTGTTATCCAGAGACCTGTTATACAAAAAGCTCAGAATTACGGGTAGGCCATCTCCCATAGACTCCATTTTAATCATAGAATTCTAATAAAAAATAAATAATTAATTTTCCTTTGTGATAATGAATAAGTGATAATAAGTACCTCATACTTCACCCCAACTAACATATAATTAGTCCTCATTGGCGACAAAACAGTCCTATTGAGTTTCATTAATGTTTACATTTTTTTTAGTAGACTTAAAAATACAGAAAGAATCCAAATTACGGAAAGATTCCTTATCTGGAAAAACCACAGGTCTTGAGCATTCTGGATAACAGGTCCCGTACATGTATGAACAAAGTTTGGGGTGCATTACTTACTAAATAATAAAACTCAAATTTTTCCCATTTTTTTATTAAAACAAAGTTGACGTAGACTGGGAAGTCATATGGCTTAATGCTAAGAAAGGGGTTCCATGCATAAAACAGAATGAAAATATATAAAGTCATGATGAAATGGTACATGCCCCCTATCAGACTGAACAAAATATACCCAATGGCTTCTAATCTGTGCTGGAGGGGATGCAGTAACCCAGGCTCATTAAATCACTTACCGTGGACATGCCCAACTATGATTCCTTATTGGAACGAAGTCCTAGGACAAGTAACAAAGGCCACTGGCAAGGACATAATTAAAGATCCAGTAACGTTCCTATTAGGAAAATCCAATTCAAGAGATCTCCAACTCCTCACAGAAGGTGGTCAGCCACATATTAACTATCGCACTTCATAATATTAGCGGCTAAATGGAAGTCAGCTCCGATATCCAGGCCTGGATTTGTGGAAAGGCCACCAAGGGCTGGGCCTAGCGTGGCAGGATTTTAGGGGGCGGCATGCTGCCCAACCACACCCAGAAACACTTGTTCAGAAACACTGGGGATGCACAGGAGATACGATCGTTTTTAACATTTCCTCAGGGGCGTAACTATAGAGGAAGCAGACCCTGCGGTTGCAGGGGGGCCCAGGAGTGTAGGGGGCCCAGTGAGACCCTAATTAATTAGCAATTTTGATATATCTTGGTAAAATATGCCAACTTATAAATATTTTGGGGCCCTAAATTGAATTTGCTATGGGGCCCAGTAACAACTAGTTACGCCACTGCATTTCCTGTTCGCCAATCTCCATTGCTCTGGTCCCGATGATGAAAATTTGAGCAAATAAAAGGGAGGGGATGGGGGTGACAAATGGCAGTGGGCCTAGGGGCACCTATATAAATCCATCCCTGGCGATACCAACTATTATGGTAGGTTCATAGAAAACTTATTAAAAATATGTCCTTTGAATGTGCAATAATAAATTTCTAGCCATTTGGGCCCCCTACGAATTACTGGCCAAACCCCCCCACCAACCTGTAGCATGTCTGAAAAGTAAACTATCCCTTTGAAAGAAACTTGATTGCTTCCATAGGTTGATGTTCCTTTGGCACCAAAAATGTCTGGTTGCTAGGTACTTAATGTAATAATAGCCATGGTATAAACTGTGTTTTCCTTTGTTTTTTTTGTTTGTTTTTATCAAATATGTTTATTATTGTTCTAAGATCTCCAGATTTTTTCAATGTTTCCATCGTTGGCGCATTGTAATGACTGTGTACCTGCTTTATAGGCTCATTGCGCTATAAATATAAAATGGTTATTACCAGACTAGACCTTTCACTGTGCAGTGTTAATATACATCGGTTGTAATTCTGGGGAAAAAAACGAAATAAAAAGTTACAAAAAAACAAAAACAAAGTTGACCCTTGAATGTACCACATTTATCAAAAAATCAGGAGAAAAGTCTCTACAAAAACGTGCAACATTTCAAATCGGACAACTTTTTCGGATTACGATACGAAAACCAGAGCAGATCACAATGTCAAGAAACATCTTCAAATTGCAAAAGGGACAACTGCCACTTCTACATGACTTCAAAAAGGTTTTAGCTGGAGTATTTTTAGATTGTTAGCAGCTTCAGGGTATAATACATTTGTAAATAGAGATTTTTCTTTCCTCTAAAAATGTTAGTTTTTCCCCTTTAAAATCTCAACTCAAAAATTGAGGTTTAATACATGGGCCCCTAAGCCTACTTAAAAATGTTCAAACATTGAATAAAACAATGCAAGGAAGTGGGTTATTTACTAAACTCTGAATGCAAAAATCACGAAAAATTTGTGATTTTTTAAATATAAAATCAGACTTTTAAAAAATCACGAATTTTTCAGAATTTATTAAACCCTGAGGATGGAATCTGAATAGAATCTGAATAGAATCTGAAAATCCGGTACCTCAGACCTGTCGAGGTTGCATAAAAGTCAATGATTTTTTCATGTGCCCCAGTGGAACCCCAGTGGATTTGAACGGAATTTGTAGCAGAAAATATTAAGATAAATTCAGACTTTGATAAATAACCCCGTAGTGTTTAATTATAGCAGAGAAAATATAGTTTTAAAAATTTCAAATTATTTGCTTAAAATGGACTGTGTGGGAGATGGCGCCTATACCTGTACTATCATTTTCCACTTTAGGCATTAGATTATTTGGATGTTCAGACACCAGCACAAATCAGGAGTGGGTTATACATCATGTCCATTGAAGAGATCAATCCGTTCACAAGATAAATCACACAAGTTTATTAATACTGAAAAGTGCCTTGTGGATTGTCTCATGGTATCGATTTCTGTGTCTGCTCTGAAAAGTAATAATTATCTCCTTAGCTTATGAAATGTGATAGCAAAGTATGAGGCCTACCCTTGTGCCTGGTGTGATACATTTGTATATGGACTGACATTATTTACTGATTGCTGCTTCCGCTCTGAGGAAATAATATTTTGTAGAAGAGCCATGCTTGTGCTGATGAGATCTGAAGAATGGGTTATAAGAGGTGAACGTTTACAAACACACAATCTCAATTAAAATCATAATTAAAAAAATCTAAGGAAAAGCTGTTTTACTGGATATTAGGCAAAACAATGCCAACAAAGAATGACAAAAAGAGAAAACGGCAGATCCCTCAAACAGGCATGTAAAAAAACTGAGAACTTTATTTAGGCCACAAAGTAGATCAACACATAACCTTACGCGTTTCGTGCCATAGGCTGTAGGAGCTGTGAGTGCCTGCTGTTTTCTTTTTTGGTTGGATACCTCCACCTCGAGCTGTAGGTCTGGGGCATGAGCACCCAGACCCCACATATTACTGGTGAAACAATAACCTTTTTAGGTTTTTACATTGGGACTTTTTCTTTAATTGCAACACAGACCAACGGCGGCGACACCCATAAAACCATAGTTTTCCACCTGAAATTCTAAAAAAAAAAAAAAAAAAAACATCTACAGGTATGGGACCTGTTATCCAGAATGCGCGGGACTTGTGGTTTTGCAGATACTGGATCTTTCTATAATATATATCTTTATACCTTAAGTCTACTAGAAAATCATGTAAACGTTAAATAAACCCAATAGGCTGGTTTTGTTCCAATAAGGATTAATTATATCTCAGTTGGGATCAAGTACAAAGTACTGTTTTATTATTACAGAGAAAAAGGAAATCATTAAAAAAAATTTGGATAAAATGGAGTCTATAGGAGATGGCCTTTCCTTAATTCGTAGCATTCTGGATAACGGATTTTCGTATAATCGATCCCATACCTGTACATAGAGTCGTTTGGTTGGTGTGGAACATTGTCATAAACATTCCTTGTGGATCTCACAATTACACGCTAGAAAGCTCTCTTGTTCTCTAAACCTTTTTAGTCCAAAATGATGGCATTACTACTTGCATTGTTTTTGTAAGCACGATTTTTGGAATATGAAAATGCATACAGCATTTATATTATGGATGCACCGAATCCAGTATTTTCGGCCAAACTCCCGAATCGTTTGTAAAAGATTCGGCCAAATACCGAACTGAATCCAAACCCTAATTTTCATATGCAAATCAGTGAGGAGGAGGGAAAACATTTTTTACTGTTTTGTGACAAAAAGTCACATGATTTAAGATTTGGATTTGATTCAGCCAGGCACAAGAATTCTGCCAAATCCGAATCCTGCTGAAAATGGTCAAATCTTGGCCAAAAACCAAACCGAATCCTGAATTCAGTGCATTCGTAATTTATATAGAAGGAAAACTTTGGGCCTCATTTACTATTACGTGCAAGAGCAAATACGTTGAGACTAAAATAAAACTAGTGCACAATGGATGATCATCTGCTTTCATTTGTTTTTGCAAAATTAGCACAAAAAAACCCCCCTAAAAAAACAGCAACAACCAATGCGTTCAATATGTGTTTTATAGTGGGAGCCTAAAATTGTCGGTTTTTGGTTTGATAGGGATTTTACAAGAGTAACAGTACAATAATGTAGCATTTCTACCTTTGTTACAGCAGACTCAAATAATACATAAGGCCATTATGTTTTAGCGAAATGAGGAGCACATACAGCAGAAAACATCTCATATTTTCATTTTTAGAGTTGTTCAGAATTGAGTAAAATTGAGTAAGGTGAAGGAGAAAATAGCTTTAGGGTTATACATTCCATTAGGAACTCCGTGTAGAATCATTAGTTAGTCCTTAGTTGGTCTATTATGATCATCTACTATTTATAAAGTGCATAGGCCATAGTCAACACCAGAACACATACATGTACTAAAAGAAAACAAAGGAGGAAGGAGAAGAAAGAGGAGAAATATCATAATTACAAAAGTGCCCTTAAGTAGAATGCAGGACTAATACAAAATACAAGAAGGTGCTTTCTAGTGTTTCTAGTGTCTAGTGTAGAGTTTAACAGAAAATGTCAGTTTTGCTACAGCACAACTTTATATGCTTAAGACAAAATCACAAAGATGCTTATAAAATCGTACAAGGAATGCTAAAATTGAGGTTCTGTAAAGTTAGTTTAGTGTTTTGGTTTATTTAATATGATAGGCTTTTATAATAAAGAAATGTTCAAGATTACTTGAGTCGTTCTTAGGGATAATCACTTGAAGACTACAACATAATGGGAATTGCCAGAACGGGGAAGATTTACTAAAGGGCCGTCACTAGCGAAAATTTGCCAGAAATCTCATCCGCAGGGACATCGCCAATTTACTAATAGGCGGAGACAACAATTTGCTAGCAAAAGAGACCGGCGCTAGCCCAGTTTCGCGCCCTATCGCCAGGCACATTTTGGCTCGCCATCTTAGACCTGGCGAACTGATAAAATGAAACTACCTCCTCCGTAATCTTATGTCAGTGACATCATATCCTGTTTGCCGAAAGTCATAAAAGTTCTAAAAAAAAGTTGGCGTTTTTTCCACAATTTAAAGTGGGATTGCCTTCAAAAGTCCTAACAATTAAACATTTTTATGTAAACATTTTTTTCCATCATTTGAGTGGCATGCCACATTTGTTTTAGGGTGGGCTCATGTCTAGGCCATTAGAGGATCTCTTTTCTTTTTTTCCTTTTCTTTTCAAATTCCTTTAATCGAATTTTAGAATAAAACAATATGACCGTTTTACAGCATGTAAATAAATATGCCGTTTCATATTTCAAATGAATATCATACAGATTTTTACATGAACAATAAACAAATATTGTTAACTATTTGACCTGTTTCTCATTTAGTTGATATTCACTACTGCTCAAAACACATGAATTTTAAAATTCAGAAAGAGAGAATTCGTAAACACAATTTAAAAATTACATGAATGGGATGACAACCCAGTTTAAAGGACAAGGAAAGGCAAAAAAATAAAATCCCATTTTTACTTTCTTTAATGAAAAAGAAACCTATCTCCAATATACTTTAATTAAAAAATGTGTACCATTTTTATAATAAACCTGACTGTATGCAGTGAAATTCTCCCTTCATTTACTGCTGTGGATAGGAATTGTCAGACGGTCCCTAACTGCTGAGCAGGGAAACAATCATACTTATGAACAGCAGGGGGAGCCCCCGCCTTACTTACCAGCCATGCAGCATTCAAGTAGCTTTGTTTATGACAATCCCTAAGCAGCCCAGACCACACTGAGCATGTGCAGGGTCAGGGTCAGGCAAAGATGTTTAACAAAGTTACAAGATGACTGTCAGGTCCCAGCAGGTCAGGTTCAGGTTGAACCGACGTTCCCTCTAGCCAACGTCCCCACGCCAGCGCCTGTTACTACATGTTCTAATGCGCGCGTGCGCTTTAGCGCGAGCGCACGTTCTCATGCGCGCACACGTTCTTGCGCAGGTGCGCGTCCAGTTCTGACGCAAACAGGCTCCCTGGGGTTAAAAGGTCATTCAGGCCTAGGCTCAATGCAAGGTGATCGTCTCTACTGACACTAAGCGTATTTACTACTGATGATTATTCTGATTACGACTACGGCTTGCTCCTGACTATTCTTCTGATTATCCCTGGATTCCTGTGTTTGTTATTTCTGATCTCGACCTCGGCTTCCCTGACTACTCTGCTGGATTTTCCTCAATTGGCACCTGCTTCCTGATCGTTCTCTGTGTATGACCCGGCCTGTCCCTGACTTTGTCTCTTCAACTGCAGATAAGTGCGGAGTCCTTATTACGAACTGTTATTCTGCGGGCTCACCTGGCACTCCTGCTATTCCTTATCTGGGACCGTCCTGTACCAACTTCCAGGGTGCAGCTCAGTGGGAAGCGTGGCCTTGTGGAAGCGCGCCTTGATACCTGACAATGACAGCCCCCTGTGGTCAACTTTGAAAGCATAAATCATTTGTTTGATTGGGCTTGTGGTGCAGTAAGTTCATGTTTATATTTAGTATACAAAATACAGCATTTCTAGCCTTACCGTATTCTATTTTAGACTTTCCTTGTCCTTTAATTCCTGAATTATTAACCAACCTTCCCCATGAGTTTATGTATAAATTCCTTTTTGCCGTCATCTAAAGTTTCTACATAAATTGACCACCTCTTGTTTATTTTTATTTTTTGAGCTGCATTTCACTTGTTGAAGACTAAACTTCGGACAGAAAGGCCCAACCCTAACAAAATTAATGTTAGTGAAAGTTCGCTATGAAATGATCACGCTGACAAAATAACGCTAGCAAAACTTCACCAGAGATGCAACTTCACATTTTAGTAAATTAGCATAGTGGTAGCAAATTTGCAACTGTCGAAGTAGCGCAAAGTGTGGGGGATCCTCAGCTGGCTAAATTTTGCCCTTTAGTGAATTTGCCCCCATGTTGGCACAAGTCTGTGGTATACTGGTTTGGCTTTCTTTACACACTCCAAAAACATACAGGCAGGTTAATCGTGTCCTGACAAAACTGACCATAGTGTCAGGAACATTGGATGTTGACAGGCTGAAATCCATATATCCAATAGCATACGCCTTATATATGAGGCTTATTTATAAACACTCGGCAAATTTGCACCTGGGCAGTAACGCATAACAACCAATCAGTGAGTGGCTTTTTTCAGCCAGCAGCAGGTTGAGCAATGAAAGCAAACCTCTGATTGCTATGGTTACTGCCCAGGTGCAAATTTGCCCAGTGTTTGTACATAAGCCCCTCTTATTCTTGTAAAGAATTAGCAAGACCTTCTTCTGTGAATAGTATGCTACCGCTATGTTAAAGGACATGTAAAGTCTAAAAAAGAATGAGGCTAGAAATGCTGTATTTTGTATACTAAATATAAACATGAACTTACTATACCACAAGCCCAATCAAAGAAATAATTTATGCTTTCAAAGTTGATTACAGGGGGTCACCATCTTGTAACATCTTTGCAAGACTAAGACTGTGCACATGCTCAGTGTGGTCTGGGCTGCTTAGGGATCGTCATAAACAAAGCTGCTTGAGTTCTGCATGGCTGGGAAGTAAGGCGGGGGCTCCCCCTGCTGTTCATAAGTATGATTGTTTCCCTGCTCAGCAGTTAGGGACCGTCTGACAATTCCTATCCACAGCAGTAAATGAAGGGAGAATTTCACTGCATACAGTCAGGTTTATTATAAAAACGGTACACATATTTTAATTATTGGAGATAAGTTTCTTTTTCATTAAAGAAAGTAAAAATGGGATTTTATTTTTTGCCTTTACATGCCCTTTAAGCCTGGACAGGGTTAAGAGAATTTAGTGGGAAGTGTGGTTTTGTATTACGGTATAAAAGTTGAACATGAACACCATTAAAAAGAATCATTAAACAAATGGAAAGTTCTTTTGTCATTTCTGTTTTATAAAGGATGTGTCCAGTAACCTGTTGGTGCCACTTGGTGCACTGTATACTGTAATACATATTAAAGTTTATGACCTTTTATTTTCTGTTTGTTTCATTTATTGACCTATACCAGTTTGCAATTGTTGCTTGTGGCATTCGCATGAAAAATATATTTAGCAGAGGATGTAGCAAACAATCGATTCTGTGACCCTTGTTAGGTGGCTTTACTTATTAAATTCAGAAGCAACAGTATCATTTGTGAAGATAGGAAAGCAAGGAAAATGTTAATATTTGTGCACAGAAAAGTAAACGGTGGCCCTCAGTTATAATTCAGTCTAAAAAAGAAGCATCAGAGTTTAACAAAAAAAAATCTATTTAATGTTCCATAAAATGTGCAATAAGCATCAGCACTTTATCTACAGTCTGTGCCATTAGGAAGATAGAATGTCATTAAAAAAAACTTCTATTTAGATAATTTCTCATCACTCATGAAAATGGGTGCACACAAGCACTTTAACAGCATGATTTACACCACCGTGAGAGTAGTCACTCTGACAAAACTCGCATAATCAGAAGAGATCATTGGACAAGGTTAAGTTCTTATACGCGGCTCTGACTGACATGCAACAGAAAACTTTTCTTGCATCTCGTTACTTCTGTTAACTGCTGCCTGGGGAAAGTGTTTTCTTGCAATAGTTACAAGGAGTTATACATGGAAAGCTTTTGATTTTTTAAATGGCATTAAAATACAGGTACAGGACCTGTTATCCAGAATTCTTAGGACCTGGGGTTTTCCGGATAACAGATCTTTCCATAATTTGTATTTTCCTATCTTCAGTCTACTAGAAAATCATGTAAACATTTAATAAACTCAATAGGCTGGTTTTGCTTCCAATAAGGATCTTAGTTGGGATCAAGTACAAGCTACTGTTTTATTATTACAGAGACGAAGGAAAACACTTAAAAATAATCTGGATTATTTGGATAACATGGAGTCTATGGGAGATAGCCTTTCCGTAAATCTGATCTTTCTGGATACCGGGTTTCAGGATAACGGATCCCATACCTGTATTTTTGAAATTGGTAATTTTATACTGAAATCTTTAAAAATATCCAAGCAAGGGTAACTGTGGAGCATTGATATAGAGTACTGCAGCGGGTCGGGCAGGCCCGGACTGGCAATCTGTGGGTTCTGGCAAATACCAGAGGGGCTGCTGTACGTCTCCATAGAAAGTTACCAAATAGTGGGCTGGTAGGGGGCTGTTTGGGCTGGTAGGAGGCTGTTTGGGCCTCTGTGTACTTGGAATGACAGGGCCTATATTGACTCCCAGTCCAGGCCTGGGGTCTGGTACCCGCGGGTTACCCGCAAAAAAGGCCGGCACTGTGCGGAATGAGGGGATTTTCAGGTGCGGGTATAGATGCGGGTTTGCGGTTCGGGTTGCGGGTCTCATCTAAATTTCTTATCTTATGTAATATTGTCTACATTTTACTTCTTTTAAAGTTTTACAAAACTTGTTTCTGTCCCCGCCCACGTTTGATGACATCACTTCCAGCTTGCAGAACCATCACTTCCTGTTTGATGGTGGTCGGCAGGTTGGAGGTCGGGTTGCGTATAAGGCAGTTGTGGGTCCGGTTCGGGTAGTAGATCAAAGTGGGTAAATATGCGGGTTGCAGTTCGGGTCCGGTCCGGGTCTTAGAAATTGGTTCCGCCCAGGACTGTATATTGAGACAATGGCATCTCTATATCATATTGACTGGTTTTCTTCATGGTTGTACTTTTTTCTTTATTTAGGAAGAGAATAGTCTAGGCAAGAAAATATTCCTTGCGCCCTTTACTTATCTTCTACTGAACAGGAAAATGCCCCAAATTATTGGCTACAGTACACATGTGGTCACCAGTTGCAGTGGCAGATGTAAGCTGTGAACCTAATAAAAAATAGACAAAAAATAATGTAGGCAAATAATGTATTCATAACAACATTAATGCTTAAAATGTGAACCTTTTAAGTCTCTCGCTGAGAGACTTTTTTTTTTTTACTAATACAGGTATGGGACCTGTTATCCAGAATGCTTGGGGCCTGGGGTTTTCCACATAAAGGATCTTTTGGTAATTTAGATCTTCATACCTTAAAGGAGAAACAACCTCATAATAAAAAAAAGCTACATAGACCCCCCTCCCCCCCCGCTAAGTAATACCCCAGGCAAATGACCCTAAGTCTTTACCCCTGCTGCAGATTCTGTCCAGCGGAGTTCATGGGCGCCATCTTCTTCTCTTCTCTCTCTTCAGAATGAGACCGGCAGAGCGGCGCATGCGCAGTTGGAGCAATTTTCTGTTTATGTTCAATAGAATATAAAATGGCTGAAGGTGGCGCCCGTGAACTCCACTGGACAGAATCTGCAGGAGGGATAAGTAAAGAGTTAGGGGCATAGCAGCTAGGCTGGGGGGAAGGGGGGTCTATGTAGGGTAGGGGTAGGGTTTTTTATTAAGGGTTTGTTTCTCCTTTAAGTCTACTAAAAAATCACGTAAACATGAAATAAACCCAATAGGCTGGTTTTGTTTCCAATAAGGATTAATTATATCTTAGTTGGGATCAAGTACACACTACTGTTTTGTTATCACAGAGAAAAGGGAATCATTTTCAAGAACTTGGTTTTTTTGGATAAAATTTAGTCAATTGTGAGATGTCCTTTCCGTAATTTGGAGCTTTCATGATAATGGGGTTCCAGATAACAGATCCCATACCTGTATTCCTCTGCAACTGTATGTGGCTTTTTTTTGCCAAAATTCACAAATTTGAATTAGTTGTCAAAACTCAAATTTTGGAAATTAAATAAATGTTTATTTGTAGACTTTGCCTGCTTGGGACCAGCAGATTAAGGAGGCAGCACCCCACATGGAACTATTGGTGGAGTTTTTTTTTGATAATTTGCATTTAACCCTTGGAGCATCTAACATTTGTATTTCACCTTCAGAGTATCTGGACTTTGTGCATTATTCGTTTCTACACATAACTGCCATAAACCAGTTTGCACCCTTTTTCTCTTATTTACAGGTATGGGACCTGTTATCCAGAATGCTTGGGACCTGGGGTTTTCTGGATAATGGATCTCTCTGTAATTTAGATCTTCATACCTTAAGTCTACTGAAAAAACATTTAGGGGCAGATTTATCAAGGGTCGAATTTCGAAATAAAAAATACTTTGAAATTCGACCATCGAATTTAAATACTTCGAATTCGAATATCGAATTCGAACTTTTTTCATCGAATTTGGGTATTCTGCGGTCAAAGTAAAATCGGTTTCGAACGATTTTATCGTACATTAGTACGATTTTACTTTGACTTCAAAAAACTTAGAAAAATGCTCTAGAAGGTCCCCATAACATAGCACTTCGGCAGGTTTAATTTGGCGAAGTATTGAAGTCGAAGTTTTTTTAAAGAGACAGTACTTCGATTATCGAATGGTTAAATATCGGACTATTTTACTTTGGATCGAATTCAAAGTCACAGTCGTAGTATCCTATTCGATGGGCGAAGTATGCAAAAAATTTTTTCACTTCAAAAATTCCCTTGAATTCACTTCGACCCTTGATAAATCTGCCCTTAAACATTAATTAAACTCAATAGGATTGCTTTGCTTCTAATACGGATTAATTATATCTTAGTTGGGATCAAGTACAAGCTACTGTTTAATTATTACAGAGAAAAAGAAAATCAATTTTAAAAATGTAATTTATCTGTAAAAAAATGAAGTCTATGGGAAATGGCCTTCCTGTAATTCGAAGCTTTCTGGATAACGGGTTTCCGTTAAATGGTCCTATACCTGTAAATCTAATATTTTGATTTGCCAGTCAATTTGTCAATCAATGTCCATGTAATGTGCTGTGCACAAAATACCATTATCCCTATGGTTGGAAATAAATAACAAAGGCTTGGGAAGGTAATCTATTATCACAAGAAAATCCTCTAACTACAAATAATTACATGTATAAAAGCTCAACAAATAATGAATGGGAATTATCTAGCAGCAAACACAAGCAGAGCCAGTGTAAAACCTGTTACATAGTGGAAATTACAAGGTATAGATGATGTAAATCTTTTTCCTGGCATTGAAATAAGGATTTATTGAAAGCACCACTATTTATAGGTAGTGCATTAATCCCAGACCCTTTCTAATTCCAACCATTTTTTTTTTATTTTGATTGTAATTAGGAGATTTTATTGAAGTAATGAATTATACTCTTTAAAATAGCACTTCTCTTCTTATTTATTTGCTATTCACTTTTGTAATTGATTTTTTTTCCTTCTAAAGGAACAAGGAGCTACCAAGATAGATTTTTCACAAATCTATTTCATTATACCAATGTAACAGAGGTCACTCTGGTCTCTCGTATTTATAAATACCTTTCCAATGTAATGGAGGTGGCCCTGCTCTCTCCTATTTATAAAAACCTCCCCAAGGGAGGTGGCCTTGGTCTCTTGTATTTATAAATATCCTACCAATGTAATGGAGGTAGCCCTGATCTATCCTATTTATAAATTCCTTTCCAAGAGATCTCTTGCATTTCTTAATACCCTCTCAAGGGAGGTGGCCTTGGTCTCTTGTTTTTATTAATACTCTCTCAAGGGAGGTTGCCTTGGTTTTTTGTATTTATTAATACCCTCTCAAGGGAGGTGGCCTTGGTCTTTTGTATTTATTAATACCCTCTCAAGGGAGGTGGCCTTGGTCTTTTGTATTTATTAATACCCTCTCAAGGGAGGTGGCCTTGGTCTTTTGTATTTATTAATACCCTTGCAAGGGAGGTGGCCTTGATCTCTTGTATTTATTAATACTCTCTCAAGGGAGGTGGCCTTGGTCTCTTGTATTGATACATACCCTCTCAAGGGTATCTATCAATACATACCCTCTCAAGGGAGGTGGCCTTTGTCTCTTGTAATTATAAATACCCTCTCAAGGGAGGTGGCCTTGGTCTCTTGTATTTATAAATACCCTACCAATGTAATGGAGGTGGTCCTGGTCATTTGTATTTATAAATATCTTTCCAATTATAATGGAGGTGGCCTTGGTCTCTTGTATTTATAAATACCCTACCAATGTAATGGAGGTGGTCCTGGTCATTTGTATTTATAAATATCTTTCCAATTATAATGGAGGTGGCCCTGATCTCTCCTATTTATAAATACATTCCCAAGAGAGGTGGCCTTGGTCTCTTGTATTTATTAATACCCTCTCAAGGGAAGAGGCCTTGGTCTCTTGTATTTATTAATATCCTTGCAAGGGAGGTGGCCTTGGTCTCTTGTATTTATTAATACCCTCTCAAGGGAGGTGGCCTTGGGCTCTTGTATTTATAAATACCCTACCAATGTAATGGAGGTGGTCCTGGTCATTTGTATTCATAAATATCTTTCCAATTGTAATGGAGGTGGCCCTGATCTCTCCTATTTATAAATACCTTCCCAAGAGAGGTGGCCTTGGTCTCTTGTATTTATTAATACCCTCTCAAGGGAGGTGGCCTTGGTCTCTTGTATTTATTAATACCCTCTCAAGGGAGATGGCCTTGGTCTCTTGTATTTATTAATACCCTCTCAAGGGAGGTGGCCTTGGTCTCTTGTATTTATTAATACCCTCTCAAGGGAGGTGGCCTTGGTCTCTTGTATTTATTAATACCCTCTCAAGGGAGGTGGCCTTGGCCTCTTGTATTTATTAATATCTTCCCAATGTAATGGAGATGGCTCTGGTCTCTCTTATTTACAAATAAATTCAAAAATCCATTCTTTGATAAATTTGCCACGACTACTGTTTCTCTCTCTCTTTCTCTCTCTCTCTCTCTCTCTCTCTCTCTCTCTCTCTCTCTCTCTCTACATATATATATATATATATATATATATATATATATATATATATATATATATGAAATTGCCAAAGCACCGGAAGAAGACACGAAGACCCGGAAGATGGCTACTGTGAACTCCGATCCCTGAAGGACTACTTGAGACGAAAAAGGATGATATATACCCATTTTTAATAACAACTCATCCCTATTCCTCCCTTCTCCCATTAATAACAACACTTTAAAAGGTTATCCACTTGATGCTACTTAATAACCAAAAACCCTATGTCTAAAAAAGTTATTTAAATTCATTAAGTTTCTCTCATTGAGGCTTAAAGTGGCTAAGGGGCACATTTACTTAGGGTCGAATATCGAGGGTTAATTAACCCTCGATATTCGACTGTCGAAGGATTTAGTGCTATTCGTTCAATGGAACAATCAAAGGAATAATCGTTCGAATGATTCGAAGGATTTTAATCCATCGACGAACGAAATTCCTTTGATCAGAAAATTGCTAGAAAGCCTATGGGGACCTTCCACATAGGCTAACATTGTACCTCGGTAGGTTTTAGTAGGGGGTCGAAGTTTTTTTTAAAGAGACTATTGACTATCGAATGGTCGAATAGTCGAAAGATTTTTAGTTTGAGTCGTTTGATTCGAAAGTCGTAGTCAAGGTCGAAGTAGCCAATTCGATGGTCGAAGTAGCCAAAAAAAAACATTCAAAATTTTTTCTTCTATTCCTTCACTCGAGCTAAGTAAATGTGCCCCTAAGTGTAGATACTAAATTAAGCGGCGCAATGCTAAATTGATGACCAATTACACAAATAAATTATTCATTTATGCATTTTTAAAACCTTAACAATTCATTTCCAGTGCTGTGTGCAATTTACAAATATGCAAAGTTAATAATTGTTAATGATTCAATTAAAGTGATTGTGTACCAATCAATTAGATTTCCCAATTGGGAAATCTGATTTATTGGCACAAAATCACTTTAATTTAATCATCAAGTTACCATCAAGTACAAGGTACAGTTTTATTATTACAGAGAAAAAGGAAATAATTTTTACAAATTAGAATTATTTGCTTAAAATGAACTCAGTGGGAGATGGCTTTCTGGATAATGGGTTTGCAGATAAGAGAGCCCAAATCTGTAATAATATCTACTGGTCACATCATCCCTGCAACTGCATCAGCTGTATTTCCCAGCATGCTAAGCACATTCCCCACCATTGTTGGTGAAAACATTCACTCTATCCTACACCATAATATTGCCTTTTTACTTAGTTAACTAATTCCAATATTTATTAGTACCTTTCAGGAACATCAAAGTATTATTTATAAAAAATACCAAAGGCTTTGCTCGCTACAAAGGAAAATGAGGGATTTCTTTTATCTCTGGCTCGGATAAATCACAATAGCTGCTTTCAAATGGCAAAATGCATTTGTAGCTTTCTTTTGCTGTCTTAATGTGTTTAACATTTTCATTTTAATGTCTGGCCTTTGTAGCATTAACAAAATAATGTTGTTTGTATAAAAAGATGGAAAACACATGATTTTGGGTATCAGCCTAAATAAAAAGCCTTAGTACATAGGTAACCCATTCAGATAATGTTGTACCATAATTATCAAGTTCCTCCAGGAACCAAATATCAATTTCTTGCTCCAGAATTTATTTAGAAAGTAAAAACCTAGACATCTTTTCTGTAGGATACCATCCTCTTTTCAGTGAGTCTAAAGACAACTGTGAATTTCGTTTGCCTTGTGCTTGTTTATACAACCTTCACCAAGTCGGCTGTAAAATAATTGTATTCTAAATGGATTATTAGTCATTTGCTCTGCAAACTGAGCCGTGGAGCCCTGCATGCAAATCCTCACAGCTAGAAAGACGCTAATGTTTTTACAGTAAATTAGATATGTGGGCAGAATATAATATTAAAATAAGTTAAACTATAAATGATGAGTATGAGCTGGGATTTATTAGCCATGAACCAGTTGTCCAAAAAGCTCTGAAATAAGGGAATGTCAAATGCCTATGCCAATTCTTTTTTCTCTGTAATTATAAAACAGTACCTTGTACTGTACTTGATGGCAACCAAGCTTTATGATCCATATCGGAGGCAAAACAGTTCTGTTAACATCAAAAAAAAAAGTGTTTTAAAGTAATACAAATATAATACAGTGTTGCACTGTTAATGGCAGAGACACATGCTCAGATTCGGGAAGATTAGTCACCCATCGACAAATCTCCTCTTCTTCGGGACGACTAATGTCCCCAAACTACCTCCCGCTGACTAGAATCTAAATTGCCAGTGGGATGGCACTTGGAGCGATTTGTTTTCTGAAGTCACCCGAAGTTTCCTCGTGAGGCAACGTTGGACAACTTCGGAAAATGAAGAGCACCAATTGCCATCACGCCGGCTCTTTACATTCTAGCCGGCGGGAAACAGTTCAGAGATGTTAGTCTCCCCCTGAATCTAAGCGTGTGTCTCTGTCCTTAAACTGGTGTGTTTGCTTCAGAAACACGACTATTGTTTATATAAATAAGCTGTTGTGTAGCAATGGGGGCAGCCATTCAAAGGAGAAAATTGCCATACAAACAGGTCTTAGGTTGAAACCTATTAGTAGTATTTTCCATTAGAAGAGAATACTGAGAACTCTCTTCTGTCATCGGAAAACATGTTTTTTTCAAAACGCATCAGTTAATAGTGCTGCTCCAGCAGAATTCTGCACTGAAATCCATTTCTCAAGAGAGCAAACTGATTTTTTTATATTCAATTTTGAAAACTGACATGGGGCTAGACATTTTGCCAATTTCTCAGCTGCCCCAGGTCATGTGACTTGTGCCTGCACTTTAGGAGAGAAATGCTTTCTGGCAGGCTGCGGTTTTTCCTTCTCAATGTAACTGAATGTGTCTCAGTGAGACATGGGTTTTTACTATTGAGTGTTGTTCTTAGATCTACCAGGCAGCTGTTATCTTGTGTTAGGGAGCTGCTATCTGGTTACCTTCCCATTGTTCTTTTGTTTGGCTGCTGGGGGGAAAAGGGAGGGGGTGATATTACTCTAACTTGCAGTACAGCAGTAAAGAGTGATTGAAGTTTATCAGAGCACAAGTCACATGACTTGGGGCAGCTGGGAAATTGACAATATGTCTAGCCCCATGTCAGATTTCAAAACTGAATATAAACAAATCTGTTTGCTCTTTTGAAAAATGGATTTCAGTGCAGAATTCTGCTGGAGCAGCACTATTAACTGATGCATTTTGAAAAAAAAAACATGTTTTCCCATGACAGTATGCCTTTAAGATATCACAAAATAGTCTAGCACCCATAAACATGTGAGTTATGGAAAAGCACCTGAGGCAGAATTTACAGCACTGACAAATGATTGTTGTTGATGTGTGTGTGTGTGTAAAGAATAGAGTTAGAATTATGCATTAGTTCTTGCTTTGCTTACTTTATTAAGGCTCATGAGCAAAAAACAAAAATATACTGGGGCAACAAAAACCATGAATTTTGCCAAAGCTAATTTTAGTGCCTTGAGGGCTGCCCTACAGAGCATTGATTGGGGCATTAGGTTTTCAGCTAAAAACACAGAACAGAAATGGTTGTCCTTTAAAATGATATTAAATCATTACTGTTCTCAATTTATTCCCTTAAGGACTAAACGTAGAAGCTCTAAGAATCATCCTGTGTGGCTTAATACAGAGGTAAAGATGTTAATGGGAAAGAAGAGAAAGGCATTTAAAAACTACAAATCTGTAGGGACAGAAGCTGCATTTAATGAATATAAACACTGTAATAAATGTTGTAAATCAGCAATCCGGAAGGCTAAGAAAAGAAATGAAGAGTTAATTGCGGTGGAGGTGAAAACTAACCCTAAAAAGTTTTTTAAATATATTAATAGTAAAAAGATGCAGGTTGAGAGTGTTGCTCCATTAAATAATGGTACCAGTATGGTTGTAACAGATACAGATAAGGCAAATGTGTTAAATCAGTTCTTTTCTTCAGTGTATACAATAGAGGAGTCTGGGTTCACAGGCTCGCTTAATAACTGCACGAATGGTTCAGCTCAATCTAGTCAGTGGCTGACTCAGGATATGATTCAAAAAGCTTTAATACAAATTAATGTAAACAAGGCTCCAGGGCCTGATGGCATACACCCCCGGGTTCTAAGAGAGCTTAGTTCAGTTTTAGACCAGCCCTTATTTCTGATTTTCTCAGATTCACTGTCATCTGGTATGGTGCCTATGGATTGGAGAAAAGCTGATGTTATTCCAATATTTAAAAAGGGATTACGATCTCAGCCTGGCAATTATAGGCCAGTAAGCTTGACATCTGTGGTGGGCAAATTATTTGAAGGCTTGTTAAGGGATCACATTCAAAATTTTGTCCTAATGAATGGCATTATGAGCAACAATCAGCATGGCTTTATGAAGGATAGGTCATGTCAGACGAATTTGATTGCATTTTATGATGTGGTAAGTGAGATTCTGGATAGTGGGGGGGCAGTAGATGTGATCTATTTGGATTTTGCCAAAGCGTTTGATACTGTGCCCCACAAACGACTGCTTTCTAAACTAAGGTCTGTTGGGCTTAATGAAGTCGTTTGCACATGGATAGGAAACTGGCTACAGGATCGGGTACAGAGGGTGGTTGTTAATGGGACATTCTCTACTTGGAGTAAGGTTCTTAGTGGGGTCCCCCAGGGCTCAGTATTGGGTCCACTTTTATTTAACTTGTTCATTAATGACTTAGGGGAGGGTGTTGTAAGTAATGTATCAGTGTTTGCAGATGACACAAAATTATCCAGCCCAATTAATTCCATCCAGGATGTGGCATCCTTGCAACAGGATCTTGACAAACTGGCAATCTGGGCAGCTAAGTGGCAAATGAGATTCAATGTTGATAAATGTAAAGTCCTGCACCTGGGATGTAAAAATATCCAAGCCACTTATACCCTTAATGGGACTGCACTAGGCAAATCCATTATGGAAAAGGACCTTGGAGTCCTTGTAGATGATAAACTTGGCTGTAGCAAGCAATGCCAGTCAGCAGCATCAAGGGCAAATAAGGTCTTGAGCTGTATTAAAAGGGGCATAGAGTCACGGGAGGAGGGGGTCATTCTTCCACTGTATAGAGCACTTGTAAGGCCCCATCTAGAATATGCCGTACAGTTTTGGTCTCCAGCACTCAAACAGGACATTATTGTATTAGAGAGGGTACAGAGAAGGGCAACTAAGCTGGTAAAAGGTATTGAAAATCTTAGCTATGAGGAAAGACTGGCCAAATTGGGGATGTTCACGCTGGAGAAGAGGCGCTTAAGGGGTGATATGATGACTATGTATAAATATATAAGGGGATCATATAATAATCTCTCTAATGCTTTATTTACCAGTAGGTCTTTCCAGCTGACACGAGGTCACCCATTCCGATTAGAAGAAAAGAGGTTCCGCCTAAATATTCGGAAGGGGTTTTTTACAGTGAGAGCTGTGAAGATGTGGAATTCTCTCCCTGAATCAGTTGTACAGGCTGATACATTAGATAGCTTTAAGAAGGGGTTGGATGGCTTTTTAGCAAGTGAGGGAATACAGGGTTATGGGAAATAGCTCATAGTCCAAGTTGATCCAGGGACTAGTCCGATTGCCATTTTGGAGTCAGGAAGGAATTTTTCCCCCTCTAAGGCAAATTGGAGAGGCTTCAGATGGGTTTTTTGCCTTCCTCTGGATCAACTGGCAGATAGGTAGTTAATAAACAAAAAAACAAAAAAAAAGGTTGAACTCGATGGACATGTGTCTTTTTTCAACCTTACTTACTATGTTACTATGTTACTATGTTACTATGAGCAACTTGTTTTATCACCCACCCTTTTAATGTTGCTCTCAGGGGCCTCATTTTTGAATTCCAGGCTTAGAGGCAAGTTTTGAAGGCACATAGGTGCTCTACCAAAACAGTCTTCTGTTGGCTGTCAGTCTACACGGTGCTACCAAATAGCTAACCAATGCCCTTATTTGACATTCCCTATGAGATGTTTTCATGCTTGTCTTGCTCCTCATCTCTTTTTACATTTGAATGTGTCTCAACAGTAAAAAAAAAGGTTGGAAATCCCTGATTTATAACAATGGAAAGTGGTGGGTCATGTTTCCAATTCATTTCTGATATAACTGCTATTGCTATTAAAGGGATTCTCTGATGAAGTTATCATATCTCTTCAAACTGCTGTTTGTTCAGAGATTTGGAAGAAGTGAGAGAATCTTGAAAAAAAATGTAAAAATGCCTTATGCATCCGTCGATCTGCTGATTATAATTTGGATTTATGAAGCAATTCTACTTGTCATAATCAGACAATAATATTAAATTACAAGGCAATGAGATGTTAGCTCTGCTGGAATTGGGGAAGTAAAAAATACATGATTATTAGTTTGCATTGGTTTTATAATGATTTGTTGGCTTAATGAGGGTTGGATGCTAAATAGAGTCTACTCATCTTGCCAGTAAACAAAAATAGAAACATTTGCTTAAAAAAAGCAGGCCATTTTAGGGGTCCGTTTACTAAAGCGTGGTAAATTTGACTATATGTTTCCGCATGTTATCGCTGCAAATATTTTTCCGCCAAAATATTCGCAGCGACTAAGTTTACTAAACAGCGATGCGCTCAGAAGTCATTGCCATCATTTGCGGTAACTACGTTAACAACCATCTTATATTAGCGGTAATTTTAGCGAGTTGCGAATTTTCTGGCGAAGAATACATTTGCGAATATTTATGCTATAAAATAGTCTTGTTTTATGGCGGTTAGTATGCCAATTTTTATGGCATCTCTCCAAGGTTATAAAATGAACTTCTTGCCAGTCTTCAGTGGACTTTAGAATGCGTGAGAAACTTGGATGCCAATCACGCGTGACACAGACGGCTGAAAATTACCTGTACCTAAAAAATGTAACACTGCCAGCAGCTGCAATATGCCTGGAATGGCCTGTGATCTTGCTGTGAGTGGGTCCAGATCCTGGGAAATATAACTGTACAAGGCAAGTATGGCCTGAATAGCTCTCTGACATCACTGTCAGTCATGTCTTCAAGTATCGAGCGATGTCGAAAGTGTCAAGGCTGACGAATCCTTGGACTGTGATGCCGCTGCCAATAATGCGCCTCTGAGTTGAAACTGCTGCTGTTGCACCAGATAGAAGCAGAAGCCAAAACATCAGCAATAGCTACAGATCTCTCTCCTGTCAGCAAAATGATGGGTAAAAAAAAGTATTATGGGATATTTCCTGTTCCCTTGCAAATTTTTTGAGGGAAAAAATAATTTACCGCCACTATATAGATGGCGGTAAAATTTTGCAAATATTCTGGCGTTGATTTAGTCTTTCACACATTTCGCTGTTTAGTAGACTGGGCATTAATATGTATGTACCTTTATTTTCAGTGAATGCGATAATTGGCGAACACATAGGGGCAGATTTATCAAGGGTCTAAGTGAATTCGAGGGAATTTTCGAAGTAAAAAAATTTGAAATTCTTCGAATTTGATTCGAACTAAAATCGTTCGAATATTCGACCAATTGATAATCAAAGTACTGTCTCTTTCAAAAAACTTTGACTTCAATACTTCGCCAAATGAATCCTGCCGAAGTGCTATGTTAGCCTATGGGGACCTTCAAGTTTTTTGAAGTCGAAGAAAAATTGTTCGATCGATGGATGAAATACTTCAATTCATTCGATTTGAAGGATTTCATGGTTCGATCGAACGATTTTACTTCGACTGCAAAACGGTCAAATTCGGTGAAAAAAACTTCGACTTTGATATTCGAAGTCGAAGTAAAGCCATTCGATGGTCGAATTTCAAAGTATTTATCACTTCCAAGTTCGACCCTTGATAAATCTGCCCCATATTATTCCACAAGAAAATTCGAAAATGTATATTTACCGCAGCTTAGTAAACTGGCGAAAACTAATTTGGAGATAAATTTGTCTATATTTTGTGCGCATATTTTTACTGCGCTTTAGTAAACGGGCGACTAAGTCTGCTCAGTTATCTATATGATAAAACTGTATTTATACTATTTTGCCTGTTATTTGCTACCATTATGTTTATATAGCAAATTAGTACAGTCCCTATGAACAAGAATGTTATGATCTAGATTAAGTATAAGAAATGCGGCAGGGAGTTCTCCATAGTCAGTGACTAGTATAGATATTGGTCAGCATGGGACCAAGTATTATACAAAATACACTAAATTGTGCAAATAGTCTATTCTTTGTTTTATTATAGTTGTTTATATGTTTAAAGATTTACTCAACATTTTTTTCCAGCTACAATGACTTACAAGAGTCGCTGATAAATTTCACCTGCTCCAAGTGACTGTGTTCCACCATATGTTAGAGGTTAGATATGCTAGGTTAAGGAGGGTCATAACCATAATAAACAATTTTCTATCTCAAAGTCTACAAGAAAATAAGAATCAAACTAATTTATCAATAATTTATCAAAAATTCAGAGTGAAAATATCCTGCTACAAATTTCGAATCCGAACATCCAAAAACTCGATTTTATTGAATTGTCACTGTGAAAACTTTATCAGATCATCCAGAGAAGATCACTATGCAAGAAACAACTTCTTTTTGTAAATTCTTTCTTTATTGCAATATTAGCAAGAAACAACTTCAAGGACATCTGTCAATTATTTCTACATGACCTCAAAAGCTGAGATGGAGTATTTTCGGATTTGGATCGGCTTTGGGGTACAATAATTTTTTAAAAATAAAAGTTTTTATTTTTCCAAGAAAAATGTTAAATATCCCCTAAAAAATAAATAATAATAAATATAATAATAATATAATAAAATTAATAATAAATATGGGGGTATATTTATCAGAATTTCAATTTGTGAATTTTCAAGTATTTTTGTCTAGGGATGCACCAAATCCACTATTTTGGATTCGGCCGAACCCCCGAATCCTTTGTGAAAGATTCAGCCGAATACCGAACAGAATCCGAATCCTAATTTGCATATGCAAAGTAAGGGTGGGAAGGGAAAAACATCTTAGACGTCCTTGTTTTGCGACTTCCCTCCCCATCCCTAATTTGCATATGCAAATTAGGATTCGGTTCGGGCCGGGAAGAAGGATATGGCCAGGAAGAAGGATTCGGCCGAATCCGAATCCTGCTGAAAAAGGCCGAATCCTGGATTCGATGCATCCCTATTTTTGTCTAATTAGAAAAAACTAACCAAACTTGTCTGCTCTTATTAATTAATAAAACAGAAATCTTAAAACCCAACACTCAATGAGTCTATCAAAAAATAAATAAAAATGTGCTAAAATTTTGCCAAGGACGTTGACTTCTATATGAACTTGCCACAAGTTAAGTTATAAATCTCAAACATTAGCGTTTCTGAAATTACAATTCGAATTTGTGAGTTTTAGTACAAAAAAAAAACCTGGAACTGCAGTAAAATGCTGATAAATCTGTCTTAAAGAGGCAGAGTTTTCGAGTTATTGTGGAAAAAACGTATACAATTTTAGATACGTACTGTATGTTTTTGCTTCAATCCAAAAGACTTTTAGGTGTGATTTTCATATTATTATGATGTACTATTTTGATTTAAAAACAGCCATTTTTATTTTGTTTCTCAATATTATTCATAGAAATATAAACTCATAGGTTGGGAAGATTTAAGACTATACTTTATTCTTCTTGAGCTTATGTTTAGATGGATATTTATTTCTGAATAATTCAGCTGATTCCTTGGGTATATTACCTGCATTAGCAGCAATTTCACGTACTTGTCTGTCTATGATTATTGCCATCTATGTATCTAAACAATCCATAATCTTTTTTTAATTTATTTAACGCTGCTGCGACTAAACAAAGATCAAAATCTTTCCGATCAATTTATACATCTGAGAAAAAGAGTAGAAAAGTCACACTCGGTGCTTGCAATGTGTGTAACCACTTCTGTAGAAAAGTAAAATACCGGGAACTAATACTTTACAAATATGGGAAATGTATATCTTATAAGTTGGGACACCTGCTTAGTATTTTTCCAACAGTTCAGATACTTTAGTTGTGACAATCGTGTAGATGTGTCATATTGGGAGCAAATTATGGTTTGTGCAGTAAGTAAAGTAAATCTTCAACAATATCCCAGTAGCAAAACATCAGAGGACATTTTCCATATGGGAACTTAATCATTGCTTTTGAAATGCCAAGCTAAATAGGGGAGGCATGGAACCTGTTATGCAGAATGCTCAGGACCTGGGGTTTCCCTGATAAGGGTTTTTTCCATAATTTGGATCATCATACATTGTCTACTAAAAATTATTTAAGCATTACATAAACACAATAGGATTGTTTTTCCACCAAATTTGGATTGATGATTAATTGGAATTGAGTAGAAGACAATGAGGTATTATTACTACCAAGCCCGGATTTGTGGCGAGGCCTAGGGTGGCAAAATTTTAGGGGCGGCATGCACTGGGTGCTCCGGTGCTTAAAAGCAAACTCAGGTGCACTGAGGGTCCGGCTCTAGGACCATGCGGCCTGCACTAGGATCGTGCGGCCACGGAAGGGTGTGCACACTAAGGGGCAGATGTATGAAGGGTCGAATATCGAGGGCTAATTAACCCTCGATATTCGACTAGGAACTAAAATCGTTCGACTTCGAATATCGAAGTCGAACGATTTAGCGCAAATCCTGCGATCGAACGATCAAAGGATTATTCCTTCGATCGAACGATTAAATCCTTCGAATCGAACGATTCGAAGGATTTTAATCCAACGATCGAAGGAATATCCTTCGATCAAAAAATCTCAGGCAAGCCTATGGGGACCTTCCCCATAGGCTAACATTGACTTCGGTAGCTTTTAGCTGCCGAAGTAGGGGGTCGAAGTTTTTCTTAAAGAGACAGTACTTCGATTATCGAATAGTCGAACGATTTTTACTTCGAATCGTTCGATTCGTAGTCTTAGTCGTAGTCGATGGTCGAAGTAGCCCAAAAAACACTTCGAAATTCGAAGTTTTTTTAATTCGAATCCTTCACTCGAGCTTTGTAAACGTGCCCCCTAAGCGTCCAACGCTGGCCTCGGGGCGCCGTTTGCATAAATACGGCCCTGATTATTATAGATTATTATTTGCTTAAAATAGTATCTATGGGAGATGGCTTTCCCGTAATACAGAGCTTTCTGGACCTCGGGTTTCCAGATAAGAGATATCTCATCTGTACTATGTACTTACCTACATGTAAGCTACACTATCTGTAATAGTAATTCCTAACACTGCAAAAAGAATACTCCACTTTAAAATACGCTATTACAGAAAGCTACAAGCTTTCAACAGGAACTTCTTAGTACCTACAGCCTATTATTATAACAATGTACCTTTAAATTTCCAAGTGGTTAATCACCTTCCCGAAAAGATCAAAGGGTAAGAGCAAAACATTAAAGCATCAAGCTTTTTGGAGTTTCACATTGCATATTGTGAACGCAGTGGAGCAGAACAAAGAATAAATGGAGCATAATATAATAAGACTGGGGAAAATGGTGCAGAATAAAATGAAGGACGGCCGAGAAGCAGGTGGAAAAGGAATATAAGGAAAGGCAGCAGGCATGTCTCGATGATTTACATTTCATACATCAAAGTTTATCATTAAGTAATAACAACATATGTTCGTAAAAAATTGCCTACAGACATTTATACCCTTATTGTTTATATTCTCTTTGTAGTCAACTAATGGGAATATTAAGAACTTAAAGGAAAACTATACCCCCCAAACAATGTAGGTCTCTATTAAAAGATACTGAGTAAAACAGCCCATGTATAAAACCCTGATTCATGTAAATGAACCATTATCATAATAATATACTTTTTTAGTAGTATGTGCCATTGGGTAATCATAAATAGAAAATTGCCATTTTAAAAAATAAGGGCCGCCCCCTGAGATCGTAAGATTCACTGTGCACACATACAAACCACATGTAAGGTCACATGAGCCAATTAACAGACAGAGTTCTGCCTTTTGCTTCCTCACTTCTTCCTGTTACAGTTAGTGTTGTAGTATTTCTGGTCAGGTGATCTCTGAGGCAGCACAGATAGAGTCACGAAATGGTGGTTCAAGGCAAGAGATGTAAAAGGGCAATATTTATGTAAATATATATTCCAGTTTGGTAAGATTCTTTAATATGTCATTCAATTTGATATAAACTATCTGTTGCTTAAGTATTCATTTTGGGGGTATAGTTTTCCTTTAAACATTATTTCTCCTACCCCCCATTTCCATGAAGCTGGTGTTGACTTTGTAGTTAGGCTGCTATAGTCCCCTATGATTCGTTTTCACATTTTCTCTAATGATAAATCTCAAGTAATTGTGTTTTTATTTCTGTTATTTACTAAATATAAGCCAAACAGAAGGTGTGATTGTACATGCTGGACAGTCATTAAATTTCTCTTCTGTGATTTAATGTTCCCTGTGGTTGGTATGTACTTTTTTATGGTCCTGTGATCAGAAAGGCTTATTTTTGGGAGGGTGGTATAAAATTTTGAACTTGCAGCCATCTTGCACTTATACATAGGACTAATTATTTGTCAGTAACAATACAATATACTGTACTGTAATGTACTGTACTTGTCTATTAGGAACCTTAGAAGCAGTGGGTACACTCAGATGCACAGGAGATCCCTGTAGATTCCTGTGTTCACCGAAGCGTTTTTGGGGCCCCGGGAGAATTGGCTTTCTAAACGGAATTTGGCACCAAATTCTGCGCCAAATGATGAGGTCATTGCACCCCTCAGCCTGGAAGAGACACGCCAGGAGGTAAGGATACCAAGAGATCTTCCGGCGCGTCTTACAGCAGCACATACAATTAATTTGGCTGTCACTGTAGAGTCATTCATTACAATATGTAATATTTTACCGGGTGGTATCGACATTTGTGTTTTGTAAGACATGGGATAATGACTTAACAGATCAACATGATAAATCATAATATTGACAGTAATAAAAATCGTGGCGTGGGTGTTTATTGGTCTCTCTAAGTTGACCTGTTTGAAGTTTGAGTACATTTAACTCATACAATCAAAGTAGTCATTAGTGATATTTAAAGACTCATATTGCATATCTTTATTAAATAACTGAATATGAGAATTTTATGATCTCTGAAAACATGTGTAATTCATATTTTATTATCCATTGTTTAAATGACTCTCTTTGAAAACAACAACTTGATTACCGTATATACTCGAGTATAAGCCGAGTTTTTCAGCCCCCAAAATATGCTGAAAAACTCTACCTCGGCTTATACTCGGGTCAAACGCAAAAACGGTCGCCGGCGTCTAAGAATAGTTGACGGCATCTAAGAATAGTCGCCGGCGTCCAAGAATAGCCTCCAAGAATGGTCATCGGCATCCAAAAACGAGACGGCGGCACCTCTAATGGGAGCAGAAACCCTCAATTTTTTGATTGAAACTTACCAGAAGCTGCTGCATTTCTCACCCTAGGCTTATACTCGAGTCAATAAGTTTTCCCAGTTTTTGGAGGTAAAATTAGGTACCTCGGCCTATACTCGGGACGGCTTATACTCGAGTATATACGGTAGGTGCTTCGGGTCAATTGATAGCTGTAGGCAAACTTTTTAAAGGGAGTTATGTAATACAAGGTGCAACTTTTATACAGGTACAGTCACCTATACCAGCCTATACCTGGGCAAACATTTTATTACATACACACACATATCACACTACAACCATGTGCTACAGTCAGCTTCACCATGAGCCATTAACCTGTTTCTATGTTTTGGAGGACAGCGATGTACCCAAAGGAAACCAACAGAGACACCTGGAGACTATACATGCTCTTTGCAGGCAATACCCTGAAATCAATCAGTTGTGCAGAAAGGCGAGACAGCTAACCACTGCTCTAGTCTTGGGTTAAATTGGGCTATTCCAAGTGGTACGCAAAGCTGCCTTAGCTAACTATAATCTTAATAACAGAGCAATAGCCCCATTGAAGTAAGGAACGTGTAGACTCACCAGTAGAAATGTTGGGTTTGGGTACCAAGCCCCAAACCTACAGTGAGAGGGAGTGGATGACACCATAATAGCAAAATTGAGCAAGCACTCAAAAATAGTTTTGCGCATTTTGTGCTACAAGTGCCTTTCTGTACCATTTCTAAAATAATCAAGTTTTTATTCACTATCCCTCTGTCAGTATCTGCTTCTCTTTATTCTCTCTTCATGCAGAAGTTGGGTGTCAGATATTCATTGACAGTTAGATCCAATATATTTTCGTTATAGTTCCTCTTTAAGTATTAAATGCCACAGATTGTTCCCACTCATTCCTTTTAGCTTTTCTTCAATGAACTTGCTTGCACTTTTACTTCCTTTTTGTGTTCTAAAGAATTACACAGAGTTGTTGACAGCCACATACCCTGTTCTCTCTCTTCTTGTTTATAAGAATTATGTTATGTTGCTCCATTTGGAAAATAGTAACAGTACAGTAGTAAAATGAATTCCGCACAGCTCACAAGTTCGGCAGTTGCCACTGTTTATTCTTTTTTCCCTCCTGTATAATTAAGTTAAATTTAGAATAAGTAGCCTACATAATTAACATCACGAAATTGTAGCATTTGATCACAGATACCATATGTTTTAGTCTTTCATCCAAATGTATCCTCTATGGAATTAAGATATTAATCATTAAAGAGATAATTAAGCAATTGAAAAGAACACATTTCTTCACTGAGTGCAGCCTGAATAAAATTAGATATTTGAAGATTTTTGCTTTTCAGTGCTGTCCTTGAGTATGTGAAGAAACTAAGTCAGCTATCACAATGCACTATTTAGCAGAGAAATCTTATTTAATTTCATTAAATCACCCTAAAACTCATAAACAAGTCACTTTCAATGTTGTTCTGGTTTTTTAGAGGCAGGGGGTTCCTCTGTAAAGTGGGATGCACCAAACCCACTATTTTGGATTCGGCTGAACACCTTAATCCCTCGCGAAAGTCACGCAATTTCCCTCCCTGCCCCTAATTTGCATATGCAAATTAGGATTCGGTTTGGCCAGGCAGAAGAATGTGTCCGAATCTGAATCCTGCTGAACAAGGCTGAATCCTGGCCAAATCCCAAACTGAATCCTGGACTCGGTGCATCCCTAAAAGTGATATATAACAATGAAAAGAATTACATTAATATCTTAAATAAAATATGTATAGAGCATATGATGGTTTTTTTTTTTTTTTTTAAAGAAATAATAATTGTATTTTTTTCCCCAAAACATCCTGTTGAGCAGAAACCGTACTCCATATGCACATAAGCAGAACTGAATCATATCTCCATCTGTCCTAATGTATTCTTCCAAAGGAATCAGCTGCAGCCAAAGCTGACTCTTCTGTGCCATATACAAATATCTAATTTGCTAGATGTAGGGAATGCAAATGTATTCAAACATTTTTTCTGTATGTCTATAAAACTAAAATTCTTAGAAATATTAAAAAAAAAAATGAAAATACATTGCTAAGAATTAAAACGCATCTGGGGTCTTAGATAGAAATCTTTCTAATAAGGGGAGTCAAAGTAAGGCCATTGTAAGATAACCATATTACTTAAAAGGGCTTGTAGTGTTCAGGCAATTCAATATCAGTAAACAATATGAGCAGATTTCCTATGATGCAGTATTTCAATTCAAACAAAAATGTATGCAATGTTTAGCGAAGTAAAGGTTCTGATAGGCCATGGAACGCAGTCATTCAAGTGCTTCGGTGGTTAGGGCGTATTTCAAGCCTTTTCATCACCTTTTAATGGTATTTAGTACGTTTTGATAGAAAGGTATATGCCATGACATGATCAACACGCAAAAGAGCACATTTAAATGAATGATTCACAAGAACTAAAAGAGAAAGCGAACACACCTAATGCTATCAAATCCAAAGTGGGTTTCGTTAATGCAGGTGGCGAAAGCAGAATATATCATGAGCCTGGAAATACAGCTGAAGAATGGGAGAGAGAGAATTGAAATGAAGTCTTCACTAACCATTCCTGACAATGTGACAGCGCCATTCCCATCACATTAACTTGCAAATAAAAGGACTGTCTGAGTCCATTATAGTTTTGTCAGAATCTTCTTTGGGACTTATGAAGAAGAGAAAATGTTGGGAACTCTTAAAGAACTACAGAAAAGATCATGTTTGGGTGTTGCAGAAGGGAGTGATGTTTTCTATGTAACTACTCAAAGGTTAGTAAGCATAAAAAAAGTCATTTATGGTGGTAAGATCCCTATATCTTTCTCTTAGGGATGGATTTATTAAGGTTCAAGTTGTATTTTCCACGAAAATTTGAGTTTTTGAGTTGTTTTTTTTTTGGGTAAAAAAAAATTAGAATTTTTCAGATTTAATATACCCCAACCTGGAAATTTAGCTTATCCAAAAATAGACCTGTTGAGGTCATGTAGGAGTCAATGGTAGAGGTCCCTTGAACCATTTGAAGATGTTAACAGCCTGCATGATGATCATGGCCCGAAAACTCGACGGATTCGAGCGATTCAAGTTTTTTTCCATCCGAAAAATTGATCAATTTGAGATTTTGGGTTTCAAAACTCGAACTCGGTCATTGCAGTTTTTTGCATTCAAGTTTTTTCTTAAATAAGAAACCATTCCAGTTGTGAGTTCATTCAAGTTCATTCGAGGTATAAAAAACTCTAACATTCAACCTTTGATAAATAACCCCCTAAAAGTCTAAACAGTTTTGAGGCTTGTGTTCTTTCTGCGTTCTAATCATAAAAAGCAGAATATCCCATTTATAAAAACCGATAATTTTTTTTAGGAAAGATAGAGTAGGCCTTAATGATGCATCTGCCACACAACCACATCTGTTTTTCCCACAAAATGAATAGTATATGCAATTTCTGAGCCAGAAGTCTTGTCTCCTTCTCTCTTCTCTCTACTCACAATATTATCCTATTACTATATACAAACCATGAACTGTATAAAATCATACATTTCTTTAAATAAAGCTATGTAACTTTGAAAGTGCAATTTTATTAATTTAGAGAAAGCAATTTCCTCACTTCCTGCTGTTTCCTTGGAATAGATGTCTTCACTTCCTGTGGTTTCTCAAAGTATTCTCCTTTTGTGAACGGTTGGAAAAGAAGGCTGGAAAACCAAAAGCAGACACAGTGAAATCCTACAAACTGTGAATACTAGATTATTATTTCTTTTTATAAAAACAGCATGGTCCATTGTTCTTATTGGGAAGTTGGATCAATCTCTGTGTCTCAGTTATCAAAGATTAAGTAGAACAAACTACATTTTGTGAACGTGTTTGCTGGGAGCAGTAAATCACTTTTGGTTGCAATGCATTATAGTGATTTGAAAGTATTTTTTGTTAATAGCCACCGTAGGCTTCTAAAATTGGAAATCTGGATTTATTTGCTGCTTGAACAAACATCTATTCATAGGAGCAGAAAGAATAGACAGTTATAAAATGCTTTCATTAACTGCTAATTGGACTTTCTTCACTCAGTCTTTTTTTCATGTGAAGCACTGAACATGTGAAGTCCTAATCACCTTATTATCATTATTTAATTTGGAGAAATGGACAGATAACAAACCTCAGAAAGGTAAACAAATGCCTATACAATATGCTATAGTGTCTTGGCTTTGCTTTCTGTCTTTCTTTAAAAAGACAGAATTTATTAGCAAATAAAATGTAATAAATTATCCATTTATCTTAAAGACTTGCAGTAGGGTGGGTGCCCACAGGTACCTGTGGAATAGCCACAAACCAGTTGGGACTCGGTTATTAATGCCTCGACCATGCGGGTGACCAGTGGCCACCATTTTGGTACAGGAGGGTGAACTTTCAACAGCTATTTGGGGGGGGGGGAGTAAAGAAGAAAATAAGACAAAAACAAGATGATATAAGTAAAATGGGTGAAAAGTTTAAAAAATAGGATAGATTTTATAATTGTAAAAAAAAGACTATTTTTTTTTTTACAATTTTTTAATTGGTATTACTGTTGCAGTTACCATTATATTCATAAAAATATTGAAGTAAACAATAGACATAAACCACATTATCTTCAACTTTATTATTCACATAAACAAATATAGGATAAAGGCATTGTTTATGTGAGTACCTAGTATGGAGCAAAGAAATTAATAACGTCAGATTACAAATTTTGGAAAAACTAATTACAAAAATTGATTTTTGAACACCTGAAAAATAAAATCAGATGACAGCAAATTTCAAGGTGGATTTATTAAGTATCAAGTCAAGTTTTCTGCAGGATTCCTAACCATGTTATCTGGAATTTGTAAAAAAAAAAATCAATCCAAATCAATTCAATCAATCCACCAAAAATCAATTTTGATCATTAATAAACTTCACCCAAAATTATTATGGATTGACTGGAACCTATCAATTAAATACATCTGCATCTGTTTCTCTGGATAAACATTGCAATGCTATTCTTTTGCTCCTTTGGCCAAAGTATATAGACAAATAAGTATTTACATGACTTTGAGAGAGTGACCTTGATTTCTCTAATAAAAATATATGCTGGGATGGTGATTTATTAGATTTGTAGAATTGGAAGGCAAAAACAGCCTGTATAGTATACAGTATATGTTTGCTCAAGGATGCTTACATACCACAATATATTGTATACTTATTAAAACATATCTATACTGAATACATACAGTACTGGGTCAAGGCAAGCACTCAATGCCGCCTTTTTTGTCATCTACATTGAATTTTTTATGTTTATAAGTAATAATAATAGGAGGACTGTAAAGGAGAGTTGTTTCCTTTTAAATTATAAAATGCATTTTCATTTTTGTTTAAAGGAGAAGGAAAGGTTAAAATTAAGTAAACCTTATAAGAAAGGTCCACCTAAATATACCAGTAAACCCTTAAAGTAATGCTGCTCTGAGTCCTCTGTCAAAAGAAACACAGCATTTCTTTCCTTCTATTGTGTACATATGGACTTCTGTATCAGACTTCCTGTTTTCAGTTTAAACTTCCTTGCCCCTGGCGTGAGCATGCTCAGTTTGCTCCTCTACCCACTCCTTCCTTCTCTGCTGTAATCTGAGTGAGCAGGGAGAGTAAGGCAGGAAGTGAGGTCACACCAAGCTAATATGGCAGCTGCTATCCTAAACAAACAAAGAGCTTCTAGAGCTGATTACTCAGGTATGGTAAAATAAAATAAATAAAGTGTTATAGCTTGTACTATTGCAGCTAATCTATTGGCAATAAAATGCCTCTGTAGCTTTCCTTCTCTTTTAATACATCATTAGCGTATTTCTAAAACAAGCCCAGTTTATAGAAGATGGGTTTAGATCCCACATGACCCAACAGAGATCTGATTGATCAATAATGTCACAGGATCAAGTTATTATTTAAGTTCTGTACTAAAATTAAGATTTGCCTTCTGGAAGAAGAGTTCTAAACAGAAGTTAGTGTGACAATTCCACCTGTTCTGTGGCAACAGTGAGCTGACGATCAAATAAACTACTGTCCTAAGGTCCTGTTAATGAATCACAGTCCTAAATATTTTGGATCTTCCTGCTCAATTTATGCTACCAAAATCCAGTAAGTCTCATCAGTTGTAATGTTGTCAAACTAATGTCCTGTCTAATGTTAATAGCACAGAGATATATTCTTTAGAGAAATGACATCAATGAGCTCTGACTCTGTCAATGACACATGTCTTTGTAATCGCCATGTGTTTTAACATGCTACAAACATGCCAAAGAACCAGTAAGAAATCACAATGAATTATAGGGATTCTTGATGCAAAACATACTAATTTATTCAAAATTTGCCCGATTTGCTGTTTCATTGTAATAGTGACACAGTATTTACTGAACTGGGTTCTTCCACTAAACACTTTCCTGACTGTTAGAAAATTGCTTTGAGCATTCAAATTCTGTTCTATGGTGAGATGGAAATCAATAGCAGTACTTATCTGTAACCCTTAATATATAGGATAATCTCCTAAAATGCAAATCCAAAGCTTTTCAGTATGGAAAAGAACTTGGTAAATCTAAAACAGTTTGTATTTTTTTACCGAATGGTGTCCATCATTACCACTGTGTAATAAAATTCTAACATTAATACAAACCCAGTGCTGTGTAACTGATATTATCTAAGCCAGTTTAAACCCATGTTGGTGGAAAAACTATTTTCCTGTTTAATATTTATGCACATTTGAAGTATACAACAAGCCAACATCCTAAGCATTTCAGAGAAGCTCTCATACCTGTATTTTTTTTTGTTCCATATGATGTCCCCTCGAAATGAATAGGTTTATTTATCAAAAATGTAATCTGTGAGTTTAAAAAAAAATCTTTTTACTTCGAATTAACTCACAATTTAAAAAACCTGAATGTTTGCTTATTTATTAAAAAAAATCCGAATATTAAAAAACTTGATTAAATACAATTGTGGAAAGAATTGAAAAGTTCAAATTTGTCAGTTTACAAGCTCAAAAACCTCAAATTTGTGAGTTTACAAGCTCAAAAAAAACCCTCAAAAATCTAGGGGGAAAAAAAAAAGCCTTGAAATTTACCTAATGCAACTTTACATGAACTCACAAGCTTTTAGATGCTGAAGTTTTGCATTCAAATATTTTGAGATTTTGTACTTAATAAATATAATTTCAAATGTGTGAGTTTTTGTGCAAAAAATTTTGAATTGTGGATAAAATGAGAATTTGAACGTTATTGATAAATCAACACCTAAATAAAAACTGGTAACATCACAGAAAGAGTGAGGTCTCTCTTACAAACAGAAGTACCAAGCTCTAAATTAGACTCATAATTGGGCGTGCATTAGAGTTTTTCAAAAATGTTCATGTGCCAATGAAAGCTCCATAGCACCAGCTCAGTCTGCTCTGATGCATTGCATTCATAACTCAATTGACTTGTACCAAGTGAAATGGATTCTAATAGACACTGCTCAATGGAAAAACATGAGCTAAATGTGCATGTTATTTGCCAAAACGTCCATATTGATGCATCATGCGCAAGTTGCTTTGGATCCTAAAAATAGTGATTTGTGTCTGAATTCTGCACAATGCACTGCTTTGTAAATGAGATTTAAGTATGGAGTATTGGTTTGTGCTGAAGATGCTACATACAATTTTCTTTCGCCAATCAATTATTTTTAAATCTTTGTGTTAACAGTAGTGATAGGCACAAATTTGCAAAACTGTGGCAATAACTCACAGGCGAAAAATGTACCGTATCAAAAAAATGTGGGCATGCATCAGAATAGTTGCGCGCATAAAAATTATTCGGATGCCCTTTGACTTTAATGCATTTGGATAAAATAGGCGCACGTATAAAAATTGTTGCGGACGTCAAAATTGACGCATCTCAAAATAATTTTGATGCCCATTGACTTCAATGCGTTTCGCAAATTTTTCACAAAACGGGACAAATTCGCCCATCACTAGTTAACAGGTATGAATTTTAGCTAATTCTGCAACATAAAGTCAGAGTTCAGCATGGCAAATACAAATGACTCTGTCACAGTGGGAGGAGGATGTTTTGAATATTCAAGAGAAACGAGAATGCAAGAAAAACTCTGTAATCATTTCCAACAATAATTGGAATGCGTTTCACACAACATCAACCAGAGACACATGCTGCGCTTTCTCTCAAAGTCATATATTTAGTACAAATGGAACTGATCGCCTAACGCCCCCCTTTGAAAAATGTACAAGAACCCTTTTTATTTTTGTCTGAACACATTTGCTCCTACAACAAATGCCATATGGTGAGATTGCTGTGAAAAAGAAGAAAAAAAAACAAACTGATGACTTTGTTAGAGAGGGAGAGGGAAATGCTCGGTGGAGTACAAAATAGAACAAGCGTTGACACCGCGATGCAAAAGTTGTTATATGCAGAAATGAGCATCACTTAACAGGTGTTAAAATCACAACACCTCTCCTTTTTCTACTTCAGAAGAGCTGAACAAAACCCATCTTAAATGATCAGAACTTGCCATTAAAATGTATATTCCAAAGCAGATCTCCCACGTGTTCAAGAGATTATATAAGGAATTGAATAGGCGGTATACCCTTCCTCAATACTCACAGGGTAAAAGATCTCTGGTTACATTCAGGTCACAGGGAGTACATCATTGGCCAGATCATGAATCAGCCAGGTTAAAAAATCCTGTTGGATCGAGGACCATATTATTCGTTTGTCTGTATTCTTGGTGATGTAATCTGATCATCATCAGCCTAATATCACCCACCTTCATGTATGGCCACCTTATGGCGATCGAGTTCTTTATCACAGCTGTGGTTCTGCATGGTTGCTGGTTTGTTTTTTTCAGGATCATGTTTTTTTTTTTCATACAATTAAATATTTCCCAGATTTTAGGTGGTTAGCAATTTATTTTATAAACAAAAAATGTAAAAAAAAAAAAAAAAGCATGAAAAAAATGCAATTGATTTCTAAAAATTGTTTGTAATAAAGAAAATGGCCACATTTTGTTTTACTCAATCGCCTTCCTTTAATAAATCAGCCCCTTAGTGTCCTTTCAGGCAATCATGGGCAATCTGTGGGGCATCTGATTTTGCAAATTGTGGGAAAAAAACCCTCTCATTTTGCATTTTGTTGCCATGATTTTATCCAATGAGATTTGTGCTAAATACAAAATAAAAATCTCACCACCTAAAATCTGCTTAGATGCCATAAAAATCTATGTGGAAAAGTTCACTTTTTTGCAAACATGGTTTTTTTCCCCCACAATCGAGGTTAAGCCATTTGAGATTTACAGTACTTAAAGCGGTTGTTCACCTTTAAATTAACTTTTGGGGGCAGATTTATCAAGGGTCGAATTTCGAAGTAAAAAATACTTCGAAATTCGACCATCGAATTGAAATACTTTGAATTTGAATATCAAACCTTTTTCATCGAATTTGATTAAATCGTCGAATTGAATGATTAAATCGTTAGAATCGAGCGATTCGAACGATTTTATCGCATGAATGAACGATTTTACTTCGCCTTCAAAAAACTTAAAAAATGCTGCAGAAGGTCCCCATAGGCTAACATAGCACTTCGGCAGGTTTAATTTGGCGAAGTATTGAAGTCGAAGTTTTTTTTAAGAGACAGTACTTCCATTATCGAATTGTCGAATATTCATACTATTTTACTTTGAATCGAATTCGAAGTCGCAGTATCCTATTCCATGGTAGAAGTATCCAAAAAATTACTTCGAATTTCGAATTCCCTCAAATTCACTTTGACTCGTGATAAATCTTCCCCTTAGTATGATGTAGAGAGTGATATTCTGAGACAATCTGCAATTGATTTTCAATTTTTATTATTTGTGTTTTTTAAATTGTTTAGCTTTTTTTTTTTTTAGCAGTTTGTAATTTCAGCAATCTGGCTGCTAGATTCCAAATTACAATTCCAAATCCCAAGTAAAAGTAGCAATAACTACAAATTCGTAGCTTTAAAGAACATTTATTTTTTAGATGGGGTAAGTGACCACATTTGAAAGCTGGAAAGAGTCAGAAGACATTGAAGTCCTTTAAAAATGAAATAAATTTATAGGAACTGGGAAAACTCTGGAGAAAGCCAGCTAATTGGTGAAGAACGTGCACACGGGAAGCTAAAAAGAGACACCAGGAACCCCATGAATTTGGCCTTTAAGGGCTATACAGTCTGATTTGTAGGATACAAAAAAAAGCAAAAGTTCTCCTAGGAAGGAAATGTTTACACCAAAGGGCCAATGTAATCTTTTAGGAGACCCTTCATGATTTTACTATTAACACAGGGTGTCGTGCCATAAAAACACCTTGACAATCTTCATCATTTTACCCAAACAAGCTTTTGGTATGAAAAACATCGGGAGCTTGTAGGTGCTAACGCTTTTCTTCGTCTCAGAAGCCTACTCAGGTAAAATGATAAAGATTGACAAATTTTTTTTAGCACAACACCCAGCGTTATTAGTAAACTCATGTGGGGGTCTTAAATCGCCCCCCTAATGTTAGAAATATACAATGTTCATAAATAGTGTACATTTATTAATAAACTTCAATCACTCTTTACTGCTGTACTGCATGTTGGAGTGATATCACCCCCTCCCTTCCCCCCCCCAGCAGCCAAACAACAGAACAATGGGAAGGTAACCAGATAACAGCTCCCTAACACAAGATAACAGCTGCCTGGTAGATCTAAGAACAACACTCAATAGTAAAAACCCATGTCTCACTGAGACACATTCAGTTACATTGAGAAGGGAAAACAGCAGCCTGCCAGAAAGCATTTCTCTCCTAAAGTGCACAAGTCACACACATGGGGCAGCTGGGAAATTGACAATATGCCTAGCCAATGTCAGATTTCAAAATTGAATATAAAAAAATCTGTTTGCTCTTTTGAGAAATGGATTTCAGTGCAGAATTCTGCTGGAGCAGCACTATTAACTCATTTTCCCATGACAGTATCCCTTTAAACATCCGCTGTAGTATGGGCATTCTTCTCTTTTTGGTATGCATGTACCTGCCTGTCAGTAAATACAGTGCACTCTTGCCTTTATGTATCTAGATTATACATTTTTTCCCACAAACATTATTATGCTATGAATCCTATACCCCTTCCCCATACCATAGTTCTGCTTTATTCTATAACAAATGACACACATTAGCTATATAAGACAACACTGTTACTGCTAGCTGCCACCTTATTCCTATAATTAATTTACCTGATTTTATATTTAACCACAATTTACAGCACATTTCTACCCAACAAAAAACAAAATACGTTTCAGTCCACTTGTCTGTATAAGCACATATAGAAGAAGTGGTATGTGCATAGTATAAAGCATTGATCCCCAACCTTTTTTTACCCATGATCAACAAACAAAGGGGCAGATTTACTAAATGGCAACCTGTCTAACGCTGGCGAAGATTCGCCAACGTTAGCGTTTTCAGGGACTTCGTTGATTTACTAACGGGCGCAGGTGTCACTTCGCTAGCAAAGGAGATAAGACGCTAGCGGTGATTCACACTCTTTTGGCAGGCAAATTTTCATGCTGGCGAATGGACGTTACTCCGCAAATTCACTAAGATGTGGATTTTACTGAACGTTACCTCTTTTGCCAGACTTGTCTTCGCCACCTCAGACCATCCTCAATCTTCTGTTACTTACATCATATTTTTAGTGGAAAAAAGTCCCAAAAAACGCTGGCGCATTTTCCTTTTTTCAGAGTGATAGCCTGCAAAAGTCCTTTTATATTTTTTTTTGGGTAACCGGGTTCCCTCATACATTTTCTTAAATATGGAACATAAACTATACAGTGGGCTCATGTGTAGGGCATTATAACAACTCTATTTTCTTTATTAAGGTTCCCTGGACTTGTGTAGTGTAATATATTTGCTGCAACATATACGTCCATTCAACTTTATCATTTCCCGTCGTATCCAAATTAACCTGAGCGAAGACCTCTAATGAAGTTGCGCTAGGCATAATTCAACGCTAGCGCATCTTTGCTTTGATTACAGAAGTAATGAAAATTCGCCATTGTTCGGTGCCCTGGACGCAACTTCGCATTTTTAGTAAATTAGCGTTGTCTGATCGAATTTTCGCCTGGCGAAGTGTTGCGATGGCTGCGAAGCCATCACCGGCGAATTTGCTGTTTAGCAAATGTTCCCACTGGGGTCTGGTTCCCTGTGCTGGTGGCTCTCTGAATGCTCCATGGCTGGTTATATAGTTATATAGTTAAGTTGGGTTGAAAAAAAATACCAAAGTCTATAAAGTTTAACCCCTCTAAATGAACCCCAGCGCCAGGGTAAGTACCAGTTGAAGAAGTGTAGACATACAAAGCACAGAGAGCTTGTTGGAGAATGTAGAGGATAAATCTCCTGGAAGAAGTACGAGGCTTGTGTTCCCTCAAGAAACAGATCTAGTGACATGGCTAAAGTCATCCTATAGGACAACTCTTAAAAACAACAATGTACATGGTGTTCATTAAGCCAAAAGCCAAACAGAAACGTTTAATGGAATAAGCTTTACAATCAAGAGAAATAAGGCATGCAAAAAAAACCCAAAACAAACAGAAATTTGCAAACAATTATTGCCACTCTCCAGTATCAGGCAACAGAAATCTCAGATAAATCAAATGAAAAAAGCAAAATCCAAAAGAAGCGCTAAACTATAATAATCAAAACAAATGAAAATACTTTTTATCATCAGTCAATTTGAATGTGTTTAAATCATAACAGATCACCAAATTCCTTGTGTACATTTTAAACCAGGAAAAAAATAAAAATAATAACTACAAGCAATTCAGCTTCTTGGAGACCAAAAATTTTGATTTAGAGAAAGATCAACATGTTTACAGCATAGAATAAAACTGAAATCCAATATCTGTCTTGCTGCCCTCTAATCTCCATTAAGGAACACAGTCACAACAGCCTCGGTCCTCATTAGAAGTGATGCTGTATAGAAGTTGTTCCATGTCTGCCGTTCTTGGCTTCTTTAGGCTTCATTTGCTGTAGAAAAACATAAAAGAAATTGGTATAGTTACATGTATATGGTATCCGATCATCATAGATTTGTTTACTGCTAACCTCTCTCTTTGCGTATGTCACGCATTCAGTTGTTGCCTGAATTGGTGTTTTTGGGAGATAACTACACCCCTGGTGGACACGTAACTACCAGGGACTGGCTCGCCCCACACCAAAAAACTTCAGGGGGCCCAGGCATGGAGTGCTGAGTTTTTGTGTCATTGTCAACCTCATACCCCGCTATCAGCTGCCTGCTTTCGCTTTACTTCTTTGTTTGCGGCGGCTGTTGCCCACCCCCCGCTGCCTTGGGGTCTGCTGTATGGTAATTATGCCAGTGACCCCAGGGGTGACAAAAGGCACTTCCAGTTGAAGTCAATGGCAAATGATCAGTGATTAGAAGAGGCCCAAATGGTTGCCGCCATGTTTAAGTAACCTATGTGACATATCCCTGCAGTTCCCATGAGCAGTAGAAATAAAGATAAGTATATTATAAGATTATTTAATGATTATAGACAAGATGAGTAATAAAAAGTAACAGTAACAATAAATTTGTAGCCTTGCAATCAAGAAGAAGGTGAATCATTCAAAAACTGAAAAAATGAAGGCCGGTTGAAAAGTTGCTTAGGAGTAGCCATTCTATATCATACTATGGGGGTTATTTATTCCGAATTTAGTCTGAATTTATTTCAATATTTTCTGAAAAAAACTCTGACCAAACCCGCACAGGTTTTTTGGGCTTATTTATTAATACACTTTCCCGACAATTGTGTTTGTTGGAAACAATCCGATTTTCACAATTTTTTCAGATTTTTCATTCGTTTTTTTTTCGGATTTTTCACCCGAAAACTTGCCAAAAACCCAGCGCACATCAAAAAATCACTGGGACTTTTCCCATTGACTTATATGCAACCTCGACAGGTCTGAGATGCCGGATTTTCAGATTCTGACTTTTCCTTCCTCTGGGTTTAATAAATTCCGAAAAATTTGTGATTTTTTTAAAAGCCAGATTTTATAAAAAAAACAAACACAAATTTTTCATGATTTTTGCATTTGGAGTTTAGTAAATAACTCCCTTAAAGTTAATTTAAAGGTAAACCTTTATTTCAAAGGTGATATTTGTTTTGAACAATGTTTTAGCAAGCATAAGAGAGAGATATAATGTACATTTTATGCAGGAATTGAAAATTAAGGGCAGATTACACTGTGTAATAAATTAGAAATTTGTATTCATTTACATATTGCCAGACCATGGACAGTTAGGTGTTTTAGTTTGGATTTGGGGGTCACCAATTATCCAATGTCATGCTTATATCTTTATGATATTGGGAAAAAAATATTTTTGTGCTTAAATACTGTAGCGTTTTCCTATTGCATGGTTGTATCTTTCCTCCGTTGCTATTACAGGGGAGGCAGTCTTGACACATTTTGATATTCTTGTTATTTTCTATTTTATTTTTATAGCTAAAGATTTCTTGAGAGATGTCGTAGATCCTGAGATCTGAAACCTATTGTTTACTATAGTGTGTAACCTTTAAGGCAAATGCAGGATTGCTGGCCTGATTCCTGTGATCTTCCCAGGGAAAACCATGGTGATCAAAACTCTACGAGGCAGTGCTTGTGGAATAGCACATAGTCTGGCAATAATCACCCAGGATTCACTGTAGCAATACACCGTACACTTCCCATAGGCAACAAGCTGCCAGCAATTGAAGTTGCTTTGAAGGCCGCAGCTTTCCCTGAAAAGATCACGAGTAATAAAACATAAACATTGTTGAAAACTTTACAGAGCTTAACTCTTGAGCTGAAGAAAGCAAACTACTCAAACCACTGTAGTCCACAAATGAATAATTATGTGAAAACAGAATCGTTAGCTAATTCTGTAATTTACTGCTGTCAGTTTAGGTCCCAACATAAAACACATCCAACATATCTTTCCTTAATTTGGATCTTCATACCTTATGTCTACTAGAAAATCATAAACCCAAAAGGCTGGTTCTGCTTCTAAACTCCTTAGCATGGCTGCCTGTTAAGCAAAGGATAGCATATAAAATCCTTCTGCTAACATTCAAAGCCCTTCACTCCTCTGCTCCTCACTACATTTCTTCACTTGTCTCACTGTAAGTTCCTGGCCATCTTCTCCACTCCACTCAGAGCCATCTTCTTTTCACACCATCCACATCCACTGCCACCTCTTGTCTCGAAACTTTCTATCTTGCTCCTTACCTCTGGAATTCCATCCCTGAATTTCTCCTGAAAGAGTTCTCTCTCATTCTCTTCAAGAAAAAACGAAGTGTCTACCTTTTAGAGCACTAGAACATTAGTCTAGTCCTGGCACCTTTTGGACAATGCCTTTTCCTTGTGCACTTTGCCCCCTCCATTTTCTGCCTGTAGGTTAGCCACCCATCCACTTAGAGTGTAAGCTCTACGGGGCAGGGAACTCCATCCTACTGTGTCTCTTAACACATAGCACCTCTGCTCTGTGTACTGTGTATATTTATTGTATTTATTGTCTGACTTGTCCTCCCTTTATGTACTTTTATATATTGTACTTTTAATTATATACTGTACTTTTATCCATGATACGATGCTGCTGCTCATTAACAGTGATTTACAAATATAGTTATATTTACATACATACAGATTAATTATATCTTAGTTTGTCTCCAGTAAAAGCTACTGTTTTATTATTACAGAGAAAAAGGAAATCATTTTTAAAATAAAATGGAGTCTATGGGAGAAGGCCTTTCAAAAATTCAGAGCTTCTGGATAAAGTTTTTTCAGATCCCATACCTGTATCTTCAACTAAGGTGTTAATCATTGCCCCCCCCCCTCCATCTCCTCTTTTGTCTCATGGAGGAAACCTGGCCATATAGCTCTTTAACCAAGGACCCTAAATGAGTGGATCTTTTGCCAGATTTTGATATTTAAGTTGTGGTATGTACTGGGCTTATCCAACTCAAGAACAGTGCTCCCTCAGCTGACGTTACAGAAGGGCCCAAACTAGGGGTAGATGGGCAGAAGAAGTATTTTCCTAGCAACCCTGCCTACCCCAGCTCTAGCTCTGCCTATAACAGATGCTTTCAAAGGTTTTCACTATAAACTGCAAGTTTAGTTACAAGTGGACATTTTCCCAGCCACTATTGGCCTGTGTATGCCCATGAGCCACACAATAGGTAACTGCAAATTCACATTCTTACTAAATAAAAAATATTGTCGTTAACTTGTCCTAAACTACCACTTAGTGATAAAGATTAGCACAAGTAACCGAATGACCTATTTAGAGATACACTAAATTACTAACATAAATGCTAATTTGCACCATTACAGCTACTAATAGAATCTAATTAAATTCAGCACACCTTCGTAAATCATCCCCTCAGTCTATAAAACATACATAGTTAGAAACACACTATATTTTTTCATGTTAAATCTAAATTAAATTAAACCATGGAGATTTTGTTTTCTCTTCCTTTGTTTTAAAGGGCATATACAGAGATGTGCTGTGCATTTAAAGCTGAGAAACTGTCCCAATTTATATGCCGCGGAGACCGCATCTACAATTCACTGTCTCAGTCATTCCCTTATACAGTTATCTCTGAAATAATCTCAACGGAGACCATGTAATGATTGCTATTCCCTAAACGCTTGCCCCAAAAAAAGTGCTGGAGATAAATCTAACAGTATTAGTGATTAGAAGATCCAAAAGCGGCAAAAAAATTGTCATTTAGCAAACAGATGCCTTTAGGCCATGGTTAGATGGATGACAAAGTCGAAGGTCGAAGTAGCCAATTCGATGGTCAAAGTAGCCAAAAAAACGTTCGAAATTCGAAGTATTTTTTTCTTCTATTCCTTCACTCGAGCTAAGTAAATGTGCCCCTTAATGTCTAAGTTTTATGGGAGGTGGAGGAATTTCTTTATTGTCGAAGATAAAGTAAAGAAATAGCATGTTCTAATTATGATATTTTTGTTGATGAAATGGTTAAGTAATGTGGTTTCTGTAACATTTTTACTACTTCATCAAATGTCCAGACAGACATCAGCAACTACATGACATCAATATGTTATTAATAGTGGCCCTTTGTAACATATTATGGTAGAGAATATATCACCTATTATTTTTTTAATGAAGTGTTTTCTCAGTAATCATTGGTGGTCACTAGGTGCTGCCAAAGACTACAAAAAAATAAATAAAAAGTAATAGTTTCTATGCTTACATAATTATTTTTTAACCTTGAAGATGAGCCTTAATTGAGATTTCTTACTTAAATTACAGCATTTTAGATTACCTGTAATGTAGTTTAATATGACTTCTTTGAAGTGTAAATGAGCATGTGTAGCCCACAGCATGCTAATTACAGCACTGCGGGAAATACAATAGTAGAAAGGATATGTAGGATCACTAGTGCTTAAAGAGGTCAATATCCCAGAATATGCACCCAGCTATAGTGAGAGTATCTCATCTATATCATCACAGATAAACTATGAAGGTACAGACATAGTGGGGCTCATTTATAAACACTGGGCAAATTTGCGCCCAGGCAGTAACCCATATCAACCAATCAGTGATTTTTCAGTCAGTGCAAGAAGAACAGTGAAAGTAAACATTTGATTGGTTGCCATGGGCTACTGCTTAGGTGCAAATTTGCACAGTGTATATAATTAACACCCATTGACATCAGCAATCAAAGTGTTAAAGCCTTGATCGAGAGATAAGATACGGTAGGCTGCTTAGATGGGGGTTTGCTGGAGGATGCTCCTTGCTTCCATAACTCACTGGCCAACAAGTTCTTTTCCACATGACTAGTGATGGGTGATCAAATATGGGCGTCAAAAATAGTGATGGGTGAATTCATTATTGAAGCCGGCGACAATTCCGCCACCGGCGACAATTCTCAACAATTTGCATTTCCCAAATTGTTCGCTAATTTTTCGGCAAAGTGAAACGGGAGAAATTTGCCCATCACTAGACGAAATTATTGACTCGAGCGACAATTTTTATACACTATGCTATTTGGTCCAAATGTATTAAGGTCAATGAGCGTCCGAATAATTTTGATGTGTACCAATTTTTTTTGACATGGCAGATTTTTCACTGGCGAATTGTCGCTGCAAATTCACGAATTAATTCGCAGGTGTCGAAATTCACCACAAATTTGTGTCTGGCGAATTTATTCTTCCATCACTACACATGACCAAACTTTACCAATCTAAACAGTTGACCTTTGGATCATCAACCAGCCTGGGCACAGCCAGCCTACATAATCTAAGGTATGTAAAAAATAAACCTCTTGTTCTTGATATTTTCCATGTTATCTATCTATGAACTCTGATGTACTTGTAAAGAGTAATCATGTCCCCTCACAAGTGTGTTTTTTCCCAGGAAAAACAATGCCAACCTTAATAGTCTTTCCTCATAGTTAATTCTTCCACTCCTCTTACCAGTCTAGTTACGTGTCTCTGCACTCTTTCAAACTCATGAATTTCCCTCTCAAGGACTGGGTCAAAAAACTGCACTGAATAATCAAGGTAAGCCAGGGAACCATTAAGAAGCAAAATTATGCCCTTTTTTATGCAAGACAGTGGGGGTTATTTATAATCAATGTGCAAATTTGCCCAGGGGCAAATTTGCCCAGTGTTTATAAATGAGCCTCAGTACCTGCTATAGTAGCCACTAAGTGATAATGCCTATAATTGTCCAGTTTGCTATCCACAAAAATCTCAAAATTCTTCTCAATTAAGGAGGGTCTCAATACAATATAATTTAGTGTATAACTAGCATGTATATTACTCTACAGAAGTGCATTGCCTTTTAAAAACACTGAACCTCATTTGCTGCCCTAAATATGGTAGAATTATTTCAAGGCATTACTTTATATCCATTATATTATATACATTTATACAGCAACTACAGAATGCTCTATACAGTAAAACAAAGGTGACTAGTTTGTATTAAATGCTGACATCACAGGCATTATATTAAATTTACAATTTTACAGGCTGAATCATTTCTCATCTCCTGCTCCTAATGGAAGTCTTAGCCATTCTGACATAAGCATACCAACAAAAGAAACATTAATCTGCCATTATGACTAAAGAAATCATATACAACTGCCATTAAGAGAATATGCTGGCTTTCCTGCAGTAAAGATCTCTATAAACAAATAAACTGCACTCTCAAAAATGTAACCAGCCACATTCATCTACAGACATAATAGATATAAAGAACAGTTCTTGCTCATTTTTTAATTTGGCCTATGTTTTGTGTGGTGCCAAAATGTGTTGTAGGGACCCATAGGGTTAAGTTCGCCTATGGTCCTAAAAGTACCACATGGTAGGAAATCTCCTGCCTGGCCAGCTAAGTTTTAGACCTAAATTGGATAAGGGAGGGGGAGTGAGCCCTTTGTCCCGGATGCAGTGTGTTTTGGCAGATACCAGATTTGGCCAGAAGGTGTCACTGTTGCATAACTGCTTCATATAGTTTAAAGCCATGTGTTCAGGCTCAGTTCTAGTTTAGAAGAATGGAGCTGGGACTGTTTCCTTTCCAGGGTCTGCTGCACCAGGCACCGGGTTATGGAGAAAACCACATGGATGACAATGCCCTGTGTGGGCTTGGGGATATCGGGACCCCGATTATCATGAGAGAGATCACCCAGCAATAACAGATGCCTGCAAAAGGATTTGAAGGAAAGAGGCTTGTTAGTACTCACACCCAGAATGGGTGTTGGAGTGGCCTAAGGATTTAATTGCCGTGGATACCTTACAGCTCTGTGTGAGCCCCGGGTGAGTTTGCATGTGAGAGAGTAGTGAAAGGATCCAGCATGTGTCCCCTGTTTGAGAAAACAGGCATTTTTCCTGTGCCCGCTACTTGGGAGCAACTACCTCTGTCAAACAGAAGAGGTATTTTGGCAGGTAGTGCTAACTGGGGAAGTTTTAAAAGGGAATGTAACTCGTTATCCACCAGGAGTGGAGTGTGGGACTTTAAATGGTAAAGATGTGCCAGGATTGGAATGCACAAGGGTTCCCCAGGGTAGTGGGTATTGATGTGTTACTTTTTATTCTGCACTTTTCGTCTTATATAAAGTTACATTTGTTATACTGGTATGGTTAATCATTTGTTCCTAGTGGGGCCACCCGTAGGTGTATTCCCAATCCCACTAGGTGGAGGCACTGCCATGAGGTAAATTCCCAGTACATTTTCATTTAGTAAAGGGGATTCAAGACCTGTGGATGGTAAGAAATCAATGTTTTATATCCTATGGCACAGGGGGTGGCCAAGATGGGGTTACAGTTAATCATATATTACATTATATCTGATCATATAATATCCCCAAATTCCTCCTATTGGTTATTATGGAGATGTCAGTTATGTGGTTTATGAGCTGCTGAATAAAAAGCTAAATAACTCAAAAACTACAAATAATAAAAATTAAAACCGCCTGAGAATATCACTCTCTACATCAGCAGTCCCCAACCTTTTTCATCCATGAGCAACATTCAGATGTAAAAAGAGTTGAGGAGCAACACAAGCATGAAAAATGTTTGTGGAAGGTGCCAAATAAGAGCTGTGATTGGCTATTGGTAGCCCCCATGTGGACTGGGAGCCTACAGGCAATACACATGTTTTTTATACAACCAAAACTTGCCTCCAAGCCAGGAATTCAAAATAAGCACCTGCTTGCTTTGAGGCCACTTGGAGCAACATCCAAGGAGTTGGGGAGCAACATGTTGCTCACGAGCTACTGGTTGGGGGATCACTGCTCAACCTTTTAAAGGGGTTAAATCCCCAGCACTGGGTGACGGCAGGGAGTGTTTTCAGCAATTTTATGCTACATATTAACAGGGAAAAAGGTACAGGCAAAATTGCATCAAATTTACAGTATGCCAATGCCCTTTAAAAAAAATCAATGTCAGTGTCATGTTCTACTAATATTACTGTATGTATTAAAATCAAAAATATTTATCTCTAGTTATAACAGAGTCAGATCCTGTTATTTATGAGGCTAAGCCTTTGATTCTACTTTCTCAAATGTTTCCTGAACAAGAAATTGCGTATGGTAATTCTTCCAGGCAGTAATTATTTGATCATTATCAAAAAAAAGCACATTTTAAACTGTGATGCTGACAATCTTTGTTGCCTTAGCAGTTCCCACTTATTTTATCAGAGGACATAATTATTTTACAGTCTGCCGTTGAGTAATAACAAGCGATGTCAATTGGTATGGCAGTGTTATCATTTATTGTTGCTTAGGAATAAAGGAAGTGCAAAAGAGTTGTACATGATCATGGTTTCAGCGCTCTGAGAATACAAATCATTTAAGAAAGCACTGAGCCAAGAGCGATAAAAGCTGCATGAACCTGTTGTTCTTGGGGAGATTCTGTAGAAAAGGGTCAAGTTTCAGATGATGCAAATCTCTTGTCATTTGCCTAAGTACATGTAGTTAGAAATCACGTTATGCTCCTGCTTTTTGCTTTCTTTGTAATTATTTTTGGTAGGGCCCTGTTATATGTGAGTATCATTGTACAGGTATGGGATCCATTATCCGGGAAACCCGTTATCCATAAACAGGTCCTGAATTACAGAACGGCCATCTCCCATAGACTCCGTTATAATAAATTAATCCAAATTAAAAATTATTTCCTTTTTCTCTGTAATAATAAAACAGTAGCTTGTACTTGATCCAAACTAGGATACAATTAATCGGTATTGGAAGCAAAACCAGCCTATTGGGGTTATTTAATGTTTACATGATTTTCTAGTAGACAATGATCCAAATTATAGAAACATCCATTATCCAAAAACCCCCAGGTCCCAAACATTCTGGATAAAGTTTACCATATCTGTATTTCAATTTATTATTGGTTATTTATATAGCTGATAATATATTTGGTGCATTATAAAGATCATTTACGCAGTGCTTTAATACAGGTATGGGACCAGTTATTCAGAATCAGTAATTTGGATCTTCATACCTTAAGTCTACTAAAAAATCATTTAAACATTAATTAAACCCAGTAGGGTTGTTTTGCCTTCAATAAGGATTAATTATATCTTAGTTGGGATCAAGTACAAGCTACTGTTTTATTATGACAAAGAAAAAGGAAATCATTTTTTAAAATTACAATTATTTCTGAATATGGAGTCTATGGAAGATGGCCTTCCTGTTTCACTTATTTTTGGTGAAGCGAAATGAGTCAGATTCGCCCATCACTAAGGGGCAGATTTATCAAAGGTCAAATTAAAAATTTGAATTTTTAACATTTTTTATTGTCAAAACTGTTGAATTTGACTAGGGAGTTATTCAAAGTTGATTAGAGTTTTTTTTAAAATTCGAATTTGGTTTTCAAGATTTATCATACTCATACAGGGATCAATTTGGAGCTATTTGCAGAAGTTTTATTCTGAGAAAAAACACACATCTACAGTAAGTTGATTCGATTTCGAGTTTTCGGGTCAATTCAATTCATCCAAGTTTTAAAAATTAGATTTTATTATTCTATTTAGTTTGGTCGATTTTATGGGAGTTTTTAAAAACTCATAAAATTCGAAATTTGACCTCTAATTGTCAGTTCAGTAACACTGGCTTTAGGAAAGCAAAACATAACGATTGTTACTGCTGTTAAGTCATTAGGTAAACAGAATGCAAATTGCAAATTTGTAGGTGAAAACAACAGTACTAATTGCTGGGAGTATATACCCGTGGAGGCCTTTTATCAAAGGTCGAATTTTTGAAACCATGACTGAATTCGCAAACTCTAAGGGGCAGATTTATCAAGGGTCGAAGTGAATTCGAGGGAATTTTCAATTTCAAAGTAAAAAAATTCGAATGGGATACTACGACTTCGACTTCAAATTCGATTAGAAGAAAAATAGTTTGAATATTTGAAGTACTGTCTCTTTAAAAAAAAACTCTTTAAAAAAAACTTCGATTTCAATACGTCGCCAAATTAAACCTGCCGAAGTGCTATGTTAGCCGATGGGGACCTTGTAGAGCATTTTTCTATGTTTTTTGAAGTCGAAGAAAAATCGTGCGATCGATGGATGAAATCCTTTGAATCGTTCGATTCAAAGTACTTCATCGTTCGATCGAATGCTTTTACTTCGATATTCAAAGTCGAAGTATTCCAATTCAATGGTTGAAATTCAAAGTATTTTTACCTTTGAAATTGGACCCTTGATAAAACTGCCCCTAAAACTACACATGTAATGATATGTATTAAAAGATCTGAATAAAAACGTACGAACAGAAAATTATGCTGAACGATGCGCTACAAAATACGTAATTCAAATTGATTTAAAATGGCCCAGTAGGAAAAGCACAACTCCTACTGACTTCTATAGGATGTCAATGAAGTTTTGTATTAGAGGTTTTCGTGGTTTTTACACCTAATAAATCTGGAATTTTTAGAGCTTTTTTAAAAAAAATAGGAAACCCACAAATTTAGAGATTTAGAGATTCGTGGAAAAAAAAAATTGAAATACGAATGTTAGTAAATGGCCCCATAGATACAGTATTTATTTGTATTGGCTGTATTTTCAATTCTGAGAAAGCACAAAGTGAATATAAGGCAAACTGGATTGAGACACGGACCTTCATATCTACCTTGGATCAAAATCTTTGGAATCAATTATGAGCTTTCTAGAATGAAAAGATTGAACATTAGAAGCAAATCAATATTTTACTTTTCTTATGAGAGTAATCTCAATACACCTCCAGTTCATTTCAAATTCAAGACACTGTATTTGTGTCTTGAATTCTAAGTTTTTAGTGTAATCTAAGAAAAAAGGGGATTTCTCCATATTATACAAGTTCCTACTCATACATCTTTAGTGTATATATGGACATGGTAGGTATTGAGTGTGGGGACAGTGAAATGTTGGAGGAGCTACTTTGTAGCCTATAATTACTTTATAATTTTTTACATATGTTTATAAAATGCACAAATAGGTGAAACTTTGTCAGTTTACAAGTATAATGTGGTACACAGGTGTTTTTACTATAAAGCAAAAATGATCAAATATTGTTTAACAGCTTCTTCTAGATGAAAGCATGGTAAAAATAGATTTTATGCAGAATGCTAATAAAATAGCATTATTAGATACAGAAACAATAATGCTATATAGAATGGGTATAGAGTTGCCTGAAATGAAACTTTAAAAAAAAATATATAATAACATTGTCTTTGCATGAATTTTGCCATAAAAGTACTTCCCAATTACATTATCTATCAGATCCCTCAAGTTCCTCTATGAGGGGGCTGCCATATTTGTGCAGCAGTAGCCTTTTATTAGAAGGCTAGAATCTCTGAAAGGTTGAAAAGGAAAAGCCAGGTTGGCATAAAAGTCAGGTGAGCTATCAGTGAAAAATCAACATGACCTACAGTTTATGCAAATTTCATGTTCATTAAAGGGTTTTTGTCCACATTTTGCCTTCAAAATGCTATTCCAGCAGAATTCTGCAATAAAATTTATTTTCTAAAGAGCAAACAGATTTTTTATATTTCATTTTAAAATCTGACATGGGGCTAGATATTTAGTTTGTTTCCCAGGTGCCCTCAGTCATGTGACTTAAGTCTCTCTTTACTGCTACACTGTAAGTTGGAGTTATATCACCCCCCTCCCTTCCCCCCAGCAGCCTATCAGCAGAACAAAGGGAAGGTATCCAGATAACAGCTCCCTAACACCTGCAATGCTAGAAATGCTCCAATGCCCTACCTAGAGGTAGATATGAGAACAACACTCAGTAGTGTCCAAATCAATCCAAGTCTGGTTAACCCAAGTACTGACGCCTTCATTTACAATGAGTAGAAGAAACAATATCTTATTTGAAAGCAGTTCCATTGTGAAGTGCTGGTTATTTCTGAAAGCACATGGTCAGGCTCAATGGACTGAAATGGCTGCCTACACACCAATATTACAGCAAAAGAAAACAACACATTTGTTGGTTAAAGAATACATTTTTAAATGATAGAGCAAAATATTTTTTATGTAAACAGTGTAATCTAAAAATAAAAAACAACACCATACAAATCATGACAGTATTTTGAAGTGTAGGTTTTCATGTCAGTATCACTTATGGGGGTTATTTATCAAAGTCTGAATTTATCTCAATATTTTCTGCTACAAACCCCCATCAAATCCGCTTGGGTTTTTTACCTTTATTTATTATTACATTTGCCCAAAAATCTGCTTTGAGGGGAAAAATCTGATTTTCACAATTTTTTCAGACTTTTCATCCGATTTTCAAGATTTTCAAGATTTTTTCAGTATTTTTTACTCCGGGGTATTGCATGAAACCCAGCGCACATCTAAAAAACATTGGGACTTCTCCCATTGACTTATATGCAACCTCTACAGGTCTGAGATACTGAATTTTCAGATTTGGACTTTTCCATCCTCTGTGTTTAATAAATCCTGAAAAATTAGTGATTTTTTTAAAAGTCTGATTTTATAAAAAAAAAATCAAAATTTTTGCAAAAAAATCACAAAGTGTTTGGGTCTATTATACAGGCTTTCCTTTTTTTGTTTGAGTATGCTGCACCTTCATTCATCTTCAAGCAAAACTGAGGGATTGCAGTCACTCAAAACCATCTTGAGAGGACTTAAGGAAAAATAAACATTGTCTAATGTAGGAGAAAGAATGTTCTTACCATCGTCATTTGTATCCTTTGGGTCAGATTCTTGACATGTTTCATTGGATGGGGAAGCTATTTCTAAAGAATGATTAAAACACAAAAAAAATTAACACATGGGAACAGAAAGGGATTTTCATTTCAGAAAAACACTTTATTCTTTTCATACAAACAACAGATTTTTCAAGAAATGTGAGTTGTCTTTTCCTCCATGGGTTATTGAAATCATTCTACAGGCAGAAGAGTTCAAGGACCAGCGAAAATAAATAATGGATAAAGAAATACATTGAGGTATACATGTGTCATGAGCATTAGCATAAAGTGCAGTTAAATGTAACAAATATAATAATATATGTCAACAAGGCATATAAACCATGCTTGACTTGTAGACAACCTCACAAACACCTTTAATATAGTAATAAAGTAGACTGTATTATGTTGTAATAACTGTAATTAGTGATAGGCAAATCTGTCCCATTTCCGAAAAATTAGCGAAACCCCGAAACAAATTTGCGAAACGGCAAAAAATTCACAAAATGCAATGGGCAAACCAATGGGCAAGTCAAAGGGCATCAAAATTATTTTGATGCACAACAATTTTTACACGAGCGACAATTTTTACATGTGTGACTTTTTTGCCCAAATGCATTAAAGTCAATGGGAGTCAAAATTATTTTGATGCGCGACAATTTTTACACAATTTGTGCAGCAGTTTTGCTAAACTATTCACAGGTGGCGAAATGCAGAAATTCGCCACAAATCCATGCCTGGTGAATAAATTCACCCATCACTAATTGTAATTACAGGTATGGGACCTGTTATCCAGAATGCTCGGTTTTCCAGATAATGGATCTTTCCGTAATTTGGATCTTCATACCTTAAGTCTACTAGAAAATCATGTAAACATTAAATAAACCCAATAGGCTGGTGTTGCTTCCAATAAGGATTAATTATATCTTAGTTGTGATCAAGTACAAGCTACTGTTTTATTTATTTAGAAAAAAAAGCAATATTTTTTAAAAAAAATCTGGATTATTCAGATAAAATTGAGTCATGTGTGATTTTCTTTATTAAAAATATATTTAAACATGAATCTAATGTTTGCATTAGGATGCATTATGCAAATTGCTTGGGACCTGGGGTTGTCTGGATAAGGGATCTTCCATCTTTGGATCTCCATACCTTAATTCAACAAAAACATTTAAACATTAAAAAAACCAAAAGGGATGGGTTTGCCATGAATTTGCAGCTTAGGTGTCATCAAGTACAAGGCACTGCTTTATTTTTACAAAGAAAAAAGGGGAAAATAGAAAACGTTTGAATTATTTGATTAGAATGGGTTCTATGGGAGATTGCCTTCCCAGAATTCTGATCTTTCTGGATAATGTGTTTCTAAATAAGGGATCCCAAACCTTTACAATCAAACAGTGAATGCCAAACCCTTATATTCTGTAAAGTTATTCTTCTTATTCCAACCTGGGAATGTAAGGATATGCAATAACATATCATGCTTCATGTCCTTTTTTATACAGAATGTAACACAATGTGGCACAATTTAGGTGCACAAAGGATTTTTTATACTAGAAGAAAAGAAAGATTGTTGAATTCTCTTCTTCAGATATTCGTAATGACAGATACAAAAGATAGCTTTGATACAGCACTGAATGCTTTTTTAACAACTGAGAGTTTATAAAAAGTAATTATTCCCATAGTACATTGCTGATCCGGCTGGAACATTAGAAAATACTTGCCTGAAATTGGCTTAACATTCCGAAATTGTCTTAAAGGTGGCCATACATGGGCAGATTAAAGCTGCCGATGTCAATCCTTTAGGCCAATTAGGCAATTTATCTGCCTGTGTATGGTGCGTTCCGACTGGTCTTCCCAATCGATATCTGGCCAAAAATCTACCAGATATCTATCAGAAAGGTTTGATTTTTCCCTACGATAAAGGACCTCATTGGGTAGTTGACAAGGTCCTCATCCCATCTGCGCCCATTTCCTTAATTGTAATCTGATCGTTTGGCCCTAGGGCCGAAAAAACTTTCTACAGGCAAGTGGTGGAACCACACTATTCTTCTGCTTAAATTCTTTTCTTCTCATATTAGTAAAAAAAAACATTGGTTTGATACCAGAGCTACAAATATTTTTATTTTCAGTCTGTGAAACTGTGAGATTTTCAAGGTGCATAAATGAGCATCATGAGCTCTGAACTGACTTTTGAACTTGCGTATTGGCTCACATCATCAATTCCTTTGAAACATACCAACTGGCCTTCATCTTGATCTGCTTTAGAAACAAACCCACTGATATGCTTTTCAAATCATCCACTGACATACAAATCCTGAATATGTATAGTTTGCAGCAAGTTCAATTCAGAGGTACAATTCTGAATTCTGTTTGGAAGGTCAGCTTTCTCAAGCAACATCCAGATATGATTTACCGTAATACTGGCCCATGTTCCACCTCTACTCAAATTTGGAATTTTCCAACATTTCCTTCTGCAGGGCCCTACAAGTTTAGGACTGCTGCACACAACTACATGACTATGTTTCGAAACAATCCACATAATGGTTTAAAATTTATTGTTGACCACAACTTTCCCTTTTCTGCTATAGTTTATACAAGAGAAGTGGCCAGCTCCATTTTGCAGCTCCCACCCTTCCCAGGTACAATCAGTTGATCCCAGTGGTGGCCAATAAAAGGGTGACCATTTGGGCGTTTTAAACGTGAAAGCAAACACGTTTTTGGTAAAACTTAGCCCCTGTGTAAAATCCTTGATTATTATTTGTGCTTTTTGAGTCATTTAGCTTTTTATTCAGCAGCTCTCCAGTTTCAGCAGTCTGGATACTAGGGTGCCAATTATTAGCAACCATGCATTGATTTGAATAAGGGACTGGAATATTAATAGGAGAGGGCCTAAATAGAAAGAGGAGTTATAAAAAGTAATAATAAGAAATTCTTAGGCATTCAGAGCATTTGTTTAATAGATGGGGACAGTGACCCCTGTTTGAAAGCTGGAAAGAGCCTAAAGAAGGCAGCAAATAATTCAAAAACTACAACAAAGCAAAAATTGAAAGCCAGTTGAAAATTTGCTTAGTCAGAAGAAAAAGGCAAATAACTAAAAATAAATAAATAATGAAGACCAATTGAAAAGTTGCTTAGAATGGGCCATTCTACAACATACTAAAAGTTGACTTACTTTTACCCCCACAATGAATATTTAAGCAACAGACAGTTTATATCAAATTAAGTGGCATATTAAAGAATCTTACCAAACTGGAATATATAGTTAAGTAAATATTGTCGTTTTACACCTCTTGCCTTGAACCACCATTTTGTGATGGTCTGTGTGCTGCCTCAGAGATCACCTGACCAGAAATACTGCAGCTCTAACTGTAACAGGAAGAAGTGTGGAAGCAAAAGACAGAACTCTGTCTGTTAATTGGCTCATGTGACCTAACATGTTTGGTTTGTTTGTGTGCACCGTGAATCCTACGATCCCATAGGGTGGCCCTTATTTTTTTAAAACGGCGGTTTTCTATTTATGTTTACTCAATGGCACATGCTACTAGAAAAATTTATTATCATGAAAATGGTTTATTTACATGAAGCAGGGTTTTACATATGAGCTGTTTTATGTAATATCTTTATATAGAGACCTACATAGTTCAGGGGTATAGGTTTCCTTTAAAGGAGAACCACCCCTTTGATGCACAAAATGTCCTTAATATGATTTCACATTCAATCAGTCAATATTTCCACGGGCTTCAAAATTTGCGATTTTGCAAATTATTTGCAGTTTCACACATTTTTTGCCATTTCGCAGGAAATTTTCGGTAAAGCGAAACGGGACAAATTAGCCCATCACTATTTATTTTCCAAGGGTTGGCAAAACATTTCAATGAATAAACAAACAAATAAACCTTCTTTAATAAATGGGCATTCAATTCCTCATTCCTATTTCTAACTGTCTACTCTAAGTTTTATTTTGATTCCCTTTTATATAAAATGTTGTTAATTATGCTATTTAATTTTCTTTTCCTGATCCTTTTTTTTAGTCTTTAAGTGAATTGGCAATGTCAGTATTTTAACCATGTGGCTGGCTATTGGTATTCGAAGTCTAAGCACAAGTTGCAGATTTCAAATGGTAATTTGCAGAAACACTACCACCTGTAAAATACGGATATTGCACACAAAACAAGATTAATTAGCAATAAACTCACATCTGTTAATTATAATTTTTTTACGGCAAAAAAGATTGTTCGGTAACTTTGTGAAAACTTTAAAAACATAAATCACAGGCAAGGCTAAACTTGCTAAAATGATTTTTCTCAGCATTTTCAGTTTATGTTGTAAGTACAGTAGCTCAGTAAAATCCAGCTCTCTGTGAGTAATGTGCCAAATCCACTTCCTACAAAATTAGTTTGAGGTCTAGCTTACCATTATATACAATTAAATCATTTTCTGCATTAATGATGTTGGCTTCAATGTCTGGGCTCATTCTAATTAATTTGGGGGTAATTCCATAGACCTAATAAGTGATTTCTGATCATCAGTTTCACCTGATATGGTCATTCTAAGTTAATAATTTTAAAATTCATATTTGGTATTATACTAAGCGACAAGTTCTTATCCATTTAGATTAGTTATTTCCTAAGGGTTATTTAATACTATAATCACTAATAGTGATGGGCGTATTAATTCGGCAGGTGCAAATTAATGGCAGGCGAATAAATTCACAAACTTGCCGTGAACATTCGGCGACAATTCCAACACCGGTGACAATTAAACGCACGCCCATTGACTTTAATGCGCCTCCAATTGTTGCCAGTGTCAATTTTGAAGGCCACGAATCGACGCCAGCGTCAAAATTCGCGTTTTCCGAATTTCGCAGGAAATTCGCTAGTTTTTCTGTGAAGCAAAATGGGACAAATTCACCCATCACTAATCACTAATAAAGTCAGCTAGATTTTCCCTTTATCCTGAATAATACCTTTATGGAAAGGTCTATTCCCCCCATAATGCAATACATGGGGGGTTATTTATCAAAGGTTGAGTTTTTTATACCGTAAATGAACACAAGACTCGAACGGTATCTTATTTAACAAAAAAACTCAAATGTGAAAAACCCTATTCTCCGAGTTCAAGTTGTGCAACCTAAAAACTCAAATTTATTGAGTTTTTGACTGAAAAAAACTTAAATCACTCAAATCAATAGCGTTTTGGGGCAAAAACTTTCCAAAAAACTCAAACATCAAGCAGGAGTTAACATCTTCAAAAGGTTCAAGGGACCTCTACCATTGACTTCTACATGGCCTCAGCAGTAGGGATGTAGCGAACAGTTCGCCTGCGAACTTGTTCGCGCGAACTTCGACCGTTCGCGTCCGCCTAATGTTCGCGAACGTTTGGGAACGTTCGCAATTTGAGTTCGCGACCATTCGACCGCTAAAATCGAACGATTTCCATTCGTTCGAACGATTTCCATTCGTTCGAACGATTTCCATTCGTTCGAACGATTTCCATTCGTTCGAACGATTAAAATCCCTCGACCGTTCGATTCGAATGAAAATCCTTCGATCGAACGATGAAAATCCTTCAAACGTTCGAATCGAACGAAAAATCCTTCGAACGTTCGAATCGAACGATTTTGCGGGTGTTCGAAGCTCGCGAACGGAACCGTTCGAAGCTCGCGAACGGCGGTTCGCTACATCCCTACTCAGCAGGTATTAGATGGCGTATTTTGAGATTCAAGCTATTTCCAGGGTCAGGGTATAATAAATCTTGAATATTCAAGTTTTTTTTTACCCAGATTATGTGAGTTTTGACCAAAAAATACAACTTGAATACTAAAAATTTTCATGGAAAAAAAAACTTGAACCTTTATAAATCTGTCTCAAGGTGCTGGATTCCTTGTTCAGGAACCCATTATACAGAAATCTCTGAATTATTGGAGGGATCTCATAGAGCCCATTTTAAGCAAATAACTTTATTTATTTTTTTTTTAAATTGATTTTCTTTTTCATTGTTATAATAAAACAGTGGCTTTTATTTGATTGTAACTAAGCTGCGTGAAGTCATGTTGGAGGCAAAACAATCCTATTTGGTTTATTTAATGCCTCAAGGATTTTTAAAGTGTGTGCACTTTATTTTGCCGCAGCCCTAAAGGGAGGACATGGCAGGACAGCAGGAAGATTATCCAGGGAGTGGGTCTGGGCTGGCAGGGCCTGCCAGGTTTTTTCCCGGTGTCTCGCCGGCCCAGTCCGACCCTGACTTCCACAGGCTATTGTGCCATAAGCCAGGAGGTTTTTGCATTCATACAGAACAAAATAACTTTATTTGTCAGAGACAAATGATCCACAGGGTACTTACATCAGTAAAGAGGCATTTGCAGAATATATAGGCACACAGCTCAGACTGTACATCAGAGGCAGGTGCATTCCCTGAGGATGTAGTCAAGGCAGTACAACTTCCCTCTAGTCAGAAATTCCTCACACATGGGGGTCCTTTACTAAAGCGCGGTAAAAATATGTGCACAAAATATAGACAATTTTCACCAAATATGTTTTCGCCAGTTTACTAACCTGCGATAAATATAAATTCGCGAACTTTCTTGCCCAAAAATATGTTTTCGCCAGTTATCGCATTCACTGAAAATAACTCTACGTACACATTAACGCCTGGTTTACTAAACAGCGAAATGTGCAAAAGACTATTCGCAAAATTTTACCGTCACCTATGCAGTGGCGTAAAAGTATTTTTCCGCCAGAAAATTCTCAAGGGGCAAGAAATATCCCATAATACTTTTTTTTTTTACCCATCATTCTTTGCTGACAGGAGAGAGATCTGTAGCTATTGCTGACAGGATGTTTTTGCTTCTGCTTCTTTCTGCTGCAACAGCAGCAGTTTCAGCTCAGAGTCGTATTATTGGCAGCGGCATCACAGTCCAAGGATTCGTCAGCCTCTACGCTTTTTTGGTTTCATTGTGATTGGCTACATTAAACTGTGCATTTCTATGAAGAGATTGACTGGTATGATTTCTTGTTCATATGATTCTATTGGCAGAAGGGTTTATATGATGCATAAATGTTTGATTGGTGTTACTCTGGTGATGTTGTTGGAGTTTATGAGTTTTGAAGATGCATTTCTGGCCATAAATATCACAGTAAAAATTGGCATAATAACCGCCATAAAACAAGACTAATTTATAGCATAAATATTCACAAAAACGTAATTTGTCGCCACAAAATTCACAACTCGCTAAAATTACCGCTAACGTAAGCTGGTTCCATAACGTAGTTACTGCAAGTGATCCCAATGACTTCTGAGCGCATCGATGTTTAGTAATTTAGTCGCTGCGAATATTCTGGCAGAAAAATTTTCTCAGCGATAACATGCGGAAACTTAAAGTCAGATTTACCGCACTTTAGTAAACGAACCCCATGGTTTGGATCTCACCCAGTGGAGTGATCAGGGAGGCGAACATAAAGCCTGACATCCACTGTGTCCCTTCACTGTAGGCAAATCTTACAGCCTGGGAAGCTACTCCCTGCTACACCTCCTTGATGGAGCACAAAGCTGCTCTGTATCTCTTCCCTCACTGTCTCACTCTCCTAGAGAGTCTATAACATTATACTCCTGACACTCACTAGCCTCATTCACGGGGTCGCTGCTCCCCGACTTAATTCTCTAGAGGGCAGTAAGGCTTTACTGGGCCTTGGTGTACCCATTCTCCCTGGAAACATCCGGATGGGTCAGACACCAGGAGCCAAAGAGGAAGCTCCACCCCTTCTCACTCCCTATACCAAAGTGTGACAGGATGTGGTCACAGTACCTCCTGGCCAGTAATACAACTATGCAAATTACACTAGATACATGGGCATCTGCCCAGCAATGATGGAGATCAGGAAGTGTAGGGATTTTAAGCCATAGGGACACATTAACCCTATGGGTCCCTACATGTATGTATAGCAAGTACCTAAATAGGCTGAGTGGGTGAACTCAGAGGCTGAAGCGTTTATCACTCTGCTGGGTGTTTATAGGTGCAGCAATGGCGCTTGAACATAAAGCTAAAGGGGACTATTTTATTGAGTTATTTCTTAATAACAATTCACAGAAACGGTGGCTTTTTTTAGAGTCTCATGGTGGGAAGGCATGAAATCAGATGCATTATTTATGATATGCCACAAACTCTGCTATACCATTGCCTGTTTTATTAACATTTCCTTGTACAGAAATCTTAGTCATTCCATTAGGAAGATGAAACCTAATGTGTGCCTTGCAGCTCTGCACGCTTACACAACACACATCTTTTTTCCCTGTTTGCAAAGACCTAATTACTTCTTTTTTGCAGGATCTTTCTGTAAATAATCTCTCAAAAGAGCTAGAACAGAGCGACGTAACAATGAGCGAACATCTCAGAAAGCTTGTGCCATTTGATCCATAAACTCTATTTCTGGTGTGAGGTAAATTGGGTGGTTTAAAGCTCTGTCCCCCCAGCGCGCTGTTTTATTATTGTGAGTTTGTTATCCTGCTGTAGTAACTGTATACACAGCTTGTTTCACAGAATGAAGAAGAGTCTGCCTTTATCTGTACCCTGTTATTCTGAGAATAGGCTTATACAAAATGCATCATTAAAGACTCACCTTCACTGGATATTATCACATAATCAGGGAGGGGTGGAATCTTTCATAGGCACAAAGGATAAATATGCTCTGCAATAATACGTTACTTTAAATGCTCCAGTATATATTTTTAGTGGTTTTTACAAGCACTTTTGTTTTTTTTACCTTTTATAGGTAAAAAGATGAATCACTTATCCAGTGCTATGTGTACATTCTAAAAGCAATAACATGCAGCTCATTTAATGCCGCGTATATACAGATATGGGATCTGTAATCCGGAAACCCGTTATCGAGAAATCTTGAATTATGGAATGGCCATCTCCCCAAGACTCCATATTATCCAGAAAATTTTAATTTTTAAAAATGATTTACTTTTTCTAATGATTTACTAATAAAACAGTAATTAGTACTTCATCCAAACTATGATATAATTAATCCTTATTGGACACAAATTGGGTTTATTTCATGTTTGCATGATTTTCTAGTAGATTTAGGGCAGAGACACGCGCGGCAATTCTGGGAGATTAGTCGCCGGCGGGATGGCACTCGGAGCACTTCATTTTCTGAAGTCGGCTGAAGTTGCCTCATGAGGAAACTTTGGGCGACTTCAGAAAACAAAGCGCTCCGAGTGCCATCTCGCCTGAGATTTTCATTCTAGCCAGCGGGAAGACAGGGGAGGCAGTTTGGGGAGATTACTGGAGAAATTTGCCCATCACCAGCATTGTGTTATAAACCCTTAAAGGGTTGTTCACCTTTAAATTAACTTTTAGTATGATGCAGAGACAATCTCAAATTGGTTTTCCTTTTTCATTATTTGTAGTTTTTGAGTTATTTCGCTTTTTATCAAGCAACTCTCCAGTTTGCAATTTCAGCAATCTGGTTGCTAGAATACAATCTACCCCAGCAACCATGCATTGATTTGAATGAGAGACTGGAATATGAATAAAAAAAGGCCTGAGTAGAAAGATGAGTAATAATTAGCAATAACAATAAATGTGTAGCCTTTCAGAGCATTTGTTTTTAGATAGAGTCAGTGACCCCCATTTGAAAGCTGAAAAGAGTCAGAAGAAGGCAAAAAAGAAAAAATTAGGGCCTATTGAAAAGATACTAAGAATTAGTCATTCTATAACATACAAAACCTTATCTAGTAGAATTAAGTAAAAGACAATTTGGCATTTAGAGGTTTTTTTATTTTTTATATACATTGGCTTCTTCAGTTCAACTGAAATGGTAGGGAATTCCTCCGGCATTTAAACCCTTGCGTATAGTAAAGTTTACTCAAAGGTGAACCACCCTTTTAACAAAAGACCTAAAGGGGGTGACCTAGTAAGCAACAAGACTAGCCAACTAGAGCCAAAGGTGACACCCTTTAAAAAAAACACCATTCAAGGTAAGAAGTGTGGTGAAGTGTGGTGAATGTTGGGGAAATTTAGTTACCGGAGATCACTTGAGGCGAAAGACAAAGTTTATTTGACACAAGCTCTATGGATTCTGAACTCACAAAGAGTCAGATCCCTGAACAAAGGGAACAGAGTTTTTATAGACTTCAGAATGTATCACGTGAGAATATGCAAGTACAGGAGTGAAAGGTAGTTAACGTTGGAATAGCATAAAGATATTGCTCCACAGCACAGAAAAACAAAGAACTGCTCTTACAGCCAAACAGGTGGCTCTGCCCTCATGGCCAGTAGTGGCTAAGGCTAGATTGAGATGAGAATCTATCCAAGTCAGGGGGCTCACATGGGAATCTGCATACAAAGAATTTTATTCTCTATCAGTACAATGGACCTTAGACACCTTTAGATACTTCTATAGCCTTAATGAAACTGTAGTTTAGGGTCTGCAAGTAGAAATAGGTAACTCACCACACTTGGGAAGAGGCCCAGGTGCGCCGCCCTGAGCCCTCAGCACAGGGAGCGGATAAGCCGAACAAAAACTTTATGGAGCAGGCACTCAATGAAGGCAATCTTCATACTTCTATAGCCATAGACAAACTGCCATTTGTCTTTTGTGATTTTGCTATTTCATTTGACATTTTTAATATAATGGTTGTTCCATGCATCTAGCTGCATCATAATGAACAGATTTAGAATGGTTTGTGAATGGAAACAGTCAGCGGACATGGTAACTGGTTATGTACTAATCAGCAGTAATGCCTAAGCTTTGTCATGTCCTACCAAGTAAAATAAAATCCACTTAATGCAAAACAGTGGGCCCTTTTTACCATTGTGCCTCTCCTGCCATCAGTGAAAAAATGTAAAAAAAGTATATTAAGCATCAACTTAGTAAAGTAAATTTTTCCCTGTTATTATGGAGTTTTATTTAGTTTCACAAATGTCAAGAGCAAAAATGTTTATTAGTAGATTTCAAAAACTTTGGTCCGAGTATGAAGGGAAAAACAAAGGAAACCAATTTTCAGGTATACAAACTATTGACCTTTGGGTTGACCACTGGCTGGGTGGGTTTGGGTTGAAATTTGGCCAACTATTGGGGGTTAGGGTTGAGTGTGGGTCAGACTGGGGAAGTATACATCTCATCTGCTCCTGAAGATTTGCTGTCTTGGAACCAGAGGCAACATCATATGGAGCAAGAAGACAGGGGTACCAGTTGGGTGCTGGTCCTATAATGGCACATTTTGTGGGTTAGGGTCGGGTGTGGGTTAAGGTTTTGTGGGTTAGGGTCAGGTGTGGGTTAAGGTTTTGTGGGTTAGGGTCAGGTGCGGGTTAAGGTTTTATGGGTAAGTGTCAGGTGCGGGTTATAGGAGAAGGAAAGCTACAGAGGCATTTTATTGCCAATAGATTAGCTGCAAGTGCAAGCTATAACGCTATATTTATTCTGCAGAATGCTTTACCAAACCTGAGTAAATAGCTCTAGAAACTCTCAGTTTGTTTAGGATAGGAGCTGTAGGATTAACGTGGTGTGACATCACTTCCTGCCTTAGTCTCTCACTGCTCTGGGCTCAGATTACAGTAGAAAAGGGAGGGGGGCGGGGGAAGAGGAGCAAACTGATCATGCTCTTGCCCAGGGCAATGAGGTTTAAGCTGAAAACAGGAAGTCTGATACAGAAGCCCATGAGTACACAATAGAAGGAAAGAAATGCAGTGTTTCTTTTGACAGGGGACTCAGAGCAGCACTACTTTTGGGGTTTACTGGTATATTGAGATGGACCTTTCTGATAAGGCTTACTTAGTTTTAACCTTTCCTTCTCCTTTAAGGTTTTGTGGTTTAGGGTCAGGTGCGGGTTAAGGTTTTACAGGTTAGGGTCAGGTGTGGGTTAAGATTTTGTGGGTAAGTGTCAGGTGCGGTTTGAGGTTTTCCTGACCAGCACATCACTAGTACAAACCACACTTTTCACTTACTCACATCTTGGTATGTAAACAGGCCTCATGCCGATTCACAAGCATAATAAAAAGCGTCATACTTCTCAATAATATAGATTTTCAGCTAGTTAAATAGTAAAAATTTAAAAATTAACTGTTTCAAGATGTTCTATTATTCAAGGACTCCTTGCAATGCATTATTCAAGACACCATCACATTTGAACAAGTAAGATCCTATGCAGATAAGTCATTCGGGCTGATCTTATGTCAGGATAGTCTGACTGTGTTGGGAGCCTCTATGGTACTCACTGTGTCTAGCTTTATTTTCCTTTGAATTTAGGTATAGTTGTAACAACAATTAATTAATAATTGCATTCCATCTATTTCATATTGGAAAAAGACACTATTCTCTGAGCCTCTCAGGGTGCTTTTAGTTCAGTGAATAGGTACAGATCAAACAGACTTACTTCTTTTTAACAAGCTCCTTTCCTAATGAAGTTCTGGGCTGTATTCATATATCTATATATCTATAATACACAACATGGGTCTCGTGACGATTTGCTTTATTTAAACACAGAAACTATATATATATATATATATATATATATATATATATATATATATATATATATATATATATATATATATATATATATATATATATATAAATTGAACTAAACAAACCTATTCTGGCCTTAATGCTCTCGCTGTGAGACAATCAGGTTCTCTCCGTTCTAAACTATGACCTCATAGAATCTGTCTAACAATAATAATTAATCCTGACCAATTACCATTGTGTTATGTTTATTAGTATGCACACTACAAAGCTTCTCTTGCAATTACTAGATCATAAACTCCGAATTAAGGAATACTAATTGTAATCTATATGTTAAAGAGTCAGACTGTGGTATAACACAATTAGCGGGCAAATACACCATGGACTTAAAAATAAACAAACACAGAAATTATCTGTACAAGCTTATTGGTCTCTTGCATGATGAGCTCTGAAAATTACTTTGGAGACGGTGCTCGTATGTTTATTTTCACAGCAACCGCATCATTTTATTTCACCGTGACAGGATTTCTACCTGATTATTATGCTCAGAATTACGTTGTTCGACAATACAATTGTAAACAAAATGACATTCAGCTATGAAAACAAAGACATTGTGGGTATAAGACTTTGGTGAAATGTAGCAGGAATGTAGGGCAAATCTATAAGCAAATTTGGGATCTTCTGTATGCTTGACATTGCAGCATTTTACAGAGAATATTGCATCATACACCTGCCACAATATAATAACCCTGAACAGGTCAGGTGCCTTTTTATGGGGGCCTTAAACACGGGCCTTAAAACAACAGTAACACCAAAAACTGAAAGTGTGTAAGGGGCATGAGGTTACCTGTGCGGCAGGGTCGCCCGCCTCGCCGTCGGTGGGGACGCCCGCCGCATGGTCCATGAGCCGGCGCTGGCCATCTTTGATTCTGCGCATCTCTTAAAGGCGCAGGCACGCTGGCGCATTTGCGCCAGCACGTTTTTGACGCCGTTTGGCGCGAAATTTGAATCTATATAAGGCACATTCTGTCTCCCAGCCAGTGCCCGTGATAGGACTTGTTTCCTGGTGCTTCTGAGCCTTATCTGTTCCTGTTATTCTGTATCTTGATTATCCGTGTTTGACCCTGCCTGTTTCCTGACTACTCTGAACTCTGTATCCTGACCCTCGCCTGCCTACGACAACTCTTCCTGTTTAACCCCTTGATTGACAACCCGGTTTGACCCTTGCCTGCCTGACGATTCTGATATCCGCCTGCCTCGACCCAGCCTGTCTGACCATCCTTCTGCCTAATCCTTTTGTACCGTGACCTTCGGGCCCAAAAAGACTTTGCTAACAGCCGTGCCCCTTCGCCAGCCAGAACATCTCGCCTTGCACCCCTCGTTAAGTCCAGGTGGCACCCAAGTAAGCTGAGGGCTCCTCCCGAAGCCCAACGGTGGTCACACTACTGGTGAAGCCGAGCCGGGACCAGGGTGCTTGGCATTTGTTCTGGTATCGGGTGCCGGTCGTGACAAAGTGCTTGAAAATAATGACAATATAATGTACTATTGCACTGCACTGGTAAAATTGTTGTGTTTGCTTCAGAAACACTACAAAACTTTATACAAACAAGCCGCTGAAAAGCTGAAAAGGGAGAAAAGGCACAGGATACACAACAGATAACAGATCTGTAGTATACAATGGGATTCTTCAGAACATATCTGTTATCAACATTGTATCCTGTGCTTGAATGGCTACCCCCATGGCTACACAGCAGCTTGTCTATATAAACTGTTGTTAAAGCAAACGCTTTTGTTTTACCAGTGCAAAGCAAAAGTACATAATATTGTTTTTCCTTTGAAACACAAATTTTTTGGTGTTACTGTTCCTTTAATGTTATATTTAGGGAGGCCTGCATAATGCTGTCTGAAAAGAGTCACACTAGGCTGTAGATGTGGTCCTCATATAACAGGTGTGCACAAGCCCTCCAAAGAATTTATTTGTTTATTAAACATCCTAAGTACTTCTTCCCATGTTCAGCCAGCTTGAGTTGGAGTCTCCAATATTCCTTGCTTCATAACCTTGCTTGAACCTTATGGTTGAAAAACACACATCTACCGACAGCTTCCCCTTGCCAACCCTTGCTTGGGAAATATCATTAAATTGACAAGTTTTGGTATACACAGCCTTTCCTAGCAGATGTATTAGAGCTCACTTAAATAACTGATTCCAGTACAAACAAAATCTAACAAAATAACTGCGTTTTGCGCAAATTCAGCATGTAGAGAGACATGATGTCTGGTGATTTGAATAGAGTGAGCTCTAATACATCTTCTAGGCATATGGAGCCCCCCTATAAGATATATTGGATCTAACTGTCAATGAATATCTGACACCCAACTGCTGCATGAAGAGAGAATGAAGAGAAACAGATGCTGAGAGAGGGATAGTGAATATAAACTTGATTATTTCAGAAACGGTACAGAATTTTTAATTGATTGAATTTAGAAAGTTTCTTATTTCAGTAAGCTGAAGTTAATATTAAATCTTCATTTATCGCAATAGTTCCCCTTTAATATTTAAAGGATTTTCTAGTAGTCTTAAGGTACAAAGACCCAAATTAAGGAAAGAATCCATTATCCGGGAAAACCCCAGGTCCTAAGCATTCTGGATAACAGGTCCCATACCTGTACTAACAGCACTGCCTAAGTGACTACAAATCTTCTGGTTAGAGTATGCAGTGTCATTAACCACATTAAATACAGAGTTTCAAAGAGAAGGTTTTTATGTCCTGGTTTGTATAATAAAAATTGGGGGATAGTGATGGGCGAATTCACAAAACGGCGACGGCGTCCATTTTTCTTGAGGCCGGCGAATTTTCACCAGCGAATTTTCGCGGCTGTTTCTCTCATTTATTCGCCGGCGGCGAACCGCGCAAATTCGCAGCAATTTGACGCCTGGCGAATAAATTCGCCCATCACTATTGGGGGAACTAACTAGGAAACTAAACCCAAAAAATTAATATGGCTAAAAATGCCATATATTATTTATTTTGATGCACCAGCCTAAAGGTTCAGCATCTTTATAACAGTAATGATCCAGGCATACAAAATTATAACAGGGGGACACCATCATGGATTTCTGCTGATGGAAAAACATATGCATTGCTTAGTCCCCCCCCAAAGTTGCCTCGCAAGGAAACTTGTGGCAACCTCTAAAAACTAAGTCATGCATATGTCTTCCCACCAGTGGTGGATTTGGCAGTGGAAAAAGCATCCTTGGAAGATTTGTCATCCCTGGTAGCACAGATTTAACCACAGGTGACAAATCTCCTGTCTGCCATCATCCTTACTGACTGAAGTTTAATTAGTTGTACAGGTATGGAATCTATAATTCAGGAATTTGATATTCAAAAAGCTTCAAATTATATGAAGGCCATCTCCCATGGTATTCATTTTAAACAAATTTTTGTAATTATTACCACATTTTTGCTGAAATAATAAAACGTGAAGGTAACTAAGCTGCATGAATCCATACTGATTCCAGGACAATCGTATTAGGTTTCTTTAATGTTTAAATGTTTTCTTTTAGTAGATATAAAGTATTATAATCCAGATTACAGGTATATCCCTTATTTGGATAGTGCCAAGTCCCAAAGCAGATATTAGCTGTATACCTATACTTGATGTTAACTAAACTTATATTTATCCACTTTTGGTGTTAAAACAATAATTTTGAAATTTTTGATGGTTAAATATTGTTATTTATATATTAGGAATGCTTCTCATTGTAGTAGACCCAACATTTACATGATAACTCAAAGGAAAATGCCTTCATTCAGTCAAAAACAGACACATTTTTCATTGTAGGTACAAACGTGTAAACTGATGCATGGCAGAGCCCTTAAGTTCTAAGTAAAACAAATTCACACATTTACCTGCTTTGGGGTATAAGGACCATGTGAACGTAAGCCTTTATTTAACGGGATACGGTCATGGGAAATAGTTTTTTTTTTCAAAAAGTTAATAGTCCTGCTCCTGCAGGATACTGCACTGAAATCCGTTTCTCAAAAGAGCAAGAACTAAGCCTAAGAACAGCACTCAATAGTAAAATCCAGGTCCCACTGTGACACATTCAGTTACATTGAGTAGGAGAAACGACAGCCTGCCAGAAAGCAGTTCCATCCTAAAGTGCTGCTCTTTCTGAAAGCACATGACCAGGCAAAATGTGCTAAGATGGCATCTACACACCAATATTTCAACAAAAAAAAAATCGTAGAGTGAAATATTTGCAGTAAACAGTGAAATTTAAAAATAAAAACTACATCATAAAAATCATGACAGTATCCCTTTAATATGATCTCTTCCAATGAAATATTGATTGGAGCTGGGATACAAACTCTTTAACTTTAAGGGGGTTATTTATTAAAATCTGAATGTTAATATCTCGAAAGATTAGAGTTTTTTTACTAGAAAACTTGAATTTTTAGAGGAAAAAAGAAACTCAAATTTTTTGAGATTTCTTATACCCTGATACTGCAAAAAGCCAAATCCAAAAAAATCCACCATCTCAGACCTGTTGAGGTCCTGTATAAGTCAACGGTAGAGGCACCTATCTCAATTTGAAGTTTTTGTGGTCTGCGCCAGGTATAGCCCGAAAATCTGACTTTTTCTGAGTTTTTGGGCAAAAACTGTAAAATTTCAAGATACTTGGGGAAAATGCCTGAAAAATTCGAATAATTCAGGAGAAAGCCCGAAAAATCTGAGCAAAACTGGTTTTTGCTTGATTTTATCCACATTCCGATTAAATAAAGTTTTTTTTTACTAATAAATAAGACAAAATCTGACATGGGAGTTTGGTTGTGTTTTTTTTTTTTTAAATAAAATTTTAGATCAATTCGGATTTTAATAACCCCCTTAGAGTAGAGGTCAGGCATTGTCTTTGGCAGATATTCTGAACAGGTAATAACCTTTTCAGAGGGTTGTGTAGAAGACAGTGGATGGTGGAAGATGATGTAGTAGTAGCACGGTTACCAGCAAGACATGGTTATTCATTTCTATTGGTCCAGCTGTACATTAATGCTAATTTATTTTGGATAGAGAAGCCTGAATACTGTTACCACATCTGGTCACTGAGAAGTATTGCACAGGTGGCGTGAGCAGATGTTCTATTGCTGCTCCTTTGCTACTATTCTAGATCGTGTTTGTTTTATATCTGTAAACAATTCAAATCGCAATGTGTGTACTTAAAGTTTAATATATGATTTATTAAATTGTCTATAACTTATCCCTTCTTACAAACATGCCGGAGCCAGCTGTTCCAAACTGATCATTTGCTTAACACTGCCCTCGTACCTATTAATGTGATAATCAAGGCACATTCAGTTAAGAACGGCTTTAATACCGGTTGTATAATTCCATTGAGATGCAGATTAAGAAGAAGATGCAAATTGCTGCTGCCTGCTAATTAATCTTGATTTTTATGCACAATCTTGGAACTATGTATAAATCTCACATGCGGAATTGGAACTCTACATTCTAAAGAAAAGAAAGTTCTCACTGAGCTAGTTAGCTTATTGTTAAAGTTTCCATTGAATGGAGAATGTCCGGGGCGGGCCGTACCATTGAAATTAATTAGCAACAGAAGCAGCCTGATTCATTCCATAGGTGAGGGCCCTTAAGTAAATAATATCGGCCGTATTATACAACACACACAAAGGAGAAAATGAAAGAGATCCCCTGAATGCCCTGTGAAATACCGAAGGAGAAAATAATGTAGAAAGACAAAGGGCTCTAAATGAAATTTGGTGAAATAGGCGGTAGAGTAATGCTCCAATTTAGAGATGCCTAACCTTCCTGCTTCAAACTCTTTTCTTAAAATCAGTAAGGACTTTAAATGATCTCCTGTGAGGGATTAAAAGCCTTAAGATAATTACACTTGGCAGAGACTGGGCTTGTTGAGAATAAAATGAAACTTTAGGAAGGGTGAAAAAATCTCTGACCATCTGCTAGGGATAATACGCAGAGAGCAGCGGTAAAGAATCAAAGGGCAGCTAGCCACGGGGAAAGGTGCACGATGCTTTTAATTGCTTTGTCATTGAAACTATAGCTTAGATTAATGAGAGGCAAAATGTGGAAACAAGCATAGCAAGCCAAGGAAAAGCAATAAACTCGAGATACTCGCAAAGAAAACAAATGATTATGTCTACCACTAAAGTTGTCTTCTAATTAGAGACCGCTGTTAATCTATGCTAAAGGAACCTTTTTTTTTTTTTTGGTAAACTACAAACACATTTACTTTGTAGATTAAGGAAGCACCCAGGATTCATTTAAATTAAAAAAGGCTGCCTGAGAAATTTGCATCCACCAACAGTCCATTGTTTGGAAAGCATCACAGTTTTGTATTTAATCTGGCCAGCCATAAAGGTACAGGTACGGGATCCATTATCTGGAAACCTGTTATCCGGAAAGCTCCAAGTTACAAAACTGCTGTCTCCTATAGACTCCATTTTATCCAAATAATCCAATTTTTTTAAAATGATATCCTTTTTCTCTGTAATAATAAAACAGAAAAGAATTATGGAAAGGCCGTCTCCCGTAAACTCAATTTTATCCAAATAATTCAGATTTAAAAAAAATGATTTCCCATTTCTGTGTAATAATAAAACAGTAGCTTGTACTTGATCCCAACTAAGATATAATTAATCCTTATTGGAAGCAAAACCAGCCTATTGGGTTTAGTTAATGTTTACATGATTTTCTAGTAGATTTAAGGTATTAAAGAAAGATCAGTTACCTGAAAAACCCCAAGTCCCGAGCAATCTGGATAACAGGTCCCATACTTGTATAAAAGAACCTTTAACTTGCCAATCCCCAGTACATTTTTCTTAATAAGTATTGGGCATTGGGTGGAACACCACATTTCAAAGACAAAATTTTCCAAAATTGGAAAAAAAGGACCAACGACAATATGCACGATGTGTGATAGATCCACAGAATTGTTTTTTTTTTTGTGTGGGAATGAGGGAGGTACCAGAGACCAGTGTGCTTGTCTATACTGAGATACAGGTATGGGACCTGTTATCCAGAATGCTCAGGAACTGGGGTTTCTGGATAAGAAGTCTTTCTGTAATTTGGATCTCCGTACCTTAAGTCTATGAAATAAAATAATATAAATATTAAATAAATCCAATAGGAATGTTTTGCCTCTGATAAGGATTAATTATATCTTAGTTTGTATCAAGTACACAGTACTGTTAAATTATTACAGAGAAAAAGGAAATCATTTTTAAAAATTTATTTGGAGATGGGAGATGGCCTGCCCATAATTTATAACTTTCTGGATAACTGGTTTCTGCATAACTGATCCCATCCTGTACCATAAGGTACTTGCCCCTATTAACATTTTGCAATGTTGGCTCATGACCAACATATTTGTATTCAATTACTTGTCACATATCATCCTCCAGTAGAGGTTAGATACATTTTTAAATTATCTGAGGAGTTGGATCCCAACTGTATATGAGTTTCTTCTAATTTTCCACATTTCCTACACATTTGGAAAAAAGTGTGCCGCTATCCCAATTTTGCTGTTCAATCATGCAATCATGCAGAGACTGGAATATGAATAGGAATAGGCCTGAATAGAAAGAGGAGTAATAAAAATGTATGTGTAGCCTTACAGAGCATTTGTTTTTTTAGAGGGTGTCAGTGACCCCCATTTGAAAGCTGAAAAGAGTCAGAATAAGTATAAAAACAATAAATAAAAAAAATAATTTAAAAACAATAAAAAAAGATGTGGGGGCACATTTACTTAGCTCGAGTGAAGGAATAGAAGAAAAAAATACTTCGAATTTTGAATGTTTATTTTGGCTACTTCGACCTTCGACTAAGAATCGAATGATTCGAACTAAAAATCATTAGACTATTCGACCATTCGATAGTCGAAGTACTGTCTCTTTAAAAAAAAACTTCGACCCCCTACTTCGCCAACTAAAACCTACCGGGGTACAATGTAAGCCTATGGGGAAGGTCCCCATAGGCTTTCTAGCAATTTTCTGATCGAAGGAATTTCGTTTGATCGATGGATTAAAATCCTTTGAATCTAAGTATTTGCGGTAAATCCTTCGACTTTGATGTCGAAGGATTTTACTTCGACGGTCGAATATCGAGGGTTAATTAACCGTCGATATTCGACCATTAGTAAATGTGGCCCATAATGAAGACCAATTAAAAAGTTGCTTAGAATCGGCCATTCTATAACATACTGAAAGTTAACACACATCTATGCAGAGGCCCCTGCTTTCAATATACTTTATTACCCATTTGTACTGAAAGAATCAAAAGAAATTAAAATAAGTAATTAAAATAAAATAAGGAAAGTGTTTTTTGTGTTCGACCCTTTGTTGTAGAACTTCCTTCAAAAATGACTATATATTCCATTTAGCATAAATCACAGGAAAATAACAGATATATTTATACTTTGCTAAATGGAAAATTGTCCTTCTTTAATTGCAACAATGAAATACAGTTTTGATCGATCCTCTTTTCAACTGCTCCCCGGGACCAATTCTGCACATTCTAATTGGAGCTGATAGTCATGCAGATTATATTATGGAACAGCAATATGTTAATTCTCTGTTAATAGAACAATAAAAACCAAGAACAAGGAGGCCGCAATTAGAACGTAATGGCGCTACCAAATCATTCCGAGATTGAAGCATATCAGAATCATTTTACTAAATTTAAAAGGAGAGCTTTAAATACAACAAGAGCACGGGAAGAACGGCACGACTCACAATAAGAACGACATTTTCATGTCTAATGCAGGATACGAATGTGGGAAATACTAAGGGGCAGATTTAATAAAGGGATAAGTGACTAACACTGGCGAAGATTACCGTTTTCAGAGACTTCAACGATTTACTAACGGTCGCAAACGTCACTTTCCTAGCGAAGGAGATAGACTCTAGTGGTGATTCACTCTCTATCGCCAGGCGACTTTTTGCTCTGGCGAATGGACGTTACTCTGCAAATTCACTAAGATGCCGATTTTACTGAACGTTACCTCTTTCGCCAGACTTTCCTTCTCCAGCTCAGACCAGGTGAAGTGCACTGGAGTGCATAGATCTTCCTCATTCTTCTGTTACTTACATCATATTTTTTAGTGGAAAAGTTTCTAAGTCCAAAAAACGCTGACGTCTTTTCCTTTTTTCAGAGTGATAGCCTGCAAAAGTCTTTGAATTTTTTTTTGGGTAACCGGGTTCCCCCCTCCATTTTCTAACAGATGGAACATTAAGGGGCACATTTACTATGGGTTGAATATCGAGGGTTAATTGGCCCTCGATATTCGACCATCGAAGTTAAATCCTTCGACTTTGAATATCGAAGTCGAAGGATTTACCGTAATTCATTCGATCGAAGGATTAAATCCTTCGAATCTAACGAATTGAAGGATTTTAATTCATCGATCAAACGATTTTCCTTCGATCACAAATTGCTAGGAAAGCCTATGGGGACCTTCCCCATAGTCTAACATTGGTGCTCGGTAGGTTTTAGGTGGCAAAGTAGGTGCTCAAAGTTTTTTGTAAAGAGACAGTACTATCGAATGGTTGAATAGTCTAACGATTTTTAGTTCGATTCGAAGTCGTAGTCGAAGGTCGAAGTAGCCAATTCGATGGATGAAGTAGCCAGAAATTCAAAGTTTTTTTTCCTTCTAATCCTTCACTCGAGCTAAGTAAATGTGCCCCTAACTATACAGTGGGCTCATGTGTAGGGCAGTATAACAACTCTATTTTCTTTATTAAGGTTCCCTGGACTTGTGTAGTGTAATGTATTTGCTGCAACATATACGTCCATTCAACTTTAAATTTCCCGCCGTATGAAAATTAGCCTGAGCGAAGACCTCTAGCGAAGGTACGCTAGGCAGAATTGAACGCTAGCGCATCTTCGCTTTGATTTGCTCGCATGGCCGAAGTAACAATAGAGAAAATTAGCCAGCGTTTGCCACCTTGGACGCAACTTTGCATTTTAGTAAATTAGCGTTGTCTGAGTGGATTTTCACCGGCTACTAAATTTGCCCCAAAGTGTGCAAAGGGGAAAGAACATCTCACAAGATGAATTTATGAAATGAGAAGTGTCGTATGAAGATGTCACTTTTGCCGGCACAATCTTGCACTTTCATAAGTATCATTGTCACTGACAGAGGACATTTTACAAGGTTAGTGTAGTTAGCAACAGCTTGATGCTACAACATGCCATCTGGGCCTGCTTTCATGTGAAACAAGTATTGATGTTTGGCGGGTGTTTGTAAGATCTAATAAAGTTTACTATGAGTAGCATTTGGGTAATATAAATGCCTGACAGTGGCGTTATAAACATGTGCTGTATTATAGCGAGCTACCAATTCTCCTTAGAATCAGCTAAAGCACAGCTTCCTGTATCCCCAGTAATGGCCTAGAATAAACAAAGTACAGCTATGGGATCCGTTATCTGGAAACCAGTTACCCAGAAAGCTGTGAATTAAGAAAAGGTGGTCTCCCATAGACTCCATATTATCTAAATAATCCCCATTTTTAAAAACGATGATGTTATTTTGGCATTCCATTCACCGAATGCTGCTAATTATTACTGATTTGCGTATGAATTCGGAAGGCGCAAATTCGCAGCTTATTTCCACATTTTGCTGCGGGCAAATAAATTCACAAAATTCCTGCGGAAATTCGTCATCCTCAAAACATTTTGGACGCACGTCGGAAAAGTCTCTGGCGTCAAAACCATTCGGAATCCCATTGACTTTAACGTCGCCATCAACATTGACGCGAATTGATGCAGGCGTCAAAATTCGAGTTTCGCAAATTTTCACGGGAATTTCACAAATTTTCCGGTAAAGCAAAGCGGGAGAAATTCGCTATCACTATTATCCCAAAGTATGCCATAAAAATCAACAAAATTTGTATATAAACAGGCAGGAATGGTTTAAAGATGCATTAACCTTGTCAGGTGTAGTTCTATGCACTACAGATACAATATATACAGAACTCATTGGGGCTCATTTATCAACACTGGGCAAATTTGCCATGAGCAGCAACCCATAGCAACCAATCAGTGCATGGCTTTTTTTCAGGCAGCTACAGGTAGAACAATGAAAGCAACAATTTGATTGGTTGCCATGGGTAAATTTCCACGGGCACTTTTGCCCAGTATTGATCAACTCTGCATGCCAGGCTTTATACATTTCATTCAAAATCTGTCAGTTAGACCCCTGTCTGACATTGATGCTATTCTTGTTCTGATCATGGGGTTAAATGAGACTATAGTTTCATTCCTAATACAGCCTTACAATAAAATAAAAATGCAATGGGTGTTAATTGAAGTCTGTGGTTTGCTACATGCACTGTTTGGTTCCTGTATTTAAAGGAGAACTAAACCCTAAAAATGAATATAGCTAAAAATGCCATATTTTATATACTGAACTTATTGCACCAGCCTAAAGTTTCAGCTTGTCAATAGCAGCAATGATCCAGGACTTCAAACTTGTCACAGGGGGTCACCATCTTGGAAAGTGTCTGTGACACTCACATGCTCAGTGGGCTCTGAGCAGCTGTTGAGAAGCTAAGCTTAGGGGCCGTCACTAATTATCCAGCAGAAAATGAGGTTGGTCTGTAATATAAGCTGATGCTACAGGGCTGATTATTAAATTCTGATGCTAATTGCACTGGTTTCTGTGCTGCCATGTAGTAATTATCTGTATTAATTACTAATCAGCCTTATATTGTGACATTTCTATTCTATGTGTAATGTATATTGTGAGTGGGTCCCTAAGCTCAGTAAGTGACAGCAGCACAGAGCATGTGCAGTGATTCAGCAGAAAAGAAGATGGGGAGCTACTGGGGCATCTTTGGAGACACATATATTTACTGCTAAAGGGCTGTGGTTGCCTTGGGCTGGTACAGAAGCCCAAAACATAATGTACAACATTATTTAACTTCTTTAGTTAAGCTTTAGTCCTCCTTTAACGCCTGCCATGAATGAGAGCAGTAAGTACAGGGCATCTTGCGCCTTGAGCACTCTGGCACTGCTTGCTTGTGTGCCAGGAGAAATCCACACACCGCCCCTGCTATATGTAATACTTCCAGTGCTGCTTACTCTTTGTTCTCCACTCTGGGAGAAAAATTACATGGGGTCATTTTAAAAAGATAGTAATTTCAACTGTATGCCCAGTTTATAAATAAAACTGAAAATGCACTTATAGTGCAAAACAAATGTTTAAGTTACATGAACTGATGACATACTGTATAAACATTACCTTTTTGAACATCTGAAGGCTCTTCCGAATCTCCGTCCAAGTCTGAAAAACACATTTAATCTCATTATTATACACACAGACTTGAGATTTCTAGGCAGGCATTATTTATGGACAAACTATATGAGCAGCAATGGTGTCATATGAGCAATGAGAATGGCAGATTTTTGTTTTAAATGGAGATTAAGTCAAGTGATATTTTGTGAGACATATTAGGGCTCATGTACCAACTGAGCACTGGAAGTTTCTCCATTCTTTTTGGCATTGTGTGATATTATTCTCTGCAAGCTGAGTTATGTACACTGCAAGTATGGCAGAGCCGGGCCAAGGTAGTTTGGCACCCTAGGCAAGGACTTCAATCAGCGCCCCTCCCCGTTCTGTAGGACCATTCCCCACCTTCCACAATCCCACACCACCTCCCATTCAGGTCCAGACTGAGAATTAAAAGGGGCCCTGGCATTTCAGGTACACAGAGGCCCAATCAGCTCACAGAGAGGCCCAAACAGCCCCCACCAGCCCACTAAATAGTGACTTTCTATGGCACCTTATAGCAGCCCCTCTGGCATTTGCGAGAACCCACAGATTGCCAGTCCGGGCCTGCTCCCATTCCACAATCCCCACCCAAAAAATTGCCCCCAATCTGTACCTGTGCCAGCCAGCAGCACCTAAAATATTGCCCCCCTGAAGTCTGTACCTGTTGTGCCAAACAATGTATTGCCCCCCCAAAGTCTGTACCTGTTGTGCCAAACAATGTATTGCCCCCCCAAAGTCTGTACCTGTTGTGCCAAACAATGTATTGCCCCCCAAAGTCTGTACCTGTTGTGCCAAACAATGTATTGCCCCCCCAAAGTCTGTACCTGTTGTGCCAAACAATGCATTGCCCCCTAAGTCAGGACTCAGCAGCATCACCAAAATTGCCCGGCCCCAGCCCATCGTGAATTTTTTCGGCGCTTCGTGAATTTTTTGGCAGGACAGATTCGCCCATCACTTATATGGGAAGCTGATTTAGGTTTACCAATCTCACCTGAAACCTGGTCAAGAATATGGGTATCTATCAGGGAACTCTCCCCTAATGTGGGAGTCAAAGAAACAGCATCTAAAGTCATGTTTCAATGGTATCTCACTCCTGTTCGTTAATTAATCTGATCTTTCCACTAACATGCTTTAGCTGTTCAACTGGTGGAGACTATCTTCATGCCTGGCGGCACTGTCCTTTTGTTTCTAGGGATGCACCGAATCCAGGAATCGGTTCGGATTCAGGCTTTTTCGCGAAACGGTTTTTCGGAAAAACTTTTTTTTGACGCCGGCGAATTTTAAAACGCGAATTTTCGCGGGCGTTTCGCGAATTTATTCGCTGGCGGCGAAACGCACACATTCGCCGCGAATTCGAGCCTGGCGAATAAATTCGCCCATCACTAGTGACCACTAGGGATGCACCGAATCCAGGATTCGGTTCACGATTCGGCCGAATCCTTGTGCCTGGCCTGAACCAAATTTGAATCTTATTTGCTTATGTAAATGAGGGGCAGGTAGGAAAATCACAGCACTTTTTCCTTTCCTGCCCCTAATGTGCATATGCAAATTAGGATTCAGATTCAGTTCGGTATTCGGCTGATTTGGTGCATCCCTAGTAACCACTGAGCCTACTATTGAGTCGGCCCTATTATCATTACCTTATACCAAGCTCACGCTACACCCACGCAAACTGGTTTTCCAAATTCTAGCAGCCACTCATTGGGTCATAGCCTTACATTGGCTTCCCCCCCATAGCCTTAGTCATTAACAAACAAAAATGTATTCAAACTATGCTTCGCTGCTCTTCTCGAGTATTACCGAGTATTAGCTTGACCTCCATGTTTACCATGCGATGACTTTCTCTCCAACGCGCCATAGCAATAGAAGTAAACATAATAGGATTATGATCTAAACATAATTTTATTTTGTATTGTTTTGCAATGTATTATATTGCTATTATTTTCCTTTTTAAATTTTTTTTACTTTCATTACTATTTTCAATTTGGTTTATGTAATATAAAACTGTTATAAATAAAGAGTTATAAAAAAAAAAAGCTACATTTTAAGATGAAAAAAGTTGGAGGAAAACACTTGAAAATGTCAAGCTGAGCAATAATATGATGTGGGAATGATATACCTTCTGTCTCCCCTGAAACTTTAGGTTGACTGGTCTCCATATTTTCCGAATCCTCTTGCTCTGTTAATACATGAGAAAAAAAAACAACAAAGTTTAGCTGTATATGATTTATGTTCAAGCAAAACTCTACAAAAGCGACATGGTGCAAGAGTGCAAATTGGAGGAAATTGCTATTTTTGTTTACACCCCCTACCCCCTCTTGGTTTCCATCCTGAAAGGTAAAAAAGTAGGGTTGTTGTACAACACACTAGAAGACAGGACCCCAAACTGTGTCTGTGTTTAGCAGTGGCCGTTAGTGATTGGCGAATAAATTCAGCAGCGCAAATTTGCGGTGAATTTCCAAATTCATGAAATTTTTTTCGATGCGAGTCCGAAAAGTTGCTCGCATCAAAACTGTTGCGCGTCAACACTATTTGGATGCCCATTGATTTAAATGCTGGTGTCAAAATTGACGAGAGCATCAAAACTGGCGCGAATTGACAAGGGCGTCAAAATTCGAGTTTCGTGAATTTTTTTGCTGTTTCATGAATTCCGCTGGAAATTTGCAATTTTTTGGCCGAATTTTTGATGTCCGCAACAATTTTGACGGCCGCGACGATTCGACTCAATTTTGACGCTCGTTGACACACACCGATTTTGACGCCAGCAACTTTTCTAAGGCACCTCCAAATTTTTTTCACCGGTGAATTTTCCAGGGAGTTTTGCAAATTTATTTGCCGGCAACGAAACGTGCAAATTCGCTGCAAACTCGTGTCTGGCGAATTTATTCGCCCATCACTAATCAATCAATCCTTATAGGAAGCAAAACAATCCTATGGGTTTTTTCAATGTTTAAATGATTTTTTAGCATAGTTAAGGTATGAAGATCCGAATTACAGAAAGATCCGTTATCCGGAAAACCCAAGGTTCCAAGCATTCTTGATAACAGGTCCTATACCTGTACTTGATCCATACTAAGAAATAATTAATCCTCATTGGATGCAAAACAATTCTATTGGGTTTAATTAACGTTTAAATGATTTTCTAGGAGCTTTAAGGGATGGAGAACCAAATTACAGAAATATCCCTTATCCGGAAAACCCCAGGTCCCTAGTATTCTAGATAACAGGTCCCATACCTATACTTTGTTTATTAAGACCATTTAAAACTATGTTTTAGGTACAGTTTGCACAATACCTTGTGATTTTTCTTCTACAGTCATTTTTGCATCTTCCGGTTCAGGCGTCTTCGGCTCATCGGAAATTTTTTCTCCTATTAAATAAGAAGAAAACATATAAAAAAAATATATAGGAATGTTCAAACTTTGTATTGCCCCAAAATAAGAAAAATCTATATTCTTTCATGTTATTTAAAATGACCCATTAATGTACTTAATAAATGTAGACATTAACTCAATAACGATGTAGAAATATATGCAATGAGTTCTGTGTTGATTTCCACAAGCAACGTAAATAGCATTTCAGACTTGCGCGTCCATACAGAGGGCAATGCATTTGCAGTACATTAAAAGAATACCACTTGCAAAGATCAGTAGTAGCAACAATTATGGAGCCGACATCTAAATAATAAATACGACTTCTCTATAAAACGCAGAGGCTGAGCGTTTGCGACCAAGAAAAATGACACCGAGTTTAAAGATCTCCTCAAATGCTACAGCGACTCATAAAATCCAATTTAATCACAAATCAATATGTTTTTTAAACAAACGATAAAAATGAAATGCTTCCAGTTACTTGTTTTATTGCTTTCCAAGACTAAAGTGTCTGCGCTCGTACACAATGCATTATAGTTTGGCAAGACAGTCCTCTGCTCGTTTTATTTGGAAGTAAATATTTAATCAATGTTTGGCTTTTAATAAATGTGTTATTCATGAGGGATGTGGGATTTACTGCATTAAAAGCTGGAGTTATCCAGGAGCAGATAAGATTCTTTACTTAAAGTGAAAGCTGCCACAGGAAGAGCTCCATGGGGCCATTGTTTTTTATATGCGGTGACAACATTTTGGAAATAGAAAGAGGGACAAAAAGATTAGCCGCGTGGAGTGTGGCAAATTTTTTTGACCACACCCATTTGTTGTGGTCACAGCCCCTACCCCTAATTACCATGTTCATTTTACAAAATTTTTTGAAAGTTTGAACACATTTCCATGGTTTGTATGTGTTATTACAGTTTTTCTAATGAAGGTGAATTTCCCTTTAAGTCACAGTTCCCCCAAGAGACCTGCTTATCTTAAATTGTTTCTTTGTAGGGATGCACCAAATCCACTATTTTGGATTCGTCTGAACCCCCAAATCCTTTGCGAAAGATTCAGCCGAATACCAAATTAAATCCAAATCCAAATTTGCATATGCAAATTAGGGGTGGGAAGGGGAAAACATTTTTTACTTCCTTGTTTTGTGACAAAAAGTCAAGTGATTTTCCTCCCCACCCTAATTTGCATATGCAAATTAGGATTCAGATTCGGTTTGGCCAGGCAGAAGGATTCTGTCGAATCTGAATCCTGCTGGAAAAGGCCAAATCCCAGCTGAATCCCAAACCAAATCCTGGATTTGGTGCATCCCTATTTCTTTGTTTCTTAAATTGTTACAAAAGTATTTACGTGCACCTGCCTCCTATTCTGTGCTCTCAGCCAAAAGCCAATTACGTTTTAGAAACACTGAATCTGTTTATGGCTGTTCAGTGCAGGAGATCAAAGAGAAAGTTGGGACACTTCAGTAACAATCTGGGACTGAGCTGTCAAAATTTGGACTTTCTTACAAAAACTGGACAGTTGGGAGGTATGGTGCATGGGCTGAAATTGCTGCTACAAATGGAAAAGACTATGTGAAATGGGGGAAATATTTAAAGGGATACACAAAACACATCAGTTAATAGTGCTGATCCAGCAAAATTCTGTACTGAAATCCATTTTTCAAAAGAGCAAACAGATTTTTTTATATTCAATTTTGAAATCTGACATGGAGCTAGACATACTGTCAGTTTCTCAGCTGACCCCAGCCATGTGACTTGTGCTCTGATAAACTTCAGTCACTCTTTACTGCTGTACTGCAAGTTGGAGTGATATCACCCCCTCTCTTCCCCCCCAGTAGCCTAACAAAAGAACAATGGAAAGGTAACCAGATAACAGCTCCCTAACACAGATAACAGCTGCCTGGTAGATCTAAGAACAACACTCAATAGTAAAAGCCAAGTCCCACTGAGACTGATTCAGTTACATTAAGTAGGAGAAATAACAGCCTGCCAGAAAGTAGTTCCATCCTAAAGTGCAGGCACAAGTGACATGACTGGGGCAGCTGGGAAACTGACAATATGTCTAGCTCCATGTCAGATTTCAAAATTGAATATGAAAAAATTTGTTTGCTCTTTTGAGAATTGGATTTCAATGCAGAAGTCTGCTGGAGCAGCACTTTTAACTGATGTGTTTTGAAAAGAAAACATGTTTTCCCATGACAGTATCCCTTTAATAGCTGGGAGTCTTTTAGGATTCCTCCTGGTCAGGGAAAGCCCATGTGTAAAAGACCTAACTTAGAACCAGGGATGCACCAACTCCACCTTTTTGGGATTCAGCCAAAGCCCGAATCTTTCATGAAGGATTTGCCTGAATCTAAACCCTAATGTGCATATTAGGGTAAAGAAGGGGTTTCATTATGATTTCCTTGCTTCTGTGATGACAAATCATGTGATTTCAAGAATTCACATCCGCTTTGGCCAGGCAAGAAGAAAACTCTGGAACGCTCCCTGGTCAGAAGGTGGCAGTAGCTAAAGGGATTTTCCTCTGTCAACAGGCGCAGTAGCACCCAATTCGGAACGGAATCCAGGAAGGAATGAGCAATGCCAAACGCAAGAATCTTTAATGATGTGGGTTTAGGCGGAAACCGCTTGCAAAGAAAAGTGCAAGTTGCAATCTCCACTTTTTTTCACCATAAATGAGCCCTTATGACTGAATGGGCCTGAAAGACACTAGTAGTGATGGTCGAATAATTCCCGAAACGACAAAAAAATTTGCGAAACCAAATTAACCAAATGTGGTTAATGCATTGAAATCAATGGGTGTCAAAATAATTTTAATGCACGTCAATTTTTGACGCGAGCGACAATATCTATACTGCGGATTTTTCGCCAGCAAATTTTCAATGCAGTTTTGCAAAAACATTCCTGGGCGGCAAAACTCGAAATTCAACGTAGATCCATGCCTGGAGAATTTTTTCTCCCATCACTACAACCCTAGTCTCTGTTTAAGAAAAAGCTACATTTTTGGTGCTTTAATGTACTTTAATGCACACTCACTGACAGACTTGTGCCCAGAACTTTCCAGTCATTTTTGTTCCTCTTGCTCACTATAAAGTGCCCAGCAGGAACCTTTCTGAACAACATTGTAATAAGATAAAAAAAATTGCTGATAACAAACTTTTCATAGACGTAGAAGGGAGTAAGCGCTGTTCCAAGCATCCTGTCATATATACTAAATCTCAGAACAATAATACATCATGAACTGGAGAAACAGACAGTCTCATCGCACAGAGCAACAATAATCCTGCCAGAAACTGCAAAAGAAAATCATTCATGTGTATCCCTTTGTAATAAAATTAAGGATTAATCCTGATAGTCTGCAAATAGCTAGACGAGCAGATGGACTGGACAGAGGCAAACTGGATATTGGAGAGACCATTCCATGGTACCTTTGTATTAAATGTTGATACAATACTAACACTACGGGGCCCATTTATGAACATTCAAATTTAGTTTCTTTCCACAAATCTAAAAAAAAAATGTGGTTTTGCTATTTTTTTTAAAGCTCTAAAAATTTGAGATTTATTAAGTGAAAAAACCACTAATACAAAACTTCCGCAGGTAAAAGGTCCTGAAGAAGTCAATGGCAGCTGCTATCCTATTGGACTGTTTCAAATCAATTCAGACTCATAGGGGTATATTTATCAAAGAGTGAAGTTAATAGTGAAGTTCTGCCACTAGAGTGAAATTCCGCCACTCTCCATTCATTTCGATGGGATTTTTATAGGCGTATTTATCAATGGGTGAACTTTCACTTTCATCCATTGATAAATACGCCTTTCAAAATCCCATAGAAATGAGTTGAGAGCTGCAGAATTTCACTCTAGTGGCAGAACTTCACTCTTTGATAAATTTACCCCTAAGAGGTTTTTGGAATTTCTTTAACTAGGAATTGTCCAAAAAAAAAACTTTTTGGTTGTATTTAAGCACATCGTTCAGCGTAATTTTCTTTTTTTGTATGTTTTTTTAATAGATTTTGTGACATTCGTTGTTTTAGAGAAAGTGAATTTAGCTGTGGTTTCAAAAATCTCTAAAACCCGACCTTTGATAAATAGGCCTCCACGTGTGATCCATTCTCCAGCTTTGCTTCTATTGGTGGAGCACAGAGAACATTTTACATCCTGGTCGAGGAAATGTAAAACCCTTTAAACAAATTAATATAAAGTTGCTCAGTTTGTTGTCTAATGCCTTTTAATTTTTTTTTCCTGGATTTTAAGATATCAGCAATTTTTAGACTAATGTAATGAAACTGAAAAAAACATCGCCACCTGCTGGTCAGTTCTGTCGACCAGGATGACAGTTGGGGAAAAAAAAAACTCTTTTGATGTTGTTCTGCTTATAAAAAAAGCAAAGTCATCTGACATTTCTCTATATTTTTTGTAAATAGTAACTTGAGTAGGCACAATAAACAAGGTCTCTCTGCTGTTTAGGGACTGCTGCTGGTTAGTGCCTGTTATTATCAGGGGAAAAGAACATGTTACTAGCAGCTGTGCCTGTAAATACATATACTCTGTAGTCTCCTTAAAACTCTTATTGGTCCTGCAGTCCCAACTCAGTTGATATATTATAGACAGAGATTCATTCTTGACATTATAAATCCCAGATGCAAACAGTATTGAGAAAGAAAAACTATAAAGATGTCTTTAAAATATGTCCGTTTATGTCAATTCCTTCTGCTATATGGATAGCATTAGCAATAAATGTAGTGCAGGTAGAAAATACACAGCTTTTAAACAAAGCTTATTCATTCAAGGCATAATTAATTAGCGGGGAAACGACTGACTTACATTAAGCGGGTTATCTATCTCAATATTTTCAAACTCCGATCAAATCTGCTTGGGTTTTTTACGCTTATTTATTATTACATTTTCCCGAAAATTTGTTTTGCTTGAAAAAATCAGATTTTCAAGATTTTTTCAGATTTTTTAAATCTGATTTTTAGGAATAGCTTGAAACCTAGCGCACATCAAAAAATCATTGGGACTTCTCCCATTGACTTTTATACAACCTCGACAGGTCTGAGATGCCGGATTTTCAGATTCAGACTTTTCCATCCTCAGGGTTTAATAAATTTTGTAAAATTCGTGATTTTTTTAAAAGTCTGATTTTATAAAAAAAATCACAAATTTTTCGAGATTTTTGCATTCAGAGTTTAGTAAATAACCCCCTAAGTCTACCAGTAAGGTGAATTAGGCTAATCTTTTGAAAAAAATGCTGATAAATTTAAAAGAACTTGGAGAAGATCTAGAAGAACCTCTCTTTAACCTTTAAAGTGCTTTAGATCTTAAAATACCAAGGTATCATTGCTATTGTTTGTATGTTAGGACTCACCAGCACACCCAACCCCTCCACCAGATACAGTTTGGTTCTTGGTCTGGAGGTTTGAGCACCAATCAATAATCAATAGCAATAGATAAAAGACTGGAACAGCATGCAGGGTGATTCTACATTTCCTGGTTTTTAATGGGTCTTTACCAGCCTGTACAGGTATACGAACGGTTATCCAGAATGCTTGGACCAGGGGTTTTCCAGATGAAGAATCTTTCCATAATTTGAATCTTCATGCCTTAAGTCTAGCAGAAAATCAAATAAACATTAAATAAACCCAATAGGCTGGTTTTGCTTCCAATAGTATATCTTATTATGGATCAAGTACAAGCTACTGTTTTATCATAACAAGGAAAAAGGAAATCATTTAAAAAGATTTTGAATTATTTGATGAAAATGGAGTCTATGGGAGATAGCTTTCCTGTTATTCTGAGCTTTCTGGATAACGGGTTTCTGGATAATGGATTCCATACCTGTAGTTTATACACAATTGCCACGGTCAGGTTGGATGTTGGTAGTGGACTGGACTTTACATCTTTTTATTCTAGCTAATGTAGTAATCACCCTATTACTTTATTTCTAAAACACAATTCATTAAAGGAGAACTAAATCCCCCTTTAAGTAAAAGTCTCCACTGCAGCCCTCCCTGCCTTCCCCCTGCACAGTGCTACAGCAGATTATGTGTCCCCTCTAGGAATACTGACCCGCATCTGCAGAAGAGCACAGCGGAGCTCACAGGCAACATCTTCGTTGCTTCGGTATTCTTTGTGAAGTGAGCGGTGTATTGGCGCATGCGCAGTTGGAGCAATCTTCCGGTTCGTTACAAATACGCGTTCATGTAGAGACAGAAACCGATTGGGGGATATGCAGGAGCAGGAATAAGTAAGGACAATGTGAGTACGAGGTGCATGTGTGTGAGGGAGTGGGGTGTGTGAGTGGGTCGGGTGTGTGAGCAAGTCGGGGTGTGTGAGAGGGTCAGGGTGTGTGAGCAAGTTGAATTGTATGAGTGGGTAGTAGTGTGTGAGTGGGTCAAGGTGTATGAATGGGTCAGGATGTGTGAGCAAGTCGGAGTGTGTGAGTGGGTCAGGGTGTGAGCGGGTCGGGGTGTGTGAGCGAGCCGGAGTTTGTCAAAGTGTGTGAGTGGGTCGTAGTGTGTGAGTGGGTCAGGGTGTGTAAGCGAGTCGGAGTGTGTGAGCGAGTCGGATTGTGTGAGCAGGTCAGAGTGTGTGAGTGGGTCAGGGTGTGTGAGCGAGTCAAGTTGTGTGAGTTGGTAGTAGTGTGTGAGTGGGTCAAGGTGTGTGAGTGGGTCAGGATGTGTGAGTGAGTCAGAGTGTGTGAGTGGGTCGGGGTGTGTGAGTGATTCGGAGTGTGTAAAGGTGTGTGAGCGAGTAAGAGTGTGTGAGTGGGTCAGGGTGTGTGAGCGGGTCGGAGTGTGTGAGCGAGTCGGGTGTATGTAGTGTGCGAGGAGGGGCAGGGTGTGCGTGGCCTACGGGTGCATCAGGTTTAAATCCAGCACTGTATACACCTGGAAGAATTCTGCTTAATATTTTGAGTAGATATACAATGATGAAATAGAAAATTATATTTGGCAACTGGCCCCACCACAAGAGGTGGTTACTGGCCCCGCACAGCAATTTACAACAAGAAGGTACTAATTTCAACTGGATAAATCCCACCACTAAATTGCGCATGGGGCCGCTGAGAGATTTGACAAAACTTGTTGCCAGTAAACCATGTGATGCAACAGCAGAGCAGAGTCGGCACAGATTCCTGTAATTATAGGAATACAATTCATACCATCACAGAAGGTTCTTTAGCAGGACTGAAAAGAAACCTACGTTTAGACAAATACAAGAGTCCTCTGTATCTGAATGTCAAAATTGCTGGAAGGAAATGTTTTAAAGTAGGATTCTGCTGTTACATCAATAATGCTCCAGCATGTTGTATCAATAACCATTGTTTTTTTTTGGAGGCTGGAAGATACTCGAAGGCGCAAAGACAGAATTTATGATGGTGTTTCAGCGCGGGGGAACCGTAAGCCTTATCACTATTCTTGTGGAATAAGTCATGACACCACATATAAAGAGCACTAATTATATATTTTCAAGTAAACGAAACCTCTATAGTATAATTAGATTTTTAAAAACACAATTTAACTGTAATAATATTTTTCCCATGACTCATTCTATTATAATATTATATTGCCAAGGGCAACTTTGAGTTAGGCACATTATTTGCACTGTTCCCTTGTTAAACTATTGTCTAAAAGCAGCACAAAAGCTGAAAGTAAAAAGAAAAGCTCCTCGTAATATACACTGTGATGTACGGAGACAAAAGACTTAGTAGACTCACTCAAAGACAAAGCAGAAGAATCATGAATATGCAAATAGCAGAAATGTTTTATGCAAATGTAGGGCAGTAGGTAACTTCGCAGTCGACTCAGCGCGTTTAATCTGTGCGGTTTTATTGGCAAAACACCCGCTCACAATTCTGATGATGTGAAGATGTGAAAACATTTTACCATTACCATACATAAAATATCCTATTAGTATAAATATCTATAAACTTCTGTATATCCGAAAACAATGTGTCCTTGTGACTTCAGCGAGCGACTGTTATAACTGAAAGAAGCTTTTACTTTTCCTATGGGTGAATGGGAGTATTTTCTATCGTGAAAATTCTTATTATTCTATATTTACTGAGCATGAATTATCTATACATGAGGGTGTACGGAATCTTATCCAGAAAACTCCAAATAACAGGAAACCCATCTCCCATAGGGGCAGATTTACTAAAGGGTGAAGTGGCCGTTGCTAGCAAAAATTCACCAGAAATCCCATCCGCAGGTATGGTGCCAATTTACTAACAGATGTAGAGGACAATTTGCTAGCGAAAGACACTGTCAGAGCGTTACCTCTTTCATCAGAGTTTCTTTCACCACCTTAGACCTGGCGAATTGATAAGATGAAGCTACATCCTCCTTAATCTGTTTTCAGTGACATCATATCCTATATATTTTATAGCGGAATTACCTTCAAAAGTTCTATTAAAGATTTTTGCGTTCAACTAGTAATGGGCTAATTTGGGGCGTTTCGCTTTGCCAAAAAAATTTGCAAAATGGTGCCGGGTCGGCGTCCGTTTTTTTGACTCCGGCAAAAATTCGCCAGTGAAAATGAGCCGGTGTTCAAAAAAAATGGACGCAGCATTAAAAAAACTGACGCCGCGGTAACGCAAATTTATTCGCCGGCGGAAAATCGCGGGAATTCGTGCCTGGCGAATAAATTCGCCCATCACTGGGGCTCATTTGTTAACACTGGGCAAATTTGCCCACGGGCAGTTACCTATAGCAACCAATCAGTGATTAGCTTTATAAAGCCAACTGCAAGTAGAACAATGAATGCAGCAATCTGATTGGTTGCCATGGTTTACTGCCCATGGGCAAATTTGCCCAGTGTTGATAAATGACCCCTACCAATTTCAGGGGCATGCTCGCTAGAGAAAATTTAACCTTTAGTGAATTTGCCCCATAGAGTCCACTTTAAGCAATTAATTCTAATTTTTTTCATAATGATTTCCTTTTCCTCTGTAATAATAAAACAGTAGCTGGTACTTGATGGCAACTAAACTGCATTAATCCATATTGGTGGCAAAACCAACCAGGTTTATTTCAAGTGTAAATGATTTTTTAGCAGACTTAAGGAATGGAGATCAAAAACACAGCAAAATCCCTTATCTAGAAAATCCAAGGTCCCGAGCATTACGGATAATAAATCCTATACCTGTACTACAGCACCTCATTCTATATGTAATTTTCAGTGCAAGAGCTCCATTTGCTAAAGGTGTTGTTGACATGTTAGTTAATGTTTATTATAATGTAGAGTAATACTCTAAGACAATTTGCTATTGGTCTTCATTTTTTATTATTTATATATTTTTTTAATAATTCCACTTTTTGTACATCAGGTTTCCAGTTTGGAGTCTCAGCAGTTATTGTGTTGCTAGTGTTCAAATTATCTTAGCAACCAGGAAGTGTCTTGAATGAGAGACTGGTATATAAATAGGAGAGAAGAAATTACCTTAACAACCAGTGAATGTTTTGAATTCTGGTATATGAATAGGAGAGGAAAAATAAGTAATACAAAAACAACTATGAAATTGTAGCTTTGCGGAGGCATTGTTTTTTTTGCAGCTGGGGTCAGTGACCCCTGTTTTGAAAATTGGAAGGAGTGAAAAGAAGTCAAATAAATAATGAAGACAAATTGAAAAGTTGCTTAAAACTGGCCATGCCATAGCATACTAAAAGTTAACGTAGAGGTGAACCACCTTTTTAAAGGAGAACTAAACCCCCTACCTACTATCTTAGATAGTCCTCCCACCCTGCCCCCCCCAACATAGTTCATTACCCCATAAGCTCTCCTTTACAGATAAAGACTGAAGATCCGGGAGATGGCACCAATGAGCTCCACTGTGCTTACTCTGCACCGATATGTGATCAATGTATTCGGGACACTTTCTGGCATAATAAACTATGATGGGGGGAAGCAGGGAGAGGGGACTATCTAGGATAGTAGGTATGGGTTTTTCTTATTGGGGAGGTTTAGTTCTCCTTTAAAATAAAAAGGGTAGGGTTGCCACCTTTCCCCGTCTCTAACTCTGGACGGGGCATGGGGCGGTCATGTCACAGGGCAGGGTAGTGATAAAGTGTGGATGGGGCAGTGTCATTGGTGGGCAGAGCTATAATGTGACTATTGGTGATTGGTCAATCGTCGCTTCAATCTCAGGGAATCCTGCCTAGTTTTCCTAATTTGGAAAACCTGGCAGGTGGCAACCCTAGGGTTTTTTTCCCGCCGGCCCAGTCAGACCCTGGCGTTGGGTTTCGTATAATAATCAGACAAAAATGTGGGGTTTTCAACCCCAAAAAAGATCAAGTCATTGGGGCATCAAATCAGAAAAATTCTTACAGTTCTAATTGTCACAATTTTGTAGAGTCTTTTACTGCCCCGACATTTTCCCACTGATTATTTGTTAAAGGAGAACTAAACCCCCCATAACTGCCTGACATTGCCCCTCCCCTCTCCCTCTTTGCACTTTGCATTAGTAAAAAAAAAATCCGACCCTAAAAAATGCAGAGCAGTGGCAACAGAGCTCCAGGGTGCCATCTTCTGCCGCTTCATATTCTTTCGGGACTCAACGCCAACACAAAGCCTGTCAGGAATCGGCTTCAACTGCGCATGCGCAAATCGGCTTTGAGTCCCGAAAGAATACGACTTTAAAGCAATATTGCTTGATAAAATGTGCCCCCCAGTGCTAGCAGATACATTATTAAAATGCACAATAATCCTCAATGAGTAACCCTGATAATTTGTATCGATCTGGCTCCGTGTTCTTTGTTTCTTCAGTTGGGAGTTGGAAGCATTAAAAATAGTTTTCATATTTGCTGAACAAGAGTTTCCTCTCTCTCCATGTATGACTCCAGTGTAATATAATGAAACCAAAATTATATAATAAGTATATAAGATCAGGGAAAGGTGACTGACAAAGTACTGGTAAGGAGCCATCTTATTAATGAATTCTTTTACATTGGGTTTTGATCAGCAACATTCTTACTGGTCAATTCTCTTGCATCTATAATTAAGTATTTGCTCATCTTCTTTTGAGACAATGGGCCTGTTTTGTAAGGTTTTGTAGGGTTTAGATCTCTTAACTAATGACCAAGGGGACTAAGGAAGGCAACGGACAAACAGCGTGGTAGACTTCAGCAAGGCATTGATTTCATAGACCAGATACATCTTTTATGTACTTCTTTAATTTTACACTGTATGTATAAAGATCAAATGAAAGTATGACGATGGAACACTTAGATCTCATGCCGCTTATTCTCATTTGTAGCTGCCTTATTTTGTTCTTTTTAAAGAACATTATGTAATTCTGAAAGTGTTTTTTATAATGATGCACAATATACTGCAAATACTGTATCTCAATGAAGATAGAAACATTTTTGAGATATTTCCTCACCCGGAATGCCAGTTACAAAACAGGCAGATACATAAAGCCTACTGTACATCACAGTAAAGCATTCATAACGACTTACAGCCCAATTACAGTGCCCATTTAGACCAGAGACAAACACTCAGACTCGGGGGGATTCAGTAATCCGACGATAAATTGCCTCTTCTTCGGGGCGACTAATCTCCACGAACGGCCTCCCGCCGGCTAAAATCTAAATCGCAGACGGGATGGCACTCGGAGCACTTTGTTTTCTGAAGGAGTCCGAAGTTTCCTCGTGAGGCAACTTCGAGTGACTTCGGAAAAATGAAGAGCACCAATTACCATCCCGCCGGCGATTTACATTTTGGGGAGATTAGTCACCCCGACGAAGAGTAGATTTGTCGATGGGCGTCTAATCTCTAAGAATCTGAGCGTGTCTCTGCCCTTACCCTGAGGATACAAAAAGCCTAGCCAGGGGTTACTAAGAAATCATGTTCTATGTTACACTGTTTGAAGAGAGAGCACATGTTAATGATTGAATAATATATACATAATGCACACGGCACATCAACGTTTGCATGATGCAAAACCTAAATATAGTCCAAGGGAATCCAAGTAGCTTCATCTGTATAAGGGGTGCCTAAACTTTTGCATTCAACTGCAAGGGCTTGTTACTTGGTATACCAAAAGGTATGATGGAATGGCCACCATATAATTCAATAGTCGATGAGCTTACACTGATTTGTACTAACCTATACTAGTACCTTGCAACAGTTTGCCCATTGTACCTCCTTTGATGGATAAGACACAAAGGGGCAGTGAGCAAAGTGTTTTTGGCATCAACAGCTGCAACTCATGGAGGGCCATTGCACCAGCAGAAAAACATGAAAACATGGTGCTTTGCCCTATAGTCTCCAGTTTATCTGTAGCGGATTAGGCTATTAGCACTTCCTCATTATTAAGGCAACTAATAAACTAAACTGTGGAATCATTAATGCAAAAACATGGGAAATTAATTAAATAGAGAGAATAAAACAACAGTTCTTTTGCTAAGTATTTCTGATCTTATCAACACTTCCAGCAAAGAGAAAGCAGGCTTCAAAATCTTCAGGAAAAGAGTTACAGCTTAATTAAATGAAACGTAATGTAGTACCTGTGATTTTAGCCTCAGACAATTCTTCTCCTTCTTTTAATGGGTCTGTAGCTGGGGAAGAAACATCATTCCCTTCATCTGCAAAACAAAGAAAATCCAAATATATATGAATAAGTAAGTAAAAATGCAGTTTTAAACACACAGTGACACCGTTTAGAGTTTGTTATGCTAAAGGATCTGCTCTTGTTCTCATGTAGACTTTTGGGTCTTTATTTTTTATGCTGGTGTTGCAGTTTGTCCCTATGATGACTTCATGACTTGGATACAAAGACCACCACTTGCAAACTTTACATTCACTTAGGTGGAAACCACCGGGATGTAAAAGGTTAACAATAATATTTATTATTAGTGATGGGCGAATTTGCGAAATTCGCGAAACGGCGAAAAATTCGCGAAACGGCGCCGGCGTCCGTTTTTTCGGAAATTTTTTTTTTGATGCGGGCGAATTTTTGCCGCAAATTTTCGCGGGCGTTTCGCGAATTTATTCGCTGGCGGCGAAACGCGCAAATTCGCCGCGAATTCGCGCCTGGCGAATAAATTCGCCCATCACTATTTATTATTCTATTATATCTTTCTTTCTTTAGCTCATTGTTATTCATACATGTCTTACAAACCACCCTCTGAAGCTAGAAGATGTGACAGTAATAGTCAGAAAGATACTGTACACTGTAGCTAGACTTGAGAAGTCCAGACTACATGAAATGTTCCTGCAATCTCCCCAGCCATTGTCACACACAGAACGTATGTGTTGGGAACTGGATTCATCAGTCTCCGCATTGCTTCAAAAGGAAGAGGAGTTGGAATAATGCACTGTACAGGCCTTAAAGGAGTAGTTCATCTAAGTGAACTACGATTGTAAGTTTTAGTATGATGTAGACAATGTGCACTTTGTCGGTGATCTGGTAATCAACAAAAAGAAAGTAAAGGGGGATAATTTACAGAGACTCCAGATGAATGTTCAAGAACACTACTCGAGTGCCATAGGGAAGATGGTAAGTACAGGGCTTAGTTGGTTAGTTGGGGGGAGCCTTAGATTTCTCAGTTCCATTACACACAGATATCGTGCAACTAGGTGCGGGCAGCAGAGGAACCTAACTAGCGTGCTAACTATTTGAAGGGGGAGCACAATTGTAAAAAAATATATATATATATATTTATTGCAAATTGATTATCCAAATACAATATTTATAACTTATTACTGCAAGCTTTGAAGTCATATTTTAAAGGGAATATATGCCACCTTTTTGGCATGATCTCTAAATTTGGCTTATGCAGAAAGGGACTGCAAAACTAAATATAAATGTATATATTTACACAGACATTACCTGATTGGAGGAACCATGGCTAGCAGGAACCATGCCCCAAGCCCTTAGGCTCACAGTGTGATCCAGTCCCTCCTTCGCCTTGTTTCATTGTGAAGTGATGGATTCTGGGATTTGAAGTCTCTTCACTTTCCAAAAATATGTGCCCCATCTACTATGGAAAGCAGAGGGATTTCAAACTCCATAATCCATCACTTGACAATGTAAGATGAGGGGGAGACTGCATAAAAATTTGAGCCTAAGGGGTGGGTAATTGGTCTCTGAATTTTGGTCATAGATGCAAAGATAAAGTCAGGGCCGGATTTTCATAGCGGGCGCCCCTAGGCCCACTGCCGTTTGTCACCCCTGTCCCCTCCCCTTCATATTTTCACATGCACAAATTGTATTAGGTCAGGAGCACTGGTGATTGTCGCATGGGAAATTTAAATAACTATTGTATCTCATGATCATCCCCAGAGCTTACGAACCAATGTGGGTGTGGTTGGGTTTCATGCCGTCCCATAAAATCCTGCTGCCCTAGGCCAGGACCTTGGTGGCCTTTCCACAAATCCTGACCTGGATAAAGTTGTACACATCTTCGTTTTGTAAGATTTCCGGACCATGTTTGGATCATCCCGTCATTTTCATGCCATGGCGTTCGGTTGTTTATTCGATTGGACAGGTTAGAAGATTTCTGTCCGGTAACGATAATATCTCTGCATCTAACGATATCAGTGGGTGACTGCCACTATTATTTGTCAGACATAACTTTCGTACATTTGCTGCCTGTCAATTCATGGCCACAATATTGCCTGATTTGTTATTTTTACTACTTTGTTTAATCTGAATGGTTAATGGTTGGTCGGGTGATTGGAACAAACGATTATGCGTCAGACATAACTATATATTTACACGCAGGTCCGGCGTGTCAGGTACACAGAGGCCCAATCAGCCCACATAGAGGCCCAAACAGACTCCACCAGCCCACTAAATACTGACTTTCTATGGGACCTTATAGCAGCCCCTCTGGCATTTGCCAGAACCCACAGATTGCCAGTCCGGGCCTGTTTACACGTTTATGGGAAACTTAAGAGCAAAGACTATAATAGGTTCCTTTCAATCTGTGGAATCAGGCATGCATGGGTACACTGGGAGCTTAACTCATTTTGTTTTGCACAATGATCCAGTGGTAAAAAAAACTGGACACAGCCCAGAATGCCAGAATACTTGTTATAACGAGTGTGGGTTGCTCCTTTAATATTGTGTCACCTTTTCTACATAAGCCCCTGAATGAACTCATGTCAATAAACACAATGCATTTCACTTAAAAGACATACTTTGGCTAGGAAAGTATTTCCACCAGAGAATGTGGGCATTTATCAGAAATAGCGCTCGCACCTAAAGAAGTGTTTTCACGCACTATTACACAGGTACAAGCTCGATGCAAAAATATAAAAAAGATCGTAAGTGAAAGTTCTATTTACAGGTCTAATCTCATGTAAATGCTTCTTTTATTTAGAGGAAGAATATTATATGAGTGCATTGCGTTCTTTCTTGTTTGATCAGCCATTTTCCCTTTTCACGCCAGTAGGGCTTCTGATATTTATACTTGTCAGAGAAAGAGAGAAATTTGGTTCCCTGCATTTCCAAAAGCCACTGAGGGTGCTTATACTAAAGAATATGCAAACACAATGTAAAAACCCTTTCAGTATGTCTTACTAGCGCCTGTAATTATGGAGCATCAAACAATGGCGCTGCTTGCGTTGGGAGTTAATTTAATGCTTAACAGTTTTCCATTGCTGTAATAAGGACGGCTATTTTCTTCTTTTGAATGAGAGATGAAAGAAACAGGATGTGTTTCTTTTTCCCCAAAACTAATCCTGTGAAAGTGCGATATGTTCTGGTTTCAGAGAAATGCTATCGCAGAGTGTTAGCTGCTCTGCATTAGAGTCATTTCCATAACTGATTAGCAGTCCATTTTAAGTCAGAGATGTTCATTTGAATATCAAAGTGCAGTCATGAAGCCCGAATGTGTACACGAGTCTGTATGAGTTTCTCAAACGTGTTTCTTCTGACAGCCATTGGAATATATTTGAAGAATAGAAAAAAAGTCAACAGTTGATAAAGCATTCTAGCACAATACAACAATGGACTTGGTCTAGAGCTTGTGTGTTTGTGTTTCAACATAATACTGGGAAATATTAGACTTTCTTCTGTGGGAGACAAACACTCTCACTGCAGGGTATCAAAGAAATTGGTAGAATTGTTGGCGTACATTTTACTAGAGGCTAGTTTTCTACCAACTGTTCCAGGACTGAGGGAAAGATGGTGGGCAAAAGCCCATGTATCTAGTTATATTTGCATAATCAGTAGTGCTGGGAATTTGCCGCCGGCGAATGAATTCGCGAAACGCCCGCGAATAATCGCTGGTGAAAATTCGTCGGCATAAAAAAATGGACGCTGGCGTCAAAAACGAGACGACGGCGCGGTTTCACGAATTTTTCGCCATTTTTCAGTGAAGCGAAACTGCACAAATTCGCCCATCACTAATAATCAGTGCTGTTGGCCAAGTGGTGTAATGACCACTTCCTTCCACACTTCAATATAGTGCTGGGAAAGGGGTGGATCTTCCTCTTGGGCTGCTGGTGTCTTTACCTAATGAATATTCCCATTGAGCCTGGGTACACTAAGGCCCAGTAAAGCCACCGCCCTGAAGGGACATCACTTTTAGTGATTAAGTCAGGGAGCAGGGAACCCTGTGAACAAGGTTAGCTAGAAATAGATTACATCTGTTATAGACTCTCTCTAGGAGAGTAAGATAGAGATCTCAGATAGCAAGAGCAGCTTTGCGCTCCATCGAGGATCTGTAGCAGGGAATAGCTTCCCAAGGCTCCTATATTGCCTTAAGTGATAGGGCACAGTGGATAGGGTGTTAGGCTAGACTCCTCCCTGACCACTCCACTGGGTGGGATCCAGACCACTTTGAGGTATATGTGCCTGAAGGAATTGATGTACTGCTTGACTACAATGCCTCATGGGAGTCACATTCCTCAGCTGTGTCATCCAACCTGTTCTAGCATTTGATGTTACATCTGCCTATACCTCATCTTATGTAAGTAAACCTGTGATCATTTGTCTTGAACAAATAAACAACCCTTCTTTTGTTTCACCATAAGAACCTCCTGGCGTCCATCATTATCCTTATTTTACTGCACAGTAGCCTGAGAGTTGTAGTTGTACTACATCCTATCTGAAATGTTCCATTTAGTGAAGGCCCTAGACTGAAGTGTTAAGTCACATGAAACCTATGCTCCTCTCACTAGCTGGACATTAACTACAAAACAATAGTAGTGTTTCTGATGCAAACACAGCAGTTTTACCAGTGCAGGGCAACATTGCATTATATTTTAATTACTTTAAAACACTTTAATTTTTTGATGTTACTGTCCCATTAAATTGACCCCTGAGAGTCAAGAACAGGCCGGATTTGTGGCAAGGCCACGGCCTAGGGCGGCAAATTTCTAGGGGCGGCATGCCGTCCAGCTGTGTTAGGAACGCATCGTTCCCCAGTGCCCGTGCAGTGCAGGGTGTGCGTGATCTGCATGGACACTGGGAAAATACCCGGTGGGCCCCGACCCTAGTGGGCCCCCGCCGGGCCAGAACCCCTCTCCCAAACAGTTTTTTAAAAAAAAAAAAATTTCGGGGGAAAGCGCTATTTGCGCATGTGCACCTAGCGCCATTTGAGCATGCGCGCCTAGTTATCTTTGCGCATGTGCGATGCGCCGCCTGGCCAAGTATGCTGAGCGGCGCTTCAGCTCAAAGTAGGTAGCGGGGGGGGGGCCAGAGGGGGTCCCTGGACAGCACGTGTTTTGAAAGACAGCATTTCTGCCCCACCACCAACCCACAAGTTTCCTGTGAGTATTTGGTAATGCATGAGAAATTCTATATATAAAACATAACCTTTATTCAAAAAGTTAAAACTCACACTGAGACATGGCCGCTTGCACCACGAGCTCCCTCCTAGCTCTGGCGCTGGACAATGGAAAAACTACTGTTACCCCCAACTGGAGTATGAGCTCTGTTAGCCCTCACCTTTGATAAAGGACAATATTTTTGCCCAACAAGTGTCCTTTAAATTGGAGAGAACCCTGACTGTGTCCAGTTTTTTTTTTTCCACTGGATCATTGTTTAAAGGGAACAGTAATTAACACTGACAGTGTTCAGTTTTCTGCCTCCGCATTGTTTGCTACAGTAAAATTGTACCGACAGTGTTATCTGATATATCATAGACAATATATTATATACAATTTACAATACAATATAAAAATAGAAACTAATAATACCCTTCTCAATTAAGTTAAAAAAAAATCAAAAATACTAAAGTCGCTGTGACCATGGCATTATATGTCAGTCCAGGTATAGGATCCCTTATCTGGAAACCCAATATCCAGAAATCTCAGAATTATTATTATTATTATTATTATTATATCACGGAATGTCTGTCTCCCATAGACTCCATTTTATCCAAATAATTTAAAAATGATTTCCCTTTTCTCTGTAATAATAAAACAGTAGCTTGTACTTGATCCCAACTAAGATATAATTAATCCTTATTGGAAGCAAAACCAGCCTATTGGGTTTATTTAATGTTTAAATGAATTTCTAGTAGACTTAAGGTATGAAGACCCACATTACAGAATGATCCGTTATACGGAAAACCCCAGGTCCCGAGCATTCTGGATAACAAGTCTCATACCTGTATTAGGTCAGCTGTGCTGCACTCCAGATTTAGGAAGGCCTGTCTATGTCTGCTTTAAAGCCATTAAATCATAAGGAGTTGGGCATTTGTATACTAGATGTTTCAGGATAATGGATCCTATACCTGTATACATATTTCTACAGCTAAGACCTTTATAAAGCTATAGTACTATAGTACAAGTATGGGACTAGTTATCCAGAATTCTCAGGACCTGGGATTTTCCGAATAATGGGTCTTTCCGTAATTTGTATCTCCATCCATACTTTACGTCTACTAGAAAATCATTTAAACATTAAACAACCCAATAGGCTGGTTTTGCCTCAATAAGGATTAATTATATCTTAGTTGGGATCAAGTACAAGCTACTGTTTTATTATTACAGAGAAAAAGAAAATCATTTTAAAAAATGTGGATTATTCTGATAAAATGGAGTCTACGGGAGACAGCCTTACTGTAATTCGGAGCTTTTTCTGAATAACGGGTTTCCAGATAACTGACCCCTTAACTGTAGTAATATATTGAACCTGGGGCTCAAGTACATCAGTATTCCTTTCATTCTCACATTGCCTTAACTACAACAAAGGCCTGAGCTCCTATTTATAAGAAATGTAAATAATTGTTAGTTTTTAACATTTTAGCCCAAACCCATGAGGATAATGAAGTACTCACTTGTTTCTAGGCTCATCGCTGTCATATCTTGGGTATTCCCTGTAGCCTCTTCTGCTGAGTATTCCTCTGTTTAAAAAAAAAAAATCAACAGGCAATATAAGAATATTAGATTTTGTTTTAAAAAAAAATATCAGTATTATAGCAATATTCTTCAAATAGGGGACCCGTCACCCAATTAAAATATTTCATATCCTATTTTATCACATTAGTCAAGCAAAAATAACTTTAATTACACTGTATAAATTATTTGAATTTTGTTTCCTTCAATCTGGGAATTCATAATTATAACAAGCAGGCAGCAGACATTTTGTGGACACTGTTATTAAGACAAGCCTTGTATCATCTCAGAATCTTGTTTGTGCACCAGAATGGGGGACCTGATGTCCATACCCATGCCCTGGTTACACAATTGAACGTTTAACAGAACGGGGAATGTGGGGAGAGCAGTGACATCTAGGAAGTGCTGAATGGAAACTGAAAGTATCTGCCTGCCCCGCCTCTATGCCTGAGGCATAGAGGAGGGGCAGGCAATATTTGATTGACAGTTGGGATTTTTAAATGTGTTTACAACAGCTATGAATGCTTTAATAAAAACAGAGTGTAGATTTCATGTTTAATTTGGAGAGGACTTTAATTATACATTTTTTTATGTCTGGGTGACAAGTCCACTTTAAAGGTCACAGTTATACATAGCATGAATAAAAATGCAGGTCTGTATTAGAACTGTACTCTGAATTCAATTATGAAGAGAAAAATGACTAGCACAGTACTAGTTGTAACAAGATTGCACATGGCGCATATATTATTAATTTTACTATTACAATATTCTCAACACCGACATTTAATTAGCACGGCCTGACATTTTATAAGGACAGCGCACTTTGATTGGATTGAGTACCCTCAAGAGACTGAACAGATACAAGAAATGGAGTTGAGTTCACCTGTGAGCTGCACATGGAATAGCTACACAATTTAATGTTCTAAATTATGGGATAAGCAATCTTTGCAGCAGCACCTTTCTCACATTTATTTGCAACCATGGCAACTTTTTAATTAATAAGATGGCAAAGTCATTTAGAAACATATTATATTGGTTCTGTATAAGATTGTAAAATACATCTGGTTATATTAATTACACAAGCTTGGATTTGTACCGTTTAAGACATCATGAATTATTGTACGAATATACTAATAATAAAAATAAATATATAAAATAAAAGGTACCCCTTTGAATAGGCGCTTCAATAGTTAAACATAAAGTTGTTCCTTTTTAGCTGTAGAAATATATATACAGATATAGGATCCATTATCCTGAAACCTGTTCAGGAAATACGGAAAGGCCATCTCTCATAGACTCCAATTTTTAAAAAATTATTTCCTTTTTCATTGTAATAATAACAGTAGCTTGTACTTGATCCAAACTAATAAAGAATTAATCCTTATTAGAGGCAATAAGGTGTTGGCTTTAGAAGCATAAAACAAACAAAAAAGAGACACCATAAAAGGCACTAAAAACAAAAATAAATCTATGCCTCTCCAAAATGTAACAAACTCTTTAATAGTTAAAGGGATACGGTCATGGGAAAACATGTTTTATTCAAAACACATCAGATAATAGTGCTGCTCTAGCAGAATTCTGAACTGAAATTCGTTTCTCAAAACTTTTTTTATATATTTAATTTTGAAATCTGACACGGGGCTAGACATATTGTCAGTTTCCCAGCTGCCCCCAGTCATGTGACTTGTGCTCTGATAAACTTCAGTCACTCTTTACTGCTGTACTGCAAGTTGGAGTGATATCACCCCTTCCCCCCTCCCAGCTGCCTTACAAAAAGAACAATGGGAAGGTAACCAGATAGCAGCTCCCTAACACAAGATAACAGCTGCCTGGTAGATCTAGGAACTGCACTTAGGGCTTTAGCACACGGGAAGATTCGGGAAGATTAAGTCGCCTGGCGACTAATTGCCTCTTCTTTCGGGCTTCCCTGAACTGCCTTCCCCCTGCCTTCCGCGCCAGGTCCTAGTGCCCGCCCGCACTACCTCACGCAGGCGCAAGAGCGCCAACGTGCAAGCGTCGGAGCACTGGGGAACAGTGTCCCCAGTGCTCCCAATAGAGAGGCTGGGCGGCATGCCGCCCCAAAAAATGTGCCGTCCTAGGCCAGGGCCTATGTGGCCTCGCCACAAATCCGGGCCTGCACGCAGCACTTCAATTTCTGAAGTTGCCTCATGAGGAAACTTCGGGCGACATCGGAAATCATATCGCCGCGAGTGCATTGCCGCAGGCAATTTTTCATTTTAGAAGGCGGAAGGAAGGCAGTCCCCGAATCTGCCCTTGTGCTAAAGCCCTTAATGGCACAGACACACACTCAGATTCGGGGGGGGGGGATTTAGTCGCCCGGCGATAAAATGCCTCTTCTTCGGGGCTACTAATCTCCCCAAACTGCTTTCCGCCAGCTATAATCTAAATCGCTGGCAGGATGGCACTCAAGCTCTTCATTTTCCAAAGTCGCCCTAAGTTTCTTCGTTAGGCAACATTGGGTGACTTCGGAAAACGAAGCGCACCGATTGCCATTGCCGGCGATTTACATTCTAGCCAGAGGGAGGCAGTTCGGGGAGATTAGCCGCTTTGAAGAAGAGGAGATTTTGTTGACTAATCTCCCCGAATCTGAATCTGTCTCTTTCTAATAGTAAAAAGCCAAGTCCCACTGTGGCACATTCGGTTACATTGAGTAGGAGAAACAACAGCCTGCCAGAAAGCAGATCAATGCTAAAGTGCTGGCTCTTTCTGAAATCACATGACCACTAAAAAAATATATACTTTTTGGTGCAGGAATGAAATTTTATATTGTAGAGTGAATTATTTGCAGTATAAATAGTGTAATTTAGAAATAAAAACAACACCATAAAAATCATTTTTATAAAAGTCTTTAGAAACATAAAATAAAAAGAGAATAATAAGGAGAAGTGTTTGTCCTGAAAGACAAATAAAACAATGACATACTGTCCAGTTTGAAATCATATTTCCCTCTTCTGCTGCAGTACAGATAGAAACTATTCCTCAAGCCACAGATGCACATAAAACAGAGGGGGGGGGGGGCTGCTTCCACGGGTCGTATTTTTGAGCGTCGGAGGGAGTCGCTATGCATAAAGCAATCATACTTCTGTTATGTGCAGCCTCGTGATTGAAGTGATCATCACAATATGTGCTGCAGCCATTGCAAAGGCCTTTATTCCGCACTCCTAATCCCAGGTTCAGCAGTGCAACATGCTGCTTGGGTAATCATAGAGAAGTCCTTTGTGCTTCTTTTACTGAATACTAACAGGGATCTATTAAAGCCAGCTCAGAACACTGCTTGAATGGATACCGCATGACACAAACAGGAAATTCATTCCCACAAACCGAAGAGAGAGAGATTGATATAATATTAAACATATGTTTGCCTTCTTGTGAACGCTCAGCTTTAATATGGCCTTTATTCTTTCTCTTGATTCCAGTGGTGCCATTGAATCATAGACTTATTTGTTTTAGTTTTGATTTTTTTTTTTTTACAAAATAAACACATTTTTCAATTAGCAATACAGAATTAGACAACACCCCACCCTATCATGCTGGCACACATATGTTTCAGTTAAACACACAAAGCTGGCAATATGTTCAGTGCAAGCCAGCAGGTGGAGCAAAAGTATTTTATAAAACCAACACAAGGAACAATTTTTTTTAAAACCCCCGATCTGTATTATGTATTTGTATCAGGAGCTCCTGCTTGCAGGAAGGTTTTACTATAAATTCAGGAAATGTTGACAAAGCCAAGAATGGGTTTTCCAAAGTTGCCCATAGCTTTGTCCATAGAAGTGCTCCCTATCAGGGCATCATCCAGGAACACACATAAAACTGCAGCACATGAGGGATCTGTTTAAATAATAGGTACAGGTATGGGATATGTTATCCAGAATGCTTGGGATCTGGGGTCTTCCGGATAACAGATCTTCATACCTTAAACATACTAGAAAATCATGTAAACATTAAATAAACCCAATAGGCTGGTTTTGCCTCCAATAAGAATTAATTATATCTTAGTTGGGATCAAGTACAAGCTACTGTTTTATTATTACAGAGAAAAAGGAAATCATTTTTAAACATTTGGATTATATGGATAAAATGGAGAAAGTCTTGACGTAATTCAGAGCTTTCTGAATAACGGATTCTGGAAAACTGGTTTTCTGGATAATGTATGCTGTTTTATTGTGAATACAGGCATACAGGCATGTTGATTATCTGTAGAAAGCTCTGAATCCCAGCTAGGCCATCTCCCATAGACTCCATTTTAATCAAATAATTTTAATTTAAAAAAAATAATTTATTTTTCCTCTGTTATTGCTACTTTTGTACTCAACTTTCTATTCAGGCCTTTCTTAACTCTAATTCCAATCAATGTATGGTTGCTAGGGTCATTTTAACCCCAACAACCAGATTGCTAAAATTGCAAACTGGAGAGCTGCTGAATAAAAAGCTAAATAACTCAAAAACCACAAACAATAAAAAAAGGAAAGCCAATTGCAACTTGTCTCAGAATATCAATCTCTACATAATACTAAAAAGTAACTCAAAGGTGAACAACCCCTTAAAGGACTGGAGATCCAAATGAAGGAAAGATCTCTTATCCAGAAAACCCCAAATCCTGAGCATTCTGCATCCGAGGTTGGAAGTTATTTGTGCCAACTTGGTCATAAGTAGTGATGGACAAATTTCTCCCGTTTCACTGAAAGAATTTACAGCAAAATTTGCGAAACGGTGGAAAAATTAGCAAAACTCTAATTTTGACGGGTGCGTCAATTCGTGTCAATTTTGATGCCTGTGTTAAGTCAATGGGCCTCAGAATAGTGTTGATGCGCGACAGTTTTGACACAAGCTAATTTATTCGCTGTCGGCGAAACACGGAAATTCACTGTAAATATGCGTCTGGCAAATTTATTCACCCATCACTAGTCATAAGAGGTTGGGGCATCAGTCAGTGTCTGCCTGTTCATAGATAACAACTTTATTTTAGCTTGTGTAGGGTTTCCTTTAAGGGTGAAATATAACAATAATGTTGTGCACTTCATAACAGCCATTGTAGGAGCTGCTGAACTATGAGGAGCAAACATTATATTACACAACAGATAGATCTTATCTAATTAAACCAGGCATTGAAACACTGGAATTTTAAATAACAACACTTACAAATGTCGTCGTAATCAACGCGTCGAAAGAAAACAGTTAAAATGGATTGTTCAAAGGGCGGGTGGATCTTTGTTTCAATCACACACGCGTATTATATCAATATTCTCGTCTATAAATACTGACATGGAAGAAAGCAATTAACATCCTGCAATAACACTGCATACAAATGAACATATGCAGATAAATGAAGAGCTCATTATATTTCATAGAACAGATCAGCAGAAAAGTAGAAGCTTTACTTGACTGTTCTAGAACCTACTTTATTTTCCTCCCACATTACAACACATTCTATGCTCCTTTCTGGCTATTCAATGTTCAACGAGTTGCAAAGAGGCAGACACGCATTGTATGTATGTAAACATGGATGCATTTCTGTTGTGTGACATGACCAGGCACGTTTCAGGGGCTGCTGCCCGTCCTCCTGCTCCGCTCTTCTAACTTCCAGCGTTGGAGCGGGTGGAGGAGGGGCCGCATCGCTAATACAGTGATCGCTATTGCGCTCGATGCACTAGAAGAGCCGAATTTCTGTTTTAAAAAGCGGAAATTCGTCTCTTAAAGTTACCAGAGGCGGCTTTTTGCCGCCCTTGGTAACTGTCCGTGCCGCATGAGGCAAGATTCTCACCTTGCCTCATGGCCGGAGCGGCCCCGGACATGACTACATACTGTCTCACAGGGAGCGATTCGATTAAGATTAATAGCGCATAGGATGGTTTGTGCTTTCCTCTTAGGGTACAACTACATGGACGATTTTGTCGCGATTGTGCCGGATCAGACTCTCTGCGCCAAAACACAGGTGTCAAGTCGGATACTACGGAAAACAAGGTAAGCAACAGGAACGTCGGATGGTGTCGCAGCATTCATCCGACACAACACGAGCTAGGGAGGGGCGAATTTTTTCGCTTGTTTCGGCAAAAAAATTACGCCCATAGACTTGTATGGTGTTGTGTGTCAAAATAAATAGACGCGCGACAAAATGTTTTTGACGCCCATAGACTTTAATGGGCGTCCGCGACATTTCGCCAGCGGTGAATTTTTGACGAAACGGGTCAAATTCGCCCATCCCTAAACACGACTGTCAGATGCAGACGCTGTATCTGCATCCGACAGTCGTGTCGGATGAACTCTGCGACACCATCTGACATTTGTATTTCTTGCCTTGTTTTCCGTCGCATCCCACTGCGTTTTGGTGCAGACGTCGGATCCAGCACAATCGCAGGGAAATCGTCCATGTAGTTGTACCCTAAGGGCTCTTACACACAAGCTTGACAAAGAGCCAGGTGGGCTCGAAACGTTGCTCTGTCGTTGTTGCCCTGCATGTGAAGAATAAAGGTTTTCTTTTAATCGAAGCTGCCCATTTGAATTCCTATGGAGTTCTGGAGATTTCTGGGATAGATGTTCTCTGTCCCTGCTTCATTATATATGTATTATATATGTATAAAGAATCATCTCCCGCACTGCTTTAGCCAAGCTGGTATTGATTCTGATTTCAATTTGCTCAAAGTAAATTGTGCAAATTTTAACGAGTTGAACTGCATGTGCATCTCAATCAACTCAAAAACATTGCCTGTTTATCAGTGACTTTAGTCTCTTTCTTCTTGTGATTATAAATGGCAGTTTGTTTTTTCTCAGCCATAAGCTAAGCTCTGTCTGTAATTATACGTTTTATTAAACTTGAGTCCGACATGAAACAATTTCTGCCTTAACTGGAAACTGGAAGACACATATGGGGTGGATTTCAGTGAGAAAACATGAAAGTATCTCCCTGTGTGCGCTGACAGACTCATCATGGCCGGATGCTTCATTAGCATGTGATCTGCATTATAGAACATTGTGGGAGTGATATAATAACACTTATAGAAATATATTCCCTCTAGGGTTTTTTTTTTTACAGTTACTGTGGTGCAACACATTTACCAAAGCAGATCAATGTGTCACTTTGATCAATATATTTGTTCTGGGGCGTTGTTAGAGCTCAACTTCTGTACTGAGGTCTAACACCCATCCAAATCGATTATTAAGCAGCAATAGTTATTTCTGTTATTACCAAGCAGCATCTATAACCTCTGTGTAAAAGACACCAGTTATAAATTGGAACCTACATTTTGAAGGCGCAAATTACACTTATAAACATTAAGGGGATTATTTATCAAAATGCAAATTTTTGTCCAAAAGTCCGGCCAAACTAGAATCCACAATTTACCCTTATTTATCAATAAAAAAAACCCGCATGGATTGCCACATTGCAAATCTGACTTTTTCTGATTGTCACACTAAGGGGCAGATTTATCAGGGGTCGAACTGAAAATTCGAAGTAAAAAAAAAACTAATTTCAACCTATTTTTTGTGTACTTCAACTAGGGAATAGTCCGAATTTGATTCAAATTTTAAAAAATTCAAATATCGAAATTTATCATGTACTGTCTCTTTAAAAATTCGACTTCAACCATTCACCATCTAAAACCTACTGAATTGCTGTTTTAGCCTAAGGGGGACCTCCTAGAACCTATTTGGAGTCAATTGGTGCACTTTGAAAATTCTCCGTTTTTTTTTTTAAAAAAAACCCTTTTTTTATCAATTTTGGTTGGTCTTTTTTTATTCGAAGTTATGGTAGTTCAATATAACTCCAATTACTTCGAAATTCGACCCTTGATAAATCTGCATTGTCGCTCAAAAACTTTTTCGGAATTGACATCTGAAAAGTCCAAATTTTTTGTGAAATCTGCAGAAAATCCAAAAATGTTCGGATTATCGACAGAAACCCAGCACACACAATAATATCTTCAAATTGCAAATATTACCTCAGCCATTAACTTCCACAGGACATGGATAGGTTGAAGATGGTTTCAGATTCTGACTTTTTGAAACCTCGGGGGTATAATAAATCCTGAAAAATGTGAGTTTTTATTTTGCCACTAAAAATTCGGATTTTCTAGAAACGAATTTTTCAAGTTTTTAGCATTCAGACTTTATTAAATACCCCCCTTAATTATTGTAATCAGATTTAAAATAGGTTTTCATACTTCAGCATCAAGTCCCACTAAAACAAATTGGTTTATATAGGTTACTGGTTTAGGGTAAACCTTTGCCCATGTTGCTACAAAACCCCTAACAGTAGACAGATTGATGGTTTTCACGATTAAAAGAAACATTACTAATAAGCACCTCGTGTTTCTAATATCTTTCCATTGTGTATTAAGTTTATTTAACAGCAAATTAGTGCAGAATGTTATGTCAGATTATTGATATGAGCATCGAGGATGAAAACAACTTTCTGTGTTCATCACTCACCTTTTGATAAATGGGATTAAGCAATCATAACTAGTGATGGGCGAATTTCTCTCAGTAAGCTTCGCTGAAAAATTTGCGAATTTACCGCAAATGTTAGATTTCATGGCAAAAAAATTGAGAAAAATTGTGAAATCTAAAAGTTTACGAAAAAATCGTGAAATTCGAATGTTTTCACAAAAAATCTTGAAATTCAAACTTTTTCACGAAAAAATCGTGCAATCTGAAAGTTTTCACAAAAAATTGAGCAATTCGACAGTTTTCACAAAAAAATCAAGCAATTCGAACATTTTCACAAAAAAATCGTGAATTTGACGCAGGTAAATTTTCACCGCCGATTTTTTGCGGGTTATTTGCCGGCGATGAAACGCGGAAATTCGCCTCAAATTTATTCGCCCATCACTAATCAAAACTGGATTGCACGAGAAATGCATGATTAATAATGATAAATTATATAGCAGAAAAAGTAAGACTACTTCAAAATTGATTAATAATATTTTTTTTATATGGGGAGAATCACATACCATCAGGAGAATCTGGTGCGGGGGTATCTTCTTTTTTCTCCTTAATTTTCTTCATCGGAGGCGACTGAGGCTTCCCTTCTGTATAAATAATTTCAAATTAATTCTGCGTCCATTTTTTTGTATGTTTTTATTCTATGTGGACAATTTCTGCAATTCCAAATTGTTTCCTAAATGTATGCATTCAGAAATACAAAAAGATGAACTGCTGCTTAACCTTAAACCATTCACAAGGGAGTTGCACAACTTTATAATAAAAAAATGGTGGGATCAAGATAAAAGGTTGAAAAATAATGTGACAGAATGTGTCTGTATGTTTGAGCGAAGCTGCGGGAGGATCATAAAAAAATAGCCTGCATTACAAATACAAAAATAATTTAGCCTCTACACCGTGGACAAGCAGATGTACAAAGGAGAGACCATTACCAGGTCTGGACCAAAATAACTTTACAAAACCCTAAAGTAAATTTCTTAAAATGATTCTCAGCATTTCAGATGTTGTTATCACATTTATTTACACTTTATTTTGAAAGCAGTTTGTCAGAATGTGTTCCATTGCTTTGAGCAGTTCAACAACCAGAATCTTCTAGGAGTGTCAGGAGTGTTATTTCAGTTCCAAATGACTAGGGAATATTGACTCACTATTGCATTTTTTTTTTCACACGAGAATCAACAATTCCAGCATGGAAAAGAGCTTGTTGAATCTTTTTTAGTGAGCAGTAAATATCATTAGCATTTGCTTAAAAATACCAATCATAAATCTATTAATACAAACAATAGGAATAATAAGGATCCGTTATCCAGAAAGCCATTATCCCATTAACCCATTACCCATTATCTCATTAAGCTCTGAATTATGGAAAGTTCGTCTCCCGTAGACTCTATTTTATACAAAAAATCCAAATTTTTAAAAATGATTTCCCTTTTTTCTGTAATAATAAAACAGTGTGGTATGGGACCTATTATCCAGAATGCTCTGGACCTGTTTTTTTTTCTGGATAATGAGCTTTCCATAATTTGGATCTTCATACATTAAGGGGCAGATTTATTAAGGTTCGAGTTATGTTTTCCATGAAAAATTGAGTTTTAGAAGTGATTTTTTGGTCAAACTTCACATTTTCAGGTTAAAATTCGTTTTATTACACCCGACCCTGGAAAAAGCTTGAATCCCAAAATACTCTAATACATCTAAAACCTGTCGAGGTCATGTAGGAGTCATTTGAAGATATTTAAAGTCTTCACGATGTTCCAAATTTATCGGATGAAAATTCATCAATTCCAGCAATTTAAGTTTTTTTCCTGCCGAAAACTTGATCAATTCAAATTTTTAGGTTGTTAACCCTGAACTTGCTGATTTGAGTTTTTTCCATTCAAATTTTTTTTTTTATTTAGAAATTATTTGAGTTCATTCGAGGTATAGAAAACTCTAAAATTAGACCTAATAAATAACCCCCTAAGCCTACTAGAAAATCATTAAAACATTAAATAAACCCAACAGGCTGGTTTTGCTTCCAATAAGGATTCATTATATCTTAGGTTGGATCAATTAAAAGCTACTGTTTTATTATTACAGAGAAAATTGATTCTTTGGATTAAATGGAGTCTATGGGAGACGCCTTTCAGTTATACTGAGCTTTCTGGATAATGGGATAAGGGATCCCATACCTGTACTTTGTACTTGATCCCAATTAAGATATAATTAATCCTTATTGGAAGCAAAATCAGACTATTGGGTTTATTTAATGTTTAAATGATTTTCTAGTAGACCTAGTAAACCTCAGGTCCTCCTGGACATTCTGGATAACAGGTCCCATACCTGTAATAAAAAAATTGTCTGCATGTGATGGTTCCTTGGAAAGAAATCCATAGAAAATTATGAAATGTTTTTAAACTCTGCTGTTTTATTGTGTGTTTAATGTAGAGGAAAGATGCCTGTGAAGATTAAGGTGTAAGTAAACATGGTGGTTTACACTTGCATGAAATCAAATGCATATTTGCATGTATAAAATGAACTGATGCATTTAGTTGTATTTGCATATGCATTTCTAAATGCAAGCAAGCATATAGTTTCTATATAAATTGTGACTGAATGAAATAGAACTGCATTTAGTTTGGGCTGTTCACAGATCACAATTCTTTGGCCAGTGCAGCAAAATAACATTTTAGTGACCTAGTACATACCTGTATCTTCCTTCATCTCGTCACTGTCACCTTTTTCCCCCTCTTCATCATCACCGCCATCTTTAATGTCATCATCATGTAATGGGGTCAGGGATGAAGAGAAGTAGATAAGAAATATAGTATAAGTATGTGTGCAGGTAAATCATTGCGTTTGCATTCACTTTATTATCTATCGAAAAGCCAGTGTAAAATATTTGCACATTGTGTAACATTCTGCACACCAAACAACAGCATTAAGGTGTCTAAAAGTAAAATGAAAGGGCAAGTTCACCTTTTATTATGCTTTAGATACACTATTTTTTCATTATTTATTTTTTATCGTTTATGATAATAAGCATTCCTTAATTTCAGCATTTCCGCCTGCAAATTAAAAGCCTATCTGGTTGTAAGGGTCACTGACCCAGGCAAGCAAGAAACAGAATTAATGTAAGGGTTTAACGTGATTTGCATGGCTAAATATGCTAGCAGTTGAGAGAAAAATTGTGATTGCAAAAAATTATTTTATTAGAGATTTTCCTCCTTTATTGGAGGGTCCAGGGCCCACCAGGGCTGCCCGTATGTACCCACTCCAGACCCTGGACTCCCTCCACACACAAACTTCAGGGCCCCCCTTCGGTAGTCGACTGCAAACCCGCCTCCACCCTGCCCAGACCAGTGTGAACCTGCGGGGGGCTGAAATAGCCAGGCAGGTCAGGCAGGTGGGAGCAGATCTGGGCTGGAAGGCCCACAATGGCTGGGGCCCATCGTTGGCCATGTTTCAAGGGTTGCCATCATTGGGTTATGCAGTCAGTGGCCCCATGGCAGAGTGGGAAGTCAAGATGCAAAAGCTAAATCCACGAGTCAAGAATGGGGCTTGCAGTGTTTGTGGAGCAGCTACATCACTGTCTGGGCTCGGAACTGCACTGTCATGGAGCACAAGACCCCACAGAGGATAGTGAAGACAGCAGAAAAGATCATAGGTGTCTCTCTTCCTTCCATCACAGACAATTACACCACTCGCTGCATCCGTAAAGTCATCAGCATTGTGGCTGATCCAACACACCCCTCACACTCACTGTTCACACTCCTGCCATCTGGAAAAAGGTACTGAAGCATTAGGGCCCTCACTACCAGACTGTGTAACAGTTTCTTTCCCCAAGCCATAAGGCTCCTGAATACTCAGGGACCAGACAGATCTCTCTCACACACACACACTCCATCTGACCTTACTATATACCACAACGTTACACAGCCACTGTACTCCATTGTATAAATAAATGGCCATTGGATACAATTGTTCTCTATGAGCACATCTGCACTTTATCATATTCTTTATCATGTTCTTACTACTGCCATATCACAATGATACACCCATCATGTCTGACTTTTAGCATTATTTACTTAACATATTACATCTGCTGAGTGTGCACTGTCTTGTCCTGTCCCTGCACTGTGCTGTCCTGTCTTGCAGGAGTTGCATATTTTTGCACCTGCACTTTTTGTCTGTTGTCCGGTACTTCTATGTTGTGTGTAGCACCATGGTCCTAGAGGAACGTTGTTTCGTTTCACTGTGTACTGTACAAACGTATATGGATGAAAAATGAAACCCAGGACAGTGCATGCTGGCAAAGGGTGCATGACAGAGGCGGGACAAAGCTGCCTGGCAGGGGATTAGCAATGGGTTTAGTGACGTAGTTGGGGGTGGAGTTGTAAAGGGATGTGTAGCACTAACTGCTAAGGAGGCCTGGGTTAGTGGGGCACAGGATAAGTTGATGTGGAATGGAGAGTATTGGGCTGACTAACCAAGAGGTGATGAGAGGGAATAGCCCGTTGTCACAGCCGGGCGGTGGGTCCCTGGCAATGGGGAGAGTTAATTAAGTGGAGTTTTTACCAAGTACCAAGTTGGTTAATGGAACTTGGTTGGTGGTGTTCCTCTCTAAGAGCAGTGGTCTCTGGGAGGGTATGTTGTATTGGGGGTAGCATGCAGTCCTGCGTACCCATCATGCTAGAAGGCACAAGCGGCTGGTGGCTTAACGATTGCATGCACCTAATTGGGTCCATTGCCAGGGGCCTTGCAGAGGATTAAAAAGTTAATGGTATATCACTGTTCATATTTGTATGTTTATAATGTTGTTAATATAATTGTTATTGATATATGTGTTATCTATTGTTAAATAATCTTTTGTGCAATAAAGCTGTGGACAAAAAGAACAAATAAAATGTATGGTGAGCGAGTTGGTTATTCCTAGGGGGGAAAAGGCAGGTATTTGTCCCTGCCCATGTCATGACAATAAACTCACTCTTGACTCTCTTGAAATACAGCCCTGCTTAGGCCTCAGTAACACATCTATGACAGGCTGCATTTGAAATGAACTATGTACGGTCATCATGGATGGTCGATGTAGGTGATACAAGCAATATTTTTTAATCTAATGTGAATAAAACGCAGGAACAGAAACTCAAAGTGCATAAAACACAGAAACTAAAATGTAATTTCGTCTGAAAATGAAAACTATGCAAATACACACAAATTAACCAAATTGAGTTCAATAGACTGCTGAAGAGCCTGAATTCATTCAATAACAGCATTTTTTTTTTTTTGCGATAGAATTTCCTTAGGTGACAGAAGACAAATGTAACCCATTTACCCTGTGCTATGAAGAGAGACGACTTCATTTAAATCTTCCTTTTGCTTTTTAACTATGCAGTGTATAATAACTATGCCTTTTAAATGATTGAACCTGGTTTAGCTTTAAAGGAATTGTTCAGTATAAAAATAAAAACTGGGTAAAAAGATAGGCTGTGCAAAATAAAAAATGTTTCTAATATAGTTAGCCAAAAATTTAATGTATAATGGCTGGAGTGACTGGATGTCTAACATAATAGACAGAACTCTACTTCCTGGTTTGCTTTTATTGCTACGCTGAACTGTTCCTTTAATAGGAAATTAGTTATTTGCAGATTGGTGGTCCTTTACTGGAGAGAAGTGTTCTAAACTGGCGTAATCTTTAGATCAGCAGCTTTGTTGCTTTTTATTGCTTTGTCAGAGATTGCATATGGATTAAGTATTTTGTAACAAAACAAAGCCCCTAAAACATGGTCCTGTGGTCCATAGGCAAAATGATTCCAGGGATATAATATGGTAACAGGAGCTCACTAGAATAGAACCCTGGGCTAGTCTGGGATATAAAGTAAGTGTTTCATTAAGCCTATTTTTCTCTTTTAATATGCAATCTTTTGATTGGTTATAGGTAGTGATGAGGGAATTTTTTGCCAGCCTTGTATCCGTGACAAAATTCCGTATTTGGCCATATGCAAATTTTTTTTGCGAAAGTGAGGCAAAATTTGCAGCGACAAAAACGTCACAGAGACAAAAATGTTGCCGAAACAAAAAAATTGCCATAACATTGCCCATTGACTTTACTGCATTTCGACAAAAAAGTCGCCATAAGAAAAAACGCCCATTGACTTTAATGCATTTCGACAAAAAAAGTCTCAAAGACAAAAAAAAGTTGCAACAAGAAAAAACTGTCTTTGACTTAAATGCATTTAGAGCGAGAAAAATTGTTGCGCTTGTCACTTTTTGTCACAAATTTTGCCGTTTCACTCATTTTTTCACAGTTTCGCTAATTTTTGGGCGAAGCAAAACAGGACAGATTCGCTCATCGCTAGTTATAGGACCCGTGTGCAAAATCCATGTCCCTGAACACACACACGTTAAGTTTATAGTAAATGTGTTTAAATAAAATTCTTGTGATATAAGAAATAATAAAATCTTCAAAATAAGAAAAACTATACCCCTGAACAATGTAGGTCTTTATACAAAGATATTGCACAAAACAGCTCATATGTAAAACCCTGCTTCTTCTAAATAAGCTATTTTCATAATAATATACTTTTTTTAGTAGTATGTGCCATTGGGTAATCCTAAATAGTAAATTGCCATTTTAAGAAATAAGGGCCACCCCCTGGGATCATAGGATTCACGATGCACACAAACAAACCATACATGTTAGGTCACATGAGCCAATTAACAGACAGAATTCTGTCTTTTGCTTCCACACTTCTTCCTGTAACAGTTAAAGTTGTAGTTTTTATGGTCAGGTGATCTCTGAGGCAGCAAAGGAACCATCAAAAAATGGTGGCTCAAGGAAAGAGAAGTAAAATATTTACTGATATCTATATTCCAATTTGGTAAGATTCTTTAATATGGCACTCAACAAAACTGCAAAGTGTTACTAAGAAAAGCAAGTCATGTCTTTTAATAACTTTTTTGAAGATCTAAGATATCTTAAGGCTAAACTTCTTGGGTTTGGTATTAGAGAAAACGTGCCCCTCAGATGCTAGATGTTGAATTGGTAACCATAGCTTCCTAAAAATAATAGAAAAAACTTCTATATCATTATTCAACTGCCACTTTATCACTTTATAAAGACATCATTATGGTCATAACAGGAAGCCAGTCTGTTGGAGCCCATAGCTTTTCTCTTTAAACTTGGCAAGAAGACATTGGCAGGTGCACAGTCCTGCCAGTTGAAGAACGCTATATCCCCCCATTTAAACTGGGTACATTTTTAGTTGGAAATGTGGAATTTTCCAGGCAGGTAAACCTTTAAATGTAGGTGCTGTATCTGGATCATATAAAAGTTTATTTTATGTGTGCCAAAAGACAGTGAGAGCATCTGGAATATATCTTAGCAAGATGGGACACTTTAGCCTAAACCAGACAAACCCTTGTAAATCCAACCTATTAAAGGCACATGCATTTTCACTGTGCACATTAATCATAAATCAGGAGTAACATTCTAGTGTTTTCCATCTTAAAAGGGAAATTGAAGACAACTGGAAAAGTTGGAGCCACGGGCTTTGTGAGATAGAAAACATTTGCAATCCATCTAATATTCTTATCTCCTAGATCCTAGATCCTCCATTTCCTTATCCCCTTATCTGGAAAGCTCTAGGCACCAGATATTCCAGATGATAAATCCCATGCATGTATCTATGGATGATGTTAAAATTAAAAATTAAATCAGAGTTTCAGTCGCCAGATCAACTGGTATTCCTTTATCTTATAGAAATAGATACAATGACAGAGTGATTCCAGATTTCAATATTTCCTTTCATTTGAGAAAGTCACTTAATCTTCCTGTTCTTCCGGTCCCTAAATATTGATTGTTAAGTTCTACAGGACAGGTAATCACTGTAACTGGCGACTACAGTTCTACTACATTATAATGTCACTGTATAAGAAACAAGATAATAGAAAGAGCAGTAATTGAATGTATAAGGAAAATTATACTATATTCTATAGTGATATAGACCAGTAGATTGCTTTTATCTTCTATGCTATTCTCAATTTCCACAACCTTAGCTATCACTGTTTTGGTTCCATGTGTCCATTTCAAAACATGAATCTGGTGAATGCCATAAATACATGCTTGGATGAGCTACAGGAGTGGATGAATGCCAACTGATTAAAACTAAATCCCGACAATTCCGAAGTTGTTATGGTGCGTCCTTTCCAAGGTCAATTAACAACCATTAAAGCTAGAGGCTCTCATTCTCCCATTTCTGGTATTATACTTGACAGTGAACTACAACTAAAGCATCAACAGCAGTAATTATGTCCTCCTTCTACATCTACTACAACCAGATGTCTTACCAATGCCTGGACTACTGCAACTCCCCATTCATGGGTCTGAAGGTCTACCTCCTGGTATCAGCTGGTAAAAAAATGCTTTCTCCAGGCTATTTATTGACCAGAGACACACAAGCCGTATCACTGCTGTTCTCTCCTCTCTACACTGGCTCTTTGTAAGACATTGCATTGATTATACAACTGACCTCAACATATAAAGCTCTTTACTAGCAAGGGCCATGATCTTCTTGCCACCCCCGGGATCCATAGAACTACTGGTGCTGAGGCCTTTAGATTCATTGCACCAGGTTTTTGGAATTCTCTATTTCTTCTAGTTTTCTAGGAAAGGAATTATTACTGGGGGTGCCCAACCCCCCAAACGATAATGTATGCTTTAGTGAGACCTAGAGCCGGTGCTCCTGTTCACTGCACTGCAGCTTGGAGTACTACTGTAGGAATACCATGTGACCATCTTCTTATTCTTTGTTGATTCTCCCTTCAGCTCTGAATCGGGTGCACATGTACATCGTCTTTTTGCTTTTAAGTTTTACCTTTGCTCACACTGACCACAAGTGAAGACTATCCATACTCTCAGCTGATGCTATGTGCTTATTTACGTTACATTTATTCTTGTTGCGCACTGCTTAAACATTGCTCTGTCTCTACCCAGTATGATATACATCACTGGACTTTGAGCAAAGTAATTGGAGTTATTTTTCTCCCAATCTACATTTTTACACTTGGTGTTTTGATTTCCTGCTAATTAACAAGCTTGTTGATTTACATTGTTCTGATTTTAGATGCGCATTTTCCCCTTAATCACTTTGCATCTCTGATGTACATTGTTCTAAGCTTATTATGATATGCTAAAATGTCTCTTGCCACAGGCTTTCCAAAACTAACAATACACAGAAAGTAATTTCATTATTGTGTTCTACCTTAAAACAAAGCAAGAAAATGACTGTTATTTACCTAGAATGCTAATAACAATGGCCTTTCTTCATGACATGCAGAGCAAAAGTATTGTAAATGAATGAAAGTAACATATTGCAGTACAGGTATGGGATCTCTTATCTGGAAACGCAGTATTCTGAAAGCTCTGAATTATGAGAGCCCATGGGTTCTTCTAGCAAGCACCATGGAAAGATCAGCTTCCAACTTCTTCTTTAACGAAGAAGTCGGCTATTTCGTTCTACTGCACATGCGTCTACCCCGGGAATTTCTCCTGATAGGAGCACCAGCCTGGGGTGTCAGGTTAGTATATACAATCACTTGGGGGAGCCTAACTTTTGGCACCCCCAAGTAAATATGCCTTTCCATCTCCTCTTTAGGTCCACTTTAAGCAAATAATTCTCATTTTTAAAACTATTTCCCTTTTCTCTATAATAATAAAACAGTACATTGTACTTGATGGTAACTAAACTGCATTAATCCATATTGGTGTCAAAATAATCCTGTTGGATTTGTTTAATGTTTTTCAGTAGATTTAAGATTTGGTGATGCAAATTACGGTAATATCCTTTATTCGGAAAATCCCAGGTCCCAAGCATTCCAGATAATAAACCATATACCTGTACAAATGTAGGGACCCATATGAGTACTATCCCCCATATGGCATTACATTCCTTCACTTCCTCATTCCCCTAGTTGCTGGGCAGTTGTTCATGTATATCGTTTATCCAATTTATGATTGGCCCATAGGTTGATGACCACTTCCTGCCACACTTTAATATAGTGTTTGAAAAGAGGTGGTCCCTTCCTTGTTGGCCTTCAGTTGCTGACCCAGCTGGATGTGTTCCAGGGAGCCTGGGATCAACCTAAAGGGACCCTACGTCTTGTGAGGTTGAGCAGCAGGGACCCTGTAAACGAAGCTTTAGTCAGATACAGGTTACAAGTTATAGCAATTTCTATGAAAGTGAAGCAGATAGATCTAGGTAGAAAGAGCTGCCTGTGTTCCAACCAGGTGAGATAGAAGTAAGTAACTCTTCATTGGATCTGCTCAACTAAGTGAAGGGACCGCAGTACTGAAGAGGTATTCAGGCATAGTTTTCCCCCTGATCCATTTTTGCTGTAGGGGATCAAGACCACATGAGTCATTAAACCACTGGAGGTGAATCCTTCAGCTCCACAAGCTATGCCTACATGGTGTCACATTGTGCTGTCTCCTCATCTACTGTACTGACATTGATCATTTATTTCTGCACTACCCCATATGGATCTGTGAGTATTTTTCCCCCTGTGGATTGTCTTAGACAATAAAAATCTGTTCTGTTTTGTTATTTGCAAGAATTCCCTGGCGTCCCTTATTTTATTTAAGTTACACAGCATAAGTGACTTCATAAAGAATGCCTATGAATAAGTGCCTGTGGGCACGAAACGCGTAAGGCGGAGCATCAATTGGTCTGTATGCCTACTTTTTAATATTTATGCTGAATGAAGAGTGATTTTTTAACTTTGAGAGAATGATTTGGAATCTATTTTTGGACTTTTGACTTGGGTGCCCTTTAGAGTTGGGGGCTATATTCCAGCATTTTTTGGCCCTTTCTTGACAGGCCTTTATAGATTGCAGCAGCTGATAAGTGAGTTATAGTTCAATTACATCTCACATCTCCCCTTCATTCCCTTTGAACTGCACTTTAGGATGGAACTGCTTTCTGGCAGGCTGTTGTTTCTCCTACTCAATGTAACTGAAGGTGTCACAGTGGGACCTGGATTTTACTATTGAGTGCTGTTTACCTGGCAGCTGTTATCTAGTGTTAGGGAGCTGCTGTCTGTTACCTTCCCATTGTTCTGTTGTTAGGGTGCTGGTGGGGGTGATTTCATTCCAACTTGCAATAGAGCAGGTAAGAGTGACCGACGTTTATCAGAGCACAAATCACATGACTGGGTCAGCTGGGAAACTGACAATATGTCTATCGCCATGTCAGATTTCAAAATGAAATATAAAAAAAATCTGTTTGCTCTTTTGAGAAACGGGTTTCAGTGTTAACTGATGCATTTTGATTCTGTCCCATGACAGAATCCCTCCAGAGGCACTACAGGTATGGGATCGGTTATCCGGAAACCTGTTATCAGGAAGGCTCTGACATACGAGAAGCAAATCTCCCCAAATAATTCAAATTAGAAAATAATTTGTCTGCAATAATAAAACAGTAACTTGTACTTGATCTCAACTAAGATAAAATTAATCTTCACTGGAGGCAAAACAATCGTATTGGCTTTAATTCATCTCAATTACTTTTTAGTAGGGATAGCGTATGGAGATCTAAATTACGAATAGACCCCTTATCTGGAAAACCACAGGTCCCGAGCATTCTGGATAACCGTCCCATACCTGTATTTTAGGATTGAATTGCATGTGGCTATTGGATTATATACCACTATGTTTCAGAAGAGCATAGCAAATATTTTCCATGGCATGCCTACAATTAGCTTTTTTTTTAAAATACACTGAAACAAAAATAACAGTTCTATTTTATCTAACATCTGTTCTTTTTCCTGTTCCAATGTGTAAATTTACCCTTAATGTACAAAATGTGCCACAGCAGCAAAATACTATGTGAGAGTAGCTGACATGTAGAATAACGTCCCAGTTATTGTTGTGTATGAGCTTATGGTTTGTTTATGATCCATTTATGATCACAGGATGGAGCCAGAGAGCCTCTCCATAGCTGTTTTTTGTTTCCCTAACGGAATGCCAACGCCTGCTCTTTCTCTTCTGTTTCATAAATAACTCTTCCTATAGAGCTGTAAAGGAGGCATTTTATCTGCTTTTTGTTGATACTGTAGTCATAAAAAAACCCCAAAATGCTTATTTTGATTAAATTATGACATTTTCCACTTCAATTACAACACTTTCCAGGTTGCTTGCGATGTTTTACTGCAATTGTGTTTTTTTCAGTCTTATGCCTGTTTATTTTATACATACAGTAATATAGTTACTTTTATTCACATTCATTTTGTTTCTGTAGTGAGGTTTTTTTTGCTTGTTTTTTCCCCAAGTGCATCATTCTAAACAAAGATGAACAAACCCCCTTCCATGAAGCTAAAGTTGGTTGAAACCTACCCCTATTCTAGTATTAACACAGGGACATGCCCCATTTATAGCAAACAAGCTAAATGGTAACTAATTAAACTGGAATTCAATTAAACTGTGGAGTTCCCACAGATAACGGATCTTTCCAGATAACGGATTTTTCCATTATTTGCATCTTCATAACTTCTACTAGAAGATCATGTAAAGTTTAGAAAAACCCAACAGCCTGGGTTTGCTTCCAATAAGGATTAATTATATCTTAGTTGGGATCAAGTACAAGCTACTGTTTTATTATTACAGAGAATAAGGAAATAATTTTGATTATTTGGATAAAATGGAGCCTGTCGGAGATTGAATAATGGTTTTCCGGATAACGGATAAGGCTACCATTTTATTGTTACTCTTGACTTCTTTTCAGAAAGGTAAGCAATACATTGTAACATAGCCTGCACCTTAAAGAATATTTTGCAGATGTGCTATTATTTATATTTTTGGATTTAAGTGAAATAATGTATAGAAAGTCATGCCTATGTAAAAACTTTCTGTGGAATGATCCATAACTTTTTTGTGGAAATGTCACATTTTTGGTTCAGACAATAAAGAAAAAGTACAATGTAAAGAAATGCAAAGTTGGACACAGAGTATAAAACTAGGGATGCACCGAATCCACTATTTTGGATTCAGCCGAATACCAAACCAAATCCGAACCCTAATTTGCATATGCAAATTAGGGATGGGAAGGGGAAAAATGTTTTACTTCCTTGTTTTCTGACAAAAAGTCACGTGATTTCCCCCACCTCTAATTTGCATATGCAAATTAGGGTTCGGATTCAGTTCGACGTGGCAGAAGGATACGGTCGAATCGGAATCCTGCTGAAAAAGGCCGAATCCTGGCCGAATCTCGAACCCGAATCCTGGATTTGGTGCATCCCTATAAACTGTATATTTTTTTTATATATATACCGTTCTTTTAATAAATCTCATGGCATTCTTGGTTTTAGAGAAAATAAGCTTAATTGTGGTCTCATAAATCTCTAATAACACTAAAATATAATCTTTAAAGGAACAGATCAAAATAAAAATAAAAACTGGGTAAAGTTTAGTAATTTTTTTTTCTAATATAGTTAGTTAGCCAAAAATGTAATGTATAAAGGCTGGTTTGAAGCTCTCTTGGTTTCACTGTTTGGTTACCAGGCAGTAACCAATCATTGACTTGGGGGGGTCCACATGGGTCATATCTGTTGCTTTTGAATCTGACCTGAATGCTGAGGATCAATTGCAAACTCACTGAACAGTTATGCCCCATTTGGCCTCCCTTCAAGTCGCTGAGAGTTAGAGAGCTGAAAAGCAGGAAGTAGTGTTCTGTTCTGTTATGTTAGACATCCAGTCACTCCAGCCTTTACATTACATTTTAACCTAAATAACTATATTAGAAACATTTTTTTTATTTTGTACAGCCTATTTACCCAGTTTTTATTTTTACACTGAATTGTTCCGTTAATAAATGGGCCTCTATATGTTATTATGGAAAGTTAGACATCTTTTCTTTTTTTGCACCGAATCCACTATTTTAGATTTGGCCTGAACCCCCGAATCCTTCGCGAAAGATCCGGCCAAATACCGAATCTGAATCCTAAATTGCATATGCAAATTAGTGGGGGGAAGGGGAAAACATTTTTTACTTCCTTGTTTTGTGACAAAAAGTCACGTGATTTCCCTCCCCATTCCTAATTTGCATATGCAAATTAGTATTCGGATTAGATTCGGCCAGGCAGAAGGATTCGGCTGAATCTGAATCCTGTTTAAAAAGGCCGAATCCTGGCCGAATCCCTAGTATTAGTCAATGGCAGAGGTCCCTATCCTATTTTGAAGTTTCTGTAGTCTGCACTGGAATTAACCTGAAAATCCGACCCTTTTGGGCAAAAATCCAAAAAATTTGAGCTTCTCAGGGAAAAAGCCAGAAAAAATCGAGAGATTCAGGAAAAACTTACGATTAAGGTTTTCGCTCGATTTTGCAACTACATTTATAAATAATCCAGCTATTAGAAACAGAAGATGGCATCTAGGCTGAGAGATAAATCATTTTACACAATTTATGACTTTTTACGAATCACCAATAAAAATTGTTACCTTTTGGAAAAAATTCATTTAATTTTCTCTTGTAGATTTTAAAGTCAACTTCCAGGAAGACACAGAAAATGACACGATCGATCTGAAATCACAAAGAGTAGATAGATGTTAGGAATGCAAGCAGTGCTTTTTTTGATGTGCTCGCCATAAGAATATTTTAATTTACATTATGCAGTATATTACTCAAATGAATGGAACCATTGGTATAATCAGTACGGTTTTATGTCAAATATATAACTGCTGTATGACTGTCCGGTCAAATCATTCTTTATTACTTTATATAGATTTCTACGGCGCAATTTCCATATATAATTATGTATGAAATAACAATCACAGCCGACAACAAACGACAGCATACAGTATCGTTATTCCCCGCCAAAGCGCAACGAAAACATAAATAAATAATGAAACAGTTTTAGAGCTTATTTTTTGTTAATTTATGGAGTATTATTTTTACATTCCCTCCGGTGTTTTCTGTATTCATAAAGCACAAAATAAAATATGATAATTCATTTAGAGAAAAGCATAGCTTTATGCAAAATGTAGTCTAGTAGGAAAGCATATAGGACCTTATTTATCAAATGACAAATCTTAATACTACTGTCCTTTTCCCTTTTATATATAGTTTTGGAAAGTAGAGTATATCTTGTTCCTTTTTGTACTGTTCAGCATTTTATTAATTAAACATAGCCTAAATACATGAAACCCGATATCTCATTTATTATAGGTATTAGGGGGTGTGGAGTTCTACATTTATACATAAGATTAATAATATTCTCTAAGCGGTATCACATCTGTTTCCCTACAGTGTATTATCCAGCAGGTCCCTTCTCTCCTGTGGATCATAAGAATGGTAGGAGCAAACAGAAAGAAAATGTTCTTACAATAGATATAAATGTCAAAAGAAGTCCAACAAAAGTGATATGGAGATAATAAAACCAGGTCATTTCTACAGCATATTAACTTAGGGCAGGCAACCGATATAAGGACTGCAGGAAAAAGGGCCAAGGCATAGAGACAATGGGCAACAAGAGTAAACGTTGACATAAAATGCTTGTATGGAGTTACCAAATACTGTACAGCCAAGCAATATTAAGAAAACTGCAGTAATTATAACTCGGATTGCTATAAAATAACCCAAAGGAGCACATTTACTAAGGGTTGAATATCGAGGGTTAATTAACCCTCGATATTCGACCATCGAAGTAAAATCCTTCGACTTCGAATATCGAAGTCAAAGGATTTACCGCAAATACTTCGATCGAACGAATTGAACGATTCAAAGGATTTTAATCCATCGATCGAACGGTTTTCCTTCGATCAAAAAAAAACTTAGAAGGTCCCCATAGGCTAACATTGTAGTTCGGTAGGTTTAAAGTGTCGAAGTAGGTAGTCAAAGTTTTTTTTAAAGAGACAGTACTTCGACTATCGAATGGTCGAATAGTCGAACGATTTCTAGTTCGAATCGAACTAAAGGAAGTCGAAGTAGCCTATTCGATGGTCGAAGTACCCAAAAAAAAAACTTCGAAATTTGAAGTTTTTTTACTTTGAATCCTTGTAAATGTGCCCCAAAGTGTCTTTCTTTGGAACCCATAAATGACAAAAAAAAAAAACCATATGTAAAATAAGGTAGAAACTTTGCTCAGGTGCATTAACCATATTAGTAACTCATCAAACATTTCCTTTTAAACAGGTTTAAGTAAATGTTACATGCTGATTGGTTGCTATAGGTAATTAGACCTATACCCAAACTTTGTACCTTTTATTTCATAAAACCAAGGGGTTATTTACTAAAATCCAAATTTATCTCATATTTACTGTATAAAAAAACACAACCAAACTCTCATTCCCGATTTTAGCTTGTTTATTAATAAAAAAAACTTGGTTTAATCGGAGTGTGAAAAAATTCAGTAAAACCATTCAAAAATTCAGATTGTATGAATTCTTTGAGCTTTTTTCCCAAATCATTTGATTTTTTTTCATGATTTTGCCTGAAACCCCCCCCCCCGAAAAATTCGGATTTACGGGATTAACCCAGCACACAACACGATAACTTGAAATTGGGATAGGTGCCTCTCCCATTGACAGGACCTCCACAGGTCTGAGATGTTGGATTTTCGGATTCGGGTGTTTGCAGTATCGGGGTATAATAAATCTCTAAAATTCAAATTTTTTCACAGTAAACTTGGTAAAAAAAAGCTTGATCAGAAAAATATTTAGTAAATAACCCTCCAAAAGTTTGTCTGTATTAGACCCCCCCCCCCAGATAATAAATAGAGTAGAGGTTTTTAAATTGTGGGGTTACTTGATCTAGAAAATCCAAAACAGAAAATCAAGGACTATCCTAACGAGATTTATAATAAAAGGAGTATTGGATGTACAGTTTTCTTCGGAAATTATGGCAGAGTGACATTATTTATCATTTAAATTAAATAGAGAATGGTCAATTCTAAGTAGCTTTTCAATTGGTCTTCATTATTCATTTTTTATAGTTTATAAATTATTTCTTTTTCTTCTGAGTCTTTTCAGCCTTTAAATGGGGGTCGCTGACCCCATCTAAAAACAAATGTTATTGCAACATTTTTACTACTCATCTTTGTATTCAGTCCCTCTCATATTCATATTCCAGTATCCAATGCATGGTTGCTAGAATGATGTGAACTGTAGCCACCAGACTGCTGAAATTGCAAACTGGAGAGCTGCTGAATAAAAAGTTAAATAACACAAGACCCACAAACAATAAAAAATGAAAACCAATTGCAACTTGTCTCAGAAGATTGCTTTCTACATCATGAGCAGCCACTTTCAGGGGACCTTGAACTGAAATGTGCAGCAATTTCAGTTGTAATGGAAGTATAGCTTTGAGGGGTATGCTGATCACAGTGTGACACTAATCCCATTAAACATTAATTATGACTTTTGGACAGCATACCCACTTATTAAACACGAGTTCAATGAATAAGGCATGTGCTGAACACACTTTTGCCTTTTGTTTCAATCAAGAGTCCATTAAACAGGGGGGGATTATCGGGGCACTAGAAATAGAATTATCTACCTTGCCAGGTCCAGTTGCTTTGGTTTCCCTATTTCTCCTGTTCAGCTCAAGAATTAACAAGATTTTTCTTGATTTAAACATTTAGAAAAAGTATAGGCCCTGCACATGCTGTACACGGAAGTATATTGCCCCTTTAATGATAATTTAATATAAAATGATTCAAAAAGGTTTGCTGCTTTTTTCGTGATTGTAGTATTTTGCGATTGTCTGGAATTCTGTTGAGGCATTATAAAACCCAAGGGGTAACAATATTTTTATTCGAACATTTACCCACAAAAATACCAAATCAATCATAACTAGGCCCTTGGAGCCTAAATGAAGGAATGCTTTAGACAAAAGTAAATTCAAGTTAAAATAAGTCAGTGATAGGTATAAGTCACAACATAACCAGAAAGAAAAAACAAAATCCCACAGAATGTGCAAATCTGTTTAGCTTCCTTATTTCCTGGCAGATATTTGGAAGTCTCTCATTCACAGTAAGGATGTTTTCTCTGAAACCCTGGCAGATGCTCAATAAGTCATGGCAATGAGATTCAAGGAGTTTATAGCTTTTATGTAACCTGTCTCACTTTAAATAAATCCACATTACCCAACACAGGAAACTGCTATTTTAGCTCAAAAGCCCTTATATGATTTGCCCTTGATATTTAAAAAAAACCATGCTGAACAGCTGTTTTGCAACAGGAATTTAGTGGACTTTATGGTCAAAAAAAGAATATGGGCTCCTGCCAGTCGAACAGCTCATTCCAAAACCAACAGTTTTAATAAGAAGTTGGTCTTCTCTTTGCTGCAAAATTAGCCTTTACCCTCTGCTCTTCTGAGAAGCCTTTCCACTAGATGTTGAACCGTTCTTAAGAGTTTGGGTAATGATATTCCAATTTACCCTCCAGGTGTTCAGTTGGGTTGAAGGAGAACTAAAGCTTAAATAATTAGGGCAGAAATGTTCTGCATTATATTTTGAGTTTCTGTACCAGCCCAATATAACCACTGCCTTGTAACAGTAAAGATCTGTACTCCCAAAGATGCCCCAGTAGCTCCCCGTCTTCTTTTCTGCTGATTAATTGCACATGCTCTGTGCTGCTGTCATTTACTGCGCTTAGGGACCACAATATACTGAATATAAATAAATATATAATAAAAATGTCACAATATAAAGCTGATTAGTAAATCAGATTATTGGTACAGTACATGACAGCTCAGAAACCAGCACAGTTAGTATCATAATTTAATAATCATCCCTGCAGCATCAGCTTATATGACAGACCAACCTCATTTTCTGCTGGATGATTTGCAACGACCCCTAAGATTCTCAACAGCTACTCAGAGCACACTGAGCATGTGCATGTCACAGACACCCCTAACAAAATCCAAGTAGGTGAGCTCCTGTGATAACTTTGACAGATGCTGAACCTTTCGGCTGGCTCAATAAGGTCAATACAAAAAATATGGCATTTCTAGCAATATTCATCTTTGGGTGTAGTTTGCTTTTAAGGTCAGGGTACATTGCAGGCCAGTTAAAGTAGAAGGAAAGCTACAGAAGCAGTTTATTGCCTATTGATTAGTCACAATAATGCAAGCTAGAATCATATATTTATTTTGTAGAATGCGTTACCATACAAACAGCTCTAGAAGTTCTGTTTGTTTAGGATAGCAGCTGCCATATTACCTTGATGTGACATCACTTCCTGCCTAAGTCTTTCCCTGCTCACTAATAGCCAATAGCCTTTATGTACACAATAGAAGGAAAGAAATTCAGTGTTTTGACAGAGGACATAGAGCAGCATTACTTTGAGGGTTTACTGGTGTATTTATATAGACCTTTCTGATAAAGCTTACTTTTCACCTTTCCTTCTACTCTAAGTTCTTCCACTCCCATCCTAGCAAACCAAATCAGCATGGGCCTTACATTGTGCACGGCAATATTTTTTGTTGCTAAAAGTGGAAAGATTCTCCACCAGACCTTTGCTACAAAGGCCCAGATTGAATTCAGTGAGAAAAAAGGTATCAAGTGGTTTATCACGTGAAAACTCGTGAAAACTTCCTACATACATCAATAGAGTTGTCATAAACAATGAGATTAGTTTTTCTGAATTGAATCTCATCCATGAGTTTTTACATGATGAACTTTTCTCTCACTGAATTGAATATGGCCCATAGTTGATAGCCCAGAATAGACAAGAATGCCCTAGACCAGTCATCGCCAACCAGTGACTTGCGAGTAACATATTGTTTACAAACCCCTTAGATGTTGCGCCCAGTGGCCTCAAAGCAGCTGCTTATTTTTGTATTCCTGGTGTGGAAGCAAGTTTTGGTTGTATAAAACCAGGTTTATTGCCAAACAGAGACTCCCGTAGGCTACCGAATGGCCAATTACAGCACTTATTTAGCACCTCCAGGAACATTATCATGCTTGTGTTGATCCCCAACTCTTTTTACATCTTAAAGGGGAAGGAAACCTAGTTGGTGCAAAAACCCTCCCCCCCTCCCGTGTGTTGCCCACCCTCCCTCCTCCCCCCTGGCCTATGTCCCGCTGGGCAAATGCCCCTAACTTGTTACTTACCCTTCTGCGCTGGTCCAGTCCACGGAGTTCACAGGCGACATCTTCTTCCACTCGATCTTCTTCCTGCTTTGACCGGCGCATGCGCAGTAGGATCATTTTGCCGGTACGATCTACTGCGCATGTGCCAAAAGTACATCGTGACTTTTGGCGCATGCGCAGTAGATCCGTACCGGCGAAATGCTCCTACTGTGCATGCGCCAAAATGCCGTTCAAAGCAGAAAGAAGATCGCGTGGAAGAAGATGGCATCGATGAACTCCCTGGACTGGACCTGCGCAGAAGGGTAGGTAACAAGTTAGGGGCATTTGCCCAGTGGGACGGGTAGGCCAGGGGGGAGGAGGGAGGGTGGGCAACACACGGGAGGGGGGAGGGTTTTTGCGCCAACTAGGTTTCCTTCCCCTTTAATGTGGCTCACGGGCAGAAAATGTTGGGGAACCCTGACCTAGACTTGTGTCAGCAATGAAGAAAAATATCTCCAAACATTTTAAGACATTAACTGCAATCATATAAAGCTTGCAGGATAACCAGGTTTTCGATCTGTCATTGCCATTTTGTCAGCTGCATATTTTAAGGCACTTTGCTAGATTCATTGTAATCATAATACATAAATATATTTGGCCATTAACCAAATAGTCCACTTTGCAAAGTGCCCCATTTTTTATTGCATTGTAAGCGAAACCCCTATCTCTAATACATAGTGGTCAGGAAATTATTTCTGTGGCTGCTGATTATGCATCAGGCCTTCAGCCAAACAAATGTGGCCTCCGCATTGTCATTTTATTTAAACAATATTTAAATGGTCTCTTCTGGCTTTGACATGTTATGACTAAGAAAGCCATCAACAAAAACGGCGAAAATTGTTTCTGAAAACATTTGCTTTGCTAATACACCCATCAAAACAAGGAATTCATTTTTTTTTTCCAGGACACGCAAATTTGATCGTGTCTCTCCCATCAATCTTCTTCATTATTAAGCCCCATTCCCGGGAAGAAGGATGCACAGTGATGCGTTTGAAACATCAGAAAATGACCTCCATTTTTCACAGTTACTAGTTCTGTGACAGCTGACATAGCCGAGATAATCCTATATTCAGCAAAAAAAAAAAAAAAGGCATGCAAAATGCATATATATTGTGATTGATGTGATTCAATATCTGGATAATAAATTGCAAATGGGAAGAATATTTTATTCACCCAAATGTCAAAATTAGTCTCCTGTTTGATCAAGAGATTAACAAAACACTTCTGACTTCTCTGAATTTTTCAATTAACCTCCCTCTCCCTTTTTTTTTAAAAAAAGCAGCAGAGAAGCTACAAAAATAGGAAATTTGCAGTTGGAAATAGAAGGCTAAATGGTTTCTTTTAGCCCCGTATCCCCTTATTGATTTCAAAACGTTCTTTGCAGGTTTTCATTTGTTCTGAACTTTGCTGTTACATTTCTTTGTGTTCTTTGTTTAAACTATAAACTAAAAGGAAACTCTTCAGATAAACTCCTGCCTTATTAAAATGCTGCGAGCTTCAAATCTGGGGTGGTACTAAAATACATAATTAATCTGCCTTTAATGACTAAACCCTGGCGCTGTGCTGTCTGCCACTCATCTCAGACAGCTGCCAAAATGAGATAGTGTTCAACCATTGCAATCAATGTTACTGCTGAATTTAAATGGGGTGCGAACCAGCCGTTAGGAAGAAGGCACCATAAATTGCTGTAGCACTAAGTAAGCAATAATAATAGCCTACTCTTTTATGGTATCGGATCGTTTACTTGGAAACCCGTTATCCAGAAGGCTTCAAATGATGCCAAGCCCATCTCCCATTCAACCATTTAAAATGTTTTTTTTTTAATGATTTCCTTTTTCTCTGTAATAACAAAAAAGTACCTTGTATAGTGATTAGTGATGGGCGAATACATTCGCCAGGCACGAATTTGCTCGTTTCACTGCCGGCGAATACATTTGGAAAACTCCTGTGAAAATTGTGTCAAAACCGTCGTGCGTCAACACATCATTGACTTTAATGCCGTCTTCAAAATTGAGAGAGGCTTCAAAATTCGAGTTTCACACATTTTCCACCATTTGTGAATTTCGTGGAATGGAAAAAAAACACATTCTTATTATTCAAGGGCCACCCTGGCTCAGTAGCAAACACTGCAGATATCACCCTGGATTCCTCCATGGTCAATGGGATTAATATTTACCTTGTTAAATTAGGGCACTGATCAGGAACTGCAGAGTCAATATTCTTTTATACACATAGATTGCTGTTCTTTCACTTGATAATATTCTGGATATATATATATATATATATATATATATATATATATATATATATATATATATATATATATATATATGTATATACCTATAAACCGTTGACTGCATTATATATCTGCCATTGGAGCTATATTTGCATTTAAAAACAGCAAGCTTCCTTTCCTTCATCTTCCACACAGTAATTACTGCTGCTATTTTTAAATGCAGAATGAGATTTGCAGACTGAACCACAGTACTTAGAGGCAATGCGACTTAATCCACTTCAGTTAATGCAGTGTTACAAGTCCACACGCCAGGTAGTTGGTTACCGTTACTAGACAATAGGTACCTTAAATTGCTATGGTGTCAATCACACATGCCACAGCATTCAATTTGACAAAATTAGACCGTGTCTTTATGTATCAGATGTTTTCATGAAGGCAGCTTTAATCTTATCCCCCAAAAAAACACTATTTTCAGTTTCTACACCAAAATAAGCAATATTTCATAAAAAGATGAAAGCAGGAATGGCAACTGCCAAGTTTATGATTTACACCATCTTCTACCCATTCCGGTTGCTCCAGGCAGCCTAGTTTTTATCATTTGTGGTACTGAGCGAAATAGGAATTATAGTTTCTAATGAAGTTTTTTTATTAGCATATTTGGAGGACTGCCATGGACCTGACATATTTCACGTAAAACTGTATGGATACAAAATCCTATGTATAATTATTATTTTTAAAACCATTTTTATGTGTCTCTGTTCAGCTGAATAGAATAGGGAAGGTTCCAGGGAGGGACTAATTTTTGTGGAGTCTCACAACCATTTGAGCTACATATAAAAGTTGTTGGGTGACAGTCCACAAAAAGCTTTGTGTGCCCGTCCCTTTTCTATTCTGGTATTGTACATTGGTGCAGAGTAGCCTGGGATGGAGATAATAACCAATAAGGATAGAGTGACTGGTGTGCTGAAGTTTACTCAACTAATCTCACAGTTACCAAATTTGGAGTCCTCCTGCTCATGAATTAACCTCCTAAGACTCCTAACTAGACTTTTTGCGAAATATGGTTACCCACAGGTTTTGGCTAGGATTTTCACAAGTAATTATGTATAACTTTATTTATAAAGCTCTACAAGGATACGCATTGCTATACATGTGGGTATTGATGCTGGTACGTGGGTCTGCAGGTCTCAATATAAGCCAGTTTTATTCCACTACACTTTTTTTTTCACCTGGCCCACTTTTGATCATGTCACTTCAAGGGTTGGACTGGGCTGGTGGGACATTAAGAAAAAACTCTTCCTGTAAGTAATGTCGCTCCCCCGCTGCTGCCCCTCCCCCGATGGTGGTGAAATCTAGGTGGGCATGGGGAGGAAGAGAAGGGTTGCCACTTTTTCCTACCTTGGAATCTGGACAGGGGGTGGTACAAATGACTAAAGAAGGGATGATGACGTTAAGGGGCGGGTAGTGATGGGTAGAGGCGGGCCAGTGACAGGGTGGATTGTGATTTTCCATATTGATCATGAAGCAGGGGGCAGCCCTGCCTGGGTTCCTGACTTTTGAAAACCAGGCAAGTATTTTTGAACTGGACATAGGGTGTGAAAACCTGACTGTCCGGTTGAAAACTGTACAGGTGGCAACTGGCAACCTTACAAAAGGGGTTGGGGGGGACAACAGGGCGGTGAGGGTCCCTGAGCATGTGTGGTGGCCCTGGGGAAGAAGCGCCAGTGGGACTCGAACACCCAGTCCGACACTGGTCACATATGATTTGCAGCAACAATATGTCTGGTCTAATGGTGGCCAGCTGGTAGTGGAACAGATCAGGGGCAAGGAAGATGCAGGTTAGTTTGGGTAGCTGGTCCAAACAGGTATGAATGGGGGTGGTAGGTCTGAGTGTGGCTCACAGGTCTACGTTAGATCTGGGTTTAAAAGTGAATCCAGCGGGACTTTACTTGTAACTACAACAGACAGCTTCCCCAAGATCCTGCCAGAAAGAGAGAGCTAGAATAGCAAAAGATATAGGAAAAACCTTAGTAGAACATCAGCCTAGGTATTGCTAGGTAAAATATTGTATATGAAATCTTTTACCTTTTTCATGTAAACACTGCAAAACACACGCACCAAGCAAAGCCCAGCATATGTAAGCAATAAAGCCATGTTTAGCTAGACGTCACAAATTAATTTCTTGTTGAATAAACACATACCACAATCAATTACACAGGGCTGCTAAAAATTTGTTGAATATCGTTAAAAACTCACCACGTCCCTTTGTAGTCCCAACCCCCCCGAATTTTATATGAAACATCTGCAGAGGTGATGCCTGTTATGAAAACTTAATAAATGCTCTTTAATGTGTCAAGGAAATTAAAGTATGGAATAGAAAAGCAAGTCCCTGCTGCCCTTTATTATAATGAAAGTGCACCAAGGAGAAAGCGCTTTATTCCCTGAAACAACAGGCCATTTGTTTGATGTTGCATGCATTAACATTCATATCCCATCCTTAACTTATCTCTATGTTCCCTTCATGTCCTGAACTGAAAACCATTCAAGAACATATCAGTTGGACATTCTACCATTCCATGGGAAAAAAAAGGTTGGGTGGTTCAGACCAGATTGTAATGCCAGCTCGGTCTTATAAAAGGGAAATTATATTCGTTACTTACACCAGACAATATGCAAGCAATCTACAATTTTTCATTACAGTTTGGTCAATGGAGGCAACTGCTTGTAACAGAACCTCAGAAAAATGAGCATAAATATTCTGAAAAACAAGTATCTCTATCTATAAGCACCTATGACAATATATTATGTTTAACACCTGGTACACTGCCAACCCTTTCTCCACTGAAATGATGGATGCTCAGGATTGGGGATTATAAATGTCTACAGCATAGCTATGGGGAATGCAACCAAAAATAAAATAAATGGCATGCACAGAAAGAGCAGACTTTATATTTATAAATCAGTCAAGTTTTAAACCATCTGCTCGTGATGTTTAGGTCATTCTTGGCAGCTGTTCTAATAGGCCAAAGTTGTATAATGTATGTGCTTTGTAAAAGATAAGGGGTATTCAAAAGAGCTCATTTACAAATGCCAGGGCAGGTTATAAAGTACAAAAAAACATGGAGCCATGATTTTAGAAATTTACAACATGTCCCAGCCATGAGCACCTGCAGACAAAGGTAATTTTACTCCACAGCATATTGCTGTACAGGTATGGGGCAAGTTATCCAGAATGCTCAAACGGCTCATTACTAGAGATGGTCAAAAATACTGAAATTTCACCAAAAGGCATTGGAGTCAATGGAGTCAATGGGAAGGTGAAATGACATCTTTACAGAATCTCCTTTCTACTATGCTACAACTGTTCTTTATAGAACGTCCAATCACAACGTTCAGACAGCATCTAGACAGACAGGGGGAGGGCTGGATCACATAATGATGACATCTGCATTTTTTTCCTGCTTTTTATTGGCTGCATTAGACAAAAACAGAATTCTAGCAAATTCTAGCGAAGATTCACAACAATTTTCACTGCTAGCAAAACTGCACATTTCTCCGCAAAACCTAGTGGATGAAAAGGTTCACTCATGCCTATTATTATACTATAGATGGAAATATAATTGTAATATCTGTATGGATATGACCCAGGAGCATTATGCATGTGTTGCAATCAGCACCAACCTCAAGAGGTCCATGTACAGGACCCGTAAACAGAATTTTTTGAAGGTGAACAAGCCTGCCCTTTAAAACATATAAAGGTAAAAAAAAACGTAAGTCTCTATGTCTCATAAACACTAATACAGGTATGGGATCTGTTATTCGGAAACCCATTATCCAGAAAGATCCAAATTATGAAAAGGGCTGTCTCCCATAGACTCCATATTACCAAAATAATCCAAATTTTTTAAAAATGATTTCCTTTTTCTGTGTAATAATAAAACAGTACCTTGTACTTGATCCCAAATTATTTTTCAGGTTGACTTGTTTTACCATAATTTATTGAAACTATACTGTATATATGTATATGGGGCCCCTATACCTCCTGGGCCCCCCTGCAGCTGCAGTGTCTGATTCCTCTATAGTTATGCCCCTGCTAGTAGACTTAGGGGCCGATTCACAAAGGGTCGAATATCGAGGGTTAATTAACCCTCGATATTCGACTGGGAATTAAAATCCTTCAACTTCGAATATCGAAATCGAAGGATTTTAGCGCAAATAGTGCGATCGAACGATCTAAGGATTATTCCTTCGATCGAACGATAAAATCCTTCGAATCGAACGATTCAAAGGATTTTAATCCAACAATCGAAGGAATATCCTTCGATCAAAAAAACTTAGGAAAGCCTATGGGGACCTTCCCCATAGGCTAACATTGAGTTTTGTAGCATTTAGATGGCGAACTAGGGGGTCGAAGTTTTTTCTTAAAGAGACAGTACTTCGACTATCGAATGGTCGAACGATTTTTAGTTCGAATAGTTCGATTCGAAGTCGTAGTCGTAGTCGAAGGTCGTAGTAGCCCATTCGATGGTCGAAGTAGCCCAAAAAACACTTCGAAATTCGAAGTTTTTTTACTTCAAATCCTTCACTTGAAGTTAGTGAATCGGCCCTTAAGGTAGGGTGATCAAAATTATGGATTGATCCATTATCCAGAAAACCCCAGTTCCAAGCATTTTGAATAAAAATTCCCATCAGTTTCAGTTTCTGTAAAAAATAAACAAGTCTGATTGGAGTGCATGTGGTTATTGTATGATGACAGCATTACTTTAGATATAATAGTTGTCTACCAGACTGAATATATCAATCCCATGGCATATACTCATTTGCAAAAACATTTGCAGAGATTTCATACAAAATGCCTGTTGCAAAACAGCACACTTAGGTAAAGAGCTTCCTCTCAGAGGCATTAGCCTAAAATTAATTGTAATCGATGGCAATTGAATGACATCTTTCCCAAAATTGCCAACAGATGTTCCTGCGTTTACAGTGTGTTGTTGGCTATTCACTCGTAATCCTACAAAATCCATCTTTCAGACCTAATTTTGCTTTTACAGCTAGAATGCAAAGACCTCAGGTATGAATTTCAGCTTTTATTGACATTTTATTTCTGTCAGCAGCACTCAGTGTTCAATTACAATGTACATGGTTTTCTAGCACAAAGCAGAAAAGGAGGTTTTTTTTTTCCTTTTAATGAAAGAAAAGCAAATATTTGCATATTCCTGGGTAATGCTGTCTTGCAAAACATGCATTTAATATGTATTCACAGATTCCAAATTACCAAGAACACTTTATATAAAATAATAAAAACCAAACACTAAGGGGATTATTTATCAAAGGTTGAATTTTAGAGTTCTGTGAGCTTTTTCAGACCTCGAGTGAACTCACAACTCAATGGGTTGTAATTTAAGAAAACAATCGAATGTTAAAAACTTGAATTAGCGAGATCAGGTTTAACAACCGTTTTCCACGGATAAAAACTCGAATCGATCAAATTTAGGAGCGAAACAGGAAAAAACTCAAACATCATGAAAGCTGTTAACATCTTCAAATGGTTCAAGGGAATGCTGCCATTGACTTCTATGTGACCTCAACAGGTTTCAGATGGTGTATTTTCAGATTCAAGCTATTTCCAGGGTCAGGGGATATGCAAAATCTAGAAAAAGTTATTTTAATCCAAAAAATCAATTTTTGACTAAAATACAACCTTGAAAACTCTTTATTGGAAACATAACTCGAACCTTAATAAATCTGCCCCTTAGTTGCTCAGTATTATGCTGATAAACACACTCTTAAAGGAACAGTTCAGTGTAAAAATGAAAACTGGGTAATAGGCTGTGCAAAATAAAAACGAATTTTAATATAGTAAGTCGAAAATGCAATCTATAAAGCCTAGATTGAGTGGATGTCTAACATAACATAACAGAACACAACTTCCTGCTTTTCAGCTCTCTAACTCTGAGTTAGAGAGCTCAGTGTCTTGAAGGGGGGCCACATGGGACATAACTGTTCAGTGAGTTTGCAATTGATCCTCAGCATTCAGCTCAGATTCAAAAGCAACAGTTATGACAGATGTGGCCTCCCCTCAATTCACTGATTGGTTAATGCCAGTGGAAACCAAGCGAGCTGCAAAGCAGGAAGTAGTGTTCTGGCTATTATGTTAAACATCCAGCAACTCCAGCCTTTATACATTACATTTTTGGCTAACTAACTATATTAGAAACATGTTTTATTATAAAACAGCCTATCTATTTACCAAGTTTTTTTATACTGAACAATTCCCTTAAAAGACGTATTATTAGACTGTAAATTTAAAATATAGTAGGCAATAGGAGTATGGCATGATCTACTCAATATTAGCTTTCAGAATTTTAGTGTGACGTAATTTCGTTACTTTGCCGATTTACTAACGAGTGCTGGCGTAAATTTGCTAGCGAAGTGGACCTACTCTAGTAACCTTACGCCGGGCGAAGGTGCACTATGGCGAAGGGATGTAACTATGCTAACTAACTTGCGCATTTTACTGAAGGTTATCTCTTGCGCCAGACTTACCTGCGCCACCCCAGACCAGGTGAAGTGCAATAGAGTAGACAGGGCTTGCTTCAAAAAAACTTGGCATCTTTTACTTTTTTAAGGGTGATAGGCTGAAAAAGTTTGTAAATTTTTTTGGGGGTACCCTCCTCCCCCATACATTTCCTAACATATGGCACCTAAACTATACAGTGTATAGGGCAAAATAACAACTCTATTTTATTTTACGAAGCTTTCCCAGGCTTGTGTAATGTAATGTATTTGCTGCTACATATACGTCCATTGTACTTTAACGTGGCGCTGTATGCAAATTAGGCATCACTAGCATAACTTTGCTTTGCGTGACGAATTAATGGTACCGCAACTTTGCTACCTTTCGCCTCCCTGAGTGCAACTTCAGATTTTAATGAATTAGCGGTGCCCTGGCGAAAATTTGACTGGCGAAGTGCGGCAAAGTCAATGCTGGCGCAACTTTGGAGGTAAGTAAATTTGCCCCATGGCATTTGTAGCTACATTTATTGTTATTGTTAAATATCAGCACTATTGCATTTCAAGCCATATTCATTTTCATGCTTTAGTTCTCCTCTAAGTATCAGCCCTGTTATCCAGTTAAGATATAATCTCGTGTTCTGATAATGTTTTGATGATTTATGATCTGGCCATGAATCTCTGGCACCAAAATATGTTTTGCGGCAACATAAATCCATCATACAGGTGGGGAGAGATTAGGCTGTGTGAGAGGCGGGATTACAGTGTAAATATGTACTGTTTTATACACCAAAATAATACAGATCATTTCATGGTAACTTGTGTTCCATGGAAACGGTACAGGTGAACAAACTAGAAGGAAAAATTTCTGCGAACTTTGGATACATAGCTGCCAACTGAATTCTTCTTTTAGAGAGAAATACATTTTAAATAGAAAGAATTTTTGAAACATTCTGAATAATGTTGAAAATTTTCAAAAAAAAAAGAATACAGGCATTTAACAAATGGACTGATTTACGAAGTGCATATAAATTTTGACCAAATGTTAATGATGCTGAAAAAAACTTCTGGATCCTTAATCCTCGCTTGCAATTTGCATCAGGAATTAAGGATTTGGAAGGGTGTACTGACAGACCCGTGTTCGACTAAGACCCGCTGACCTGCATCCCGACCTGCACCTGCTATGTCCCCCCTGCAATGGGTTTACTTACCACCCAACACAGGGGCCCACAGAGCCATAAGTGACGTCACCATGGATGGAAATAATGTCACTCTGGATGCAGATCAACTAAGTTAAGGGAAAAATTGCTTGATTGTCAGAGAGTTGGTGGGATGGATATGAGCGCCGGTTCAGCCGGATATCTAGGCAGGGTACCCATGGACCATGGCCCGTCCGGTTGCAGGTCTCTATTACAAATAACCTGAAAGTCTCTATTCTCTATTAACTACACTAAGGGGCAGATTTATCAACTGTTGAATAGTCAATTAGAATTAGAATTTTCAAGTTTAAAAATTCACACATTCAAATTTTAATCCCCCTATTCGAATATAAATTTGAATGTGAGATTTAGCACTCCTTGACCATGGTAACAGTCCCAATTCGAATATTCTCCACCTCAAACCTCACGAGTAAAAGTCAATGGCAGAGGTCCGCTGAGCCATTCGGAGATGTTAATAGCATTCCTGACATTGGAGTTATTTGATTCGTACAAATCAAATAGGAATCGAATACAATTCGAATTTTCGGGTTGGAACATTTCGATTGAATATCATCCCAGTCGAATTGTGAGTATATTCGAATTTAAAAAAAATTCACATGAATTCAAAATTCGACCTTTGATAAATGGGCCCAGGGCCGGAACTAGGGGTAGGCAGAAGAGGCACGTGCCTAGGGCGCAAAGGTAGAGAGGCGCCAGGCACGTACTTCTTCTAACGCCTTCCCCTAGTTCGGACCGGTGAGCGTCAGCTTTCGTCTAAAAGAGAGTGTGCGCATGCACATTAGCGCTTTCTCTGCGCATGCGCATTATAATTTCTGCAGCGCTTGCGCTCTTCCATGCATGCGCACTCGCGCTGCCTCTGCTCTTCTGCACATGCGCAAGCAGTGGAGGGGTGTCGTTGTCGGCCAGGTTGCTTAGGGCACCCGACTGACTTCCCCCTGCACTGAATGTGCCTTCCCAAGTACAGCCTAAAAGATTATTCTTTGCCTAGATTTGGATTATAAAGACCAAACAGTGCTGTTAATATTTCAAAGACTATATATATACACATCTATATGTGCAATTATAATATGCAGTAATCAATGTTCCCTCTAAGTAGTGATGGGTGAATTTATTCGCCAGGCGCGAATTTGCGGCGAATTTGCGCGATTCGACGCCAGCGAATAAATTCGCGAAACGCCCGCGAAAGTTCGCCCGAAAAAATTAGCCGGCGTCAAAAAAAATGTTCAAAAATGGGCGCTGGCGTAAAAAACGAGACGCCGGCGCTGTTTCGTGAATTTTTCGGCAAAGCGAAACGGCGCAAATTCGCCCATCACTACCTCTAAGCTGTTCGCACGTGCCATGCAAATTTAGAGGCCAGTGCCACTACAGAACAGATTTTAGTGCACACAAATAATTTTTTGTGAAAACGCAATATTTTGCATTTATTTTGGCCTGATGTGTGCACAATGTTTTTTTCCGCACACAGCGGGGAAGGAATTAGAGGGAACATTGGCAGTAATGACTCGTGACAGAAATTTAAAACTTGCATTCAACACTAATGATATCAACATTTTAAGCAACTACAAATCAAAACGCAAATAACAAGCAAATCCATAATCACTGGCAGAACTGGCAAAATATTGCATTCCTTTGATCACTATCATTACACTACATACACACTTTTAGAGCCGCTGAACACTTGTTGGCCTGTATGTTATTTATTACATCCCAAAGTACATGTTAATCCCAAAATTGATGTAATTTTGATCCTAAATACTTGAAAATAAGCAGTAAAATAGAAGAGGTAATAGTTTGGTTTAAAAAAGACTTTTGCCAGGTTATAATTTATTTCATTGTATGCGTCAAAGGGAAAAAAAATAACAAAAAATAAAAAAAAGATCAGACGAAGTTTTCAAAAACCCCAAAGAAAAAAGGCAACATTGAAATCTCTAAACGGAAACCTTATCGAACTACTGAAATATGGTTACAAACCTTGCTGTTCCTTTAAATCCAGTACTGGTTTTGAATTACAATTGTGTCCAATAAAACATATTGATATATAAAAGGAAGAGTGTCATCTAAATAAAATGTATTTTTATAACATAACATGTATTGTTACGTTTGATTGTACGAGGGGCTGAGTGTCACAGTTCAAAGATTTTTATAATTAGGATATGTCAAGTCTATTACAATAAATGAGCGGGCAGAATATATTCAAGTGGAGGGAATATTCTGTTTGCCTTCTGTAATAAACGGTCCCAAATTTGCTGCTTGTCTAGTAACTCATTGCAACCAATCAGCAGGTAGCATTTAATAGTCAGCTGTTTGAATAGACAAATCTCAATTCTTTCAAAAGTATTCTTTCAATTTGTTGTTGCTTTCCTATTTGGTTGTAACCTAGAAGGTGAAACTGTGTAATATTTACTGTATTGTTTTCTAGGCTACAGATAAAGAGGTTGGACACAAACAGGATCAGCAAAAAGGAAATGTATGGCTTCAAATCCCAAATTTTCTTCTTTGACTATCTCTGATTTAAAACTATGTACTTTCAGTGCCTACCATTATTAGAGTTATGGAGAACAAATACTTTGACTGCCTGGCTGGGTTATTACAATTATACACCACTATTACTCACTGAACTTTATTTTGCAGTGAAGAAAAGAACAGTGTTTTTATTCCCCCATATTTTAGCTTTAAAGGGATACTGTAATCGGAAAACAAGTTTTTTTCAAAACACATCAGTTAATAGTGCTGCTCCAGCAGAATTCTGCACTGAAATCCATTTCTCAAAAGAGCAAACAGATTTTTTTATATTCAATTTTGAAATCTGACATGGGGCTAGACATATTGTCAATTTCCCAGCTGCCCCTGGTCATATGAATTGTGCCTGCACTTTAGGAGAGAAATGCTTTCTGGCAGGCTGCTGTTTTTCCTTCTCAATGTAACTGAATGTTTCTCAGTGGGACATGGGTTTTACTATTGAGTGCTGTTCTTAGATCTACCAAGCAGCTGTTATCTTGTGTTAGGAAGCTGCTATCTGGTTACCTTCCCATTGCTCTTTTGTTTGCGTGTAGGCGCCGAACGCAGGAAAAATGCAGCATGTTGCGTCTCAACCTGCGTTCAGCGCCTACACGCGCCTGTGTGAGTACAGCCACATTGGAAAAAATTTAATGCGTCTATTCCTGCGCTCCCCTGCGGCTGAACGCAGAAAAACGGATCGCAGGGGAGCGCAGCTACAACCGCTCGTGAGTAAGATCCCTTACACACAGGCGTTTGTTTGTGCGCTCTCCTGCATTGCACTTTCTTCCGTTCAGCCGTAGGGGAGCGCAGGAGCGCAGGAGTTAAATTATTGTCAATGGGGCTGTACTCACACAGATGCGGCGAACGCAGGTAAAATGCAACAGCGTCTGTGTGAGTACAGCCCCATTGACAATAATTTAGTGCGTCTACTCCTGCGGCTGAACAGAACAAATCGCAATGCAGGGGATCACAGATAAAAACGGCCGTGTGTAAGAGCCCTAAGTCCAACTTTAATTTCCCTCCAACCACTTAAAAAAATGCTCTCAAGTCTCCACAGCTGGAAGTCATGTATTATTTCCTTAAAATAATGTTTGAGGGTTAATATAAATTGGCATGGCTATGTGACAGTTTGACCTAAAGAACACCGTCAGACCGCCAGTGAAATAACATTCCCGCTAATGTGCATTTGTTAGTACTTACGTTACTTCGTTATATCTAAAAGTATCATTTGAAGCCTGACAGCTAATTATTTAAAACAAGAGGCCATACTTCTGAAACAAAGCACATGCTATAATCCAATACTCATACAAGTCTTGCTTTAGCTTTCAAAATAGAACCCGTTGGCTTTTTCAGATTGGATTGTATGCGGCAAGTGAGTGTGTCAGTTCCCCTGTCACTGCTTTCACAAGAGTCTCTTGCCCACAATGTTCAGACGTATTTATAGATAAAGGATTGTGTGCTAACCCCAGGGAGGGATACAAATGCCATTGTGGCAGAGGTCAACACCCTGTGAACATATCTCCATATTTGATATCACTATAGTAACTATCAAACAAAATACAGATACAAAATGACTGGAAGGCAATGGAATTAATCACTGTAGTTACTGAAACATAAACAGCTCTACACTTACATTCTTCCAATAACATTTCAAGTTCACTTTTAGGTTAACTTTTAGAATGCTATAGAATGCCCCAGAGTCGGACTGGAGCACGGGGGGCCCACCAGGTTTCGAACTTACGGGGCCCCCGCGCTCACCTTTTTTTAGGTCTCGGCAGATATGGGGAGTGGTCTGGGGCGTATGGGGCCCATGAGGGCCGGGGCCCACTGGGTTTTTTCCCAGTGTCCCGCTGGCTTAGTCCAACCCTGGAATGGCCAATTCTATGCAACTTTTCAACTGGTCTTTATTGTATTTTTTTGCTTTCTTCTTTTGACCAGTCATCGTTTTTTTTTCGGCTCGGCAGAATAGGCGAATGGGTCTTGGCTGTCAAGGGCCCAATGTTTTTTTTTTTCCCGGTGTCCCCCCGGCCCAGTCCGACCCTTGAATGGCCAATTCGAAGCAACTTTTCAACTGGTCTTTATTGTATTTTTTGCCTTTTTCTTCTTTTTCCAGCTTTCAAGTGGGGGTCACTGACCCCATCTAAAAACAAATGCTCTGTAAGGCTACAAATGTATTGTTATTGCTCCTTTTTTATACTCATCAGACCCTCTCCTATTCATATTCCAGTTTCTTATTCAACTCAATGGATGGTTTGCCTGGGTAATTTGGACCCCAGCAACCAGATTGCCAACATTGCAAATTGGTGAGCTGCTGAATAAAAAAAAAACTAAATAACTCATAACTCACTACAAATAATAAAAAAAATTAAAAACCAATTGCAAATTGTCTCAGAATATCGCTCTCTACATCAGACTCCAGCAACACCTTGGAGCAATATTTTTATGTAATATATAAAAGATTGGAACATATCATGGTATGTCATTGGTATATCATTAAAAAGCGTCATTCTTTCTGAGACATGGCTGCCATAGAGAGGTCCTGTGAGCCAATCAGCGGCCAAGGCTGTAAAAGATCTTTCCTTGATACTGATGGGCGAATTTGGGGCGTTTCGCTTCACTGACAAATGTGCGAATTTCCAGCCAAATGTGCGAAACAGCGAAAAATTCGCATAATGGCGCTGGAGTCTCATTTTTTATGCCTTATCCAGTAACTGCAGCACTCTGATAATTATTCCATATTGTAATTTTATTGGCTCATTAGCTCATGTAGACAAAAATGGCAACGTTTCGGGCCTCACAGGGCCCTTTATCAAGCCGGCGTCCCTTTTTGATACCTGGGTCAATTCGCTGAGAAAATGTGCCAGCGTCCATTTTTTTTTACGCCTGGCGAATAAATTCGCCCATCACTATTCCTTAGTGATGTCTAAGACTGATCGTGTCTATTTGCAGTTTCATGTGAATGTATATGTACTATTTGCACATATCTCAGGGGTAGCTGGTGCCCACAAACTCAAAACGGGTTGCCATTGTATGTGTGTTTTGTCAGTGGTCTGAGTGAGGTCATGGGGGGTTAAGGCGGCAGATGTACAAGAAGTAGAGGCTAATGGTACATAAAAATATTCAAAAACACACACACTTAGATAGGGATATATATATATATATATATATATATGTTTATGATTGGGGTTGAGTAGCAATTGCTGGCTGCTGGTTTCCCTAGGACACAGGGTAAGTAATTCCAGAATTGGGCTAGATAAGGGTGGTTCTTTAAAGTATCAGTATACCGGCTTTTTCCCATTGTGTTAACTAAAAAATATCTGTGTATTTGTTATTTATTTTAACTAAACCAAGAATTTAAACCACTTTCACTATTTACTTTCCTGTGTCACTTCCTGGTTCTGCTGAGTCACTGTTTGCAGAGGAGTAGGTAGTAAACCAACTTACCACTGTACAAATAACCCCTCTGTATAATGAGCCTCTCCTTGTAACAATGCCCTACAGCTGCATGAAAAGAAGCATTTGTTCATACAGATTGCCCTGCTTACTGGGGGCAAGAAGGTTTTTGGGAAAACAAAAAAAAGTTCTAATAGTGCCTTATAACAGCAAAAGGTAATTTATTGTGCTCACGTTGAGCACACTTGGGGGCCGATTCACTAACTTCGAGTGAAGGATTTGAAGGTAAAAAATTTTGAATTTCGAAGGTTTTTTTGGGCTACTTCGACCATCGAATGGGCTACTTCGACCTTCGACTACGACTTCGAATCGAAGGATTCGAACTAAAAATCGTTCGACTATTCGACCATTCGATAGTCGAAGTACTGTCTCTTTAAAAAAAACTTCGACCCGCTAGTTCGCCATCTAAAAGGTACCGAAGTCAATGTTAGCCTATGGGGAAGGTCCCCATAGGCTTGGCTAACTTTTTTTGATCGAAGGATATTCCTTCGATCGCTGGATTTAAATCCTTCGAATCGTTCGATTCGAAGGATTTAATCGATCGATCGAAGGAATAATCCTTCGATCGTCTGATCGCACTATTTGCGCTAAATCCTTGAATTCGATATTCGAAGTCGAAGGATTTCAATTCCCAGTCGAATATCGAGGGTTAATTAACCCTCGATATTCGACCCTTAGTGAATCAGCCCCTAGGTGTATACATGTGTATATACTGCCCTTTTAACCTACTTTGTTATATACTTGCTGCAGTCTACTTATACATCGCATTTCATGTTGAATCAAATGTGCCCAGTTGTATTACTGCACATCGGGCAGCAGAACATGTTTTTATTTTCCAAGTACTCAAAAAATTGACGTGGGAAGGGAAGAAAATAGAAATTTAATTAAATCTGAAAGTCAACCAGAGGAGACAAATACATTTTAGCAAAAAAAAACAAAAAAAAAACAGCTGTAATTTAAAAAGGAAATGATATTAAAGTAAGCTTTTATTTATGTTGTATGTTATAATTGCATGGTATTTCAAAGGAAAAAGCCGCATGCTGCCATAAATATAGTACAGACAAAAACGACAGCATTAAAAGCCAATGCTTTAATATTGAGGTTGGTTTCACTAAAAAGTTTCAGTTTATTTGAAAGCCACATTATTAAAGGATAAGGGAAATGCAATTTATTTTTCATGCTAAAGTTTCAAGCTGTGGAAGAAATTATATAATTTTTTAAATTATGAAAAATATGTCACCAAAAAATATTTATATATCCTTCATTGTCACAGGGAATATTATAACATGTTGTGTCCTGTTATGTCCTCTCTTCTTGTCTGTTAAAGAGCTGAGGGTACGCAGAAATGGATACAGTTATTATGCCAGTGCTCCCATCTTGTCTTTTCAAATATAATGCATATATACACAAAGTAACCCTGGAGGTAGAGTCCAGCACGGAAAAAATTTTTGAGACCCCAACCTGAACCCACAACCCGAACCCCAACCCGCATATTTACCCACTTGGATCTGCTACCTGACCCTGGCCTGCAACTGCCTTATCCACAACCGGATCTGCAACCCACTGACCACCTTAAAACAGGAAGTGTTGTCCCTGCAAACCGGAAGTGACATCATCAAAAGTGGGTGGCGACAGAAAAAATATTTTTAAATATTTTAAAAGGAGTAAAATATAAATAATTTCACATAAGATAAGAAATATAGAGGAGACCAGTAACCCAACCCACAACTCGCATCTATACCCACACCTGAAAATCCTTCCCTCATCCCGCAGGGTACCTGTTTTTTTGTGGGTAATCCGCTGTTACCCACGGGTACCCGACCTGCTGCAGGACTATAGCTGAAGGCACCACTACTTTGAAGGTGGCAGTAATTCCAGGTCTCCCTCAGTGGGCAGCATCAGCACCAGCAGAACACTTGAGCCTAAAGAATAATACTATTAACGCTCATGTGCTTACATTTTAATGCAAGGAATGACGCCATCCTAACTCTGCATCAAAATGCAAAAGCAATTGCACACATTTGATGGAATTGCACTAAGAGCAAACCCACAAGTAGCTGCAGTTAGGGTGGAATTATGGGAAAACCTTGCATTGTTGGTCAAAAATATGGCAAATTGTGCCCGAAATTGCACTTTGCACAATGCAGTAGTAGACATAAATTAGTCTTATAAAATCTCCAATGACTTTCCATTTCCCCAAGCAATAGCTTTGTTAAGGAGGAAATACATTGAAACATCCGCTCATTTGGCATGGTTGCCAAACAAGCAGGTCTTTCTCCGATATGCCCATCTTGAGGTGGATGATATTGGGTTGATCCAATTATTTGACCCTGAGGCCACATTGGTCAGTTTCACGGAGGTACAGGACATTGGTGTGAAGACTTTACCAACAAGCTGATGTGGTCTTTACCTCAATGGGATTTTCCAACTTGCCAGAACAACATCTGGATGATTTTCGGACAGATATCACTTGGTAAGGGATTGGACTTAGTCATTGGCCTGTGTATGGCGAACTTTACATAGAATGTTTTTTTCCTAAAATAAGTCATGTGCTAAAGTTTCCTAAAGTGGCTATTCAAAAGGCAGCAACGGGCATCTAGATCCACCAGACTTATGTCTACAGAAAACTGCTAAAAAGCAGGGAATTTAAAGATCCAACACAACAGACCAAAATAAAAAGGCTTAGATTGCATTTATGCCCCATTAAAGGAGAAGGCAAGTAAAGTAAGTAAGTAAGGCTAAAACAAGTAAGCTTTAGCAGAAAGTTCTATTTAAATACACCAGTAAACCCTCAAGGTAATGTTGCTCTGAGTCCTCCATTAAAAGAAACACCATTTTACTTCCTTCTATCAGAGCTGGGCCAGGCCAGCCAGGCGCCCATCCAGCTTTGCACCCTATTCACGTGCCTACTCTGCCTACCCCTAGTTTCGGCCCTGCCTTCTATTGTGTACACATGGGCTTCTGTATCAGACTTCCTGTTTTCAGCTTAAACCTCCAGGGCTAGGACTTGAGCATGCTCAGTTTGCCCTCCTTCCCTTCCCCCTCACCTTACCACCTCCCTCCCTGCTGTAATCTGAGCCCAGAGCTATGAGGGAGAGGCTCAGGCAGGAAGTGATGTCACACCAACCTAATATGGCATGTGCTATCCTAAACAAATAGAGAGCTTCTAGAGCTGTTTACTCAGGTATGGTAAAGCATTCTACAGAATATAGTGTTATTAGCTACTACTGTGACTAATCTATTGGCAATAAACTGCCTCTGTAGCTTTCCTTCCCCTTTAATTTAAATAATTTGTATAATGACATTAAATAATTCTTATCACTTGCAATCCAGAAAGCTCCAAATTATGGAAAGGCCATCTCCCATAGACACTCAAATAATCCAAAATTTTAAAGATGATTTCCTTTTTCTCTGTAATAATAAAATAGTACCATGTACTTGATCCCAACTAAGTTATAATTAATCCTTATTGGAAGCAAAACCAGCCTATTGGGGTTATTTCATGTTTAAATAAATTTCTAGTAGACTTAAGGTATGACAATCCAAATTACGGAAAGATCATCTAGAAAACCCAAGGTCCAGAGCATTCTGGATAACAGGTCCTATACCTATACTGCAGACTTGCAGCACCCTGGGATATAGCCTTGTATCTCCATGAGACATTTTGATCTATTTTGGAGTAAGCTTCAGGCAAGAGTTAAAGAGCATACACTGCTGGAATACACTCACGATTCGATGCTGTGTATGTGTAAGCATCCACTAGTGATTAAGATATATAATAGTTCTTGAAATATGTAATATTTTCGCTTGAATTAATGAAAACGTGTGCACCTTGTCCATTTAACAAATAGACACATACTGTGTTGTACAGTAAAATATAGTTCTGCTATGTTAAGAACTGCCATAGATCATATAATTTGTAGTTTGACTCAATAGAATAGCTTTTCATAGCACGATCATTCTCAGTACCATAATAATGCACTTTCAGTACAGCTGATAGCAGAAATGTCATTACAACCTAGGTTAGAATAAAATATCTTTCAGTTCTTCAAACACGGGCTCGGGATTTTTAGCACTAGCCTTTACTATAAATTAAATCAAGGCACACAGTTCATAGTAGATGTTTGCAGTGTTTTTCATGCACCTTCTTTAACATAGCTTTAGAATATAGACACAAAGTTTTGATTGTGTGAATCTTCGTTTTGCACGACTTTCGGGCCGCGTGTGGAGTTTTCCAATCAGTCGTTCAGTCGATTGGACAGGTTATAAAATTTCTGTCGGCTACCGATAATATCTCTGTATGTATTGCCGATCTGACGATAGTGGGAGACTCTCACCAGCTTTTGTCAGATATAATTCGTACGATTGCTGTCAGGGGCAGAACATTGTCTGATCAGTATTTACCATTTTATTTGATCTGAATAGTTAGTGGTGGGTTGGGAGATTGCACTGCACGATGGTTTGTCCGACATCGAAGGTGTATCTGCACATCTATGGCCAGCTTTAGAACCATTAAAACCATTTGCAGTAATATGTATATGCATTTTAACCCCTATTCCGGTTACATTTTTAATCAGTTAATCTAAAACATAAAGCAGTTATTAAACAAGAACAAAAACAATAGTACATAGATGCAGCTTGCGTGTGGTTCCTTTAAAATAAAACCAAACTAAAGCGTAAGTAAATAAGTAGGGCAGAAATCTTGTACATTATTTTCAGGTCTTCTAAACCAGCCCATGGCAACCACAGCCCTTTAGCAGGGAAGATTTGTGCCTCTAAAGATGCCCCAGTAGCTCCCCATCTTCTTTTCTGCTGATTCACTGCACATGCTCTACGCTGCTGTCACTTAATGAGCTTAGGGACCCACTCACAATATATATTATATATATATATATATATATATATATATATATATAAAATATATAATATAAATGTCACAATATAAGGCTAATTAGTAAATAATTATTGTAACGACTCAGAAACCAGCACAATTAGCAACAGAATTTAATAATCAGCCCTGTAGCATCAGCTTATATAACAAGCAAACCTCATTTTCTGCTTGATAATTTGCAACAAACCCTAAGGGCCACACGGGCAGATTCGGGAAGATTAGTCGTCAGGCGACAAATCTCCTCTTCTTTGAGGCAACTATTTTCCCCGATCTGCCTGCCCCTGCCTTCCGCCGGCTAAAATGTAAATCGCCTGGGGGCAGGCATTCGTTTTCCGAAGTTGCCTGTAATTGCCTTACGAGGAAACTACGGACGACTTCAGAAAACGAAGGCCAGGCCATTTTCATTTTAGCCAGTGGCAGGGGAAGGCAGGTCAGGGAGATTAGTCGCCACAAAGAAGAGGAGATTTGTCGTTTGGTGACTAATCTCCCCGAATCTGCCCATGTGGCCTGACCCTAAGGTTAGTTTCTCAACAGCTGTTTAAAGCCCACTGAGCATGTGCATGTCACTGACAACCCTTAAAAAATCCCAAGATGGGAATCTCCTGTGACAACTTTGAAGACCTGGATAATTACTACTATAGAGATGCCGAACCTTTAGGCTGGTTCAATGGCATTTATAGCCATATTCCTTTTTAGGGTTTAGTTCTCCTTTAAAACATTGAGTATATATATATCGTAATTTAAAACTTAATCGCGTAGAAACACACATCTGTGTTTGGAAGTAAAATGAGATCCCTTCTGTTTACTCTCATTCACCACATGATTAGCTCATGGAACTGATAACCACAGAGCAGGCACCTGTACAATATATCTGGTTAATTTATTATTAAGTGTATGCGAGATACGAAAGTAAAACGACATGACTTTGTTTTCTTACCCCTTATCTAACCAGAACGGCTTGATTACGGAACTGTATTTATTATTAAACAAAACATGCCAACTTGGAAAAAATACAGCTGCTTTAACATTCAAGCTATCGGATGCTCTTGCAATTTGTCAAACACGTAGTGGTTAAGGTCAATGAATGATTCAGTTCCACACCATGAAGAAGTAGCGCTTTCTAGAGGTTTCACTTTGCTGTTAATTATGTATCCAAAGACCCCAACTAAGGGACACGGGGTTTTATTCCTGTGCTGTGGTTTCCCAATGGGAATTTCATTAAGTATAACAAATGACTTAATAGAAGAAAATTGCAATTTCATCCCCTTTATACAGTACCATTTCCAGGGGTCCAATTAATTTTACCTTTCAAGTCTTTTTATATACAGAACATGCAAAATGTAAAGTAAGGTAAATATGTTTGTACTGTGAAAATAGTGCAAATTAAAATTAACATCAGGTGCTACTTTTCAGCTGATTGAAATTAAATGTTTATTATTGGATTTCCAATCCTCCCTCAGTAGAAGAAGTCACGCACTCAGGAGGCCAATATTCGCCTACAGCAGGGGTCCCCAACCTTTTTTACTCGTGAGCCACATTTAAATGTAAAAAAGAGTTGGGGAGCAACACAAGCATGAAAAAGTCCATGGGGATATCAAATAAGGGCTGTTATTGGCTGTTTGATAGCCCCTATCTGGACTGGTAGCCCTCAGGAGGCTATGTTTGGCAGTACATCTGGTTTTTATGCAACCAAAACTTGCCTCCAAGCCAGTAATTCAAAAATAAGCACCTGCTTTGAGGCCACTGAGAGCAACAGCCAAAGGGTTGGAGAGCAACATGTTGCTCGCGAGCTACTGGTTGGGGACCACTGGCCTACAGGATTCTGATGTGAGTAATAAACAGTAAAATAAAATCCTAAGGAAAAATCTTTTCCATTGTATTCATTAAAACATGTGTTTTGATTAGGGATGCACCGAATCCTTCTGCCTGGATGAACCAAATCCGAATCCTAATTCACATATCCACATTAGGGGCATGGAGGGATATCGTGTGACTTTTTGTAACAAAACAAGTAAAAATGTACCCCTTCCAACCTCTAATTTGCATATGCAAATTAGGATTCAGATTCAATTCAGTATTCGGCTGAATATTTCGCGAAAGATTCAGGGGTTTGGCCGAATCCAAAATAGTGGATTCGTTGCATCCCTAGTTTTGATATATATCACAGAACTCCAAGATATCCTTAGGGGACCATTTATTAAACCTTAATTTTTTTCTGGTTGAGGGGGAAAACTTGAATTTTTAGTGGAAAAAAAAACCCTCTGATTTTTAGAGACTTATCATACCCCAACATTCGGGATGGGCGAATTTTTTTGGCTTGTTTCGACGTGGAAATGACGCCCATAGACTTGTATGGCATTGCACGTCAAATGACGCACTTCAAAAAAAAATCACCATTCAGGATTTTTGCCGGCGCCAAATTTTTGGCAAAACAAAACGGGTCAAATTCTCTCATCCCTGCGCTAACATCTGAATCAGAAAATACTCCATCTCAAACCTGTCAAGGTCATGTAGAAGTCAATAGAAGTTGTCCCTGAAGTTGTTTCTTGACATCGTGATCTGCACTGGATAATCCAAAAAAGTCTGGGTTTTCTCACTAATAATTCGAAAAAGTTGAGTTTTTGCAGCGAAAATGTGATACAATTACGTTTTTGGAGTGTCAATCGTATGATATGAATTGATGCTCGATTTTTTCTAGAAAAATTAATGATAAATGAGTTCAGTTTGTGGAAGGGATTTAGGTCAACATTATTTCCAGAATTTTTTTTTTTGCTAAATTAGAGTTTTAGCAATCAGCCCCTTAGATTTAGCTGTATGGGGTAAGCTATTTTTATATAATAACATAAGTATTTAAAGTAGATGATCTGTGGGAAAATGAATGTTTCAGGGGGCCTATCGTCTCCCAGCGGGAGAGTCAGGACCAAGGAGGAAGCCTTTAAAGGGTCAACGTTCAGGTTCAAGGTACAGGCAAGGGTCAGGCAGATTCAAGGTCAAAGTCCAGGCAGGGGTACAAAGGCAGGCAGGAAGGATCAGAATGAAAGTCCAGGCAGGGGTTCAAAGTCCAGAATAAATCAATAATAAAGCACACAGGAACTCTAGCAAACAATTCCTATACTTGGGCAAGGATCCATTGAACAGGGCGCACTTTTAGTAAAAATTTGGTGCCACTTTGGCACAGGCGTTATGATGCGGCATGCAGCGTCTGACGCCACGCTATGACGTCACTGAGCCGGTGCCGCTACCCACGTGGCGGCCATGGGCGCCGCCATTTTGGGACCGACACCGAAGAGGTAAGACGCGCCGCCCAGAGTTCCGGGCGGCGCTTGTGACAGAGAGATATCCATGGAAGAAAGTGGCACTTCAATCTGCCAACCACATCACCTCACTATACATTACCATTAAGACCTTTATTTTTCTCTTCAAAATGAGCTATACAAAAATATATACACACATTATTGAGGGTTATTTATTAAAGTCCAAATGCAAAGAATTCAATTTTTTTTTTACTATAAAATCTGAATTTTTTGTGGGAAAAAAAACTTCAAAATCCGAAAATACTCTATCTTCAACTTGTTGAGGTCCTGTAGAAGTCATTGGCAGAGGTCCTATTTGCAATCTGAAGATATTATGGTCTGTGCTGGGTTTTGTATGATAATCTGAACATTTCGAGCTTTTCCTCCGTTTCCTGCGATTTTGCAAAAAATGCAGAATTTTAGGGCCTCAAATGCGAATGTTTTTCCTGCGACAATCCAAAAGAGTTGCAGTTTTCATGAGACAATCTGAAAAAGTTGCTTTTTTTCTGATTTTTTTCAGGTTTTTTTAATGATAAATAAAGGTAAATTGTAGTTTGGTTGGACTTTTTTTTATTTAAAATATCAGAAAAAAATTGGATTTTGATAATTAACTCCCTATAAGTCAACTGTAGTTACTAATGACTGCAAAGTGACAGATTTGTATAGTCAATGCAACTGCCTATTGCAAACTTTTCAGGCATATATCCACGATTGTTTGTTAATATGCTTCCCTGAGTTTAAGTCCTTTACTCTTCTTTAAACTGCACATGGGCATGTGCATCAAGTGCCTTATTCTGGCTCATAAACACGATTTTGGCACGATGTAAAGCTTTAATCCATACTCTCTGTCCATCCATCCATCTGTCATCTATCTATCCATCTGTCATTTATCTATGTATCTATTATATCTCTGTCTATTATATCTCTATATTCATGTAACTATCATATCTCTATCTGTCTATTAAGAACACATTTTATTGGATTGATTGTCTCTCTTTTTTATTGTTGCAGAAGGCTGGTATAATATTTTGCATTTTCATTGTTTTATTTTTAAAACAGTTACATATTTAAATGATTTGAACAATTATTGTGCCAATCCACAAGTCCTCTCTTACCCACATATTCTCAATACTTATACGTTTATAATTTTTGGCAGTGAATTATTTTGAATTTTTTTTTTTTTTAATCTGTGAATTTTTGTGGCAATTTCGCAAATCTATTTGCTGGTGGCAAATTGCGCAAAGTTCGCCATAAATTCGCCCATCACTAGTCATTACCATACATGCTTCTTTCTTACATGTGAGTGCAGTAAATGAATGTTAACTTGTTGCCAGTAGTGATGTAAGGGTTGGGTAAAACCCAACTCACACCAGACCCGAACCTGCCCTCCGTTTACCCGTGCCCGCCCCAGCCAGACTTCCGGCTTCCATTTATAGAGTCGCCCGCCCCTCAGATGACATCACAAAGGGATGAGGCGAGCAAAAGGACAAATTATATATACATATAACCAGTATGTGCTAACTCCAAATGCATTAAATGAGCTTACCACTGTACACAGTGGGCCTGGATGCACACGCCCCATACCTTCAACAAGGGGAGAAGATACCAGGAAACTTGAAGAGAGACTGGCACAAGCCTGGACCCACAAAATACATTCCCGTAATTCAGAGCTTTCTGGAATAACATGTTTCAGGATAACGGATCCTACCCCACTTTTACTGATAAGTGATATTTTTTCACATTTTCTACAATTTTCTGTTGCCTATTTTCAAGCCCCAATGAGTGGCATGGATGCCCTTTTCAATGATGATATTGTGGCCTTTCTCTGTCTTTCCTACTAAAGCAGTTGTCTAAGTACATGCTTTGCTTCTGTGCTACGTGGTGCACATTTTCCTACAGCTGCTATCATGTCAGCAAAGATGTGCTTTGCAAGAGCACTTGAGGACAAATCCCAATCATGTTAGAAGCTACAGTACAAGAAAAAAAATGTAACCCATACATTATCTTGTATAGAAGAAAGCTACATGGAGCTTGGCAGCTAGCAGGGCCAGATGCCAAATGCAAAATATAGATGGAGCACAAATGGAAAACTGAAAATGTATAACTAGAACATATCACTACTGACTATTAAACGAAAATGATACCCCTGAACAATTTAGGTCTCTAACAATAATAAAACTGCTCATATGTAAAACCCTGCTTCATCTAAATGTCATTTTCATAAAAATATACTTTTTTAGTTGATTGTGCCATTGGGTAATTCTAAATAAAAAAAATTAAATTTTATGTACCAAGGGCCACCTCCTTGAATCCTGTGATTCACAGTGCACACCAGGGCCAGGCCAAGCCGAACCGCCGCCCTAAGATAACCAAGCTGGTCAGCCACCTCCCCTGTGCAAATGTCTGAAGGCAAGCGCGCCCAAATGCAACCTGCGCAAACACATGTGCAGTAGCAGAGGAGAAGTCAGGGGAATGTGGGGAGAGCGACGGATCGGAGGGAAGGAAGCAGAGATCGGCTGATGGGAGGGGAGATCAGCTGATGGGAGGGGAGATCAGCTGATGGGAGGGGAGAGCAGCTAATGGGAGAGCGGGTGATGGGAGAGGAGGGACGGAAGAGAAGCTGATGGGAGAGGAGGGAGGGGGGAGCGGCTGATGGGAGGAGAGGGAGGGGAGAGCAGCTGATGGGAGGGGATGGAGGGGAAAGCGGCTGATGGGAGAGGAGGAAGCAGAGGAGGGGAGAGCGGCTGAAGAGAGAGAAGGGAGGGGAGAGCGACTGAGGAGAGGGAAGCGAGCGGGAAGCAGCTGATGGGAGGGGAAGCTGAGGGTGCCATCTTTGTTTTGGGGTATGCTCTATTTTGCCCTATTTAAACCTGTTCAGCCAATCATTTATTTCCCAAGCTGGCTTCTGGTCCTGTCAGATCCTGCTCAAGCCTTTTCACGTTTCTGATCCTGGTTTTTGACTTTGGCTTGTCCTTTGACTACGAAACTCGCCACCTGTCCTGACCTTTGCCCGTTTGTGACTCCTCTTCATTGGACCCTTGTCTGTACCTCATTTTGGAACATCTGACCTCTTTGTGGGCTAGGTTGCTAGTACCGCAGCAGAAAGTTCTGGGGCCCCAAAAGAGCGTCGGTGAAAACCGGGACTAGTTGGGCTCTCCTACTTTACAGAAGAGTCAGAATGATACCAGCAACCTAACTCCAGGTTCTTGCTTAACTAGTACGTTACACTAAAGTTACTGCAAATGTTTATGATCCAATACTAGTGAATAGCGTCATTTATTATGTCCTGTGTGCTGAAAAAGTCACTGCAAAGTAGCTCTGCTCACCCAGCTCTCTCACACACACATTTTCTATTATTTACATTGAGACTTGCCTCTTTCTAAGTGCATCATTTAAGGAAAATGAAAATACAACAAATTCATTGAGGCATAAGCAATGCCTTAAACAAAAGCTTTCACTAATGCACTTATTTTCTGCTAAGGAATTCTGTTCCTTATGAGGAAAACATAGACACAAAGCTACAAATAAAAACATAAAATACTGACCATGTACCTTTCAATTATTAGTGTACTTTTGTTGTGGAGTTTGTATAGCTAATGCGTTTATTTTTCCAATATTGGAAGTTTAAGCTTTTAATACCTGTGTTGTGTTTGAATATGAGGGTTGCAATCAACCTTGAAAGTTTCAACATGTAACAAAAGAACTAAAAAATTTTTATTACTCGAGCTTCTTATGGATCTAGATGCTGCAATGGTTGTTTTTAAAGGGGTAGTTCACCTTTAAATGAACTTTACGTATTTCATAGAATGCCCTATTCCTAGCAACTTTGCAATTAGTTTTCATTTTTAATTTTTAAAAGTTTTTTCAGTTATTTAGCTTTTTATTCAGCAGCTCTCTAGTTCAGTATTTCAGCAGCTATATGGTTTCTAGGGTCTTATTTACCAGGCAGTAGTTTGAACAAGAGCCTGCAATCTGTAGAGGGAATGAATCAATCGATAAGGTATAAAATTAACATTAACAATAAAATTGTAGCCTGTTAGGGATTAGGTAGCTGGGATCAGTTTTCTGGGGGTAAAGCAGCCCACGGCACAATCACAACTCATAGGAGTGTAGTCTTTCCGGCAGTTTATTTTCACATGTAACAAATAAACAAAATAACCAGTAGGCCTACCCCTGACTCCCAAACAGAGAAAATTAAGGATAGTCCCAACCTTGAAGTGATTCAAAATCTCTCAGTGAGCTCACACAAGCAGCTTCACTGTATCTTTCTACCAGACCGGAGCTCTCCCTTCTGACTTGAGCTGCCTTTTTAATTATCTACCTGATATGCCTCAGGAAGACCCAAAACACCCAGGCTGGACTAGCAGTCCTAGAACCACTCTGTTAGGAACCTAGGAGATATGCAAGCTCCATCCTGGACTTTCCCAAGAATCCTGATAGTGACCTCACCACAAGCCTCACAGAGCTATAGTTTTTGGCTGCCGGGGTCAGTGACCCCATTTGAGCAATAGAATTCTTAATGAATCAGACACAAATTGAGTGTAGGACTGGCCATACTGGGGATGACTTTGACGTAGTTGGCCAAAGTCACTAGCGAAATTAGGCCAGCGTCCGTTAGCGAATTTGCTAAGTAACGAAAATGCCCAACGCTAGCGAATTCACGCTAGCGTTAGGCGCTTCGGCGCTTAGTGAATTTGCCCCAAAATGTTTCAATGTCCTTAATATATTGATAATGGCACACAGTATCACCTAAGGCATGCTTGGTCAGCTAGAGAAGATGGCAGCTGTTAAGGATGGAAGACATTTCATTTGGAACATGAAAAGTATTCAAAATGGCAAGAATCCCAACTTACTCTTTACTCTCAGGGTTTGTTTTTGTCTTTGACAGCAAGTAGAAATATTTGGAATGTATTCATTACAGAGTTAGTTTTATTTTAGGCACATGGAAGAAAATGATTTGGAAATAGGCAATGAATCACCAGCTTTTAACAATGGGACTTTGGTGATTTGTTAGGGAATAAAGTCTAATAAAACCAATCTCGCAAAATCAAATTCAATAATTTTCAAAACAAGGTGTTTCAACAATCACAGAAACTATTGCCGTCCTTCACAACTGATTTACTCGCCTGTCAGAAACCTGTGAAGGGAAATACTTAAAAAGTCACAGAGCCTTGTTCAGCAATGCCTAGTAAATATGGTTGCTATTCTATGAACTCTGCACAAATTATTGATTGAGTTTTTGCCGGGTGATTTAAAGTTAAACTGGATGCATTTTATTTCCAGAATTTTACATTATATATCAACGGCACAAGCAATGAATTCACATGTATTGGATCTTTGTGCTTTAGTGTGACGGCAATGAAGAGAAGGCACTGGTGCAGTTTATAAATCTAACCTACAGGTTTGGCTACATCTATTTTTTTTATATTTTTTTTTATTTTTTGGTCAACGAATGTAAAACAGAATTGTTAACCTGCGTTGTCAGTCTCATAAAATGAATTCATTTACCGCAAACCTAAAAAGGAATATTGCCCATTTCCAAATGGTGGATATTTTTTGTCAGCTCATTTATATCAATACAATCTCACAAGTTTTTCTATTAAAAAAAAAAAGCTATTGAAAATGTCACACAGATATCGCCCTTATGTATGCAGGGCTCTATTCATAAATGTGTAATGTGCATCATCCGGGTGAGAACACCTGCTCTGTCCTGTCCGCTAGTTGTCAAAAAGTTAATTGTCCTTGGCAACATAATCACACTGAGAAAAAGTGACAGTTTAAAAAGAAGGACCATCATTTACTGAAATGGCTACCTTTGACTGAAACTCGAGAGGGAAACCAATATAAAAGCATGTTTTTTTTTAATGTATATTACTGCACGGAAATTGCAAAAATGTCTTTTGTTTCATAAGAAAAAATGTGGAAAATGAAAAATAACCCACCCACCCAAGTGCTCCCTTTCAAATAGGTAAGTGCAGTGCTCTGAATTCATGTTAAAACAACTATATAAAACATTAACCATGTTTTGTTTAAAGGGGAGAGCAAATTTTTTGGTATCTTATTGCACAAAAATGTCTCAGTGTCCTTAATATATTGATAATAGGTGAGTGCAGAGGACCCCTGTCTGTATGAAGTTTGTGGTCACAGCCTCTTGCAACCCCGCCTAATGGTTTCAAATCTAGCGGTAAACACAATGTTCCCTTTTTTGCTATAGTTTATTGTCGTCGCGAAAACTCGACTTTATCAGATTATCCAGTGCAGATCACAATATCAAGAAACAACTTCAGGAACACCTGCCATTGACTTCTACGTGATTTTGCTGGTGGTAGAATAATAAAAAGAGGGGCCACGTTCCCGACTGCAGATAATAGTGTGTGTCCGGATCCGTGAATTCACTACTACTTCTACATGACCTCGACAGGTTTAAAATGCAATATTATTGGATTTTTAGCAGATTTTGGGGAATAATACATTTCTAAAAATTCAAGGTTTTTTTTCCTCAAAAAATGTGTTTTCCCCCTTTAAAGGAGAAGGAATGGCAATTTACATTGGGGGTGCTAAAAGTTAGGCACCCCCAAGTGATATTTGCTTACCTTACACCCCGGGCTGGTGTACCTATCGGCAGAAATACTGTATGCACCGGCTGGTCCAGTTTCTATATTTGATATCATAGTAAAGTCCTTTCTCTTTAGTTCCTGCTTAAGACAATGCTTGCACAGAACACATCTGCAGGCTCAAAGATTAACTAATCCAACAATTAGTCAAAAGAAGCCAAGAGAGAACCACAGTTCTACAACTTGCCCATTTCATTCACCCTGCAAAAGTCATCTGATGTGTTATACTTTGTGTGATTGGATTGGATTATTGGATGACACTGTTTTTATTTTCTCCTTACATGTCCAATCATGGATCCCATTGGGGAAGTGCTGCACTAAAGAATATCAGGTCCCCATTCCCTGCAGTATCAATTGCCCAAATGTACTTTCCTTGAGAAAATCCAGGTATGGGAGCCATTATCCAAAATGCTCGACCCAGGGTTTTTTGGATAACAAATCTTTCCTTAATCTGAATCTTCATACATTTAGGGTGTTATTTATCAAAGGTCGAGTGTTAGAGGTTTTCTTATCTTGAGTGAACTCGAATTGTATGTTATTTTAGAAAAAACTCAAACGTCTATAATGCGATCGAATAGGAATGAACCAAAAACTCAAATCGAATTTGAAAACAATTTGAATCGAATTTGAAAACAATTTGAATCGAGTTTGAACACAATTCGAATCAAGTTTTCCCTCTGAAAAAAAATAGAATATCAGGAAGGCATGTTTTAGATAGCGAAGTATTAGAAGAATTAGAGGTGTTTCCATGGTCAAGGTATGATAAATCTAGAATTCTAGTTTGGTTTTTTCAACTCGAAAATGTGCGTTTTGACCAAAAAACCAACCTCAAAAAATTGAGCCATTTGAACCTTAGTAAATCTGCCCCTAAGTCTAGTGGAAAATCATGTAACTATTAAATAAACCCAATAGGCTGGTTTTGCTTCCAATACGTATTAATTATATCTTAGTTGGGATCAAGTACAAGCTACTGTTTTATTATTACAGAGAAAAAGGAAATCATTTTAAAAATTTGGATACAATAGAGTCTATGGGAGCTTTCTCAATAATGGGTTTCAGGATAATGAATCCCATACGTTTACAACCATTCCACCAAGCCATCTCAGACCCTCTTTCCTGATGCATTTTGTGCCAGTGGACCTTTAGTCATGAAGAACCCAGTGGTTCAAAACACATCAGAAAGGAGTAACTTGAAATGTAATTATTTCTTTATCATTTCTTTAAATATATTACCCATATTTCATTATTTTAGGGAAGGTCATAATTACGTATTATCTAAGGCTTAACTGAACACGGCAGAACAAGTGGGACTTTGATCAAAAAACGCATAACAAATGGTCGTATGCAGCAGAATTTATGGAAAACTTGCTGTGCTGAGAAGAAGTCCTTCTGCTACAATGTAAGCATTTTAACATGCACCAGATAACACCACTGTTAACACATGTTGATTCAATCATTTCTTTGTTGTTCTCTGTGTTTTTTTTGTTCCTTTAAACACTACTAGGGATGTAGCGAACTGCCGATTTGGTGTTCGCGAACGCCGTTATCGAACACCGGCAAAAAATGCGAACGTTCGCGAACAGTTCGCGAACTTCGAACACCCGCTAAAATCGTTCGATTCGAACGTTCGAAGGATTTTTCATTCGAATCGAACGTTCGAAGGATTTTAATCGTTCGATCGAAGGATTTTCATTCGAATGGAAATCGTTCGAACGAATGGAAATCGTTCGAACGAATGGAAATCGTTCGAACGAATGGAAATCGTTCGAACGAATGGAAATCGTTCGAACGAATGGAAATCGTTCGAACGAATGGAAATCGTTCGAACGAATGGAAATCGTTCGAACGAATGGAAATCGTTCGAACGAATGGAAATCGTTCGAACGAATGGAAATCGTTCAATTTTAGCGGTCGAATGGTCGAATGGTCGAACGATTTGTATTCGAATCGAACGCGAACTCAAAATGCGAACGTTCCCAAACGTTCGCGAACATTAGGCAGACGCGAACGGTCGAAGTTCGCGCGAACAGTTCGCTACATCCCTAAACACTACTTGTAGCTGTCTGGAAAATATGTTTTTCTTTTTGCTATGAGCCATTAGTCTATTATATCCTGTAAGAAACAATAAACCCCCGCCAGTGTGACAAACACCTAAATTAAAACCCTCCCAGTAGTCAGTAACACTACAGCTGATATGAATATTCAGTAGAGAATGTTATTATAACAATATATTTGCTTAGTGCTAGTGATGGGCGAATTTATTCGCCAGGCGTGAATTCGCGGCGAATTTGCGCGATTCGCGGCAGGCGAATAAATTCACGAAACGCCCGCGAAAATTCGCGGAAAAAATTTGCTGGCGTCAATTTTTTTTTCAAAAAAAACGGACGCCGGCGTCGAAAAAACGGGCGCCGGCGTCACAAACGGGCGCCGGCGTCAAAAACGAGACGCCGGCGCCGTTTCGCGAATTTTTCGCAGTTTCGGAAATTTCGCGCGAAATTCGCGCATTTTTCGGCGAAGCGAAACGGCGCAAATTCGCCCATCACTACATAGTGCTCATATACTACACATAATTAAGTCTGATAATAGTATCATCCCCGCACATGCCTAAACTAACCCATAATTTGAAGACAATGGGACTGATTTAAGGAGATTGGTGCTAAATTGTTCAAGTACAGATACCAATAGCCCACCTGATCTTTGCCTACAATTTACTTTTAATAACACATGGAGCAAGTTATCACCCATGGGAAGTCACACCTCAAACCAGGCAGCAAATCGCTTGAAAATACCTTTTGACTGACACCATTGGAAATGCTTTAGGTAATACAGCGCAATTGTGCGTATGAAAGCATTTTCTTGTGTTTATGTGCATGAATTGTATAGTCAGCTGTGAGTTTTGTTGCCACCAATGCAAAGAAATATTTAAGGTGCTTTGTCACCCACAAGGAATCATGCTTCCCGTTGGCGACAAAGCACTCATATGGCATTACCCTAAATGTAACAATGAATTGTTACTGGCAAATGATGTCCTTATGCAACTTTCAGTGCTCATAAATGAACCCTTATGTGTAATTGCAGAGGTCCCCAACCTTTTTAACATGTAAGCTACATTCAAAGATAAAGAAAGCTTGGAAGCAAAACCGCATTAAAAAAGTCCTAGGTGGTACTAAAAAAGGGCTGTGACTGGCTGATTGACAGCCCCTTATGAAAAATGAGCACCTACTTTGAGGCCACTGGAAGCAACATCAAGGGATTGGTGAGCAAAATGTTGCTCATGAGCCACTGGTTGGGGTATTAGTGCAATGTTTATGTATGTCAGGAGTGCTCTACTTTGTGTGCTAAATGGATGCGCCCATGGCTGCGCACTGACATCATGGCACCACTTCAAGGACGGGTAGCAGGTTTTCATGAAAATTTAAAATAAAAGGATGCCAGAGACCCGGGTTCAATGCCCAAGTATAGGTCTTACTTGCTAAAGTTCCATTATGCTCCTAAATTGTTATTTTGTCTTGATTCATCGGTTCCTGACCCCCTGCCTTGACTCTGACTTCGTTACTAGCTGCCTGCCCTTTTTTTTTTTAAGGTTTTTATTTTGCTTTTTTAAAAAACAAACAAACAAAAAAGAAAAAGACATTCACAGTCCAATTACAGCTTAGCATCAATTTGACAAAGGTACATAACAGGGCAAACACCATACCAATATCCTGTATCAGCCTATATTACAATTTACCTTCTGGGGTATCAACTCTTATCCCTTCTATTGGGGTGGATGTGGACATTCTGAATCAGGGAGTGCTACTGTTGGATTGGCGTCAACCCAAGGGGTCCAAATAATGTCAAATTTTGCAGGGGCGCCCGTGCTACATATGTCAGTTTTATGAGTGGTAAAGTTTTGTTCACCAGTGCTATCCAATCTACCAGCTTTGGCGTCTCAGAGCTCATCCACTTTATGGTAATCAATTTCTTTGCATAAAACAAAACTGCTCTCATTAGTTTCCTAGACCCACTTTGGGGAATGATATCATCGATAACCCTGAGGAGGCAAACCTCAGGGGACTTAATCCTAGGCAAGGCCAAATTCTCCTCTATGTACCCCATCACCTCGGACCAGTATCTATTAATGTGTACACATTCCCATACCATATGTTCAAAACCAGCGTTCACTTCCTGGCACTTTAGACACTATGCATTGGGTAGTCTCCCCATAATTTTCAGCTTATGTGTTGTTATATACATTCGGTGAATACATTTAAATTGGTGGCAATCAAGAAGTCATATATATGATCAGTTGCTTCCTCCCATTGTTCATCATTAAGCGAACTAACCAGATTATTCCATTTGTTTTTAGCTTTGGCAAAGGGGGTAGGCGTGACCTGAGCAAGTAATTTATATATTTGGGAGAGTAATTTATCAGCTGTGGGCTCCCATAGTCTAGCTTCCCATGCCGCTTTGCACGTCTCCAATTTGAGGGAGCCAAATTGCGCCTTAGATTCATGATGTAACTGCAAGTATCTAAAAAATTGGATGTTTTGGTTTCCTACTTTTTCTTTGAGTGCTTCAAATTGAGGGAAGTTCAGACAACCATTTCACTCCCATAAGGGGCCAATAGTGATAATCAGGAATATCCAAAAATTGATGGAGGTTGGAATTTCTCCAAATGGGCATCTGTAGGGGGGGAGTTGTGGAGGTACCTGGCTTCTGTTTCATTACCTTGTCCCAAACTCTGAATGGGGTGCTAAGGACCTCTGGTATAGCAGGCAAATCTTTCATGGCCCAGTATGGCGCATTTGCCCTGACCTTTTGCCTGGAAAATGACTATGATAAGCTTTTTTAACCCTTTCGGATGCTGTGAATTGGGTATTTTCTGCATATAGCTTCCTCCCTGGTCCCAACTCCAACCAACAAGAGCCATGAGGCCCTGACAATGTTATCATGATTGAAATGTGGATGGCATGGAAGTTGAGATGGGATCACATGGATGACAAAAAAGGACCATGGTTAATTCTAGTTAGGGGACAGCTACATCAACTTTGATTACCTATACTGGTGTTGTGCATTGGAGTTGGGCAAGCACAATATCATTGCAACAACTGGCGAGTGTCACTGAGGAAATACTCGTACAGCTTGGGATCCAGGCAAGGTAACTTTATTTGCAAGGCTTAGGACTCTTTCATTTGAATACAGCATATATGTGGGCTTTTGTATGTGAATAGACTTATCAACATTGACACCACCAATTTTATTCACAAATTTTTTTGCCACAATAAATTCCATTCAAGCACTAAATGCACTAAGTTGCCCTAGCATAAACAAAAATCTGCTTTATGTCTTTGTAAAAGATGAATAATTCAGTTAATGCAAGACTATATTCTGAAAAATATATTCTGATTTATATTTAAAAAATAATTCACATTTCAATTCCTTAATTCTTTGGAATATACAATAATGTATATAAAATATCAACAAAGAACACCGGCTCAGTAATACAATGTCATTAACTAATCATGTTACATAAGACATAAATAAGCCATTATCAACACTATTATTCACCCTGAAAGATGTTTTCCCATTTTGAATCACACAATGTAGCCTTTTCACTGATTAATTAAAACCAATGGCTCTTTCCTCTTCTTATTCATAACACACTGGGGATAAAAGTGCATTAGCTGAATTAGCTGTAAGAAACTTTAATTTACATAAATGTGTTTAGACAAGTATTATAATAGAGAAATATTATTAGTAGATTAAATCCTATCATAAAGGTATAGAACACAACGCCATATAATGACTTACACAAACATACACTGCAACACAGACAATTGAAGAGGAGTTCTTGTCCTTACAATACGAGTTGGAAAGAACAAGCATATTAATATTTTTGAAGTTAAAGAAATAATATGTTCAACATGAGCCCAATAAACAGGGTTTGAATTCCCCCTACAGTAATATCTCCTATATAAAAGAATGCAGAACACTGTAATTGAGGAACATTTTATATTCAATCTTTTTATTTTCTATTGTTCTGAAGCACAGGCAGTAATAAAGGCATAGGAGGAACTTATCATCCTGAACCCATTATTTCTCATTGTAGTATTTATCTCACTGTGGTATGGGTAAAAACAAAACTATTATTTCATTTACAGATATTATTTAGTCCCTACCTTCGGGGTAATGTTTTTTGAGTGTGGTAGGAACCAAGAGTTCCTGAACAAATCTCATGCAGACATACATACAAACTCAAATGAGAATACAGGTATAGTTACTATAAGTCACTTAGGAGGTATATTATTAAAATAGTCTTGAAAGAAAGTGATGGGAGAAGAATGGTGAAAGCAAAGTGATTACACATTATTGGTAGTTAAGGGATGAATTTCTCCGTTTCGCTGAAAATTTTTCAAAACTCGAAAAATTATGTCTCTGTCAATTTTAACACAGGCGTTAAAGTCAATTGGCGTCCGAATAGTGTTGATGCGTGATGGTTTTGAAGAAACACAGAAGTTGGAAAATTCGCGGCCTGACAAATTTTTTTGCCCATCGCAAATTATGTGACAATGGTCATATTTTGCACCAACAATGCAGTTTTTTTAAAAAAAAAATCATATTATCAGCATCATTACGGCCACCAGAAGCATTGCACCTGACACAATTGTTAGACAATTGCTGCATAAAAATAGAAAACTTCAGGTCCTGGGCTTTCTGCATATCTTGTACTAGTTAGACTCTAAACACTCTCAAACAGGAGAGCTGCTGAATAAAAACTCAAAAATTACAAATAATAAAAAATGAAAACCAATTGCAAATTGTATCAGAATATCACTCTCTACATCAGGGGTCCCCAACCTTTTTTACCCATGAGCCACATTCAAATGTAAAAAGAGTTGGGGAGCAACACAAGCATGAAAAAGTCCCTTGCTGTGCCAAATAAGGGCTGTGACTGACTATTGGTAGCCCCTATGTGGACTGGCAGCCTACATGAGACTCTATTTGGCACTATACTTAGTTTTTTTGCAATTAAAATTTGCTTCCAAGCCCGGAATTCAAAAACAAGCACCTGCTTTGAGGCCACTGAGAGCAACATCCAAGGGGTTGGAGAGCAACATGTTGCTCACGAGCTACTGCTTGGGGATCACTGAGTTAGAGTAAAGCCAACTCATAACTTTTTATAAAAAGATGCCACAATCTGCCCTTAGTAAACAAACAAATTGAAAACTAATAGGGAGAACCCTCACCTAAAATCACTGCTTCAGACTTCACTTAAAGCTGCTGTCCAGGCTCTCTTGGATCCTGGAGCAGAATTCCTCTAGAGAAATATACTGCAAAAAAATGCAGGCAAAGGCCGCCATACATGGGCCAATCGCGCACTGTATCAAACAGATCAGTCCATGGATAGCATACAAGGAGTCATGCACATTATAGCTACCATTTATTGTTCAGCTCATTCAGGCCAAAAACCTGAACGATCGGCATAGCATGAATTAAGGAGGTGCCACAGCTCCCTTTCACTTTCACTTTCTCATCTGCTGATACAACTTACACTGGCCTACATGGTGCATCGGCAGAAGAAATGTTCAAACCAGCCAAACTGACAAACCAACCAATATTCATAGTACAGTTATAGGATCCATTATCTGGAAACCCGTTAAACAGAAAGCTCTATATGACAGAAAGGCTGTGTTCTGTAGACATCAAAATAACTCAAAATTTTAACTGATTTCCTTTTTCTCTGTAATAATAAAACAGTACCTTGTACTTGATCCAAACAAAGATTTAATTAATCCTTATTGGAAGCAAAACCAGCCTATTGGGTTTATTTAATGTTTACATGATTCCCTAGTAGACGTAAGGTATGAAGATCCAAATTACAGAAAGATCCATTATCCGGAAGACCCCAGGTCCCGAGCATTCTGAATAAAAGGTTATATAATTCAGGATCGGCAAACCACCATAAACATATTAAAAATCATAACTTTTTTTTGGATATCTATGGATAAAGAAAGGCTGAACTACTGTGTTGACCGAGACAAACCCTTTCATCCTAAGCAAGAAAAATAAAAATTTTGATTAGAATAATAGTTTTCTTTTATTTATTAAGGGTTAGCACTGCCCCAGTTAGAAATCCTACATAATCCTACATATTTATTGTCCTAGCTGTGCCTTGTGTTGTTTCCTAGTTTATCCCAGGTCTTGTCGTTGCTCTCCAGGGTGATGATTGGATGTTACCAGGAAACTTGGGGTAGATGGCCTCCGTAAAGAAGTAGTTTCCTGAGGTAAGAAAGCACCTAAGTGTAAAGTCCAGTTAGGCAGGACTAAGCCCTATTGTTGCTCACTATGGGAGTAAGATATAGGTGTAGGGTAGCTAGAAAGAACACTCCTAACATTAGCAAACCTGGTGTTCCCTCCTCAGTCAATATAATGGGGCTGGGCACCTGCAGACAATACTACTTTGAGGGTGACTATTGATTCAACTGAGTTTGTATATATCCCATATACTAAAAACCTCTTTACTTTTGCTGTCCAGCAATAAACCATTTCAAATTTAAATTCAAGAACCCAATTGTTTCTCAATCATCCCCTAGTGTATAGTAGTTAAAATCAGCATCAGGTATGAATATTCATTGCGATCTGGGACCATGTATTTATCCCTTGTCAAAATGTTTCTAAAGCCCTAGGGCCGAACGATCAGATTACAACGAGGAGCAATGGGCTCCGACGGGTCCATCACCTGAAAAATTAAACTTTCCTGATCGATATCGTGGGCAGATATTGATCGGGAAGACCCGTCGGAAGCCCCCATACACGAGCAGATAAGCTGCCGAATTGGTCTAAAGGATCGATATCGGCAGCTTTAATCTCCCGGTGTATGGCCACCTTTATAGTGGTTCACAAAATGCAGTGAATCTACATGTTTTACCAAATTATGGCGGTATTTACTAAAATTTTAATTTATCTAATTTCTTTATTAAAACAAAGTCGTCTTAAATCCCATACATGAACTTAACTCATTTATCAAGAAATCAGCTTGAAAAAGCCAGTACGGGAAAAGTATCAACTAAATTGTGCGACAATTGGATCATACAAATTTTTTCGAGTTTGATGCCCAATTTGCTAGATTTTTCCGAGATGTCGCTCCAAAAACTCAGACTTTTTCAGATTATCGAAACCAGTGCAGATCACGATGTCAAGCAACATCTTCGGGGAAATCTGCCATTGACTTCTACATGACCACGACAGGTTTTAGATGGTGTATTTTTGGATTTGAATTTTTAGTAGCTTTGGGGTTCAATAAATCTCTAAAAATTTGAGGGTTTTTTTCTCTCTAAAAATTTGAGGTTTCCCCTTTAAAAAGTTGGCCAGTAAAAAAATCAAGGTTTAATAAGTAGGCCCCTACGTGTAAATGTGATTTGGTTTCTATTTTAAAATTGCAATCCTGATTAAAGCAATGCAAAAATAAAGAAAAATCTTTACTGATCTCCAGCTGAATATTCAGTTGCATAAGTGATACAAACCATAGCCAGCAGCAAATTAGCTGCCCATCAAACACAGACAGCTAGTTTATAACCGAGAGCTACACCTGAGATTTGCACATTAGCAATCTGCATATAACATGTCAGAACCTTCCTCTGAAGAATACTGCTGCTGAAAAGTGCTAGAACTGGGTACGGAACACAAAATTATCTTTAATTATTCACAAGCTTTTACAAGGCCAACAATTTCAGAAACGTGGTTAAAAACGGTCAGCTGGACATTTTCGCAGAATTTCCAATATAATTGATGAAAAAGATTTCTTTGACATATACTTTTGGATACGTTTTGTGAAGCTGATCGATACGGAATTCTAAAAATTGGGCATCTACTTGGAGGCATTTGGCACAAAAAGCCTATTTATTTTAAAAGAGCAGCATTTTTAGCAAATCCCTCTTGCGAATGGTAGAATGGTAGAATCCTTCAAAATCTGTACAGGTGGGAACATCAAGAGAGTATCTTGTGGTAAGTAAATTGTATGTGTCCGTTATGTTTACTATGGGAATTACTGCTGTTGCAATTAGGTCCACAAAATGACATCATTTTTAATGTAATTCCACAACAGTATTTAAAAGAGAACTAAACCTTAAAAATAAATATGGCTAAAAATAGCATATTTTATACAGTGAACTTATTGCACCAGCCTAAAGTTTCAGCTTGTCAATAGCAGCAATGATCCAGGACTTCAAACTTGTCACAGGGGGTCACCATCTTGGAAAGTGTCTGTGACACTCACATGCTCAGTGGGATCTGAGCAGCTGTTGAGAAGCTAAGCTTAGGGGTCATCAAAAAATCATTGGTGGTCAGGGCATCCCATAAGTTTTATAAACGTTGGTGCCAGGGCCCACCATAAAACATTGATGAAAGAGCCCCCCCTTATAAGTTAAAAAGAAACATTGGGGCGCAACAGAATATTTTTTTAAAAAAAACATTGGTGGCAGGGGCCTATAGAGTATTAAAAGAATTTAAAATAAAAAACAGATTGGTGTCCAGTAGAACTGAACTCGTGGCTTCAGGACTTCAACTTCAGCTTCTTTTGTGGCTTCGGGTGTTTTTGCGGCTTTGGGATTTCAACTTCGGCTCCTTTCGTGGCTTCGGGTGTTTTCGCAGCTTCTGGACTTCCTTTCTGGACCTCCTTTCGTGGGACTTCAACTTTTTGGCTCTTCTGGACTTCTTCGGGTCTGGACTTCAGTGAGTTTGGCATGGCTTTGGCGCTCTAAAGGGGGGTCCGGCTATTTCTAAAAGTGCAGCGCAGACAGGCCCCCCTTTAGGCCTGGGCCCATTACAACAGTACCCCCTGATGGCAGCCCTGATGACTGGAATACATTTATAGTATCTTTTTATGTGAGATAATAAAAAAAACACAATGCTAATATAAAAAGTGCTAATTAAAGCCCTGCTTAACTGGTTAATGACATCACAAGTCATACAAATGATATCACAGCAAGTGACAATAGAGTTACCACCTTTTGACTAAGCTATGTCCGTGCAGGGGGTGGGGTGAAGGTCGAGACAGGTCTCTGACATCACGGGGCAGGGCTAGAAAGCTCTGATTACTGATTGCTGACTGGTTGATCACTGCATCATTTACTTCATAGTCCTGTATGGATTTCCTAATTTGGCAATTCTCACCTGGACTGCTGAAAACCAGGCTGTCCAGGTGAAATTCAGACAGGTGGCAACACTAAATAGTAGTGATGGCCGAATTTCAGGCTGTGAAATACGCAAAACAGCGGCAGCGTCCGTTTTTTTGACGCCGGCAAATTGTCGCTGTCGAATTTTTGGGGCGGTTTGACAGATTTATTCGCAGGCCGCGAATTCGCGCCTGGCAAATAAATTCGCCCATCACTACTATATAGGGTAAATAATAAGAAGGCACATGGGCCCTTTAAATCAATCAGATCATCTCTCTATAACTTTCTGAATGATAATGTTTCAGGAACCTTCATATAATAAAGATGTAACTTTGTCTCAAGTGCTGCCATTTATTCTATTACATATGCGTTTCGACATGAAAAATCACTTTAGGGCGCCCGCGACACTTGCTAAAGCAGCGATTGATAGGAGCAACGATTTCTAACAATTCCCACACGTCACATGTGTAAAGTGGTTTCAAAGTGCAATGACTTAAGATCATGGTTTAACTATCAAAGGACTGGAAACATCAAGACGGCTGGCATTTACACATCCAAGCTTTATCAAGTGTAAAATACGTATATACACACAAACGCCTAAGTACAGAACTGATTGATTTGGCAGTCATGTTCACGTTTTCAATTTTTGAAAAAGCAATTTTGAACTGACAGTGTTCCTATCCACAGGGAAATAAAAACTATTAAAGTATTACACTGGGAAACATCATATTATGCTCACATCTCTGCTTCTTATTGTGTACTTTTGTATAAGGGCACGGCTGCTTTGCAATGCATAATACCAAGGGCAATGTCTGAAAATTAAAAATGAGCTCTCAATGAATGCAAAGTGATTTGGAGCAACTAAAATAGGGGAAATCGCTTTTTCCTTGCAATAAGTGGAGGCAAATAAGTAAGCTGCCACACTACAACTCTCAGTTAGCAAACAAAAAGAATAGAACTCTCAGTAAGTGCACAACAAACACTCACCAGCTCAAGATTAGAGATGCTAGATTTGCCCCTGAATGTAATATGGTTCTGAAATTATTATTTATCTCAAATAAAGAGAAAAATCAGCATAATAGTGGATTTAGATTTTTCATAGACTCCGGCAACCATTATATTTTAATTATTACATTTATTTATAAAGAATTAACATTTTCTGCTTTGCTATGCATATAGGTATATTATTTACAAAGAGATTGATACTTTAGGTTATGAGGACCCTGTACACAAGGGCTTACAGTTTTTACAGCAGTGATCCCCATTCCCCACCCCCATGCTCATCAACCCATTTATTTTGCACCCCATGGCCTCAAAGCAGGTGCTTATTTTTGAATTCCTGCTTTGGAAGCAATTTTTGGTTGCACAAAATGTAATGCCAAACAGAGTTTCCTGTAGACTACCAGTTCACATAGTGGCTACCAATTAGCCAATTATTTTGCACCACCCATTTTTTTTATGCTTGCGTTGCTCCCCAACTTTTTTTTACATCTGAATGTTGCTCTACAGCAGGGATCCCCAACCTTTTGAACCTGTGAGCAACATTCAGAAGTAAAAGGGGTTGGGGAGCAACACTAGCATGAAAAATGTTTTTGGGGTGCCAAATAAGTGCTGTGATTGGCCATTTGGTAGCCCCTATGTGGATTGTCACATTGAGACTCTGTTTGGCAGTGCACCTGGCTTTATACAACCAAGACTGGAATTCAAAAATAAACTCCTGCTTTGAGGCCACTGGGAGCAACATCCAAGGAGTTGGAGAGCAACATGTTGCTCATGAGCTAGTGGTTGGGGATCACTGCTCTACAGGGTGCAGATAATTGATACTCAAGGCATAAAACTGGGTTGTTTAGGGGGAAATATGTGTAAAATGTTGTTTTATGACAGTGTTGTATTACAGTGTTATGAAAGGGTTTGCGATTGTGAGGCGATAATTAGCAGCAGAATGAGATATGGAATATCCCATATCTGCTGGGCTATTAGGTAAGTGGTTAGGTTTCATAAAAGAGGTGGGTTTTAATGGGACATTTAAAACTCTGCAGGGAAGGAAAGTGTCTGGTGCTGTGGGGTAATGACAGGTAAAAAGCTGCTCTGGTGAAGTCTTGGAGGTGTGCATGTGAGGAGGTTACTAGGGCAAAATAAAGTTTAAGATTATTTGAAGGGCGAAGTGGTCAATTTGGAGATAAAGCTTGAAATAGAAGGTGTCGCAGATAAGGAGTTGCTCTGGTGAAGTCTTGGATGCGGACATGTGAGGAGGTTACTAAAATTGCAAGATCATTAGAAGAGCAACATAGTCAGTTTGGAAACGAGACTTGAAATATAAGTCTTGGAGGCATGCATGTAAGGAGGCTACTAGGGCAGAAGAAAGTTTAAGATCATTAGAAGAGCAAAGTGGTCAATTTGGAGATGAGGCTTGAGTTATAAGGTGGATCATTGTTACTGGGACCTTTCTAGGTGAGTGTCAGAGGTTTAAATTTGATGCAAGAATAAGTATATTGGTAGACAATGTGGACAAAATACATTTCTCAAAGACCAATAAAAGACTATGGGCTACATATGCCTTCGGAGTATCACTGTGCTTTCCACCTTGAGCCTGATTCAGCACCACAGGCTTGTGAGTCAAGAGAAAGATCTCTGCGACTACCTCTCCTATAACACCAGGTTTGCGGCATGCATTAATCATAAGTCATTCCAATGCAACAATGAGTATTCAAATGTATTGCTCTTTTAAACACACTTTTGACAAAGCAGAATCCATAAGGAAGATATATCAAAATTAGTTAATTAGGTGAATAAATTTGGCAGGTGCGAATTTGCTGCGAAGTTCCACGTTTTGCCACTGGCGAATAAATTTGCCAAACTCCCCAGAAAATTCGGCATCAAAAAAATGTTGTCAACACTATTCAGATGCCTTGGGCTTTGATGTGAATTGACGTGCCAGTCAAAAAAGAGTTTCACAAATTTTCCGAGTTTTACTGGAAATTCACAACTTTTCTGGCGAAACGGGAGAAATTCGCCCATCACTAATCAAAATGTGAGTTTACAGTTTAATAAATAAAAACTCACTCAGGTTCTATTCATTCAATGGGTGAAAGTTAGAACTCACCATTTGATAAATAGGGTTCTAAAAACCCCATGTGAATGAATAGAACATGGGGGAGTTTTTATTTATTAAGCTCTAATCCCCCATACGTTTCCAGAAATCACCCACAAGAATTTGAGGCACTGAGCTCATGTCTCAAGTTCTATTGATGAGAGGCTTCTGACCCTTTGTCACTGCTGTCCTCGCTAAAGTGTCCTCACTGGCTCTGCTTCACATTTGAATCCATTAATTGGTATCAAGCGCTTGACATAACCTTTTATAACTCTTTACAAGTTAGGCCTACCTAAATGAGCTGAGTCAATTAAAATTTTTTTTACATGGAACAACAAAACTAAGGATATTCTGTGATCTTAGTAAACAAGTCGTCTTCAACTAACATTTCTGTTCTAATCACATTCATAATATGCCAATATATTATATTTCTGTCAGTTAATTAGAATCGTTAATGTCATAATGGAGAGAGCAATCACTTCCTGGGTAATTACTGTATATCTATTAAAATGAATTAAGTCGCTTTCCAAAAGGCTTGTTTGTTCCATATTCATTCTGGTTCATTACAGCTTGGAAAATGTCAGAGCTTCTGTGTTGGTGAAATCAATAATTAAGTAACTTAAGGCAATTACCTTCAATAACACACATTCTAAGAAAACACAGTTTAAATATGGGCAGAACGTAAGGGCTAGGTTCAGAGTCAAGACTGATTTTTAATTCTGAACTATTTTGTTATTGGGCATGCAGACAGGCAAACTAAACTCCTGAAATAATTTGACAAAGTAAAAAAAAGGGTGAAAATGCGTTTAAATGGGTACTATTGATTCTAACAATGGGTAGATGTGAGGACCCTTGTTCCTTCCTTCCTAAAACAATGGATACCCCTTTTATAACAAGCTTTAAGGACACACTTCTCTTTTGCATTGTAGACCTGTATCCTGGGTAGCACATGCAAGAACTGAGTATGTGTAGGGACAGTGAAGGGCGCTAGCCAGACAGCAAGTAAAGAAGCATCACCATAATGCAGTCCCTATGTGTGTAAATCCAGCGGTGGCTTTGCAGCCATCGCAACACTTCGCCAGGTGAAAATTCACTCAGACAACGCAAATTTACTTGAATGCAAAGGTGCATATAGGGCGCCGAAAGCCTGGTCTGAGCTGGCGAAGGGAAGTCTGGCGAAAGAGGTAACGTTCAGTAAAATCGGCATCTTAGTGAGTGCAATGGCCGCTATTGTCTGTCTCTTTCACTAGAGAAGTTACGCCTGTGCCCGTTAGTAAATCTGCGAAGTGCCTGAAAGCAGTAACGCTGGTGAATCATCGCCAGCGTTAGTCATTTCGCCCTTTAGTAAATGTTCCCGTAGGTTTTAGTGGTGTGCGGGTCGAGAAATTCTTGCACCCGACCCTAACCCTCCCCCTCCCAAACTGCACCTGACCCGGCCCACCATTCCCCCTCTATTTATAGACCCTTGAGTCTATAAATTTAGGGGCCGGAAACTGGCATTGCTAGGTCGCGCCCTCGACCTGAAGATTTTTTGCAGGAGCCGGCTGAACCGAGATCGAGCCGGCCTGCACATCAATACTAGGTTCCTTTTTATAGTGTGAGGTAGTCTTTCTCTAAAAAGCAATATAACATGTCGAAAAGGGGCACATTTATAAGAAAATTAGGTCTTGAAAGTATTCAAGCTAATCTCCATTATTCAAGATTGTCAAACAATTGCCAAATATTTAATGAAATATGTTGCCACCTTGATGAGATTCTATTGAAGTTAATGGGTGAGCAAACATCTTATTTTTTGCTATGGGTTACTGCTCCTGGGCAAATATACTGCCTTTTATTACATATGGGTGTTTCAGTTTCCAGTTGAAAATTTACAGCCTCACTGTAATGAATGGTCAAATGTGATTTTTGTTTGCAAACATCCATGACTAGTGATGGGCGAATAAATTTGCGGCGAATTCCTGCATTTTGCCGGCAAATATATTCACAAATCTCTCGAGAAAATTTGCCGGCGTCAAAAAAAATTGTCAACACTATTTGAACACCCATTGACTTATGCCAGCGTCAAAATTGATGCGAGCAACTTTTTGGCCTCGGGTGTCAATATTCGAGTGTCATGATTTTTTCATGAATTTTTCGACATTTTGCAAATTTCGCAGATTTCTAAAACGGGAGAAATTCTCCCATCACTATCCATAACTAATCATAATTATATAACCCATTTGAGTTTTTTCTTTAAATATGCTAGCATTCAAGGATAGACCTGCCATCGCTGGAAAAAAACACAAGTTTGTCTTGATTTTTTTTACGTGATCACAATTTCTCAAACTTGCTCATAAATAAATTGGCCTACCCAACCATCGGAGATTGTCCTACTGAGCAAAATGCAGTGAAGTTCAGACTTAGAATAACCAAAGACAGTATTGCCAATACTGAACCTATGTAATACACCGGTCAACGTCACATCACTAAGTTCCTGGTGCTGATATCTAAAATGTGTTCTTCTTTCTGTCTCTATAGTTGTTAAATAAAAACAAATAATAACAATAAAAATGAACTGGAGAAGCAACATATCAAAGGTTTCCAAGAACAACATTTCAGGGAGGTCCCTTAGTTTTAGCCCTACTGAGAAGCTCCAGCAGGACTTTAAATTTGGACCTTTCTAAAAGAAATGAGAATTGAACGGATCATTTTATACAATGTGCCTTTCTGAAGTTTTTCACCGCTGCCAGCTAATTTTGTGTGACTACAGGTAATACAATGTACTAGGTGCCACTACAGCTGTTTTTTCACTTGTTTAATTGGGTGTACATTTTACAGATCATTTTATCCATGCATATTTTTTCCTTCCATGTGAAGGGATATATAATTCCTGTGATTACCGTCAAGATTTTTTTTGCCATTCTTTTTGTTGGCTTTTTAATGCAGTAGTTTGGGATTTGTTTTTTATATTTCAGGTTCCAATTAGTGGTTTCTACCACGAACAGGTCATCCAAAATTCTAAGCCATTTGTATTCTGCGAATCAGAGCACAATCATTTCTAGCCTTGGAAAATGTAATCTCATACCTACAGTGAATAAAAACAAGGGCAGACTAATTTAGAAATGCTATGTACTCTTTTTATACTCCTTAAATCCCTTGTAGGAATAAGACCTTTGTAGATGTTTTATTTTTGTAACTTGATGTACTACACAATTGCCTTTTGATTTTTCTCCTAAATAATAATAAATAAAATGAACAAAATGCCATTCTTGCCACCATATGATGTACACATTTACTTTGCTAGGAGACTGGAATGACCTTTATTACAGTTCAGTCTTGTTAAGGTTTTAGGGCACAAGAGAAGAGGACAATTGATTCAGGGTGTTTTTTTTCAATAACACCTTTCAACGTAAGTATAAACTCAGTTGACAATGCTTGGACTCCTTTACAAAGATAGCCTGGCAAACATCATAGAAAATCTTTACAGCGTTGATAAGATGAAAGTAAGCCTTTGAATTTATTTTAGTTTTTAGATAAAAAATAAAGACGCATTGAGGACTTGGAAAACTGCAGGTCAATAATGAATTATTTTGTTGAGGAGACTGAGAATGGGGTATTCAAAATAATCTTGTTTTTTTTTAAAAAAAAAGTTTGACATGCGAGTTACTGCAAAGTAGTATATGCAATGCTCCATCCAAACAACTGATGTCTAAGGGGTTGAACTTGATGGACTTTTTGGACTGTCTTGTTTCAACCTGATTTAACTATGTAACTTTGTAACTATGTAACTAACCTATGACAGATCATTTACTACAGTTGCGGTTGACAGCAGGCAAAAAATCCCATTTATTAAAGGTAGTTGCGTCAACATGCAACGTCTCTGTAGTTGTGCTTAGTGCTGCCACCTTCCTCTTGCCTCTGGTTCCAAATTGAGTGCAGTTGCACCAATTGACCCAGGCCACTATGGGAAACTTGGAGCTATCGCTACCTTTGTCAATTTCTACAGCTCAGTTGAGCCAAAAGAATCAGATGCAAGAATAACTCTTAAGATAGAAAGCTACAAATGACACCAATCAGACAGTTTTCAAAGTGATTAACTTCGAAGGGCAATTGCAACTGCATCAACTTTAACACATTGGCTGCAGTTGTGCTAGATGTAGGGAGGCACTGAATCCAGGATTCAGCCAAGATTCTGTCTTTTTCAGCAGAATCCAAAAAATCACATGGCTTTTCATCATGCAAACTAGAAAGTCAAAAGATTTTAAGCTTCGTTCTTCGCACCTGGTTCTCTTTTCCCTTCATTTCCCTTATTTACAAATGAAAATTGGGTTCAGATTCGTTAGATGCATCTCCCCCTGGTGACTGCAATTACACTGGAATTAAGGAAATGTATTAAGGAAAACACTGCATTGTGGGTAAAAAAAACCATGGTGATAGCACTGGAAATATTTACACTTTGCACACTGCTTTGCAGAGGTAAATAGTGCCTATGGTGTTTCTACTGTTGTTCATTAAAAACAATGTGGTTGAGGGAGACACCACTCTTCTAAATTAATGTACATTAAGGGGCAGATTTATTAAGGGTTGAATTGAAAATTAGAATTTTTTTATGGTCTTAACTGTCAAATTCAACTAGTGTATTATCCAATTTTCGAGATTTATCAAACTCTGGCCCCATAAAGAATTTGAATTTGACTATTCGCCACCTAAAACCTGCAGAATTTATGTATAAGTCAATGGGAGAGGTGCAGTGATCATTTTGAAGAAGTTTGGAGCATTCCTGGCCTTTTTTTCAGAGAACTCGATTCAAGTTTGATCAAATTCGATTCAAATTCGATTTCAGTTTTCGGGTTGGCAAAATTAGTCCGAATTTAAAATATTCAATTTTTTAAATAAATAACCCCCCAATCGAATTTCGAGTAAAATTGAATCCATTACAGTTAAAAAAAACTCACATGAATTCGAAATTATCTCCATTAGACACGTAAATACGTAAAAAGTGCTGTATAATTATGTACATTGTACATTTGGCATAAGCAGCTCAAAGGAAAAATAATCATTTATATTTTATATAATGAACATTTGAAGGTGTCATTTATCAGCCCCCCACTAAAATCCTTTTTAAGGTTATGACCTAAATCAGGGGTCCGTTTTTGTGTATTTTTCGCAGTTTCGCGTATTTTTCACCATTTCGCGAATTTCACTGGAAACAGCGCAAATTCGCGCAAATTCGCCCATCACTATTGAGCTGGCAACTGGCGAGCAACATGTTGCTTACGAGCCATTAGTTAGGAAACACTGATCTAAATAGACATTATCGAAATAATGCATAATCAATGAGAGGATCAGAATATGTTCAGGGCTTTCTAGGGCATTAAAACATTCACAATACAATGGCGATGGAAAAGAAATATATGAGTGACGTATATATACTATATATATACACACACACACACACACACACACACACACACACACACACACACACACACACACACACACACACACACACACACACACACACACACACACACACACACACACACACACACACACACACACACACACACACACACACACACCATGTTAAATGTTCCAAAACCAAAACTATGTTCATGGTTGCTTCAAGTCATTTAAGACTCCCAAATATAGATGATTCAGACTGGCAAAATGCCAAGGTTACATGTTGGATGTTGGCCAAGGTAAAATGTCAGTCTAACAGAGAACATCTTATCTAAACATCTAGTCTCTGACACTTTTTGTGTTGTTAGAATTGACCAGTAACATCCATGATAGTTCATCACGTCAGGGCTAGCAAGGGATACTTTGTTCTTTTATTATGTCTTGGCACATATCTGCTAGAATTTAACTTGAAATAACAAAATATGGAACATTTCCAGATCTTCTAAAAAAAAGAAGTTACTTCTAGCAATAATCCCTAAAAGCACTTTCGTGCAGTGTGTCAATATGAAGTCCCCAGATATAAAAAAAAAAGAATAAACAGTTGGATTAAAACAAGCCTTTGATCTTAACCAGCAATTTGCTTTTTTTCATTAAAGTATCAACGATAGCACTTGATCAAGGTCATTGCCACCATTGAGAGCAGACACAGCTGTGTCAATGTGAAAAGAAAGCCAGACTGGAAGGGATGGAATTCCGTTGAAGCTCACTGAATCATTCAGATCTCACTAGGCTAAAAAATTGATCTCTCTCTGGGCTGTACATCCGATAAGCATACATACGAGCACCTTTCAATGTCAATCACGCAACAATTTAGCCACGGGCAAACGTTTGTTTGCTGGATTTGATTAAAATGGTCACCGTGTAAAAGTGCAATCTGGATTTTATGATGAATGGCTCATAGATTGCATTTACATTGTTTTCTTCAGTTCATCAAATGACTTTGTTTTATATAAGAGAACAATCTAAGGAATCTTGTGATAGTAGTGTACATGCTAACACATTGGTCTCAACAGTACAACTGAGTTTTGTTTAACAAATGAGAACAGCAAATGACAAGGCTGAAATATGGTTCTTCTTATGAACAAGAAAACGTGATTTTTTTTATCCTTTATTTATAATGCTCCGCCATATTCCACAGTGTTTTACAGCAGAAATGGAACATTCCAATGTAGGTGTGTACACATGCAAATACACAATACTATCAAGGTAGAACCCAATTAAATGACAGTATATTACTGAATCTGTCCTGTTTCACATAGGGATACACCAAATCCAGGATTTGGTTCGGTATTCAGCCAGGGTTGGGCCACTTTCAGAATGGCCCAACCCTGGGCCATTTTCGGCCAGGCTGAATCCTTGTGCCTGGCCGAACCGAATATTTAATATCATGTGACTTTTTTTCACAAAACAAGTAAATAAAAAATTTTTATCCGCACACTTCGTGCGCGGCTCTCTTTTTCCCTCCCCCTCACTGATTTGCATATGAAAATTAGGTTTCGGATTCGGGGGTTCCACCGAATCCAAAATAGTGGATTCGGTGCATCCCTAGTTTCAAAAAACATTGGTGAAACACATTCAATTCTATGGGTGACTTTTTTATCGCAGGGACTTTATTGTAGCAAAATATAAAGGTCTATGAGCAACTTTTATTTTAATTGCATTAAAGTCAAGTGTGTTTTTTTTCTAAATTATTTCCCACTCCAAAGGCATTGTCAATGGGTGTTTTTTTCTCATTCCAAATGCCCGGAACTGCTTCCCCCGTGTCTTCTGCCGGCTTTAATGAAATATACGCCTGCGCCAATGCACTCGCGGCACTTCAGTTTCTGAAGTTTCCTCACGAATAATCTTCGGGCGACTTCGGAAATCGAATTGCCGCAAGTGCATTGACGCAGGCGTTTTTTCTTTACAGTTGGCGGAAGACACGGGGAAGCAGACGATGAGTCGCCGGGCGACTAAATCTCCCCGAATCTCACCCTTACCCTTAGAGTCAATGGTGTTTTCTTTCTCCAAATGCATTGAAGTGAGTGAGCATTTTTCTTGCCAATTATTTTTTTGCGATAAATTGTAGTCTCAGTTTCGAGAAAAAATCTCCAATGGCAAAAATGCAAATCGATGTGTGATAAAAAAAAATGCACTTATGACTATATAGGAAACTCCAGTGTGGGAGGAAACAAGAAAACCCTCACAGAGAACATACGAACTCCATGTAGACTGCACCCTGGTAGAGTTCATCCAAAACCCCCAACTCTGCAATATACATAATATTACAGAAAACTCTTTTGCTGTTTGTAGAAGCACTTGAAGCATTGAATTCTATGTGTCCAATAGAAATTACAAATCCAATGCCCTGTGATATTTGACCAGCTGTTAAATCAATAAACACTTGCATGGTTGGCTTTATAAGCATATGGAACAAAGTTCAAGGGATACAAAAAAAAACAAACCCTTTCTATATTATTTTTTATATTCTCTTGCATAGACTTTAAACTATAAAGGAAAACGTTTAGGGTACAATGAGAACACGTGTTATCTGCATATCTCCATTAACTCTAGTGGTCCAACATGAATTTGCTCTTGCGGTTATGGTTTGTGGCATTTGTTTTAGAGGTTCTTCAGCCAAGAGAAACACTTTTTCAGTTCCAAATCTTACGAAGAAGTCCAAATATAGAAAAGAACCGCCACAGGTAAACCTATGGAATGCCGATTGTGGCTGAATTACAGCTCCCAGACGGCTGACAGTTTTACAGGGCATATTCATAAAATGTTGTATAAAAAGTATAACCATTAAAATGTATGGGAAGGATCTGGTGCAGGTCTAGTAAATCTGTGTAGAAGCTGGCATAGTTACACAATCACACAGTTTTACTAGCCACACAGATTTCTATACAATTTTACTTGACTTGGGTTTCTATGGAAGTTTTTATTAGTGGCTTTGCAGCTACCTCAACCCTTTTTTAACCCTGGCATTGGAAATCATTGATGAATGTTCCTTACATTGCTTCTTCTTCTGCGCATGGCCCTGTCAATTGAGGTTCTGCTATAGTAAAATTTCCTTATCAGTGTTTTAGAACCAAAGTATTGTTCATGTGCAGTATTAAAGGAAAACTATACTCCGAAAGAATATGGCATAAAACAGCTAATTTGTAAAACCCTGTTTCATGTAAATGAACTATTTTCATAATGATATAGTTATTTAGTTGTGTGTGCCATTGGGTAATCCTAAATAGAAAATTGCCATTTTAAGAACTAAGGGCCGCCCCCTGGAATCATGTGATTCCTGGTGCACACAAACAAACCATACATGTTAGGTCACATGAGCCAATTAACTGACAAAGTTCTGTCTTTTGCTTCCACACTTCTTCCTGTTACAGTTAGGGGCACATTTACTTAGGGACGAATATCGAGGGTTAATTAACCCTCGATATTTGACTGTCGAAGTTAAATCCTTCGACTTCGAATATCAAAGTCGAAGGATTTACAGCAATTCGTTCGATCGAATGATCGAAGGATTTTAATCCATCGAACGAATGATTTTCCTTCGACCAAAAATATTTTTTTTTAAAGAGACAGTACTTCGACTATCGAATAGTCGAACGATTTTTAGTTTGAATCATTCGATTCGAAGTCGTAGTCGAAGGTCGAAGTAGCCAATTCGATGGTCGAAGTAGCCCAAAAAACGTTCGAAATTCGAAGTATTTTTTCTTCTATTCCTTCAATCGAGCTAAGTAAATGTGCCCCTTAGAGTTGCAGTATTTCTGGTCAGCTGATCTCTGAGGCAGCACACAGAGACGTAAAAGGGCAATATTTACTGATATCTATATTCCAGTTTGGTAGATTCTTTAGGTCACTTTTTCTGGTTGAGTTTTTTAAGGGGAAGACTCAAAATTTTTCAAGAAAAAAACTTTTTTTTATGAGATATTTTTTATATCCCAAAGCTGCTAAAAATCCAAATCCAAAAATACTCCAGCTAAAACCTGTTGAGGTCATGTAAAAGTCAATAGCAGATGTCCCTTTTACAATTTGAAGATGTTGTGTTGATGTGATCTGCGCAGGTTTTCGTACGGTAATCCAAAAAATTTGGGGTTTTCGGCAACAACTTGCAAGAAGTTGCTTAGCAATAGCTATTCTATAACATACTTAATGTTAACTTAAAACTTATTTTGGGGGTATAGTTTTCGTTTAAGCTATATTTTTGAGAAAAACTAACAATACAGAATAAAAAAAGGTTTTTGGTCATATTTTCCAAAAATACATGGTCAGGTTAATGTATGTATACAGTACATTATTTATAACAGTATTTTACATTTCTAAATATTGCCAGGGAGAAAAGCATCAGTGGCAACATATAATTAGGACATAGAATAGGACTGCTAATAATACAGTCATCTACAAGTACTCAAAATAATTGCATTTTCAACAATAATCAATGCAGTTATACCGTACACAATGCAGCTAAATGCAGCAACAAAATCTCAAAGGATAGCAATACATTATTGGTTCCAATCTAGCGACAGAATTAATAGCAATGTATAATTAGCTAAATGTAGCCTCAAACAATATAATACAAATGGCTAAATGTAACAGCATGGAAAACAATGCCTGATTGGTTGAATATGGAAAGTAATATACAATAAACATCAATACCTATTTAGACACTCTGTAACCAGATCAAGACAAAGCCATGTAGAATTTTTTTCTTTAATTTTAAACTTGTTTTTAACTTTTGGATTGGGCACTAACGGTTATTATGTTGGGACCATATGAACTGCTTATTGCACTTTGAACACTCTTGCTCTTTTGAAGCTTTTCAAAGTTTTTTTTTATTGGACAGAGAGAGGACAGCTAATTGGGACACAGTAGATCTATCATGAGGACTCCATGGTTACAGAAGGCCCACAGATGGTTTCTAATTTAAAAAACGGTAAACAACCTAAAAACTTGAATTAATCAAGTTTTCGAATAGCTTGAATTGATTGTGTTTTGGAGCGAAACCCTCTGAAAAAAACTTGAACATCATGAAGGCTATTAACATCTTGCAATGGTTCAAGGGTAGTGATGAGCGAATTTATCCAACCATGGATTCGCTGATGATTCGGCGTGGGAAACTGTGGGAAAATTTGGAAAAATTGGAAATTTGGAAAATTTGCAGAAGAAAATTCGCTGAGAAAAAACTCGCATAAGAAAAAAACACCCATTGACTTTAAGGGTGGTGGCACACGTGAAGATTCAGGGAGATTAGTCACCCAGCAGCTAATCTCCTCCTCTTTGGGCGACTAATCTTCTCGAAATGCCTTCCCGCCAGCAAGAATGTGAATCGCGGACGGGATGGCATATGGATCGCTTTGGTTTTCCAAAGTCGCCCGCAGTTTCCTCGTGAGGCAACATCGGAAAACGAAGCGATCTGAATGCCATCCCGTAGGTGATTCACATTCTTACCAGCGGGAAGGCATTTTGGGGGAAGTTAAGCCGCCTGAAGAATAGAAGATTTGTCACTGGGCGACTAATCTCCCTCGAATCTTCACGTGTGCCAACACCCTAATGCATTAGGACAAAAAAAGCCTGCGTAAAAACGGCCATTGATTTCAATGTTTTTATGAAAATTTAGACAGAGTGGGACAGATTCACTCATCACTATTCAAGGGACTTCTGCCATTGACTTCTACATGAAATCGACAGGTTTTATTGTATTTTCAGATTCCAGATATTTCCAGTGTCGAGGTATAATATATCTAGAAAAATTCAATTTTTTTTTTTTAACTCAAAAAATGTGAATTTTTTTTTAATCAGAAAAATCTATTTTTAGTGGGAAACACAACTTGAACCTTAATAAATCTGCCCCTATATGTTTGTATCTGTTCATTCAGAACGTATAAATGAATAGCATCTTGGAAAGACACTTTTTCATGAAAGAGGATTCTGTTGGAAGCCATAAATAACATTTATATTAACCCTGTTTATCTTCCTGTGTATTCTATACAGTTATCAGGTATGTAGCAATGTGCCCTATTGCCTTATGTCAACTTGGCTGCCTCCATGGATACCCAGCAACTTATTTACATGTGTTTAATTCATAATGTACATTGGCATCTCACACTACAGTTACGGGGTATGAGTATTTGTCCCTAGTGCTGTGTCTCCTAGAAGATCACACAGATTAAATGCTCGGATGATATGATCAAGGCTGCACTTCCAGTCAGCATGGGATGCTCTTGTCATTTTAGGAAACTGATCTCCATTTGAATCCAAATGTTCTTCAAACACCAGCAAGCAGCCAGGCTTGATAAATGTACATACAAAGCTATATGAGGCTTTGATCATTTAATTGCATCGCGTGGCATATAATTAATCATGTATGCTGTTCTATTGACATTAGATTCTGAACATATGCACGACTGCATGCAGAATATTCTTACTTTTGCAGAAGACTATTAATTAAGGAAAAATGTTTGCATATTCACTAATTCTCAACAGCATTTCACTGTATATAATCTGTGAATACTAATTGTGTGAGCAGCTCATAACTGCCGATGCTCTGTGAATTTCACCTGTCATGTGTTACTAAAGCAGGGCAAGGTATTCCTTAAATATTCTGCCATTAACAGAAGCAGATACATAACAAAAATCTGTTCATTAAGGTCTGGAATTAGCCATGTATAAAGGGGTCACAACCTGTAATGATCTGCTCTAAGCCTTGGCTTATAAGAGCCATACCATGTGGGTGGAGGGGTGAAAGCCTAACTAGGTGACTTATCACATCAAGACCTCTCATAGGTGACATGGAGGTCACACTATAATAGAAACACATTTATCATCCCAGAATCCATACATGTTGTATCAACGGTATAAAAAAAAACAACTTGTTATGGGTTCAATACAATATTAGCTGTCAAATGAGTCCAAGCATGACTAGCTTTGGTACTCAGTTTATCAGATGGGGATATCTGGGCAGGGGGGCACACAGTATTGATGTTTAGTGTGTAGGGAACCGGTGGGAAAAATATGACCCATGAAGAAAATATCTTTTCTCTATTATGTTCCCATAAGTCATTATATTCTTGGTCCAGTCCATACACACAGGAGGTCAAAAAAACTTAAGCTGTTTTCTGCCAGACCATGCCCCCTTGCATTCCTGATGGGGAGGTGTCCAGTTACCTGATTCCCCTGAAACCCGTCATAAATATTCAGCTCTTCTGACCAAGAATTCCAGGATCAGGAAATTACCTCTCCTTGCGTGAGAATATAGGTTTTCTATGTTTTTACCTTCTATTCTATACACTGTTAATTATCTCTTAGGGTCAGATTTATTAAGGTAATTAATGTGATTTAGTTGTATAACACATTTACATCGCTGTGAAATATGCTGACGCTATATAAATAAATGTTAAAAATAATAAGTTTAGCAAGCCTATGGGGACCTTCCCCATAGGCTAACATTGACTTCGGTAGGTTTTATCTGCCGAAGTAGGGGGTCGAAGTTTTTTTTAAAGGGAAAGTACTTCGACTATCGAATGGTCGAATAGTCGAACGATTTTTCGTTCGAAACGTTCGAATCGAAGTCGAAGGTCGTAGTCGAAGGTCGAAGTAGCCCATTCGATGGTCGAAGTACCCAAAAAATACTTCGAAATTCGAAGTATTTTTCATTCGAATCCTTCACTCGAGCTTAGTGAATCGGCCCCTTAATGTATGTGCTCATTAGAACATCTTTTTTGTATATATGCATTATTATTAATAATAAGTTTTATCTTTGATGCTCTTAAAGAACCCTAGCCTGAACATGAGAAACTTTTGTGCCTTAGCCCCCTGCAAACTGTATGCTGATTAACCATTTGACTGCTGATAGGAAGAGTGTGTGTTTCAATGACATTTTACTTGGTATGAATCCAAGGCATCCTTCATTCACCTAAAGTTTGAGAGTGGTGTTTGAAAGCTGTGGACATTTTTTGAGTGTTGGTTGGCCTTTGGAGTGCTATTGTGCTAGTCTAACCTGTGTGAGAGTTGAGGGAGAGACTGGACTAGTGACCTCTATAGTCACAACTAAATTTACGTGCCTTTTGAAGTGTCGTTATTGTGACAATAGACCAATATAAAATCAGATTTCTATTTAACGGACAACTGAAGCCAAACAATGGATATTGCTAAAAATGCATAGGGGATTGCTATACCAGCCCAAAGTGGTTTGCAGAAAATAAAGATCAGTGCCTTAAAAATTGCCTTATTTAGCACTATCATAGTTTGGCCAGCCATATCCTTGGTTTCAGCATTTCTGCAGGCCAACATTTGAATTCAATATTTTTGTGGAATGCTGGAAAATGGGTTTGTGGTTCAAGTGACCTCTATAGAAAAATCTCATACAAATTTTTTAAATCAGCTCCATAATTTATTTGATATTTTAGCAGTGCCCAGAGATAAAAGTTAGGGATGATCGAATGTTTTCGAAGCGTTTCACTGCGGAAATTATGCCCATAGACTTCAATGAGAGAAAAAAAATGTTGTGCGTAAAAAACATTTGTCGCAGTAGACTTTAATGCATTTCGGCAAATTTTTGGTGAAATGAAACAGGTTAAATTCACCCATCCCTAATCAAAGTGACTCAGTTCCATGTTTTGCTCCCATAGTGAAAGGACTTTAGAGGGAAACTCAGTGGCACTTTTGCCTTTGACACAGCATGTGAATAAAATGTATAAAACTATCTAACGCTATTGTTCATTTTTATTCTCTGCAGCTCAGCCTCCCCCATTGGTGCCGAATATGTCTTCAACCTACCAAGGCTACCATTAGTTTAAAGTGAAGTGATATTTAGACATGCTTCTAATTAACTTATTGTTCTTTCGTCTATCCATTTAGGAATTTTCTTTTGCCTTTGTTCTTTGTTCCTATTACTAATGCAAGCAGCTCTGCACCAATCAGAAAGCTGCAAGCGTTTGGCTGTGACAAGAAACGTTGTGTCATTTGGGAAGAGCTTCAACGTCGTTATGCATCTGCGTCCTAGAAATGAAAGGCTCCTGTGTGCCTTGTAAATCCAACTCTCTTCTATAAATCATGCTGTCTTAATCTAGTACCCTTTAGAATGCTTACATTATGGATATGATTTCTACAAGGCTGCAGATTAGCAGTGTGCATTGGAAATTAAAAAAAAAATTATAATTTGATATGAAGCCCTATGCAAGAGGTCCCTTAAAAACTTTAAAACACACAAGTACATACAGGGGCAGATTTATTAGCGTTTGAACAATTTGCAGCAATTCAATATTTTCCCTATATATCAACATATAGTTAGGAAAGTGTTTTACCAACACATTTATCAAAAAAAAGAACACGTCAATATTTGCTAGAATGTGTTTTGCTGTTTATAGGAGTCTGGAGCTCAGCAGAATTTCTGAGCTGAATCGCCACTTGAGCTGAAAAACCCTATTGCAAACTACAAGTAGGGATTACAAGTTTTTTTAAAATAAATTGTAAAATATGAAATGCTCATTATAAGGGCATAATAAATCTGTCCCACGGGGGCCTGAATGGTGGATTGTGAGAATGTATACATGATTAGTTCTTGACTAGATGCCTAGTGTAAGGCATTGGAGTAGAAAACTGAAAGCTAAAAGTCTTGGCACAAGAAAGTTCCAAATTACAGAAAGGCCCCCACAGACTGCTTTTTAATTACATAATTCCAAATTTTAAAAAATGTTTACTTTTTCTCTGTAATCATATAACAATACATTGTGTTGGATCAAAACCAAAATAGAATTAATTCTTATTGGAGGCAAAACCAGCCCATTGGGTTTATTTAATCCTTACACAATTGTTTTAGCAGATTTAGTGGCTTATTTATTAAAATCCGATCTTTATCAAATATTATTAAAATGTATTAATATTTTATTTAAAAAAAAAAAACAAGACCAAACCATACTTGATGTGACCTTATTTATTAATAAAATAACACAAAGTAATCAGATCACAGAAAAACTCGATAAAATCACCCGAATTGCTCCGTTTTTTCTGGCTTTTTTCCCGAATCGCTTGATTTTTTTGTGTTTTTGCTTGAAAACCAGAAAAAGTTGGATTTTCAGGTTAAATTCAGATAAATTTGAGGTTTAGTAAATATGCCCTTAAAGAAAGGTTTATGGAAAGACCCCTTTTGACACTCGTTAATTTCGGTGCCTGCAATGTGGCAATTTTGGGCAAATGCATTAAAGTCAATGGGCATCCAAATCATTTTGACGCGCGACAATGTTTACGCTTGTGACTATTCTGACGCGCACCTAAATTTTTCGTGAATTTATTCTCTGGCAGCGGAACATGGAAATTTGCCATGAATTTGTGCCTGACGAATTTATTCGCCCATCACTAGAAGTTATACCCTGCTCAGAATGCTCTATGAGGCAGAGCAGAGGTCAGTTAATATGAGTGCCTAGCCAAGTGTTTTGGCAAACTAGCATAGCCTCACCTGTAATTAAAAGAGATGTGACCTTGAGAGAAGTGTGTAGCTGAGATTGGAGAACTGAGAACATTTCAAGAGCCTGTGAGTGGACTGAAAAAACTGTTTTGTTGGATGAACCTTTAATATTTACTGTATATCTGTTTGAATGAGAAGGATTCCCGTGTAGTAGAACTGTCAGTTGTTTGCTCCACTGAGAATTCAGACAGTTGAACTGTAGTTTTGTTTATTGATACTCTATGAATAAAACACAGGCTAAGTGCTACTTGAACTTTTGTCTCTGTCTCCGACCTGCATGATAAAAGGCTGCCATTAATGCTGGCTTAGTGAATCTCTCCCCGCTTTTCAAGCTAGGGGGTGAGAATAATTTTTTATTTTGGATTACTTCTGTAAAATAGATCAAATATATAATATTCTGAGCAAGCTACTGCTAAATGACATTACATTTAAGTTAGTTTTACCATCTCTTACTACGAAGAACACAATAAACACCACTATATTTTGTTTTTCTCATGGACAATACTATGCTAGATAGAAATTCATATTACTTTTTTCACATGATGACTCTTATAGGGATCTTATGGCTTGTGTATAACATTAAGGAGGTTACAGTATGTACTAAACCTCGATTTTTTCTGGTCGAGGTTTTTTGGGCAAAAACTAAAAAATTTAATTATTCGAGATTTATTATACCCCGAAGCTGCTAAAAGTCCAAATCCAAAAATCCTCCATCTCAAACCTGCCGAGGTCATGTTGAAGTCAATGGCAGATGTCCATTTTACTGTAATGAATGCTAAGCCTGGTGGTCTAGTGGCCGGCAATGTGGTTCCTCTCCCTCTGGTACCGGTCACACCTATGGCACACGCCATGCATGTAGACAAATACAAGAGTCCTCTGCACTCAACCCATTATCAATATATTTAAGACAGAGACATTGTCTCTATCTTAAATATATTGATAATGGGTTGAGTGCAGAGGACCTTTGTATTTGTCTATATGTATTTTGTGGTCACACCCTCATTGCACCCCCGCCTAATGGTTTTAAAAATTAGTGGTGAGCACAACTTTCCCTTGTTTGTTACACACCGTGCATATAACATCATCGCGTTGTGGCACTAAATTCAAACGTATTTAAAGGGGCTTCGGGCTGAAAGTGATTGCACATTGTTAGGTCTATTTGATTAGTTCCTGGGTGCGTTTTGACTGTGTTTTGATCCTGGTATTGACCCTTGCCTGCCTGCAGTGCCGGATTTAGTGGGCAGGTGCCCAAGGCTGCGTGGACTATCGTTATCAAGGATGTAGGACTGAAGGCAACACCAACTTCACAAGGATCAAAACGGGATAGCGTGCCGGGGTCAGTACAGGCGGAGTTCAAACAAGGTCAGACAGGCAATGGTCGGTATCAGCAGAGTGCAGAATAGTCAGACAGGCAAGGGTCAGGATTGGCAGAGTTTAGAGTAGTCAGGCAGGCCCAGATATGTGGCGAGGCCACAAAGGCCCGGGCCTAGGTTGGCACAATAAGAGCCATGCCACCCAGCCACTTACCATGGGAGCACAGCTCACCAGCACTCCGGTGCAGGCGCGTGTGTGCACTCGCACCGGAAGTATCGGAGGACTGCGCCTGTACTGACCTCCGCTTGTACTGACCCCGGCACGCTATCCCATTCCGATACCTCCGGTGCGAGTGCACATGCGCGCCTGCATCTGAGTGCTGGTGAGCTGTGCTCCTGTGGTAAGTGGCTAGGTGGCATGCCGCCCCTCTTATTGTGCCAACCTAGGCCCGGACCTTTGTGGCCTCGCCACATATCCGGGCCTGCCTGACTACTCTAAACTCTGCCAATCCTGAACCTTGCCTGTCTGACTATTCTGCACTCTGCTGATACAGACCATTGCCTTTCTGACCTTGTTTGAACTCCGCCTGTACTGACCCCGGCACGCTATCCCGTTTTGATCCTTGTGAAGTTGGTGTTGCCTTCTGTCCTACATCCTTGATAACGATCGTGCCCCTCTGCTGCTTGTCCAGAACTCTTGCTTGGCTCCTCTCTTATTGAGACCTGGCGGCATCTGAGTAGCTGAGGGCTCCTCTCGAGGCACGTATTACTAAAAAGTATATTATTATGAAAATGGTTTATTTACATAAAGCAAGGTTTTACATATGAGCTGTTTTAATATATTTTTATAGAGACCTACATTGATCGGGGTAATTTTAACTTTTAAACTTTAACATTCAGACATTCTAATTAGGGTGCTGTGAAGAACAAAGGACTTGATGGAACCCTGTTCTTACCCTAAGGCAGGCAGTAAAGAGAGGTTTGGCCTTCGCCCACTTGCAATATGTTCTGAAAGCTCTGTACTTGATATTTAATTGCTGCAAGCTGCAGAGAGCAACACGACCCAGAAAAAATGAGGACTAGGGGGGTGCTCTTATATTTCCTCCCTGGGTCTTTTTAAATGTCATAGCTAAGCAGTAAGTCAGTTAAACTATAGACAAAACTTTTCTAAACTCTCCACTGAAAATCTCTGTATACATTCCCAGGACAACTCTTTATGTATAAATAAACGGAGCTCATTGGAGACGCAGCGAAAATGTTTACTTTGCTGTAAAATACTACACCGGGCACCGGGATTTTTTATATATTCACTCCATGTATGTGTACACTAGTCAAAAGGCTTACATTTTTGTAAAAACTCAGTTTAAATAAACAACTCATTACTAATCGATCCCAGCTTAACACTTGATATTATTTTAGGCATAAAAAAAGTTTTTTTCTGGGTGACATATAGGCCAGTGGTTATTCAATCAACTATATATAAAAAAAATCTACAATTCAGTAAGCGCATAATTCAAGCACGGATATCGTAGTTCTTTTCATGGAATGCAAAAGCTGGAGGCACCATTTTTGTAAAAGAGAAAAAAAAAATCAGCTGTAATTATTTTTCCATTAGCTATGATCATTAGTACCAAGGGATACAGCCTACTGTGGAAACACTGTTAAGATGGGCTCCATATTAACTGTGTTAAATGATTTGCAGTGTTGCTTTATGTCTTGTAGTGCCAGAAGGAATATCTTTTATTTAAATAATCAAATGAGAAGGGGTTGAAGCTCATTAAATATTTACTTATTTTTCATGGAATCCAGTGCTGCTAAATTCGCTTGAAACTCTACGGCACATGATTTTATATGTACACTCTAAGAATAGTTTTCTTGATTTTTACATTTATTAACATATGCCGAAAGCCAGAAAGTAAAAAAAAAAATCGATGAACTTGTTATGCAAGTAATGCACGGTATATATATAAAAATTCCTGAGGATTTGGATTACTGTGGCTTCTTACCCAGAGCTCCGAAACTATTACCAGCATTTACTACTTTCTTCTACTGTGTCACAAAAATGGCAGCACTGTTTTAACATTACTTTACTGTGAATTTTCTATATTTCTATAGTTACTGTAGACATATGTTTGTGTCATTGCTATTGTGGATACGTGGTGTATATAAAAGAGTGCCAGCAGAGTCATAGAAGTGTTATAGGGGTCGGACTGGGGTTGACAACTCAGTTGCCCCGCTGCTGATCCTTCCTCCCTGCCATGCATACCTTTACCTTTTTACTTTTGCAGCCACAATCTGGAAGTTTGTTTCCAGCAGGAAGCAGCTCTGGGGGCCCACCGGCCTTTTCCCGGTTTCCCGCAGGCCCGGTCCGACCCTGAGTGTTATCAACCTGCCAAGAAGTAAAGCCTTACAAAAAGCAGCCATACATATGGATGAATTAATTAGACAGGCACAAATTCGCAGCTAACTTCCGCATTTTGTTGATAGCGAATAAATTTGCGACTGCGGCAAAAATTCACCAGCAAAAAATCTGCCACAAAATTTGCTCAGACAACGCTAATTTGCGTCCATGGAGTTGAACACTGGCGAATTTTCTCTAGCGTTACTACAGCAATCAAAGCAATGATTCGCTAGAGTTCAATTATGCTTAGTGCAACTTCGTTAGAGGTCTTTGCTCAGGCTAATTTGCATACGGCGGAAAATTATAAAGCGGAATGGACTTACATGTTGCAGCAAATACATTACAGTACACAAGTCCAGGGAACCTTAATAAAGACAATAGAGTTGTTATAATGCCCTACACATGAGCCCACTGTATAGTTAATCTTCCATATGTTAGAAAATGTATGGGGGAACCTGGTTTAAGGACGTTTGCAGGCTATCACAAAAAGGAAAAGAAGCCAGCGTTTTTAGGGACTTTTTCCACTAAAAATATCATGTAAGTAACAGAAGATTGAGGAAGATCTATGCACTCCAGTGCACTTCGTCTGGTCTAAACTGACGAAGGTAAGTCTGGCGAAAGAGGTAACGTTCAGTAAAATCCACATCTTACTGAATTTCAGGAGTAACATCCATTGGCAGAACGAAAATACGCCTGGCGATAGAGTGTGAATAACTGCTAGTGTCTGTCTTTTTCGCTAGCGAAGTTACACCTGCACCCCTTAGTACATCGGCGAAATGCCTGAATGCGCTAACGCCGTCGCCAGCATTAATCACTTTGCCCTTTAGTAAATCTACCCCTAAGATGTTCCAAAAGATAGATTCAAACCATATTTTTTTTTTAAAAAAAAAATTGGTAAAACCTTCCTAAAACAATAACAATCCAGTTCAACATGCCATACTCCAGGCTTCTCAATGCCACATTTCCTTTTATGCTCCATTTAAATGTGCAGCATATTGATACAGATAATGCTCATCATTAGGGGTCGTTTAATTACTGCATCATAGGGCGGTAAGCCAATTTTTTTTTTACCTACAATGATTACCCCTCTATATGAGCAGGAGAAGGGGTCCTTATTTTAATACATAAGGAAACATTGTGATTTTTAAAAATGTGAGTTTATTCATAGTAGGAAAAACTTCTAAAATTACACAAATACAAATCTTGATAAATAACCCCCTTTCTTTAAAAAAAAAAATTAAGGGGCCCATTCACTAACTTCGAGCGAAGGATTCGAAGTAAAAAAACTTCGAATTTCGAAGTGTTTTTTGGGCTACTTTGACCTTCGACTACGACTTTGAATCGAAGGATTCAAACTAAAAATCGTTCGACTATTCGACCATTCGATAATCGAAGTACTGTCTCTTTAAAAAAAAATCGACCCCATCGTTCGCCATCTAAATCCTACCGAACTCAATGTTAGCCTATGGGGAAGGTTCCCATAGGCTTTCCTAAGTTTTTTTGATTGAAGGATATTCCTTCGATCGTTGGATTAAAATCCTTCGAATCGAACGATTCGAAGGATTTAATCCAACGATCGAAGGAATAATCCTTCGATCGTTCTATCTGCGCTAAATCCTTCGACTTCAATATTCGAAGTCGAAGGATTTTAATTCCCAGTCGAATATCGAGGGTTAATTAACCCTCGATATTCGACCCTTGGTGAATCGGCCCCTAAGTATAATTATGTATTGGTGCAAAGTATCCCTGCTCATTCTATATAATATACAAACATTTTGGGTTTGTACACATTACAAAATAAAAAGAGAACCATCAAATAATTGCTCTGATAATTCCTTTCTATTGTGTCACATCAGACAGAACCATTTCAATCGTCATAAGCACAGGCATCTCGAATCCAGTGAGCAGAAGTGATCAGTAATTGCATAGCAACAGTCTTTGAATCACTTGGGATAGGACAAAAAACAGCGTCCAATTTGCAGGTTTTAATTTTTTTTTTAGGTTTAACTGCAACACAACAAGTTCCCTAAAGGCAGGCTTTTCCTTATCTCTGGCTTAAACACAGAGACTGTCAACTTCTGGCTAGAAGTGAATACACCGGCAGCTGATTGCTTCTTTCACACGAGCAAACTGTCATCTGTCATTCGTTTGAATATAATCATTATGGAGTAGCTAACAATAGAGTGTTCCTAATCATTATTCAGAGACAAAACTATAAAAAATCATATACTGTCTCTTTTCTTTGTTCAATCTAGTTAAAGAGCATATACTTCTCTATCCAGGGTCAAATGCTTTCCATGAGCATTATATCGTTGCTCATAGCAGACATGTCACAGAAAAATTAAATTCAACAATTTTAATTGTTTCAGAAAGAAAATATATATATATATATATATAGTCTATATTTAATTGCTCCAGTAACTGTAGTCAACAATCAATTTATAGGAGACAGGCACAGATGACAGAAGATCAGTTTACAGAATGACACAATAATTTAAAATGACATCTACCCCTCAACACATCTTCAGGATAACACAAGCCTTTAATGTCGCCTCTCTGTTGTGTTTTTATATTTCAGTGTGATCAGATGCCACAGGACATGGTGGTGATATTCCTGCAGAGGCATATTCCCAAAATATCCAGGATGAGAAATGTTGAAAGTTGATTATTTATTAAAGTCTGAATGGCAAAAATGTTTTACTATAAAATCGGAATTTTTAGTGGGAAAAAAAACTTGAATTTTTTTAGCTTTATTATACCCAGAGGATGCAAAATGTCTGAATCTGAAAATCCTTCAGAGGTTGTATATAAGTCAATGGAAAAGGTCCCTATCCTATTTGGAAGTTTCTGTAGTCTTCCCTGGAATTAGCCCGACTGTGGGGTATATTTATTTATCAAAGAGATCACCACAGTCCTCTAGAGTGAAATTCCGCCACTCTCCATTAATTCTGTTGGATTTTTAAAAGAGTATTTATCAATGGGGAAAAGTGAAAGTTTATCCTTTGATAAATATGCCTTTCAAAATCCCATAGAAATTAATGAAGAGTGGCGGAATTTCACTTTAGAAGACTGTGGTGATCTCTCACTTCACTCTTTGATAAATATACCCCTCTATAGGACTTTTTGGGAAAAAACTCCAAATAATTTGCACCATTTGGGTTTTTGCTCGATTTTATTGAGTTTTCCCCCAATCCGATTAAATCATGCTTTTTTAATAACAAATAAGGTCAAATCGTGGATTCTAGTTTGGTTAAACTGTTTTATTTTAAAAAATCTGAAAAAATCTGATTTTATTTAAAAACCCCCTAACTGATAGCAGTTTAGAAGGCATTCATATACAGGCTAGAAAACGTTCTTATACAATGCATGTTTTATTTGCTGTTGGACAGATAAACAAAAACTGCGGTTCATAAGGTAATTTTGCTTTTTGTTTTAGAGAGCCTTTAATCTCGGTAAGTAATGGAGAAGGAGCCTGGGAAATATCAGCCGTAAAAGTGAGAGGAGTCTGAGTAGAAACATGATATTTTATTTATAAAGACAGAACCTGACCTCTACATTTATACTACAATGGATATACCATTCCTTGTAAAAAAAAAAAAAAAAATGAACAACACTTTGATCTAGGTGTGTTAGAGTCCGTTTAAATCTGACACCAGGAGCATTCTCCTCCTTGCTTAGCCCTATAAAAACATCAAAAATTCATTGTATACTGAATCATTTTTTTCTGTATTTCTGAATCATTTTGTCTTTTATTTGCCAGAACACTCCTATCATTGGGCAGGACAGCAAATCTTCGAAATGTTAAGTCTTAGCTCTGTCGGAAGGTGTTAGAATCAGTTCCAGCTTCAGTCCCGTTCCATATTCAGAAAAAAACGGGGCGCCAACTCAGCAAGGTAAGGGAGTCAGAAAAGAGTTTATAGGATTTATAGAATAACATCTGTTTCAGGTGATGTTGTTTTAAGATTACAAAGCAACATTCTTAACATAAGATGTTTTTTATTGCAAAGGTAACCAGTTCTTACAGTTACGGTAAATGAAACGCTACAAGGTACGTGTATGTAACATCATCAACTTTTCCAAGCAACATACAAGCCGAACCCCAGCCCCAGGCTAACCTGATCCCATGCAGGTGCAGATAATGACATCCATGAACTGTGCCCTCTCCCTAGACAAGCAGAATAACCTAATACGTTACATGCAAGACAAGTATATTCACTTTCATTGTTCCGTAGCCTGTTACTGAAATGCACATTTATACTGGTGGTGATTAATATCCTGTTTTTCTAACCCAATGCCCTCAGCCAGCTTCACTCCCATCCACCGTTTAAACTCTCCAGGCTCTGCAAGTTTGCAGAGATGCCTGATAAAAAGATAGGATAAACTCAACTTAGATGCGGATTGATAAATGAGAATTTAAGTCTTTAATTTCTCAACATCTGCAAATTGCACAACAGGGAATTACTCATAACTGAAAAGGACTCCATATATTCAACACAGTGACTCATACTGGTCACGTGAATGCAACCGGTGTTATTCATTTTCCTTCATATCCCCTTTATCAGAATATAGTTCTGGCTAAAGGAATTATATCTGGGGGTTTAACATGCCACGAAAATAATTAAAATAATAAAATAATTCCTATGTATTTCTCTTATTCCATGTCCAAAGTAGAGAAACAACTCGAATCTCAATCAAGTCTTTTGCTTCTTCACTGTAATTTCAAGGGGAATTTAGAGATGTATTTTGACCTTTATTTAGGCCTTTAGTTGGATGCATTTTCTAGCCAATGTATCTATTTACCATTTTTATGATTTTTGGTCTACCCAAGAGAGCCAACAAAACTGGAACACTGGTCTAAGTCATAACCCCAAATGTAATAAAAAGGCACTAAGGTTGTCCAGGAGCAGTGACCCATAGCTACCAATAAGATGTTTGCTTTTAAACAGATGATCAGTAAATGCTACCTGCTGATTGGTTGCAACGGGTTACTGCACCTGGGCAAACTTAGTGCATTTTATAACATTATCCTAAATATGATATAAAGGACATAATAGTATGTTGACATATGAGATTGGTGCTCTATTACTAAAACAGGCTTTACACTCTACTATTCTTGTGACGGTTTGCATTTGATGTTGAAACATTATTTGTAGGTTAATAATAATTTTGGTACCAATTTATTCTACAGCTGTTAAAGGGCCAGTCAAGTTGTCCACTCCCATTTTTGTAAATTAATTCTGCATAGACCTTACTGGTGCATGGGGTTGCTATCCCGTTAGCCAAAAAGTAAAAAACAGTAGAAGTAGTCAAGAATGTTCTTGTACAATGATGAAGTGGTAGTGATGATGGCTATGACTTAAATAGGTTAACTATTGGGCAATTCCAAATTTAGAAAGGGTGACCACATACTTCTGGTCACGTGCACCAAAGCCCAATTAAACAAATATGACCTAAGGTACATATATGTTAAAGTTAGAATTGTTTAATATCTCAATGGGCACCTGCTTTCCCTTGGACTATGAGATGCCAAGGCAACACCATATATAGGGGTAAGAAAAGGCATGTGGTCACTTCCTTCCTTGTTTCCAGCCCTTTATAATCAGAGGTAAAAATATTTTTTAGTGTGGACTATATACACAGCTTGGGCAGGAGCTGTGGTGTTCCAAAGGCATGTCCACAGACATCAGGATTCAGTGTAAAAAAGATTATGCATCTGATACAACCTCAGTGGGCAACATAACCATCTCATTTATCTTCAATCAGAAATGTCTTCACTACTACTCATATATTGGTGGAGTTTTTGGCTTGGACCAACAATTACCTCCAACAGGACCCTGATCAATTCATATTTCATAAATAACAAGTGAGTTATCAATCTTTCAATCAGTGAGAATGTTTTGCATTTGGCAAGTCTTTTAAAAAAGGGGAGAAAGTACTTTCTTGCATGTAAATATCACTTATTAATTCATCCTAACTCTGAGTGGTGAATTAATCAAATGTTTTTTTTAAGAAAAAAATATGTGCGTTGATATAAATTAATTCTAAAAATACTTACAGAAATACAGTATGTGCTGCTAAATCACAGCATTTACAAGGCAGTACTTCTCAGTTGTATCCTTTGGGACTATCTATCAGCACAGTTTGTATGAATACCCAATTCATTTGCACATAGATTACGTTCTTCATTTGCAAATGGAGATTCTCATAGTTGGTAGGCATTAACACTGCAGTTGGAACTGAAAAGGGTTCAGTGTTTTAATTTTTTTTTTCTGCAAAAGGTGAAAAGTTTTCTCCCATTCAACAGATAGCATTTATGGTAGACTGAAAGCACAGTGAACCTCAAGCAAAAGGAACCTTCCATGGCAAATAGTGCTTGTATGTACATTAATGAATCGTAACCATTATTGTACTGATCAGCGCTACAAACACAAATGCTCAGGAGACAGGTGTACAGCCACGTTGAGACATGTTCAGCTCCTGTGCAAGCCGATACCTCAAAAGATAATGTAGAAATGAATGGTGTTCTTTCACCAAACTAGATATCTTCCTTAAAAACTCAGGATAAACCTTGGAAATGTCTCAAAAAAGCAGTGCAAAAATGGCTGATGCATAGTGATGGGCGAATTTGCTTCGTTTCGCCGAAAAATTTGTGAATTTCCCGTGAAATTCGTGAAACTACTGATGCATTTTATGAAAGCTTGCCACTTCCTCACAGACAACAACATATCCTCCTAAGCTTCATGAAGCAAAATTTCACTCTCCATAATTCTTAAAAGACATATGCTAAAGGCATATGTATATTAAATGGAGTGTAAATCCCCCCAAAGAATTTTTTTTAAATCTGTAAACAGCGTCTTTGAGATCTTTAAACACCTGCCACCGGGTTGTTCAAAGGTTAATAGTAAGGCTGCAGTATCCACTTAATCACTTAGGATTCAAGCTTGACAAAGGGATTACGCCCCGGAACGTTGCATCCGCAAATAAATGAGAAAGGGTTTCCGATAGAAATATCGTGTTGTGCCGGTGATTTTTCACTTCTTTATCACGTGAAAACTCATGGATGAGATTTTGAACTTTTCTCCAAATTCAGTTTAAATTTTTTCCCACAGACTAATAGGGGCAAATTCACTAAGCGCCGAAGCGCCTAACGCTAGCGTCAATTCGCTAGCGTTGGGCATTTTCGTTACTTCGCAAAGTCACTAACGAACGCTGGCGTAAATTCGCTAGTGTTACTTCGCACCCTTTCACCTGGCGAATTTTCGCTACGGACGTAACTATGCAAATTCACTAACGCGCGCAGTGTACTGAATGCTACCTTTTACGCTAGACTTCCTTCGCCACCTCAGACTAGGCGAATGCAATAGAGTAGATAGGGATTGCTTCAAAAAAAGTTCAAATTTTTTCTAAGATCAAAAAATTTTTTGGGGCTCCCCTCCTTTCCCCCTACATTTCCTAACTCATGGCAACTTAACTATACAGTGGGCACATGTGTAGGGCAGGCGAAGTGCGGCGAAGTTACGCCTGGCGCAACCACGAATCTTAGTGAATTTGCCCCATAGAGTTTTCACGTAATGAAAAGTAAGATTTTTCAGTTTTTCTGAATAGAATTGCATCTCGTCCATGAGTTTTCACTAGTGATGGGCGAATTTATTAGCCAGGCGCGAATTTGCGTCAAATTTTTTTGCCGCCAGCGAATAAATTCGCGAAATTGGAGCGAAAATTCAACGACGTCAAAATATATTTGACGCCGAAGACAATTGTGACGCTGATGACAATTCGACGCCAGCGACAATTCTAGGCTCCCATTGACTTTAATGGCCGTCAGAATTGTCACCAGCGTCGGAATTCGTGTTTTGCAAATTTTTTGCCGTTTCAGGAATTTTTCGGCAAATCGAAAAAGGAGAAATTCTCCCATCACTAGAATTTTACATGATAAACCCTTTTCTCACTGAACTGAATATGGCCCATAGTCGGATAGTGTGGTTTGTTCATACATCTATATCGGACAATCAATGTAACTGATGCCAAAAGAAAATAGTTGCTCCCACTAAATCCGATTCTTGTGAATAGTGTTAGTATGTACAGTAGTTTACTCATCAGATTTATGTATCAGTCCCATTATATTTTGACCCATGCGACTACATCGTGACTTGTTGGATGCATTTTAGCACAATGATAAGGTGGGTATGATGAAAGACGAGCGAGAGCTAAAGCTATGGTTTGGTCAATTTATATTCTACAAATCAATTTCATTGCAAATTAGAACTCCGCATGACAAGCTTTATGGATAAAAGGTAATTATCACAAAATAATAGGTCTGCCTTTGTGCGAAAATAACTATTGATATCACAGGTTCTACACCTTTTTATTTACAAAGGAGAAAGTCATATTTCTTGCTTGTATAATACAGTGACATGTGCGTTGGGCACAGTAAATGACCATGGAGTGTGTTTGGACGATGTGTTTTATACTGTGATTAGGTAGAAAAGTTAAAGGAGAGCTATCGACACAAATAAAAGAGAAATTTGTAACATTCACACAAATAGAGATCATTTCACTAATGTGCCCAAATATTACTGCTATGGCTACGCGATTCCTGATTGCACTATTAATTTCATGATGGAGTCTGAGGGCCGCTATAAATTTGAAAACGGGCCACAATTGACCCCCGGGCCTGACTTTGGACATGCCTGACCTACAGACCAAAATTTTATTTGTTAAGTGTATTGAATTGTAATATAGCTGTACGTCTGGTAATGCAAGGCCTCCTCTTTCTTTTGGTAGTATTAGTTGTCTATATTGGATCCTAGATGGTTTGCCTTTCCAGACAAATCTTACGATCAATGTTTTGATTTTTTTAAAGAAGGTTTCTGGTATCGTTATTGGCATCGCTTGTAAATAATAAATCAATTTAGGCATCTAAGTCATTTTCACTGCTTGTATTCTTCCTAGCCATAACAAATTCAGTTTATTCCATATATTAACCTTTTCTTGAGCTAATGCCAATAAGGGTATAAAATTTGTGTGATAGAGATCTGATATATTAGGGGTGATACTCACTAAATATCTGATACTCTCATTTTCCCATTTAAAGGGAAAGCTTCGCTTTAATTGTGCCTTTATATTCATTGGTGTATTAATATTTAAAATCTGAGATTTTATTAAATTCACCTTAAAATTCGATAGGATTCCGAAATGATCTATAAGTTTCAAAAAACTAGGTAGGGAGGTCATTGGATTAGAAATAAATAGTAGCATATTTCTTTAATATGCTTGCTATTATTTTTGCATAGATTTTAAGATCAATATTTACTAGGGATATTGGCCTATAACTGGCGTATAGCTGAGGGTCTTTTCCTTCTTGTTGGATAACAGTTATTTGTGCTTCTTTCGCTTGTTTGTGAAAACCGTGTGTTTGGTCTATATAGTTGAAATATGAAGTTAACAGGGGGATTAAATCTTCCTTATACGTTTTATAGTATATAGCACTATACCCATCAGGTCCCGGTTGCTACATTTTATTACTCTTATTATTACTTTTATTCTATTCAGTTTCTCTCCTATTCATATACCAGTAACTTATTCAAATCAGTGTGTGGTTGCTAGGGCAAATAGACTGTTGAAAATGCAAACTGGAGAGCTGCTGAATAAAAATCTAAATAACCACAAATAATAACAAATGAAAAGAAATTGCAAAAAATAAACGTTAATCAAAGTTGAACAACCCCTTTATCAATTAGTTTTTTTTGATTAGAGATGTATTCCAATGAGGAAGTATTCATATACAGTATATAGTGTTTACTCATGTATATCATGAATATTCAGTGTGTAAACATTAGGATCATAATCTGTTTTATCTGCTTGATGGAAAAAAAACCCTCAAACTTATTTGCATGTATTCTTCACACCATAATTAGGCCTGGCTGAAAAGCGGCAATATCAGAACTTAGTAAGTCAGCTGTATAAATACACATTTCCCATGACCTTTAAAATTGAAGCCCCCAACAGAAATAGGGGAGGCATAGTTAAAACTTTTAACTTGCTGTGAAGCTTGTATGTTTAATTCACTGTACTTTTGTATTATACAGCATTTTTTACTGGTCTGCCTGCATTGTATTAGATCTGTTATATAATTAGACTGTGATTAGTGATGTGTGGATTTATTTGCGGCGAATTTGCCTGTTTCGCCGCAAGCAAATAAATTTGCAAAATTTGGCGCGAAAATTCGCTGTCAAAAATTCGTCAGCGTCACGATTTTGTCGCCCCCGGCTGCGTGTGCACATGCGCGAGCGATGGAGAGTGAAGAGACAGGGAGGGAGGGAGGGGACAGCACCGGAGGGAAGGGAGGGAGAGAGACAAGATAGAGGAGGGTGTCAAAAAAAATAAGGCTGAGAGATGCCTAATACTGTATATATTATTGCGAGTTAGGCAGTTTCCTCTTCTGCCTACCCCTAGTTCCGGCCCTGGTAGCCTGGGATCTAGAATCATGGATGAGGCACTTTTCTGACTCCAACTGCTGTGATGAAGACTAATTTCCCCATGAGTCCTCTCTGCCTGGCCTGTATGGAGCTGGTAACAATCACTGAAGTCATTCTTTGCCAGATAACGTATCAGACTAGGGTCGTTACCTTTATGCTTGCCAAACTCCGGGGAGGGGGTGGTGGGTTACATCAGGGGTGGGGCGGGTGACGCCGGGGGGATCTGCTGTATAGGAAGTTATGCCAGTGTTAAAGAGACCATAAGTTTGCAGGGATAGAGTTCAAGACTGATTATCCTCTTATAAACTCAGGAGTGCTTTAGCAGTGGAGAGGCACTGTATACCATACCTCACAAGATTTGAAAAACAAAAAGAGGGACAAAACCCTTGCCTGCTGCAAAATTTATAAAACAACGTCCATTTTATGGCCACACCCCTAATTATCATATCCATTTTACAAAATTTGGTAGACTATGAAAAGTTTGAACACATTCCTGGGAGTTTTAGTGAAATGTTTAATGCCTTGGAACAGTTTTCCTATTTAAAGTGAATTGCCCTTTAAGATGCTAATCACAGTTCTCCCAAGAGACTTGCTTATCGTAAGTAGTTACAATTGTATCTTTTGCTTATCTTAAATTGTCACAAACGTATCCAAGTGCAGCTGCTGAGTTGTCTGGGCTCTCTGCCAAAAAGCCTCTCATTTTAATTAAGTTTCAGAAACGTTGTATCTTTTTTGGGTGACAGTTTGGGGGAATATGAATAAGATGTTTCTCTTTTAACAGGTGACCAGTAAATCATAAATGCTGATTGGATGGTATCAGCGAATGGACCAGTAGCAAAACTTTGCACCTTTTACTTTCCCCTTTAAACAATAAGCACATCAATTGTATATCACCAGCATATCAACCACAAGGGTTAACAAAGAAACCACATTTAAACAAACATTTCAACGTGTTAAGATCAAGTCAATACATTTTCTCAAGAGGCACAATGTACAGTATATGCGATAACGTGAAACTTGTTTCCCTACAGTATCTGGCTAGTCAATGAAACCAATTCCTCTGTTCCCAACAGTAACCTCCCCTTCAGTATCTTCTTCAGTTTTGTTCTGTTAGTGTTATTGACAGCAAGAGAAGAATGGTATAATTTCTCCATTGCAGAGTAATTGTACTAATAATAATAATAATAATAACATTGCTCACAACGGGAATAATGTTTGTTCCTCTGCACATCACAGTAAGTAGCAAACACTACACTGGTATTGATTTTGTTTTATTTTCTATACTTCCCATAGTTTTCACCCTCCTTTGTAGACGTTATAAGTGGTAATTTAATCATTTGCAATAAAAAATAAAATATTCTCAGTATAACATCGCGCGTTGCTTTCGGCAGTCACAGCCTTCATTACTAAATGGACTACATCCACGTTTATATAAATCAGAAATAGGTTTTTGCTAAATAAAAGAAATATTTTTTCCACCAAAAATGATGAGTATGCATGGATCCACAGGTAAGTGCTCTGAAATGAGTTTAGAAATAATCAGAAATTCATTATGTAATGCAAAGAGCCTTATGTAAATGGAGCTTACTCACTAGGGGAATAATGCAAGATGATCAAAGATGAGCCATAGGAAAGAAAATAGGTTAACGGGAATCAAGGTGAAATAGATTTATGAAAATAGGAACTCGCTGTTTTACAAGCACATTTTATCTGATGTCTCCTGATTTAATTTACTGCTGCCTGAGAGTTATAATTTTCCCATTTGGGGGTGGTGGGTAGGCAAACAAGAGCTGAGCTTAACACAATTCTCAGCTGGCTCCTGTATTTCATTGCACTGGTATGGGACCTGTTATTTAGAATGCTCAGGACCTGGGGTTTTCTAGTTAAGGGATATTTCTGTAATTTGGATCTTTATACCTTATGTCTACTAGAAAATCATGTAAACATTAAATAAACCCAATAGGCTGGTTTTGCTTCCAGTATGGATTAAAGGAATCTTAGTTTGGATCAAGTACTAGGTACAATTTTATTATAACAGAGAAATTTTTTAAAAAAATTTGGATTGTTTAGATAAAATGGAGTCTATAAGAGATGGTCTTTCTGTAATTCAGAGCTTTATGGATAACGAGTTTCTGTATAACAGATCCTATACGGTATATAGTGGGAAGTAGCAGGTTGCCTACAGATATGTTGTACTGCACTTAGGTCTATGGTTACCACTTTTTCCATACCAGGCAGGGAGGGTGACGTGGGGGGCAGATGGATGATATCGGTGGCAGGGTGTGTGATGTCAGAGGGTGGTAATGATCTGGGGCGGGTCTGTTGTGTCAGGGGGCGGGGTTATGACATAGCACTCAGCGTTTAGCTGATCACCATGTCATTCACTTCGATGTCCTGTTGAATTTCCAAATCCGGACAGACAGTTTTCCCCTGGACAGCCCTTCCAAAAACTGGGCTGTCTGTGTGAAAACGGGTGGTCCCTGGAGACAACTGTAAGGTAACCTGTATGGCCAATGCTCAATAGGATTGTTTTGCCTCCACCAAGAATTAATTATATCTTAGTTGGGATCAAGTACAAGCTACTGTTTTATTATTACAGAGAAAGGAAATCATTTAAAAGAAAAAAGGGAATCTATGGGAAATGGCGTTCTCCTAATTCAGAGCTTTCTGGATAACGGGTTTCCAGATAACTAACCTGTACTTTTAGGAAGTGCATATGAAAAAGCATCTTAAAAAAACTTTCATTAAATAGTTAATTCAAGGTAAATTAAAAATGACCTAATATGCACTCTCATGACACTCTAAGGTCTAGTAGTTTTCCATAATGTATTGACAGATAGAAAAACAGACAGATAGATACTGTAGATATGTTTCAAAGCGCGAACAATACAAGAGATTAATTGTTCAATTAAAAACCATGAAGATATACAGAATTCTATTTTGAAGAGTTCCATTGAATATGTTTATATTAAGAAAACTAATTATTTTTTGACATACTGATATTTTTCTCAAATGAGCAAAAATTAGGGGCTAAGTTATGAGTTTAATAAAGCTTGTGGCGCCTTACATGATAAGGAACAGTGATCCAGTGCTTTCTATGGTATGAGGTTGCAATAAAGAAACAAAAAGCACATGAGTCCAGACTGGAATGAGAACTCTCTGTTTGGATACGATATTTTGAATTACATTTAACAGATTAAGTTAAAAAAAAAAGAACTCATTTTTATTCAAAGTGGATTTCAATAAGAAAAAAAAACTTCTCAAATGATTTAATGGACAGATAGCTCTTCTGAGAGTGATGGAAAAATAAATTTCCACAAGCCATGAATAATTACTGCAAAACCCGTCTTGTAAAAAGCATCCATCTTCTATAATGGAATGTATAAAAAAAATGGGAAGGAAAATGCTCGAACATGCAAATTCCAGAGATTCTCATGGGGTCTATGCAATATGCTGCTTGGTTACACTTCTGCAATTCTATAGAATAGTCACTGGCAAACCGAACAGCACCACAGCTGCGTATTTACTGTATAGGTCCATTAATATGAAAAAATTAATGAAAATATAAATCCTTATTTCCTTTGACCCAAGTACATCTTTGGATATGCCTAAATGTATTTATTTATAGTCCAACACATTTATACATTAGCCCCTGCCCCAGTAAAAAGTACGATCCAAGGGCCCTATGACATCATACACATCATGTCAATGACATCAGAAGCCAATTAACCTTCTTGCATGCGTTTTGAGTATGGGAGGAAAACAGAATAACCAAAGGAAACTTATATAGACACAGGGAGAACATACAAACTAATTTGTGATAGTTCCCAGGCCAGAACTGAACTCTGGACCAAAGTGTCGGATTGCGCCGAGTTCGTCCGTGGAGTTCTACCCTTAAAGGAGTGGTTCACCTTCATGATAAAATTATATGTGGCTTTCTCTGCACTAAACAAACATTTTCCAATATAAGTGCATTGCCAAAAATAAATGGCTTAGGAGATACCAACCTTCAAATATTCAATGGACTGAAATAAGTCTTTTCAAAGATCTTTCCAATGCAGACAGTTAAAAAAAACAGAAATAGGTAAAAGGACAAGGTAGGCAGAAAATGTCAAATTAAAAAAAAGGCAGAGATCAAAACCAGAGAACACAGAAGAAAACACAAGGCCGGCCATACACCTTGTTTAGGGAGGTCCAACTGGAAAACCAAACCCATGCAATTGACATTGGGATTGTCCATACATGGACAGATAAGCTACTAAATTGGTCAAAAGGTGTCAGGGCCTAACAGTACTTAAAGGTTGGAGTCAGGACCAAGGAGGAAGCTACTAAGCAGAATAGCAGGCCAAAGTCCAGTTTGTGGTAACAATGGGTTAAATAGGCTTGAGGTCAAAATCTAGGCCAAAAGTCAAGGGCAGGTAACAATCAGCATAGTCAGGAACAAGGAAAGAGGTCAGAATCCAAGAATCAGTAGAAAAAAGAGTCAGTAGTAAAATTATAAAGCAACCAGGAACACTCAGGAATAGAACTTATATTCAGTCGTTGAACCCAGGTCTCTGGCATCCTTTTACTTAAAATATTCAATCAGAAATGTAGCACAACCATGTCATGCGGCAACTTGGATTAGAAGCAGCTCCTGACAAAAGGTTTAATGTGTCTGTGTATGGCCACCTTTAGGCAGGATCTGTAGCAGGAGCAAGCTTGGGCAAGGATACCACTACCAAGCAACATGTAGGGGCTTATTTACTAAAACACAAATGGCAAAGATCAAAAAAATTGTGTTTTTTTTAGTATAAAATCTGAATTTTTAGTAAAAAAACCCACAAATTTTTCGGAATTTATTATACCCGAGGATGGAAAAAGTCCAAATCTGAAAATCGGCATCTCAGACCTGCCGAAGATGCAAATAAGTCAATGGGAGAAGTCCCAAAGATTTTTTGATCTGCACTGGGTTTCACGCAGTAATCCGAAGATTTCAGGGTTTCCAGGCAAAAATCTAAAAAAAAATCTGAATTTTCAGGTGGAAAATCCGAAAAATTTTACGATTCGTATTTTTTACAATTGTTTTGTTTTTTTCCCGCAAACAGGAAAGTGTATTAATAGATAAGGTGGAAAAACCTGTGCGGATTTGGTCAGGGTTTTTTTCAGAAAATATTGAGATAAATTTGGACTTTGATAAATAACCCCAGTAATGATGGAAATGAGGGAGGCTCACAGAAAAAAATTAACTTGGGGACCGGTGTGAAAAGCACATGACAGTATAAAATCTTTTAGAAACATCTGAAAAAAGGATGTTAAAATTATGGGAGGACGAGAGGAGATGGATAAAACACCACAAGGAATGCAACAACAAGGATTTTTTCAACTCCAATTATGATAACCCATGGTCATCACTAAAGCGAATATATTTTTTTGGGTATTTATACAGACATTAATAAAGAGAGGAAATAAAGTATTTTAGTAACTAGAATCATACATATGCATTTCTCAAATGTGTATAAATAAAAGTTATGAATGAACCAGCAGAAGCAAGAATAAGCGATTATTGGCAAAGCAATAAAATGTCAATCCCTAGAAAAACAAAAGCTTTCAAAGCGGTTTTATTTTCAAAACAATTCCTTTCATTTGGAAAACAGGCTATGGCTGTGCATACCAGGAGCTTCAGGAAAGTCTGACCCATCTATAAACTTCTTCAGAAACATCATAAAATGTACTTTAGTAAATTCTAAGCAATATAGTGTTTTATCCTCTACTAGCCTTAACAGTTATGGTAGTATACAACCTACTTAGAGATGCTGCTCACTCTGATGCCGAGTCTGAAGTGTAATAACTTGACATCTCCTAGTCATATGTCATGTCTCGTTCCTCTATATAATAAGTAGTCTATGAAGTACTGGTCTCTTCACTGTTCCTGCTTCACCTGTCAAGATGTAAAGGTGATGTGTGGACCCCTACAGAGAAGGCTATTTTATGAAAACACCAATCTAATGCTCCTTGTATATTTATAAAGCAAAAGTGTGTAGCCAGGTTTAAATTGTAGAGTTAGAAGAATCTGATTTTTTTTTTTTTTTTTTAGAATAAAGTTAATAGAAATACCTATTACATAGATTTTTCAACATTAAAGGGTTTCTTCCACCGAAAAAATGGGTTTTACATAATAAAAGAAATGTGATATATATAAGGTTGATAGAATATAGTCATGTGGTTTGTAATCTTTACTGGGTAGCTGTAATTCTTCCTCTAACTGTGATTTTAACTCAATATATGAATAGGGCAGGTGCAGCTCCAAAGATAACAGAGATACTAGTACAAGTATGGAACCTGTTATCCAGAAATCCCAGGATGTAGGGTTTTTTGAATAAGGGATCTTTCTGTAATATGGATCTTCATAACTTAAGTTTACTAGAAAATCATGTAAACATTAAATAAACCCAATTGGCGGGTTTTGCTTCCAATAAGGATTAATTATATATTAGTTTGGATCAAGTACAAGCTACTGTTTTATGTGGATTATTTGGATAAAATGGAGTCTATGGGAGATGGCCTTCTCATTTAGAGCTTTCTGGACAACGGGTTTCCGGATAAAGGATCCCATACCTGTACCGTTAATTAATTGGATCTTTACAACCTAGGTGACTCAGAGTAGAGTTCATAACTAGTGATGGACAAATATGTCCCATGAAAAATTTGTGAAACTCAAAAATTGATACCCGCATTCATTTTGATGCCGGTGTTAAAGTCAATGAGCGTCTGAATAGTGTTGTCGTGCTGCGATTTTGATGCGAACGACTTTTCGGACTCGTATCCAAAAATTTTTGATGCTGGCAAAGTTTCGTGAATTTATTTGCGGGCATCGAAACGCAGAAATTCGCAGCAAATTTGTGCCAGGCAAATTTATTCACCCATCACTATTCATAACCAGAAATAGTTATGTGAAGAGATGAATGCAAGGCCTTGATTAGTCAAAATATAGTAGCTTAAGTCTGTTCCAAAGGTACAAAAGTCAACACAAGTTTTTGGTTATGTACTTAGACAAAGGTGGAGGAGGTCATTTATGTGGAGTCAAACACAGGAAAAAAAGGTGTAAAAAGAGGAAGCCTTGTTTGAGTTCCACAAAGAAAGTTAATAAATCCTTTTATATATGGATCAGTATGAGAAAACTGTTTTTAGTAGAGGTTGAAGTTAAAGAAATACAAAATACCAATATTATCCATATATTTACTGCCCATTCTTTCTGGTAAGGTAGGATTTCTTATTTCTAGAGTGATTTATATAGTGTATAATGTACCCTCTATTGTAAAATAATAATATTACAAGTTACCAAGAAGTTCCATGACCATATAAAAACACAAGGCAGAGAGCTTTTATAAAGGTCATGGAACTCCGAGGTGACTTCTACTATTCTTATATTTTATAATAGAGGGTACATTATTTATTATAATATACAAGTTTACATCACCTGACACAAATGACATCATTAAGTGCCGATTATAACTGATGGCATAACTAAGCACCATTTACAGTACAGGATATAATTCATAAGATATTCACTGGTCTTTAATATTATATAGTGAATAAAGTACCCCCTCTTGTAAAATATAAGGATATTATAAGTTACCGAGGAGTTTCAAGACCATTATACAGGTCATGGAACTCCGAGGTAACTTATAATATCCTCATATTTTGCAACTGGGGGTACTTTATTAATTATAATACACAAATTTCAATGAGTCATGTGACAAAAATGACATCAGAACTTACCGTTTATAACTGATGACATCAGAACTCACCGTTTATAAGGATATAATTTACAGGATATTCATGGCTTTTGTGTATTATATAGTGAATAAAGTACCCCCTCTTGTAAAATATAAGGATATTATAAGTTACCGAGGAGTTTCATGACCATATAAAAACACGAGGCCGAAGGCCGAGTGTTTTTATACAGGTCATGGAACTCCGAGGTAACTTATAATATCCTCATATTTTACAACTGGGGGTACTTTATTAATTATAATACACAAATTTTAGTGAGTCATGTGACAGAAATTACATCACTACTCACCGTTTATAAGGATATAATTTACAAGATATTCACAGCTTTTGTGTATTATATGTTTATAATTCACAAGAGCCACACATTTCCTGTAAATTCTATCCTTATAAATGGTGCTTAGTGATGTCATTGGTTATGATGCATCACATGACTTACTTAATTATGTTTTGAAAATGAATTCACCTTCTGATGTAAAATGTAAGGATACGAGAAGTCAATTCCACGACTTGTATACAAACACACTTTTAAAATCATTATCTGGTTCATGTTTACACTTGTTGTACTGGGTGCTCCAAGTCTGTAAATATCCTTCTTTAGGAAGTATTGAGTAGTGCTGGATTGCAGACTGTCAGCCTAGAGAACCTGGGGCTTGGCTCAAGGCTCTGTGGCTTTTGACTTTAAATTACAAACACCCAAAGCAAAACCTTAGGCTTGTCTCTCACAGTATTTGCTGTAATTTCTTATCAGTGTTAGCCCATAAAGATGTTTAATTAGCTAATCTAACAGACTTAAAATGGTATATTCATTTCTTGGTTTCTATCTTTGGCTTGGCTGAAGCTGAGACACCTGTAACATATTCATGTCTTTCCCATCTGTCTTTGTTAGTTCTGTGCTGTCCATGCTAACTAATGGTGTGAGTGACAACAGGCTTCCCTTATGACCACTCAGATACCAGCTGCCTTTCAGTCCCAATGTCCTTTGGAACTGGAACTGTAAAAATAATTGGTGTACAGATGCTGTATTTTATCTCAGAGCAGCATCAGTCGGAATGGAACACAAAGGTCTGTGCGAAGTACAGTATCTTTACGGATAGCTGCCTTTACGATTTTTTGGTGTCAGCTGAAACTTTAGATTCTCATATGGAAGTGACATAAAGCAAAATAATTCAAGGAATTCTCATCTTGCATGACATGAGAGAATTACATATGACATAAAACAAAGATTCTAAAGGAATTCTCTATATAAAAGTCTATTGAGTATCAAAAATAGATAGAAGATATATAATACGGTGAATACAGGTATGGGCCCCGTTATCCTGAATGTTTGGGCCCCGGGGTATTCCGGAAAACCGATCTTTCAGTAATTTGGATCTTCATAGCTTAAGGGCTGGACTTCACAATCGTTTTTCGTCAGATCGGCGCCCGACGACAAAACGCAGGCTAATAGGGAACAAGCTCCATACAAAATCCCCTCCAGGATACCTTGTACTTGATCCAAACTAAGATATAATTCATCCTTATTTGAAGCAAAATCAGCCTATTGGGTTTATTTAATGTTTTTAGTAGATTTAGGGCCGGACTCCAGAAGTATTTTTTGCCAGATCTGCGCCCGGAGACAAAACGCAGACAACAAGTCGGACAGAGTTGCAGGCGTCAAGATATAATTGGACTGAATGAAAAGTCGTGGGTAAAAACTACATTACATCCGACGCAACACAACATGATTGTCGAATGTGAATGCAGGAAGCAGTGTCTTCATCCGACAGTCTGACTGTAGTTTTTACCTGCGATTTTTCATTCTGTCCAATATCTTGACACCTGCGACTCCGTCCAACTTGCATTTTGTCTCCGGGTGCCGATCCGAAGAAAAACGCTGGTGGAGTCCAGCCCTAAATCTACTAGAAACATTAAATACACCCAAAAGGCTGATTTTGCTTCCAATAAGGATTAATTATATCTTAGTTTGGATCAAGTACAAGGCATCTCGGAGGGGATTATGTATGAAGCTTGTTCGTCAAAAAAATTTGGATGCGCATCGGAATAGTCATTTGCATCAAAACTGTCACGTGTCAATATGAGGATATTATAAATTACCTCGGACACCCATTGACCTCTATTGTAAAATAAGAATATTTTAAGTTACCAAGAAGTTCCATGACTATATAAAAACACAAAGCCGAAGGCCAAGAGCTTTTATAAAGGTCATGGAACTCTGAGGTGACTTTTACTATTCTTATATTTTATAATAGAGGGTACATTATTTATTATAATATACAAATTTACAACACCTGACAGAAAATACATCTCTAAGAAGCTGATGACATCACTAAGAACTAGTAATAAGGATATAATTTATAAGATATTCAAGGCTCTTTTGTATTATTTGTTTATAGTACACAAAAGCCATGAATATCTTGTAAATTATATCCTTATAAATGGTGAGTTCTAATGTCATCAGTTATAAACGTTGAGTTCTGATGTCATTTCTGTCACATGACTCACTGAAACTTGTGTATTATAATAAATTGTGTATTATATAGTGAATAAAGTACCCCAAGTTGCAAAATATGAGGAAATAAAAAGTTACCTCAGAGTTCCATGACCTGTATAAAAACACTTGGCCTTCGGCCTTGTGCTTTTATATGGTCATGAAACTCCTCTGTAACTTATAATATACTTATATTTTACAAAAGGGGGTACTTTATTCACTATATACTACACTAGAGCCACAAATACACTGTAAATTCTATCCTTATAAATGGTGCTTAGTGATGTCATCAGTTATAACTAGTGATCAGCGACATTATTTGCATCACATGACCTACTGAATAATGTTTTGAACAATAATTCACCCTCTGATGAAAAAATATAAGGATACGAGAAGTAAATTACACGATTTGTATAAAAATACACTTTTAAAATTTAGATCTATAAACCGTTTTCTGGTTAATTTTTACACTTGTTGTACTGGGTGATCCTTCTTTAGGAAGTATTGAGTAGTGGTGGATTGCAGACTGCCAGCCTAGAGAACCTGGGGCTTGGCTCAAGGCTCTGTGGCTTTTGACTTTAAATTACAAACAAATACAAAAATGGGGGGTTGTGGGTACACACTTGAGGCCAATTTCAAAATGTTTAGAGCCCTGTCTAAATGATTCAAGTAAATATGCAAGTGCATCTTTAGCCAAAGTGCATCAAATATGCAAGTGCATCTTTAGCCAAAGATTCCGGCAAATACAAAAATGGGGGGTTGTGGGTGCACACCTGAGGCCAATTTCAAAACAGGAGATGTTTACATAAAGAACTGTTACTAAACAAAGAGGTAAAATTCCTTTTTTACTTTGATTAGAGGTTAATAAGTTAGGGACCACCATGTGGGGTTTTACCTTGACGTGGTATGGTGGCTTATCAATATTATGATCATAACTTTGTAACAAAAAAACCCTGTTTCAAAATTACATGCACTTGCATATTTACTTGAATCATTAAGACAGGGCTCTAAACGTTTTGAAATTGGCCTCAGGTGCGCATCCACAACACCCCTTTTTTGTATTTAAATTACAAACACCCAAAGCAATACCTTAGGCTTGTCTCTCACAGTATTTGCTATAATTTCTTATCAGTGTTAGCCTCATAGTTTACAACTCCGGTCTGGTGAGTAGGCTGACTTACTAGGTGACTGATTTGGGTACATTTATGTTTGGCATATGTCACTATGGGGCACATTTATTAAGGGTCGAATATCGAGGGTTAATTAACCCTCGAATTCGACCCTCGAAGTTAAATCCTTCGATTTCGAATATCAAATTAGAATGATTTAGTGCAAATCCTTCGATCGATCGCAGTAAAAATCCTTCGAATCGAACTATAAAATCCTTCGAATCGAACGATAAAATCCTTGGAAACGAACGATTCCAAGGATTTTAATCGATCGATCGAATGATTTTTGTTCAATCAAAAAAAGCTTAGCAAAGTGATGGGGAAGGTCCCCATAGGCTAACATTGTACCTCGGCAGGTTTAAAATACCGAAGTATGTAGTCAAAGCTTTTTTTAAAGAGACAGTACTTAGACTATAGAATGGTCGAATAGTCGACCGATTTTTAGTTCGAATCGAAGTAGAAGGTCGTAGTAGCCTATTTGGTGGTCGAAGTACCCAAAAAAATACTTCGCAATTCAAAGTTTTTTATATTCGAATCCTTCACTCGAGCTTAGTAAATGTGCCCCTATGTGTGAGCATTTCACATTGGTAAATTGTCACTTGGATCTTTTTCATTGAAAAATACATACTACACTATATGAGCTTTTATTAATATGCGCTTCCTTTCTAGCAACTACAAGTTCAGTTTTTATAATCCACCCAGAGGGGAGTATAACAAAGGAGCTACAAACACTAACTTATTTAGAGGATTTTTAAGGAATAACCACGTAATAGCTCTGATTTATTGTTTATATAGTGAATAAAGTACCCCCTCTAAAATATAAGGATATTATAAGTTACCGAGGAGTAGGGATGTAGCGAACGTCGGAAAAAAAGTTCGCGAACATATTCGCGAACTTGCGCAAAAACGCGAGCGGTTCGCGAACGGTTCGCGAACCCCATAGACTTCAATGGGAAGGCGAACTTTAACATCTAGAAAAGACATTTCTGGCCAGAAAAATGATTTTAAAGTTGTTTAAAGGGTGCAACGACCTGGACAGTGGCATGCCAGAGGGGGATCAAGGGCAAAAATGTATCTGAAAAATCTGCCTGTGTGTGCTTGGAAGAGATAGTGTAGGGGGAGAGCTGTTAGTGATTTCAGGGACAGATGATAGTAAGTTTGCTGGCTAGTAATCTGCTTGATACTGCTCTGTATTGGAGGGACAGAAGTCTGCAGGGATTTGAGGGACATTTTAGCTTAGGTAGCTTTGCTGGCTAGTAATCTACTGTTCTCTTTAAACAACTGCCATACGTTGACCTTGTAGGCATTGTTTGCCCAGTTTTTTTGGTTGCAGCCACTGAAGCACAGTTGCCAGAAAAAATATGCCACATAAATGCTGAAAATAGTCATTTTTTGCCATATACGTTGAGTCAACGTATGGCAAAAAATGACTATTTTCAGCATTTATATGGCATATTTTTTCTGGCCTCTGTGCTTCAGTGGCTGTGGCCAAAAAAACTGGGCAAACAATGCCTACAAGGTCAACGTCGTTGACCTTGTAGGCATTGTTTGCCCAGTTTTTTTGGCCACAGCCACTGAAGCACAGAGGCCAGAAAAAATATGCCATATAAATGCTGAAAATAGTCATTTTTTTGGTCGCAGCCACTGAAGCACAGTTGCCAGAAAAATTATGCCATATAAATGCTGAAAATATAAATTTTTTTGGTTGCAGCCACTGAAGCACAGAGGCCAGAAAAATTATGCCATATAAATGCAGAAAATATGCATTTTTTTGGTCGCAGCCACTGAAGCACAGTTGACAGAAAAATTATGCCATATAAATGCTGAAAATATAAATTTTTTGGTTGCAGCCACTGAAGCACAGAGGCCAGAAAAATTATGCCATATAAATGCAGAAAATATGCATTTTTTTGGTCGCAGCCACTGAAGCACAGTTGCCAGAAAAATTATGCCATATAAATGCTGAAAATAGTAATTTTTTTGGTTGCAGCCACTGAAGCACAGAGGCCAGAAAAATTATGCCATATAAATGCAGAAAATATGCATTTTTTTGGTCGCAGCCACTGAAGCACAGTTGACAGAAAAATTATGCCATATAAATGCTGAAAATATAAATTTTTTTGGTTGCAGCCACTGAAGCACAGAGGCCAGAAAAATTATGTCATATAAATGCAGAAAATAGGCATTTTTTTGGTCGCAGCCACTGAAGCACAGAGGCCAGAAAAAATTAAACCAGTAGGGTTTGCACCCTAGTTTGTAACGGTGGCGGAGGGAGGAGGAGGACGCTAAAGGACAGCTGTGTGTGGAGTCATGAGGCTTGAAGAGAAGGACAGCTGCATAGAAGTCAGAACAAGTCTTCCGGCGTGCAGTAACCCTCCGAGATCCACCCCTCATTCATTTTAATAAAGGTCAGGTAATCGACACTTTTGTGACCTAGGCGAGTTCTCTTCTCAGTTACAATCCCTCCTGCTGCACTGAAGGTCCTTTCTGAGAGCACACTTGAGGCTGGGCAAGACAAGAGGTTCATGGCAAATTGTGACAGCTCTGGCCACAGATCAAGCCTGCGCACCCAGTAGTCCAGGGGTTCATCGCTCCTCAGAGTGTCGATATCTGCAGTTAATGCCAGGTAGTCCGCTACCTGCCGGTCGAGGCGTTCTTTGAGGGTGGATCCAGAAGGGTTGTGGCGCTGCCTTGGACAGAAAAACATTTGCATGTCTGACGTTACAGACTGGCCAAAGGGCTTTGTCCTTGCAGGTGTGCTCGTGGCAGGATTACTGGCACCTCTGCCCCTGGAATGTTGATGAGTTCCTGAAGTGACATCACCCTTAAAAGCATTGTACAACATGTTTTGCAGGCTGGTTTGTAAATGCCGCATCTTTTCGGACTTGTGGTATGTTGGTAACATTTCTGACACTTTATGCTTGTACCGAGGGTCTAGTAGCGTTGCGACCCAGTACAGGTCCTTCTCCTTAAGCCTCTTGATACGGGGGTCCTTCAACAGGCATGACAGCATGAAAGACCCCATTCTCACAAGGTTGGATGCAGAGCTATCCATCTCCGCTTCCTCATTATCAAGGACTGCATCATCCACGGTCTCCTCCCCCCAGCCACGTACAAGACCAGGGGTCCCCAAAAGGTCACCACTAGCCCCCTGGGAAGCCTGCTCCTGTTGGTCCTCCTCCTCCTCCTCCACAAAGCCACCTTCCTCCTCTGACTCCACTTCTGGCACCTCTCCCTGCGTTGCAGCATGTGCCTGGGTTCGTTCTGGTGATTCCGACCAGAAATCGTGCGCTTCCAGCTCCTCGTCACGCTGGTCTACAGCCTCATCTGTCACTCGTCGCACGGCACGCTCCAGGAATAAAGCGAAGGGTATTAGGTCGCTGATGGTGCCTTCGGTGCGACTGACCATATTTGTCACCTCTTCAAAAGGTCGCATGAGCCTGCAGGCATCGCGCATAAGCACCCAGTAACGGGGGAAAAAAATCCCCAGCTGTGCAGATCCAGTCCTACCACCCAGTTCAAAAAGGTACTCGTTGACGGCCCTTTGTTGTTGCAGCAGACGTTCCAACATAAGGAGCGTTGAATTCCAGCGAGTCTGGCTGTCAGAAATCAAACGCCTGACTGGCATGTTGTAGCGCTGCTGAATGTCAGCAAGGCGTGCCATGGCTGTGTAGGAACGTCTGAAATGGGCCGACACCTTTCTGGACTGGGTGAGAACGTCCTGGAATCCTGGGTACTTGGAGACAAAACGTTGGACTATTAAATTTAACACATGTGCCATGCAGGGCACATGTGTTAAATTGCCTAGTCTCAACGCTGCCAACAGATTGCTTCCATTGTCACACACCACTTTTCCGATCTGCAGTTGGTGTGGGGTCAGCCACCGATCGGCCTGTGACTGCAGAGATGACAGGAGTACAGATCCGGTATGGTTTTTGCTTTCCAGGCACGTCATCCCCAAGACAGCGTGACAACGGCGTACCTGGCACGTCGAATAGCCTAGGGGGAGCTGGGGGTGCACAGGTGTGGAGGAGGAGAAGGAGGACCCAGCAGCAGAGTAAGAAGAAGAAGAAGACGAGGTAGAGAGCGATGGAGGAGTAGAGGTGGTGGCAGAACCGCGTGCAATCCGTGGCGGTGACACCAACTCCACTGTTGTTGTTGAGCTACCCATTCCCTGCTTCCCAGCCATTACCAAGTTCACCCAGTGGGCAGTGTAGGTGACATACCTGCCCTGACCATGCTTGGAGGACCATGCGTCAGTAGTCATATGGACCTTTGGCCCAACACTAAGTGACAGAGATGCGGTAACTTGGCTCTGCACATGTTGGTACAGGTGTGGTATTCCCTTTTTAGAAAAAAAATTGCGGCTGGGTACCTTCCACTGCGGTGTCCCAATTGCTACAAATTTGCGGAAGGCCTCAGAGTCCACCAGCTGGTATGGTAAAAGCTGGCGGGCTAAGAGTGCAGACAAGCCAGCTGTCAGACGCCGGGCAAGGGGGTGACAGTCAGACATTGGCTTCTTACGCTCAAACATGGCCTTCACAGAAACTTGGCTGGTGGCAGATGACTGGGAATGGGAACAGGTGGTCAAGGTGGAAGGCGGAGTGGAGGGTGGTTCAGACGGGTCAAGGAGAGCAGAGGTAGAGCAGTAAGATGCTGGACCAGAAGGAGTGTGGCTTTTAGTTTGCCTGTTGCCTTTGAGGTGTTGCTCCCAAAGTGCTTTGTGCTTGCCGCTCATGTGCCTTCGCATAGAAGTTGTACCTATGTGGCTGTTGGGCTTACCAAGGCTCAGTTTCTGACTGCACTCATTGCAAATTACAATGCTTTTGTCAGAGGCACACACATTAAAAAAATCCCACACTGCTGACTTTTTGGAAGTGTGCGATCTGGCGGTAACAGTAGAAGTTGGCGGAGTTGGCGGTATTGGCGGCAATGGCGGGTGCGTTGGCCGGCTGAACACAGGTGCCGATACATGTTGTTGCCCTACTGATCCCTGCGGGCTGTCCTCCCTGCTTCTTCTAAGTCTTATTCTCCTACTGCCTCTCTGACTCTCCGTCTCTCCATCTGAACTACCCTCCTCTTGCTCTCTTCTACTAGGCACCCACAAAACATCAATCTCCTCATCATCATTCTCCTCAGATGCATCAATTTCTTCTGACACATCACAGAAGGAAGCAGCAGCGGGACCTCCACCTCATCACTCATTATGTCCATCTCTATCGTGTTCTCTGCCAGAATTAAATCTGGTGTAAGGTCCTCATCTCCTTCATCTTCTTCTGGCAATAATGGTTGCGCATTACTCAGTTCAAGAAACTCATGGGAAAATAACTCCTCTGACCCCAGTGAAGAAGGGGCACCGGTGGTGGAGGAAGTGTTACGTGGGGTGGCCATAGCAGTGGAGGATGAGGAGGATGTTGTGGTAAAGTTAGAAACGGTAGAGGATGGGGTGTGCTGTGTAAGCCAGTCAACTACCTCTTCAGCATTTTGGGAGTTCAGGGTCATTGGCTTTTTAAAACTGGGCAATTTGCTAGGGCCACAGGATTGCATAGCAGCACGGCCCCTAGCACGGCCTCTGCGTGGCGGCCTGCCTTTGCCTGGCATTATTTTTAAAAAAACAACAACAACAACAAAAACTCAGTTGGTTTTTCTGGAAACGATAATACACACAGCTAGATGGCGGGTTGAAGAAAACAGTGTGCAAATAATGCCTACAAGGTCAACGTATACACTACTACAGCGGTGGATACGGATTACGTAAAATATATGAATGCTGCTTGAAAAAAAGTAACTCAAGTGGTTTTTCTAGAGACGATAATATTATCAATATTTAGACAAAATGTGAACAAGCTCACACAGCTCGATGGCGGGTTGAAGAAAAACTGTGCAAATAATGCCTACAAGGTCAACGTATACACTACTACAGCGGTGGATACGGATTACGTAAAATATATGAATGCTGCTTGAAAAAAAGTAACTCAAGTGGTTTTTCTAGAGACGATAATATTATCAATATTTAGACAAAATGTGAACAAGGTCACACAGCTCGATGGCGGGTTGAAGAAACAGTGTGCAAATAATGCCTACAAGGTCAACGTATACACTACTACAGCGGTGGATACGGATTACGTAAAATATATTATGGCTGCTTGAAAAAAGTGACTCCGGTGTTTTTTCTGGAGACGGTAATATTATGGATATTTAGACAGAATGTGAACAAGGTCACACAGCTCGATGGCGGGTTGAAGAAAACAGTGTGCAAATAATGCCTACAAGGCCAACGTATACACTACTACAGCGGTGGATACGGATTACGTAAAAAATATATGAATGCTGCTTGAAAAAAGTGACTCCGGTGTTTTTTCTGGAGACGGTAATATTATGGATATTTAGACAGAATGTGAACAAGGTCACACAGCTCGATGGCGGGTTGAAGAAAACAGTGTGCAAATAATGCCTACAAGGCCAACGTATACACTACTACAGCGGTGGATACGGATTACGTAAAATATATGAATGCTGCTTGAAAAAAGTGACTCCGGTGTTTTTTCTGGAGACGGTAATATTATGGATATTTAGACAGAATGGGAACAAGGTCACACAGCTCGATGGCGGGTTGAAGAAAACAGTGTGCAAATAATGCCTACAAGGCCAACGTATACACTACTACAGCGGTGGATACGGATTACGTAAAATATATGAATGCTGCTTGAAAAAAGTGACTCCGGTGTTTTTTCTGGAGACGGTAATATTATGGATATTTAGACAGAATGGGAACAAGGTCACACAGCTCGATGGCGGGTTGAAGAAAAACAGTGTGCAAATAATGCCTACAAGGCCAACGTATACACTACTACAGCGGTGGATACGGATTACGTAAAATATATTATGGCTGCTTGAAAAAAGTGACTCCGGTGTTTTTTCTGGAGACGGTAATATTATGGATATTTAGACAGAATGTGAACAAGGTCACACAGCTCGATGGCGGGTTGAAGAAAACAGTGTGCAAATAATGCCTACAAGGCCAACGTATACACTACTACAGCGGTGGATACGGATTACGTAAAATATATGAATGCTGCTTGAAAAAAAGTGACTCCGGTGTTTTTTCTGGAGACGGTAATATTATGGATATTTAGACAGAATGGGAACAAGGTCACACAGCTCGATGGCGGGTTGAAGAAAACAGTGTGCAAATAATGCCTACAGGGCAAATAATGCCTAAAAGGTCAACTTATACACTACTACAGCGGTAGTAAAATAAAAAAAAGTAAAATAAAAAAAAAATGAATATTAAAAAAAAAAAATTAAAGTTGGTGCTGCTGAACTACTAGGAGCAGCAGATTAGCACACCAGTCCCACTCCCCAACACTGCTAGACTAATAGCACTGGGCTCTTATAGTAGTAGTAGTAGTAGTAAACAACAAAAAAATAAATAAAAGCAGTCCTTACAAGGACTACTGTTATTGCAGCAGTCAGCAGATGAGATCAGAAGCAGGACAGCTGCCCACTGCAGCTACATACAGAGCACTGCAGTAGAAGGTAGATTACTAGCCAGCAAAGCTACCTAAGCTTAAATGTCCCTCAAACCCCTGCAGACTTCTGTCCCTCCAATAACAGAGCAGTATCAAAACGATTACTAGCCAGCAAACTTTCAACTGTCCCTGAAATCACTAACAGGCAGCAGCTCTCTCCCTACACTATCTCTTCAGCACACACAGGCAGAGTGAAAAAACGCTGCAGGGCTTCGGTTTTTATAGGGAAGGGGAGTGGTCCAGGGGAGAGCTTCCTGATTGGCTGCCATGTACCTGCTGGTCTGGGGTGAGAGGGCAAAAAAAAGCGCCAACAATGGCGAACCCAAAATGGCGAACGTCGCGCGACGTTCGCGAACTTCCGGCGAGCGCGAACACCCGATGTTCGCGCGAACAAGTTCGCCGGCGAACAGTTCGCGACATCTCTACCGAGGAGTTTCATGACCATATAAAAACAGGTCATGGAACTCCGAGGTAACTTCTAATATCCTCATATTTTACAACTGGGGGTACTTCATTTATTATAACAAACAAGGGAAAGTTGTGCTCACCACTATTTTTTAAAACCATTAGGCGGGGGTGCAATGAGGCTGTGACCACAAAATACATATAGTCAACTACAAGAGTCCTCTGCACTCAACCCATTATCAATATATTTAAGACAGAGACATTTTGTGCATACTGCTACTAAAAAATGCCTTACCCTTTAAACAACACAGGGATCCTACGCTTAATTTTCATCTGATTCATTAAGAATTCAATTGCTTAATTATACATTTTACAAAGGGACTAAGTCCCTTTGTAAAATGTATAATTAAGCAATTGAATTCTTAATGAATTTTAGTAGCAGTATGCTCTAAATGTCTCTGTCTTAAATATATTGATAATGGGTTGAGTGCAGAGGACCTCTTGTAGTTGACTATAGGTACTTAATTTATTATAATACACAAATTTCAGTGAGTCATGTGACTGAAATGACATCAGAACTCACCGTTTATAACTGATGACATCAGAACTCACCGTTTATAAGGATATAATTTACAAGATATTCATGGCTTTTCTGTATTAAAATTGTATAAGCAATTATGTAACTACAGCTTTCAAATAAAATGTTGCCTCCTGGTTGGTATTTTACCAGCTCATGCCTTCCTATATATTTGTGTCTTTCTCCCCTATTAATAACAACATGAGTGCACCATGGATTATTTTCCATTTGGAATAAATTCAGAGCCTGGAGTAGGTAAAAAATTAAAAATGTGTGTTTTTTTTTTGTTTCCTACTATCTTCTAAATGTTTTCATCTATTTATTGAATTTTGCAACGTGTTTGTGTTCTTCGCTTCAGCTGTCTCGTGTAACACTGAAATATTGTACTGAAAACGTTCTTTTCATGTTTGCCATTCGAACGACAGCATGGCTTAATTTAGTTCAATATTAAATGAAGTAGGACACAAAAGCGTGATTGCGTTTGCTTTCATTTGAATATATTCTTAACATCTGACACATTGAAAAAAAAAATCAATCCGTCATTATTAAAAACAAACAACGAAGAGCAGTTTTCTAATCAATACCCCCTAATGCATTGTGTTTAAAAGAACATTTGGGCTCCGAAATATTAACCATTTTTTCTGCTTTCCAGGGGACCGTATATTTTCGAACAAAACACTTAACATGGCAAGTGAGATATGCAAAAGATGTGCTTAATCTTGTAAGCGCCTGCTTTCCCGTTGCCAAGGTTTGAAAAAAAAAAAAAACAACAAAAAAAAACCAAAATCTGTCTGAGAAATGAAACAAATGACATTGTTGAGGCTAGAGATGTCAATATGATACATTAAGGCAACTTTTCTTTCCATATAACTGTGACCGTAACATTTCATAACTTCCAATAGGCTGTCATCGCTAACAGAAAGAAATGTATTACAGCCCTGAGATACCAAACTGCTCTTATTATCCAACAAGTTATTTTGACGCTCAGGGTCACAGACATTGAAAGACACTGTACAAATTTCCCTTGACAATTATTTCTTATGAAAGAAAAACTCAATTAATAAAAGCAAGACATATATAAGACACAAAAAGCCATGAATATCTTGTAAATGATATCCTTACAGTGATTAGTGATGTCATGAGTTATAAATGGTGAGTAGTGATGTAAAACCTTTGATTGGTTGCTATGTGTTACTGAGGAAGTGTTGCATCACGAAACGCGTCAGACCTCAGATACTAAGTTTGTCTGATTGATATTATGTTTAAATAAAGAATTTAACTTTTTAACTATCTGGAGAAGAGTGATCATTGTTTGATGCCCTGGAGTGCGCTGCCTCCAAATCTACTACTTTGCTGTTGGCGTTCCCCCTAGTGACGGACTCGGGGTTGGCTGCACCCGGGTCACTACCTTTGCAGGGTAAGAATTTCAGCTTTTTTTTCATCGTTGGTTACATGAACAAAAGACTTTGAAAACCCAGTGTTTCTACTTAAGAGTGGGGTCCGGGGCACCTAGTACCCGGACCAACCGGTTTTTACGGTGAGCAAGGTTCAGTCTGTGATTAATCAAACAGCTGCAATTAATACCCGCAAAATTGTTTTACTTTGTAAAAGATTCAAGCCAATTTGTGGAGCCAGATTTGTTTCTCCTTAATGTAAATGCTATGGGTTACTGCCCAGGTGCAAATTTGCCCCATGTTTATAAATGAGACCCTCTGTGTAGTGATGGGCGAATTTGCGCTGTTTCCATTCGCGGGAAAATTTGCGAATTTCCCATGAAATTTGCGAAACGGCGGAAAATTCACAAAATGGGGCTGCCGTCTTGTTTTATATGCCGGCGTCCATTTTTTGACGTCGGCGTCCGTTTTTGACGCCAACGACGAATCGCGCAAATTTGCCGCAAATTCGCGCCTGCCGAATAAATTCGCCCATCACTACCACTGTGCTTCGCGTAGGAATGAAAATGCTGTGCAAGGTGCAGTGTGTACGTACACAAAACAATTCAAATGGGCACGCTACCCTCCAAAACTGGTTATATTAACCTCATTAATATTACTACTGATGCCAAAAGGATATGCATCTTTAAAGAAGCCTGTAGACTCACACAATCCTGATTGTACTTTTAGATATGAAGACTCCATTTAAATCCATTACTTAAAGTACAGTAATACACAATTTGAAAAAGCTTCAAAGTCTCTGACTTATAAATAAGCCTGTTGACATAAATGTCTCAATGGTCCAACAATATCCTTTCTAACAAGTCCAGAGACCCTCGGTAGCACCTTTGTAACAAATAGTCATTTTTTTTTTTTTTGCAGGTTTCCAAAAAACCAGAGGCTTTGAGTTGAGATAAAGTAATTCAATAACCTTAGCTTTTATCTTGGTTTGGATTTCATTTTAAATGGATATGGGCTTTATTCTCAGATTACTTCCAGTGATATGTTACATTTTAACTCAATTTAAATTGAATTCATGTTGTTGCATATTGTTAGAAGTCCACAAAAAACCTCCACTGTAGCTTATTGAAAACGGCAATGTTTGTGATATTTAAGGTCTTTTTATTCATTAAAACTACGTTTACTGTATGAACATTACTATTACACTATGAGCACCTCCACAGCAGTCCTAGTTTTGTGCAGAATTCTGCAATATGTTCCATTTTCTGGTTATTGATATTAAACATAGTTAATTAGAAAATGGACTGGCTGCTTGTTAGGCTCTCCTGTTCTCTTGTAACTTTGACCCAATTATCATCCATTCAATGAAATAAAAATAACCATCTCACTATCATCTTGAAGGTCTTCCATGGTTTGCTGTTAAAAATCAAACATACAGCACATCATTTTGATGACCTTTTCACTGTTACTTTCACATTTATTTTTGATCATTTGGGCCCACGCAATGTATTTTATTTTCTTTATTTATGGCGTGGAAAATGTAGATCAACAATTCCTCAGAGTCTGAGTTGGATAGCCATGTTACAAACAAGATGATTGTGTTAAAACTGATTTTTAGTTGCTTCTGGTGCAACTTCTCATAGACCCAAATTCACTAAGCGCCGAAGCGCCTAACACTAGCATCAATTCGCTAGCGTTGGACATTTTCGTTACTTCACAAATTCACTAACGAACGCTGGCGTAAATTCGCTAGTGTTACATCGCACACTTACGCCTGGCGAATTTTCGCTACGGACATAACTATGCTAATTCACAAACGCGCGCATTGTACTGAACGCTACCTTTTACGTTAGACTTCCTTCGCCACCTCAGACCAGGCGAAGCGCAATAGAGTAGATAGGGATTGCTTCAAAAAAAGGTCAAATTTTTTCTAAGTCCCAAAAAACGCTGGCGTTTTTTCTATATTATGGGTGATAGGCTGAAAAAGATTGAAATTTTTTTTGGGGCTCCCCTCCTTCCCCCCTACATTTCCTAACTCATGGCAACTTAACTATACAGTGGGCACATGTGTAGGGCAAAATAAAAATTTTATTTGATGTTTTGAAGGTTTCCCTGGCATTTGTAGTGATTCTACGTATTCCTCCATTGAAAATTGAATTTGGCGCCGTATGCAAATTAACCATCGCTAGCGTAACTTCGCTTCGCTTAGCGAATCAACGCTAGCGCAACTTCGCAACCTTACGCAACCCCTGTGCGCAACTTCGGATTTTAGTGAATTTGCGGAGCGCTGGCGAAACTACGCCTGGCGAAGTGTGGCGAAGTTGCGCCTGGTGCAACTACGATTCTTAGTGAATTTGCCCCATAAGGTGGCTAAACACTAGCGGATTAAAGCTGATTCGGCAGCTTATCTGCCCATGTGTGGGGGCTTCCAACGGGTCCTCCCGATAGATTTCGGGCCAAAAAATCAGCCAGATATTGATGTGGCAAGTTTGATTTTTTTTTCTGCGATCCAGGACCGAATCGGCTAGTTGATGCGGTCCTGTGACCTGTCGGCACCCATTCCCCGAACATTCGGATTTACCCGATATCACCCAGCCGTTAATGTACATATCGGGACAAGATCGCCAAATGAGCGGATCTAATAGTGTATGGCCACCTTTACTGCACCTCAAATTGCGCAAGTAACTAGCAATGAACAAACCAACTTTTTTAGATTCCTAAAGCCTAATTTACATATGCGAGGGCAAAAATTAAAAACGAGAAAAAATAAATCTGATGTCATCTGGTCTAAAATCCTGTGCATTAAGAGTTTAGATTTGCTTGACCAGGTACTCAAGATTCCCTTGCCCGAAGCCAAATCCTAACTAAAAAATACATTGGAGCAACAAAATCCAGTGTATCCCTAAAAATAACTGACCAGCTCAGTGTTCTGAAGGTGGTTTCAAAGAAAAACAAAACACAATATTTCAACTGTAGCTAACAGTGCTGTATACATTTAGCAAGGATAATTAATATGTGTGATGATGAAAAATACAAACAATTGACAACATTTTCCTTTTTATACTGACACAATTCAATGGTCTAAGTAGGGGGTTAGGGTCATACTCTCAATCTCAATCTATTTGGCTTCACAAAACGTTGCCTATATATGAATTTTAGTACTGCCCTTTAACCCATAGCCAGGGTGGTAAATACCAGTCGTGACAAATATATGGGGTGGTGGGGAAAATAAGAATAACAATGTGTTTCCTAACCATTCTTGCCAGCAGCAAGGATGTCCTTAAATTAAATTAAATTAAAACTACTGTCTACATATGCCCCTGACCCCTAATCCATAGCCGGGGGGTGAAGGTCAGGAGTGACAACTATTGGTCTTGGGGATAACTGAAAATTAATGTTCCCTAACTGTTGTTGCTTGTGTCTTTAATTAAACTTTAATTGATTACAAAATTTCAATGTTCCTTTAAACTTACTGCTTCATAAACCAGAAAAATAGTACAGTGGGTTATCTGTTTGAGTCAACTATATATCAACTAACTATGCATGACCCCCATAACATTATTTATAACTAATAGTATCATAAATATTTATAAAATGTTTGAATAATGAATCAAATCCAATGGTCTGAAGTCTCATTGCAATTCATGGACTCCACCAATTCTATATTCTGGTTTAGCAGCCAAGTTATGTAAAAGTATGGAATCCATTCTCCAGAAACCCATAATCCAGAAAGCTCCAAATTACAGGAGGACCATCTTCCATAGACTCCAGTTTTAATCAAATACATAACATTTATAAAAATGTCCTTTTTCTCTGTAATACTAATAAAATAGTTGACCCAAACTAAGATATAATTATTCTGTATTGAAGGCAAAACCACCCTATTGGGTTTTATTAATGTTTAAATGATATTTTAGTAGATTTAAGGTATGAAGATCCCTTTATCTGAACCCCTGGAAAACCACAGGTCCTGATAATTCTGGATAACAGGTCCCAATTACCAACAGGTACAAATTAGGTATGGTGCCGAATAATTAGAGAATTTACAGCGAATTCGTGATACTGAAAAAAATTTGTGAAATGCATTGAAGTCAATGGGCATCAAAATCATTTTGACCTGTGCGACAATTTTTATATGCATGACTATTTGGTACAAATTCATTAAAGTCAACAGGCGTCCGAAAAATTGTGACGCTCAAAAATTTTATTTGCACAACAATTTTTAAGTGCGTCAATTTTAACACAGCAGATTTTTCACAGCCAAATTTTCGCTAATTAATTTGCTTGCGTTGATACAATGACATTCGCCGCAAATTTGTGTCTGGCGAATTTATTCGCCCGTCACTAGTATCAATATCATTGTGAATAGAAAGTATATGGAGTGGTGGTAAAGGGTGAAAAAAGAGTAATTGTGCCAATTGGAGGAAAGTCAGTCATAGAGAATTTTACACCCACTTACGGAGATCTGTGTGTCCCAAGGTGTGATGATATATAGTGAATAAAGTACCCCCTCTTGTAAAATATAAGGATATTATTAGTTACCGAGGAGTTTCATGACCATATAAAAACACGAGGCCGAAGGCCGAGTGTTTTTATACAGGTCATGGAACTCCGAGGTAACTTCTAATATCCTCATATTTTACAACTGGGGGTACTTTATTTATTATAATACACAAATTTTAGTGAGTCATGTGACAGAAATGACATCACTACTCACCGTTTATAACTGATGACATCACTACTCACCGTTTATAAGGATATAATTTACAGGATATTCATGGCTTTTGTGTATTATAATGGGAAATACATAGTGCTGTAGAACAGCAAGTGACCTGTGTAGCCAAGTGCTGTGGGTGTTAATAAGATGTAACTATGTAAGGCCTAATACAGACCCCAAGTCTACTAAAAAGGCAGCAGAACAGCTTCTAGGTTGGTCCATTCAAAGTTATTTAAGTCATGTAGAGAATCCATGAATAGCTGAAATGTGTTTAAGCAAAAGTCCTTGTATGTTATGTTGATGTATACTACTATTTGTAGCAATATATTCAAAGCACCCATAGCAGTGTATAATATTGAATAATGTGGATTTACTGTGGAGAAATCAGAACACGAAAGTAAATAAATGTCTTAAGCCGGAAAAGGTTTCGCTGAAACTGTTAAAATTGCATAAAATACCAGATGTTTAGCTGTGAAAGCTTTTAGATACGTTTTCAATGATTGATCTCAGTAGGAGGTAGAGATGGTCAGTGCCAGCTTAGTTGCTGAAGAATTCTACGCAATCCCAAGTGGTTTATAAAAGCTTTGAGATTGTTTCAAATCAGATTTAGCCCAACAAGCTATATACAGCAAGTGGTAGCAAGAGACTTGTTTTAAGACAAAGATTGATTCTAAACTTAAATTTGAAAAATACATTTGGAGGTAATTTTTTTTTAAATCCAGTAACTGCTTTAAAAGGACAAAAAAAAAAAAATCAAACAATTTTCATCTTGCAAAGACTGAGGCTGCCATATTTGAAAAATAACTGTATTTGATGCTGCATATTCTGTGCACTGCAGATGGGAAAGTCCAATGTCTTTGAGATCTAATATGACCACATAGGAGATGCATTTCAGGATACTGGATAGGTTCGCATATGAATGGCCACAAAATCATGATCTGCAAGTCTAGGTTGGATGAACCCATAAATGTTCTAGCAGGGGTCATTAGCCAACTTGTATATTTATTTTTTGAGTAGTATATAGCATTATATGCAAGAATGGGACCTGTTATCCAGAATGCTCAGGGTCTTTCTATAATTTGGATCTTTATATCCTACTAAAAACTCTTAAAACATTAATTAAACCCAATAAAATTGTTTTGCCTCCAGCAGGGCAACCATTAAAAATTACGGGACACTTTGCAACAACATTTTTGGGGCTCCCTGGGCCCCGCCCACCCCTGCCCCCAAGCCCCACCCCAGATCCCACACCACAGTTAAAAGACTACTCAGACATCAGTGCTAAAAAAGGTAACCCCCCCACTCACACAAGTTATAAAAAGCTATTAATGGTCAGGGCCCCCTTATAAGTTAAAGAAAATGTGGTGCCAGGGCCCCCCAATTTTTTAAAAAAAATTGGTGGTCAGGGCCCCCCTAAAAGTTAAAAAAATAATTGGTGACCAGGGTCCCCAAACAATTAAAAATAAACATCTGCACCAGGGCCCCCCATAAAAGTTTTTTTTAAAAGAAAAAAAACATTTGTGCCAGGGCCCCCCTTACAAGTTAAAAAAAATTGGGGGCCCCAGAAAATATTTTTAAAAAAAACATTGGTGGCAGGGGCCTAAAGAGTATTAAAATAATACATTGGTGGCCAGGGGATTCAAAAATAAAAAAACACACATTGGTGTTCAGTAGAATTGAACTCGTGGCTTCAGGACTTCAACTTTGGCTGTTTTTGTGACTACGGGTCTTTTCACCGATTCGGGACCTCAGGAGAGGCAAAGTGATGCGGCATGGCTCCAGCGCAGTCAAGGGGGGCCCGGCTATTTTAAAAAGTGCAGCACAAGCGGGCCTCCCTTCAGGCCCTGGCATGGGCCCGGTACAGTAGTACCCCCTGTGCCCCCCTGATGGCGGCCCTGTCCTCCAATAAGGATTAATTATATTTTAGTTTGGACCAAGTACAAGGTAATGTTTTAATATTACAGAGAAAAAGGAAATACATTTATAAATGTTGATTAAAAAGGAGTCTATGGGAGAGGAACGTCAGTTCAGATCCTATATCCGTAAAACAGTTATAGTATGATTACTGATGAAACACCCTGCTCTGTAAGATTCCAACAGTGATGACTGGCAACTAATTGCAAGAAATAATATTGGCTTCATATTCCCTTTATATTTGGCATGATATTTCCTAATTTATTTAAGCGCACACGCCATAACTGTCTACTTGCATGATGTCTTGTGAAATCACTAGTTGCTTGCTTTGAGGTGAAGAAATAAATAGTTATAAGGAGGAAAAATCTGCATTACAGACAGTACCCAAAAAGCAAAAGAAAATGATTATGGAAATTTGCTGGTTGGTGGCCCAGAACATTGCCTGAGTTGAAGAGATGTCATTAAATTTAATGCTGCCCAAGTAGCAGTATCCTTGATACCTAAAGTCATCGTTTTTATGAGTTGCCTTAGTGGTTTTGGATGTGTCTTGAAGCTGAGAAACTAAAAACAAAGTGAAGTCTCACGCCATTCTTCCAATCACTAAAAAGGAACAAATCTGAATACATGAAAATGCTGCAAGCGCTGCCATTATAAATCTGAGATGCTGACAGTAGGCAGACATACGCAATAACCCCCTGGGTGTCCATTTGACAAGAGGTACTAAACGACAACTCCTGTTTTTGAAGAGATTCAGAGGCACGCAACAATAAAAAGGAAACGGACTAAATGTTTAAGCTTCAAAGTTGGCCTGAGACGTTGGACTTTTTAATATTAAAAAGTAAGTGGGTTAGAGGGGATATTATTTCCATGTATGGATATGTTTGTATGTATGTAGGGTTTTTTAATTCACCCACTGCAAAAAAAATAAAATTCAAATAAACTCTTTGGTTATTGCTAGGGGAATAAGTTAATTCTGGGGTCATGAATGGATATTTGTATCTACTAAAAATGTATTATGAGCAACTGATGGTTCTAATTGTTTTTACTCAACATGGAGTGCATTTTTTAAGCAATGGAATTTTAAGAAAAGTTTACCTAAGAGTGTTTGTTAGTAGAGCGAAGTAGTATATTTAAATATGATTTGAGTTTCAGGCGAATCAATACAATTCCCATGTTATTGGCCAACCAGTGGCAAATTTAGTCAGAAAACAAAATGTGATTGGTCCACAGCACACCTGTGCATCACATATACTGCACTGGTGGTGCTGGTTGACCTTGCTTAGCAACTGCAAAATATACATGGACCCACACACACTCAAATTATGCAGTTGGGGAGCTTACCCCATTTATTGCATCACCAAAAGTATCAATGTTTCGGGGGTACACCCTCCCTTCATCAGGATGATGGGTAAGCTCCCCAACTGCACAATTTGAGTGTATGGGTCCATGCATATGTAAAGCTAACTTGGGCTATCCAGACAACAAGGAGTTAATGTCCAGCTAGTGACAGGAGCATGGGTTACACTGTGACTCACACTTCAGGATCAGTGGAAGATTCCCATAAAGGTGTAGTGAAACTACAACTCTCAGGCTACTGTACATGTAAAATAGGAATAATTATTGGATGCCAGGAGGTTCTTATGGTGAAACATAAAGGATGGTTTATCAGTCCAAGACAATGTCCACAGGTTTACTTACATATGGTTTGAGGAATTAGCAGATATAACTTTAGATGTTGGTAGAACAGGTAGATGACACAGCATGAAGGATGTGACTCCCATAAGGCAATGCAGTCAAAGAGTATATCCATTCCCTTAGGCAGATATACCTCAAAGTGGTCTGGATCCCACCCAATGGAGTGGTCAGGGAGAAAGAGTCTAGCCTGACACCCTATCTACTGTGGTCCCTTCACTAAAGGCAATCTAGGAGCCTTTTGGGAAGCTACTCCCTGCTACAGATCCTTGATGGGGCACACAGCTGCTCTTTCTAGATAAGCTCTCTATCTTACTCTCCTAGAGAGTCTATAACAGAACTATCCTGTTCTAGCTAAACCTTGTTCACAGGATTCCCTGGTCCCCGACTCAATCACTAGAGGTACTGGTCCCTTTAGGGTTGGTAGCTTTACTGGGCCTTGGTGTACCCAGGCTCAATGGGAACAACCAGTCAATCAGGATACCAGCAGCCAAAGAGGAAGATCCACCCCTTTCCCAGCACTACATTGAAGTGTGGTAGGAAGTGGTCATTACACCTCTTGGTCAATAATACTGGTTATGTAAATGTGAACTAGATACATGGGCTTTTGCCCAGCCACTAGGGAAAATGAGGAAGGATAGGGATTTAAAGCTATAGGAGCCTATTAATCCTATAGGTCCCTACATATATTTTTCAGAAAACAAAAAACATCCTTAATAGTCTTTAAATTTGTTGGTGAACATGAACTACAATTTGCTGCTGGTACTATACTGGTAGATAAAGTCTGTTGATGCTCTGTTACTCATTTGGTCTGGATGCTCTTTATGTCAAAATATGATTGACATTCAAGCATGGTTGTCAGATGTATCTTTAAGAGCATGTACAAATTATCTAGTTGGCCTGTCAACATGAGCTACTGTATCCCAGGCCCCCCATGACTGCCCCACAGTTTGGGTACCACTGCTGTAAATGTTATACTACCTGCCAATGCAATTTCCACATATTGTAGGACCCAGGTCTAAGCTATAGCACTTTAATTTGTACTCAGCTACAGTTATTTTTGGCTAACAATAATGTCTTCCTCACTAGATGTTCTTTGAGAGCCCCTAACACAGACCAAACATTTCACTTCTGTTTTCTGGCTGCATTTTCACATTGTCTATATATTTTGTGGCCAAACACTCTTTAATTTGAATTATTTTATGGGTGTAATTACTGTGTGTCATAAGGTGTCATGTGCACTGATTATAACGTTTTGCTATTTATTTACACATGACTTCAGCTATGTTTTTTATTTGGATTCCTGGTACTTCACAGTTTATATTTTTCTGATTGATACTAATTAGTTTCTTAGTGGCTTCGTCATAAAATGTGAAAAGCAACACAATAATTAGCAAAAATGCAAAATTTCGCCAAATGCATTGGAATCAATGAGAATGCAAAATGACATTTCAGTTAAAACATCCTTAGTATATACATTATTCTACATTTCACTATGCTCCAACTGTTCTTCATAGAGTAAAAAGGCTTCTATTTTGTTCATTTCCTTGAGTGCCATTCTTTGACAGGGGTTTTTTGAGACATCTGTGATCCTAGCAGTTTGTAAATGCATTTTCAACAAAATAAAAGAAGCGCCAGACTTTTATTCAATGCTGATCTGAAATCCTGAACTTTAGGGCTAATAAATATTATATAGATTCATGTTCAGACTGACTGACTGATTCCCAGGCACTTGTCCATGTTCTTAAAACAAAATGTATCAACAAAATGCCGGAATTGAGGAAGAATCTTCAATGAGATCACTGCCTAGTTTCCAAGACTACCTTGGCTAAAACTATGAGTTGTTTTCATATAGCAAAGGACTTCACATATAAATATGCTACAATAATCAATGCCAGTCGAATAATATATTTATGTAACCTCCTAATAGGAAACTCTAGATCAGTCGATGTATCTGTCAATATCAATGGAAGCCTTTACACCCCAGAAGTTTACATTGAGTTGCATCTATGTCTTTTATTTACAGCTATAACAGAATGTTACTTATTTTTCTAGAACAGTCCTTAAGCTTGCTGTTCAGGCTATTCAATTAGATAAGATATATGTCAGATTTCTTATTTGTTGAGCTTTATTAAATTGCGTGGACATAGGGTACATTTGAAATTATTCTATACACCATAACTATAAATCTATTGAAGTCACTCAGGCACAAAACTAATTGATGATCATCACTGGAGTGGAGATATTTAAAGGAGAAATACATTATCAGTAAACATTAAAATAATTTTTTGTATAAGCAAACACCACAAAGTGCAAAGGGCAAAAAATTGTCAAAAAATTCAGTGCTGTTTTACCCACTGTGCAATCATGGAACTCTGGTGTAATAACTCCGACTGTCCAGTCTTTCTGCCCAAAGCAAGAATTGCTAAGTTTTTTAAAATGTATTATTTCTAAACCAAGAGATAATACATTGGCAAGATTTGCGTATCCCTTTTGGGCACCCCTATATTGAATGCTCTCCCCATAGAGAGAACTCTTTGGTGCAACATCCTGAAGTTGCTCTGCTCTTAAAAGGAAACTTAGGGGCAGATTCCCTAAAGGGCGAAGTGTAGCACAAAAATTTGACAGCGTGACATCATTTTGGAACTTCACCAATTTTCTAAGGGGTGCAGGCATCACTTCACTAGCGAAAGAGACAGACGCTAGCCTTGCTTCACACTTTAACGCCAGGCAAATTTTCGATCTGGTGAATGGACGTAACTCTTCAAATTCACTATAATGCAAATTTTACTGAACATTACCTCATTCACCAGACTTGCCTTCGCCAGCTCAGACCAGGGTGCATAGGACTCAATTTTTAGTCCCAAAAAACACTGGCTTCTTTTCCTTTTTTTCAGAGTGATAGCCTGCACAGGGTAAGCGGGTTCCCCCATACATTTTCTAACATATGGAACATAAATTATACAGTGGGCTCATGTGTAGGGCATTATAACAACTCTATTTTATTTGTTAAGGTTCCCTGGACTTGTGAAATGTAATGTATGTTCTGCAACATACAGATGAAGCCACTTGGATTTGTGAGATAAATGCGTCATGACTCAGGGTTAATTGAAGAAACTGCGTTATCTAAAGTCATCTTAACTCATTTAATGCATTTAACCTTTTCCATTAGCATACCAAAGCACCATTGTGAACAATGGTGAATGCTTTAATTAGATGGGATGTTGTGACGCAGTTTTCTGTGTTAAATGAGATAAATGGGATATCTGTGTTTAGTTATTCTGTGTCAAACAGACAAACCAAAGTGGCTGCATCTGTATATGTCCATGTAACTTGTAATGCAAATTAGGCAACGCTAGCGCATCTTCGCTTTGATTGCCGAAGTAACGCTAGCGAAAATTCGCCAGCTTCAGCACCCTGGATCCAACTTTGAACTTTTGTGAATTGGGGGCCGATTCACTAACTTCGAGTGAAGGATTCGAAGTAAAAAAACTTTGAATTTTTGTGCTCCTCGACTATCGAATTGGTGTAAATTCGCCTGAGTAGAATGATTCAAATAGATTGAGCGCAAAAACGCTGTGACTATTCGCCATTCGATAGTCGTACTGGATCGAGCGCAAAAACGCTGCGACTATTCGCCCATTCGATAGTCGAAGTACTGTCTCTTTTAAAAATACTTTGCCTACTTCGCCACCTAAAACCTACCGAATTGCTTTAAAAGCCTATGGGAAAGTCCCATAGGCTTGTTTTCCAAGTTTTTGATCGAATAAAAAGGCATTCGATCGAATGAAAATCCTTCGAGGGAATATTCGATCGAGCGCCTATTCGCCTGGCGAATATTCGCCCGAATTGTCTATTCGATTCTATTCGATTCCATTCCCCAGTCGAATTTCGAGGGATTTAACGCCTCGAAATTTGACCCTTGATGAATTTGCCCCTTAGTGTTGTCCTAGCGAATTTACGCCTGGCGAAGTGTTGCGATGGATGCGAATGCCGTCGCCGGTTAGGGGAATTTGCCCCATACCTTGCCTGTTTAACATAAGTGCAAATAGTATTCTACATCTTGCATCTTGAAACCTGCCCGTATATGGCCATCTTAAGAGCCCTTAGAAGTCTGTTGTGTAGATCATCCACAATGTCAATATACTAATTACAGGTATGGGACCTGTTATCCAGAATGCTCGGGACCTAAGGTTTTCCGGATAATGGATCTTTTTGTAATTTGATTCTTTATACCTTAAGTCTACTACAAAATCATGTAGATATTAAATAAACACAATAGGCTGGTTTTGCTTTCAATAAGGATTAATTATATCTTAGTTTGGATCAAGTACAAGCTACTGTTTTATTTTTACAGAGAAAGAGGAAATCATTTTAAAAAACTTTAATTATTTGGATAAAATGGAGTAATTTTATCTGTAATTCTGAGCTTTCTAAATAACTGGTTGCTGGATAATGAATCCTATACTTGTACTACAAACATAAAATATTAAGATGTTGTGATAACAATGAATTCTTTAGGAATGTTGTCACAGTGGTTATATTTCTTTAAATACAACATCTCCTCTTCAAACATTACTGTTTCAAACTGATAGACAACCAGACGGTAATGGTTCTGCCATCCAGTAGCAGATCACTACTGAGGGATCTCAGAACAGGCGATATTTAGGATTAAGAGCTACAGTAGCAAAGGCAAAGTTTATGAAAGCACTGAGGAATCTGTGAAGAAGCGTCTGTTCCCCAATGCCCTTCAGCTGTCCTTTTCAAGTGATAATGATAATAGCAATTTCTTGATATTTCACTACGCCACCGAATTTGTACCACAATGAAATAATAAAAAGACTACTTTCAAATGTTACTAATGCCATATCATCTAGGAATATGACAAGAAGAAAAAGTTTTGAAGAAAGAACAAAATGAACTATACTCAGTATATGATTGCTTCTTTATATCTTCAAAAGCAGGATTATACAAAGAAAGAGCAAGCGCAAATCTGTTTCAGACAGACGCATATATTAATAGCGAAAAGCTTCTGAATATTCTTGCTGAAGCTTATTGTACAAGCAGAATTCTACGTTCTGCTTTATGTTTTCCTCTGTACATAATGTTTAAGAGAGAGTTTAGCAGGACAGGAAGAATAGTAAGAAACTGTACTGATTTTGAGACAACAATGGTTCTGTGAGAGGGTGTTAGAGTCACTTAAAGGAGAACCAAACCCTTTATATTAAAATCCCCTACCCCCCTACCCTACATAGACCCCCTCCCTGCTCCCCCAGCCTAGGTGTTACCCTGGGTAAATGCCCCTAACTCTTTACTTACCCCTCCTTGCAGATTCAGCGCATCGGAGTTTACGGGAGCCAAATCTCTTCGGTAATCGTTGTGAAATAAGCGCTGTGTCGGCGCATGCACAGTTGAAGCAGTCTGTCGGTATTTTAACAAATGCACATGCGCCGAAAGTCATGGAAATTGCTGAAACGCCGGAAGAAGACCCAACGATTACCGAAGAGAAGAAGATGGCGCTTGTGAACTCCAATGCACTGAATCTGCAACGAGGGGTAAGTAAAGAGTTAGGGGCATTTACCGAGGGTAACACCCTAGGTTGGGGGAGAGGAGCAGGGAGGGGGTCTACGTAGGGTAGGGGATTTTAATGTAAAGGGTTTGGTTCTCCTTTAAGAATTCTAAAAAAAAGCATGCACATCTCCATTACTGCTAGCAATCAAAATAAAACCCAGTTAGTGTCTCCAGTTTTGCAAATACTGTAGAGAAAATTAATGGGGCATTTAAATGTTGTGCTGTTAATGCAAGGCCAATCACGCTCACTGGAGAGATGGAGAGATGTAGAATGTAGTGGGCAATATATAAAGAAACAATAAATGAATGGAATAAGAGTAGGTAGCCATTGAGATCTCTCCTAAAAAATACTGTTATGTTTTAGGTTATTGATCACTCTGACTGTTATTTAGTAACATGGGTAAAGAGTGTTCCATGATACTTGCGGCAATCAGGTTAGACAGCCTCATTATAGATCAAATAACTATCATCTTTAAACGGTGCGACAGACAATTAGGGGAAAAAGCTTGAAACGTTATGCAGTTGCAATAATTATATTGTACACAGTCATTAATTTCCATTTTCAAGAATTGTAGCTTTCCATAGATCTTTAAGACAGGAGACATGCTGATTTTAACATTTCTATTTCTACGGCATCTGTGGCATACAGGTATGGGATCTGTTATCCAGAATGCTCAGGACCGGGGGTTTTACAGATAATTGATCATTCTTAGTGATGGGCGAATTTATTCGCCAGGCGCGAATTTGCGGCGAATTTGCGCAATTCGCCGCCAGCGAATAAATTCGCGAATTTTTCGGCAAAGCGAAACGGCACAAATTCGCCCATCACTAATCATTCTGTCATTTGGATGTTCATATCTTGTCTACTAGAAAATCATTTAATTAACTAAACCCAATAGGCTGGTTTTGCTTCCAATAAGGATTAATTATATCTTAGTTGGGATCAAGTACAAGCTACTGTTTTATTATTACAGTGAAATAGGAATTCAGATTATTCGGATAAAATGGTGTCTATGGGAGACGGCCATCCCATAATTCGAAGCTTTCTGGATAATGAATCCCATACCTGAATTGTTTTCAATACTTTGCAACAATTTGACCTGTAGACATTTATTTACTGCATCCACATAAATCATAAACGTTAAACTACAATGAACTTTAAAGGGATACTGTCATGGGAAAACATGTTTTTTTTTCAAAATGCATCAGTTAATAGTGCTGCTCCAGCAGAATTCTGCACTGAAACCCATTTTTCAAAAGAGCAAACAGATTTTGTTATATTCAATTTTGAAATCTGACATGGGGCTAGACATTTTGTCAATTTCCAAGCTGCCCCCAGTCGTGTGACTTGTGCTCTGATAAACTTCAATCACTCTTTACTGCTGTACTGCAAGTTGGAATGATATCACCCCCTCCCTTTCCCCCCCAGCAGCCTAACAACAGAACAATGGGAATGTAACCAGATAGCAGCTCCCTAACACAAGATAACAGCTCATTGGAAGATCTAAGAACAGCACTTAATAGTAAAAGCCAAGTCCCACTGAGACTGAGTCAGTTACATTAAGTAGGAGAAATAACAGCCTGCCAGAAAATAATTCCATCCTAAAGTGCAGGCACAAGTCACATGACTGGGGCAGCTGGGAAACTGACAAAATGTCTAGCCCCATGTCAGATTTAAAAATTTAATATAAAAATTGTACTGTAAATTCTACTGGAGCAGCACTATTAACTGATATGTTTTGGAAAAAACATGTTTTTCCATGACAGTATCCCTTTAAACATGCTGATCTGCTGATATAATGATTTACACTCATCCTTCCCCCGGGCCAAATTATCTGAACAGTGGATTTTATTTTTATTATATCTGAGATAGATAGTTGTTAGATGGATGTTAGAGTGGGCTTTTATAAAAGGAGTTATTACAGGTATGGGATCCGTTATCCAGAAAGCTCCGAATTACAGAAAGGACATCTGCAATAGACTCCATTTTATCCATATAATCCAAATTCTTTAAAATAATTTCATTCTTAATAATAAGATTAGATAATATAATAATATAATATAACAGGACCTTGTACTTGATTCCCAACGAAGATATAATTAATCCTAATTGGAGGTAAAACCAGCCTGTTTTGTTTATTCAATGATTTTTAGCAGACTTAAGGTATGAAGATTCAAATTATGGAAAGATCCATTATCCGGAAAACCCCAGGTCCAGAGCATTCTGTATAACAGATCCCATACCTGCATATGCCCATTGGCATTACAGTGCTTTTTCCTGTTTTTGCTCACTTTCATGTCAAAACTACAACTTATATTCTGTGTAGTCTAATGTAGTTCATTTCTATCTTTAACATAGAGAAGAACAGTCAGGTCATCATTTCTAACTGAACATGTAGGCAGTTATTTTATCTAAGGAAGTAGTATAAGTGAATGCTGTTTGTGTGCACAAGTTCAACTAGTTCAATTTATCATGTGTTCAATTTTCAGAAAACCCGATCAAGAAGGATAAAGCATCTTATGCAGATGCAATCCAGAAAAAAAAACTCTTCCATTCTGACATTTCTTTTGGTTACTTGTAAATAAGCGTAAAGAACTGACATATGGAAGAGCAAAAGACCGAGACAGCAGGAATAGGGCATATCACAAAATAGAATGCACGAGGTAGGTAAGAGAAATTTGCTAGAGTAATCAGTTTATTTGAATTCCTAAGATTAGGATACCTGGGTGGAAACTTTAGAATAAGAACAATGCAGAATATCATAAATCAAGGTGCAGATGAAATGCCTTCGCTTTTGACTCTTCTATTCATATTAAAATGAGAAGGGGCTGAGACGGAGGAAGGGAGAAAGAGAGAGAATATTTTATTGACATTTCTATAGTTACACGCAGGCCATTGATAATGATCAGGGAAAATTGCCCATTTTGCTTTTCTGAAAAGTTCACACAATTCGTTGAAATGCATTGGAGGCAATAGGAAGGAGAAATGATCTTGCAGTCAAGGCATTTTAGTTATGCAATAGCGTATACCTTGTCAAACAAAAGGTATGACACAATTCTAAAACAGATTCCTGAAAACTGTGAAACGTCTGTTCCTCTCTAATCGTTGGCAAATGTCCCAATGGGATCTAAAATGTTGCAACAAACAGGGTTAAAATAAATATTTGAATCTGGTATTTTAGATTGTTGGTCAATTAATGAAGACCCTAGTGTGGTCCAAAATATTGGATGAAAGTGATGTATAAATAAACACTTATAATACACAAAAGCCATGAATATCCTGTAAATTATATCCTTATAAACGGTGAGTTCTGATGTCATCAGTTATAATCGGTGAGTTCTGATGTCATTTCTGTCACATGACTCACCGAAACTTGTGTATTATAATAAATAAAGTACCCCCAGTTGTAAAATATGAGGATATTAGAAGTTACCTCAGAGTTTCCTGACCTGTATAAAAACACTCGGCCTTCGGCCTCGTGTTTTTATATGGTCATGAAACTCCTCGGTAACTTATAATATCCTTATATTTTACAAAAGGGGGTACTTTATTCACTATATAATTCACAAGATATGGTGTGCTGGCCCGTTTGAAAGTTTATACAAATATATGTATTGTGGCAAGACAGGCTAAAAATGTACAGGGAATTGTGCCTATAAAGGAAAGCCCTGGAGCTATAAACATAGGGGCTGCATGACAAGGAATCCAAATGACCAGCAGCCAAATTACACTGGTTTATGTTTAAAGATCGGCAGAATCAGATGTAGCTGTGAGTGAGTGAGATGTAGTGATGAGGGGCGAATTTCACCCAAATTTGTGAAAAATCGTAAAGTTCACGGAAAAAAATCGTGAAATTCAGACGTTTTCACTCAAAAACCTTGTAATTTGAAGGTTTTCACTAAAAAATCGTGAAATTTGAAGGATTTCACAAAAAAATCTTGAAAAACTGACATTTTCACGAAAAAAACGTTTAAATCGGAAATTGATTCGTGCCAGGTGAATTTATTCGCCCATCACTAGTGAGAAGTAATGAGTTAAGGCAGGGGGTGGAGAAATAGAGGGATGTGATGTCAACGGAAGAAGAAGTTCACTTGTTTATCTTCTAGCAGGTAGAAACATCCCACCCACCCTCCCCACTTTTTGCATACTTTGCAAAAAGGTCAGAAGTTTCTCTTCTTTAGCTTCTCATATTATCTTTTAATAACTGGATGTGGATGTTTTCCTGAATACACGGTTATATCGTGGTTACTACTTTTATACAGTATAAATGTGGGAGTCAGTATTGTATTAATTAATGTTAAATGAGTGTCAAATGTTTAATTTAGATGTTACAATCGTCATTGTGGTCATGAAGGAATTTTGTCCATCTTGAGGCATAATTGTTACAGCCTTCAGGTTGGTATTTTTGCCTTCCTCTGGATCAACATATATGATAATGTATTTCAAGTTTTATTTGTCACACAGCGGTAGGAGCTTGATAGAGTACTGCACAGGAAATTTTCGAAGAGGCAGAAAGGAGGTTCTCTCCTGTGACTGCACAGTGGGTTGATTGATACAGATGCTACTACTGCTTGTGCTGGGTGACAGTTTGCTTGGATTTCCTATCATTGAGACACTGCAGATTCATGAGTGGCACCAGGGTTACTGAACTTATCTCATCTCATGGTGGGAGATGCAGCTCCTGCTGGTAGCAGATTTTGGGACCATCCTCTCTGTAGGTAGAGGTAGTCTAATACTCAGTGGTGGATAGAATGACATACTGCTGAAGTCTTCAGTGAGAAATGGCAGAGCATGGTAGCCATCTCTTATGGAATTCTGGCTTTAGAACATTGCCTTGGGGTAGGCTGGCAAAGTCCTATTTGTTTAATAAAATGTGAATAAAATGCTGTGGCCATTTCACCCCATTTCTGGCTTTTGGAGTTTCATGAAGGTATGTAACAATGGGGTTCAATGAGATGGCTGAGGGTGAAGGTTCCATTGAGGAGTCCCCCTGTCCAGTGCTTTGCAGAGGGATGCTTAGGAGAAAAAGTGTTAATGTTCCCTCCCAGATACTGTAGGTAATTATGTGGCAGCTGAGAGCAGAGCTGCTAAGATAAATGAAGTGTGCCCCCCACCTATGGGCTCTTTCTTGGATGTCTTCTTGGATGTAAGAAGGAGAGGGCTGAAGGCAAAACGACTGGTACTTATACAGACTTGTAAGAATTAAAGCCTTGTGGGTTTATTGTAGGGGCTTGGGCAATAGGCTCTCACCCCATGATAGTCAGGGAAGTCAAATGTGTATTATGTAGAGCCAGAGAGGCTTTGGATTTTATTTCCTTTACTTTGATTTTCATCTTTAAAGAAGCCTTAAATAAACTGGCCAAGGGTCAGTTATACTGCATTGAACTGCCCATGCCCCTGTTTTGGGTGTCTGGGAGTGTATGCAAAGGTATATCCCCTAGACTAGAGAGACCACTGTCCGAATGCCTGAAATCGCCACAGAATATATGTAAGTAAACTAGTCACAGGTATGAAATAGAAAACGAGGAAAAAAACAATACATCTTTCTTTTACAAGTATATTCTCTACTGAAAAGCCTGTTAAAATTAAAATAGAGGTGTGAATCTGAACTGAGCTTCCTGTGAACCCAGGGATTTATAATAAGTTGTTTGGTTTTGTAAGTTTAGATTTTGGCAGCAACAGCTTATGTTCTATAGTTTCATTTTTGTGCTTGAGAATTTACTACAAAAATAAACTTTCCGCTGGTTGGGAGAAGATTGATGTTCCACAGAACAATAGCAAGATATATATAAGGGGTTCACTTAACTTAAATAAAGTATAAATGGGTAAATAAAGATGTTTTAAAAAAAACAACTAAATAATTTAATTAAATCTTTACAATTAAGTAGACTTTATAGAAACATTTTTTCCTTCCAAAGTTAAGCAAAATGCTGCTCCCTACATAAAAAATTGTATATATTTTAACTTGAAAATACAAGAGAACAGTCATTTAATACTCAAATCTGCCACTGCTTCCTTATGATTTCCTACAAATCAATATCGTTTTATGCCCAGGGAGGTAATGCATACAGTACAGGTATGGGATCCGTTATCCAGAAACCCATTATCCAGAAAATCCAAATTACAGGAAGGTCACCTCCCATAGACTCCCTTTTTTCCAAATAATCCAAATTTTTAAAGATGATTTCCTTTTTCGCTGTAATAATAATACAGTTTATTTTCTAGTAGACAAGATATGAATATCGAAATTACAGAAAGATTCTTTATCCAGAAAATCCCAGGTCACAAGCAATTTGGATAGCAGGTCCCATACTTGAACAAACACTTTGTGGAATTTAAGATTTTAAGAAGTTTCAGCCAATTACCTAGGATTTAGAATTTTTTATTTAGCAAAATTGGAACTGAATCATTTTCATCTGAAAATGAGTAGATGGCATGTAGGGTTTTTTTTTTTATCAAAAGTCTAGTGTTAAATAAACTCGAATGACCTTGAAACTCGAATGTAGTGATGGGCGAATTTATTCGGCAGGCGCGAATTCGCAGCAAATTTCTCCATTTCTGTGCCGGCGAATACATTTGCGAATTTGCAGCGAAAATTCACTGGTGAAAATTTTTTTCCGATGCTGGCGACGATTCTGACACCGGCGTTGATTTTGACACTGGCGACAATAAATGGACGCCCATTGACGCAGACGAATTGTTGTTGGCGTCAAAATTGCCGATTTGCTGATTTTTGGGCAGTTTGCCGAACTTAGCGAAATTTGTGGCAAAGCGAAATGGGACAAATTCGACAATTTCTACTCAAATGGTATCTTATTTAAGAAAAAACTCGAATGTCAAAAACCAGAAAGTTCGAGTCCCACAACCCGAAAACTCAAATTGATTGTTGTCAAGTTTTCATCCAAAATCCTCCAAAAAACCCATAAACGATTCGAGTTTATTTTTAGTTTTGATAAAAAAAAACCTTGATTTTTTTGTGGAGAAAACAACTTGAACCTTAATAAATCTGCCCTGTAATGTGTATTTAGCGAATCTATGATAAGAAATAATGTTTCACTTTATTTGCAGAAAATATTCTAATTTTATCAAAAAATGTGATCCCTAACAAGCAAAGCTGTATTAAGGGCCTAAAGAACAATGACCTGTGAAATATAATGCACATACTATGATTTGGTTGGCGTATTGACTTTAATTAACCTTTAAAATGAAAGGCATTTTAGGTCTCCAACCGAGATCTGATTTTGAAATTCTAAATACCCAGGAAATCAATAATCTTTTGTCACTGAGCATTTATCATATTCACTTGTGCTTTTGTGTGACATACAACTCAGCTATTTGGTTTGATCTGAGGTCAGTTATTTATCATTCATGAAAGTAAAATTGGCTATATGGTACATGTACAAATTTGCTCAACAGCTACAAAAAATGCACTGAAAACGACTTTCTCTACAGTGAAAATATGCCTCTATATAGAAATAAAGATTGGTAAATCATTAACCACTGTGGTTCATTGCTTGAACCAGCAGCTCTGGATACACAATTGGCCAAAGGGACATTAAGGAGAAATGTTCATGTCTCTGCCCAAAATTCCTTATTCATTATTATTATTATTATTATTATTATTATTATTATTAATAAAGCCTCTCATTTTTGGTTTTAAAGGAGAATTCAACCCATAACTAAAAACCCCTACCCTATGTAGTCCCCCCCCAGCCTAGCTGCCCCTCCTTGGCAAATGCCCCTATCTTTTTACTTACCCCTCGGCGCACATTCAGGGATCGCAGTTCACAGCAGCCATCTTGCGGGTCTTCGGTAAACTGAGACTGAGACATTCAAAGCGGCGCATGCGCAGTTGGAGCAATTTCCTGGTTTGTGACAACTGCACATGCACCGAAATGGATGGAAATTGCCAAGCGCTGGAGGAAGACACGAAGACCCACAAGATGGGTGCGGTGAACTGCGATCCCTGAATCTGCGCCGAGGGGGGCAGCTAGGCTGGGGGGGAAGGAGGGGGTCTACGTAGGGTAGGGTTTTTTTTTTTTATTTACGGGTTGAATTCTCCTTTGTGCTATGTGTATAGCATGAGCCAGTCCTACACTCAACTTGCATCTGATTCATTAAGAATTCTATTGCTTTATTTACATTTTACAAAGGGACTAAATTTTACCTGAACATTACTTAGTGCTTTCATGGTTAAAACTCCTAAACATGGCTGCCCTTTTATTGGCCACTACTGGGATCACCTGGCTTTAGCTGGGAATGATGGGAGCTACAACATGGAGCTGGTCACTGCTCCTGTATAAACTATAACAAACTAGAGCCAGCTTAAATATATTGCGATACATGGACAAATGATCCCTCTTTTGTTTAAAGGATACGGCATTTATAGTAGCTTAAGTCACAAAATAATAAATTGATAATGAGTTGAGTGCAGAGGATTTCTTGTATTTGTCTGTATGAATTCTGTGGTCACAACCTCATTGCATCCCTGTTTAATGGTGTAAAAGGGTATTTTCATCCATTTCCATGTTCAATTGTCTTCATTTCCTTAAACTTTGCTTAAACTTTTAAGGAAAGGAAGTAATAATACCAGCACATATGTACTTTCATTTACTTCATTGAAGGTATTACACCAGTTGTTTGTTTTTTGCACTTCCCTACAGAATTGTGAACTTTATTTGGAGGATCTGGCAGAGTGGATCTATTTGGGGAGCTGCAATGAAGTTATTACACCTCAATTTAGCTCTGAATGAACTTTCATTTGCTCACACTGGAGTCAGAGGCTACTTTTTCTGCATTTTTTCAACCACCACAAAACCAGCAAAACAAAATGCATAAAGAAATTCTAATAATGCTACTGGCATGTTTACCAGCACCGTGAAATAAAGTGATTGGTGTTTATTCTAACACATATTAGAAAAGATATTCACCACTAGCAAAAAAAAAAAAAAAATAGTGAGTTACCTGAATTGGGTTTTCTATAAATAGTAGACGTTATCTTAGCAACTATAGGAGGTTAGGTCTAAAATGTTAATGCAATGCAGTGCAGTGATTATAATCACTGGGGAGGGGAAGAAGATCTACAGTATATTGTTTCTAAACAGTCTACAATCACCTTCACAAGGATCATTTACAATTAACTTCTGGGCGCTGCAACAAAGTTGTGCATCACAGATAAATATTGTAGAAAGGTGAGCACTACATTTAAAAAAAAAAATAAGGTCAGTATGTCTTGAGAAAGGTGTACAAAAAGCACAGAAACATTGACTTTATGCTGAATTAATAAAAAAATTTAAATGGAGTGTGCACCTTTCTTTGATATATATGACACTAAAGAGATAAAACTATAGAAAGACAGGTAATCATGTCAAGATAAGAAATAATCTATCTATCTATCTATCTATCTATCTATCTATCTATCTATCTATCTATCTGTCTATCATCTATCTATCTGTCTATCATCTATCTATCTGACTATCATCTATCTGACTATCATCTATCTATCTGTCTATCTATCTATCTATCTATCTATCTATCTATCTATCTATCTATCTATCTATCTATCTATCTATCTATCTATCTATCTATCTATCTATCTATCTATCTATCTATCTATCTAAATCTATGATTTACCAGCTGGAAACAGACCAGTCTGCTGTGGAATATTTTAAATTGTGTGATTGTGTATTTGCTTACAGTATGCTGTCTGAATAAATTCTATTATGTAAAGAAAAACCTGGTGTGAATAGTTCACAAATGCAAAATACATTGGGTGTCACTTGCTGCCATGTAATCCTACCCTGGAAACCTCATATAATTATATATAATTAAATATATATATTTATACACACACACACAAGCTTTTCAAACAAGTGGGATTCTTTTTGTGTTTTTATTACTTTTATTTACAAGTAGCAATATATTCTGCAGTGTTCGGCTGAAAGGAAAAGGGACAAAAACAAGATGACACCAGGGACATACACAGAAGATTTATTAGAACAGGCAGAATGGATTTAAACCCTTTGCTTATAAAAGTTTGGAAAGGAGAGGTGTGAGTTGGTATTTACAAAGCACAAGCTCCTTGTGAAGGAAGAGATTGATATGATGGCTCTGCAAGAAAGCAGCTGTAAAACATACAAAGAGAGAGAGAGAGAGAAAACAACCCAGATCCTATCTTAAAGGCTATGAAACATCAAGAAAAGCATGCTAGCATTAGGAACATGTGTACCCTGTACTAATTAAGGCTATTATAATTAGCTGTCAATTGCTAATCAGATCTGTTTTAGTCTGCAAAACTCAGCCTTGGGTTATATGTCAGAAGACTGTTCTATTACAGTATATATAACAGAATCCTTACAAATGTTATTGTAGATGGAATGTAATTTCCAAGTATAATATAGTTGGGGTAGAATGACACAGGGCCAACCATATATGTATCATGCAGAAAGGAAGAAGAAGCACAAACAGCATATATATATATATATATTTATCGTCTTAGATCCTAGGCATCCTAGGCATCTACAGTATGTCCCAACTCAGCTCATTAAAGAGGGACAGAGTATATACCTCTGATTCTCAGGATTTTAGAAATCAATGTACATGCCTATCCTGCAGGTGGGTGTAATATGTAAGAGCACAATACACACACACAATGTATGAATGCAAAAATAGCTTTTTTTCCAGTAGTTCTTGGGCCATGATAATTAGTTTGCATGAAAGTCTTTCTCTTACTTGTGAAAAAAACATATTGAGCATCAAGGTCCACTCTGTTGCGGAGCACATCGCTTGGCGTCCAAGATGGCTTGACGCCATAGCTCTGCGTCATGACACGACAACCCTTTAAAAAAAAAGGATGCCAGGGTTCTTGTGTGTGTTCTAAATTGCTATTTTGACTTGTTCTATCAGATTTTGACCTTCTGCTTTGACCCTGACCTTGCTACTATCTGCTCGCCCTGATCTCTTGCCTGGAAACTCTCTTATCCCTTTGGACACTGTGAATCAGACTTTTCTGCTAGCAGCTTCCTTCTTGGTGAGACATCATATAGCTCGCTTCTGATCGCTGATCAACACAAGCGAGTCGTGCAAATAGGTAATCCGGCTTTATTTATATCAAAAGTACAGCAGTGGGTAAGAACTAGCGTGTTTCATGCCTGATAACTTAGGTACTTCCTTCTTGGTGCCTACGTCTACCTTCTTGAGCCGTTAGGCCTGACAACATTTCAAGTAACAACAAATACCTGAGAACAAAAACATATGGGAAACTATGAGTAACATTTCTAATCAAGACAAATTTTTGAATTTTCTCAAAGTTTTGGTTTTCCTTTTTTTTTTTTTTTTTTTTTTTAATGCTGAACTAAAGTTGGACAGTATAAACTTTGTTTGGCTACTTCAACTACCTGACTATAGATGCACGTATGGGCATTATCAGCAGTGGGTTTTACCTGTCCCAGTGGAGGTCAGAATTGATGATCAATAGCAGAGCTTCTACAGTAAATACAAATATACTGTAGGTTAAAAAAAAAGTAATTTAAATTTTTTTTGCTTGCTGGGGTCAGTGAGCCTAAGAACCAGTTACATGACAGAAAGAGGTATCATTCAGTATAAGAATTAAAAAATAATAAAAAAATAAAAGGCTGACCATGTTGTCTGTTGAATGATCGCTTGGAAGTTCACTCACTCGGCAGAAGAAATGGTTACCTAATTTTATGCGTGCAAGTGATCTAGCATATTTTTACTTTTACTGGGGTTGTCCTCCTATTTTGCATACATTATTGTATTACATGACAACATAAATATAGCAAATAGAGAAGAAAAATGGTCTGCACAAGAACCCCTACGAATAATCAGTCTAAAAAACATTGTGTGCCATAAAGTCACTGATCAAGGACTACTGCCATCACAAAACGCTGATGGGGAGTCATATAGATGCATGTTATTTTCATTTTTTCATAGTTTGTGAGCAAGCTTCAGTGTAAACATAACATGCCTTTCATTTTATTACTTATTCACATGGTCTAATGGATTTCTTAACTGGTGCATTACATCCTAGGCTTGACAAGAACCACATTTCAGAGTGGATTTGTTAATGGCAGTGTGACATCATGAAATTCCTAAGCGCTGCATTACATCATGCATATAGAATTAGCTACGGGTATGTAGTATGGTGGTGATGATCTTATGTTTAAATGCTACTTTTAGTAAATCAGAAAAGTTCAAGTTTTCCTCTTCTCAATGTATTCTTATACTAATAATTACTTTATTAAAGAAATCTCAAGTGGCATATAAGACATCAGTTATCATAGTAAATGTTGAGTATGTATGTAATAGAACAGAATCCAAAACCAATGAAGTTAACATATTCAACCAGAGTTGTCATGTCATTCTTAACAAGATCAATGAGCTACGGTGCATATAGATTTGCTTAGAGCACTAGTTGTTATCATATTATAGAATAATTATCTGGTGTGGGGTGTATGTGAGAGAGGAGCCTCAGGGGGGGGCACTTTGGTCTGTATCCTCAAATTCCATTCATCGCCACAAACTTTTTCTCCCATTTAGTGTAGAACTGAAAATCTAGAGCTTTCTCTGCCAAGTTATTTGTCTTACATACCACTCCCAATTTAATTGTCAAAATTTGTTATCTAGGTTATTAACAAGCCATTGTCATTAGAATGTTTTTATATGTGACTGTAAAAAAAAAACTTTATGCCATGGTAATATAGAAAGTTAGTGTTGGTCCACTCCTTACCCTGCAGCCCCCATGGGTAGTGACTAATTTAAGCCATTGCTAAGACTCAAGTTGCATTGGTGTTGGTGCAGGTGTTACGTAAGGAATCCCAACCCCAGAACAAACCCCAAGGTCCAGGGCTCGGCTGACTCTTCCACCTATAACTGCCGCCTTTTGCTTCGGGAGGAATCCCAACCCCAGAACAAACCCCAAGGTCCAGGGCTCAGCTCACTCTTCCACCTATAACTGCCGACTTTTGCTTCCGGAGGAGCCCTCCACTACTTGGATGCTGCCAGGTCTTATAATGAGAGGACCAAGAGGGAAGGTCGGGGCAGACACAGGAACCAAATGTAAGCAAGAGGAACGGGGAACATGGAGCATGGTTGTGGGACAAGCCGATCCATACCAAATGGGCAGAGCAGTACCAAATCAGGAGACAAAGGAGTAGTCGAAGTCACAGGCCACGTCAAACACAACAATAGCAAAGTACAATATCGTGATCCAAAAGAGTAGTCAATAAAAGGGCAAAGGTCAGGACAAGCAGCAAACTAGGAATGGTCCGGGACAGGCAAGATCATAAACAGGCAAGACTAACAAAAAAAATAGCACCCATGAGCTATGAAAATAGACCTACGTTGGGCAATGAGTATTCGGACAAGGCCCCTTTAAATATCTGGGGCAAAATCAATGTAGAAGAACGGAGCACCGCAGAGCCAGAATAATATGTTAAAAAAAACAAAATTTATTATAAATCCATTAAAAATGACAGCAGCATCTCTCCTGTGGGGCTGCACGCTTAACGCATTTCGTGACTCACTGCCACTTCATCAGAAGATTTAAAAATCTGAAATTCGCAGCAAGCGTTATGACGTCACACGTGCAGCGTGTCAAAAACCTGGAAACATGCTACCGCACATCATACAGGAACAGCACATAGAAGAAGAGGCCCCACTAGACCACCAGGTACTCTCACAGCAGGTCTTCCAGAGTTTCCAGCTTCACAGATACCCATTGATTCATCTAGCACAACTGGGAGACCCTATAAGCACTCAGGCAACTGGTTAAGTCATTTGTAAAGTGCAGGGCTCTTTTTGGCCAGACTGAGTAGCACCTTGTGACGTATTAATCAAAGCATGAGCAACAGGCACAAGTACAGAGGAGTGCTAATAGGTGCAAGCCTGTTCCTAGATGGCAATCTGGTGGATGAATTGAGTCATTAGGCACCTTCTAACAGAAAAAAACAGGTTCTTACAAAAACAGGTTACATGATTAGACTCATTATGCATAAAACAAAAACAAACAGGGATTGCTTACCGTAAACAGTCATATAATGTAGTAATTATTCTTAAATACCTGAATTGCACACAGCAGCATTTGTATGAGGAAACACAGTAAAAAAGGTGACATCAACACTGTTTCAAAAGGTTCACTATTTTTTGCAATCATTGATCTTTTTAATGTGTGTGTGTGTCAAAAGTTTTTTGTAGAATGTTGTTTGCATCTTTCAAGGAAATATTAGTTTACTTCTCCATATCAATGCTTTTATAGGGATATTTTATTCTGCTCTGGCATCCCTTTAGACAAACGAAAATATGCAAATGCATTCCAATGATTCTAGGCAGAATTCAAAATGTCAGCTTCCAAAATCTATTTTGGTCTAGTGAGCCTGCGGAAGGCTCAAAGAATCAAAGAAATAAATAAAGAAAAAGTGACTGAAAATCACATCACACAGTAAAAAGCTGCTTTAGAAAATCAGGTGAAAAAGTCATATTTTCAAACATAAAAATAACAGGTTACTTAAAAAGAAGGTGGCCACATTTATAAAGCTTTTCAGAAGGACACCGTGAACATTTGAAAAACTCATATAAACATATTAAAATATATGAAATATTTCTCTAAATCAAGAATTGCCGTAGAGTTTAGGTAACTGTTGCTACCTGGCTAACTGGAATTGTCCAAAAGTATTATTAAAAAAATTCCAATTTTGTGTACTTCGACTAGGGAATAGTACAAATTCGAAAATTCGAATATCGACATTTATCATGTACGGTTTCTTTAAAAATTCAACTTCTACCATTCGCCATTTATAACCTGCTGAATTGCTGTTTTAGCCTATAGGGACCTTCTAAAGTCAATCGCACGCGTGTGTGTGTGTGTCTGTCTGTCTGTGTGTGTGTCTGTGTGTGTGTGTGTGTCTGTGTGTGTGTGTGTCTGTGTGTGTGTGTTCAATAATACACGTTTTTCAAGTAGCTACCTGAGTGCTCTCATCTAAATGCAAATCCAATGTGCAATGTTAAATACAAGTAGGACTTGAAGAGGAACATGAGCCAAATGATAGCAATAAAAACCTAGTTTGCAGTCATTTTGTATGGTCTTTGTGCCTATTAAATTCAATGTAATGCTTATCCAGATGTCATGTCTGTTTTCTCCTAAAAGAACTAATCACTGCAACAAATGTTTGCATTGCAATTTAACTCTTTTAAGGAAAAACCATGAGACTGAGATGTTATAACTTAGATTTTAACTATAACCCTACCTACATTCCAATGGGATTTTCCTCTAAACAGACTCCATTTACTGGTTATTCCTAATGTTAAATAAGCAAGTTAAAGGAGAAGTAAACCCTAAAAATGAATATGGCTACAGATGTCTAAAGTTTCAGCTTGTCAATAGCAGCAATGATCCAGGACTTCAAACTTGTCACATCACTTGACATCTTGGAAAGTGTCTGTGACACTCACATGCTCAGTGGGCTCTGAGCAGCTGTTGAGAAGCTAAGCTTAGGGGTCGTCACTAATTATCCAGCAGAAAATGAGGTTGGTCTGTAATATAAGCTGATGCTACAGGTTTGCTGATTATTAAATTCTGATGCTAATTGCACTGGTTTCTGTGCTGCCATGTAGTAATTATCTGTATTAATTACTAATCAGCCTTATATTGTGACATTTCTATTCTATGTGTACTGTATATTGTGAGTGGGTCCCTAAGCTCAGTAAGTGACAGCAGCACAGAGCATGTGCAGTGAATCAGCAGAAAAGAAGATGGGGAGCTACTGGGGCATCTTTGGAGACGCAGATCTTTACTGCTAAAGGGTTGTGGTTGCCTTGGGCTGGTACAGAAGCCCAAAATATAATGTTCAACATTGAAGTTAGTTAAGCTTTAGTTCTCCTTTAAGGGACATATTTATTATGCTGTGTATAAATGAAATTCACTGAAAAAATGGTGTAAAAATCTGTGCAAAATAAATGACGAATTTATCAAGGTGTGTGAAATTGTATGCCATACGAACTACAGATTTGCCACTGATATTTTACATTGCTTCCACCGGAAGTCACTCTAAGAAAAAATGTGTAAAAATGTACTGTTTTTTACACCATTTAAAGCCTGGTTATGTATGGTGTATTATCCCCCTGTTTTTTTTACACAGCATAATAAATATGCCATAAGAATCTATATCTATATATAATATATATATATAATATCTATATTATTAGAAACTAGAAACAACATTGTGGCATCCCCAAGGACAACAGAATGTAAGCATGTCCACTTTACTTACAGTCTATTTACATCACATACAAATTCTAATGAATATTCCTGAATATTAATCTAGGAAACAGTCCTATAAAATTAACATTTGAAACATTCTCTGAGAATATACTGCACATTATGAGCGCATCTTGCGGTACCATTCATTTTTGTTGTCCACATTCAGAGTATTTTGGATAAATGAGTTTGTCAGTCTCATGATCTAACGGTGAAATTAAGGACGGATGTTGGACTTGTGAGAAATTGCCTCGTTTTTATTGCTTTTTTTTATTGATTTAGATGATGAAATGGAGGGTTTCAGGATGAAATGGAAGAGACAGACTGTTGTGCTGCATGAACAGAATGTTTTAATAATAACAATTTGTATAAAAGACAAATGTAGTCCATAAAGTTTTTTTTACGGAACATAAAAGGTTTGAATTAAAGCGAAAGTATACCAAAAACTACAACATGCTTAAAGGCTAGAAATAACTATTCAATGATGTATAGATTACTTTAGCATACCCTTGAAACCGGAAAGAAAGTCAAAATTTGACTTTGCACTTCCTTCTAATGATGTGTCTGGTAGTGATGTGCGGGATGGCCTGAAACACGTGGGTCAGAGTTTGGGTCGACTTCCACACAACTCTTGTGGACTGCAGGCGGGTGCGGGCTTGTGTCTTTTCTTTTTATAGATGTCACAGTGCGGCAGGTGGTCGTGGGTTTATAAATACGGAAGCTCACCGGGTTAGGGGCAGATGGTGGAGGGGTGGGTTAGGCTCGGATGGTGAAGGGGTTGGTAAGGTGCGGATGGTGAAGGGGTTGGTTAGGGGTGGGTGGTGAATGTGTGGGTTAGTAGAAGATGGTGAATGGGTGGGTTAGGGGCTGATGGTAAAGGGGTGGTTTAGGAGTAGATGGTGAAAGGATGGATTAGGGGTGGATGGTGAAGGGGTGCATCAGAGGTGGGTGGTGAAGGGTCGCTTAAGGCCGGGTGGTGAAGGGGTGGGTTGGGGACAGATTGTGATGGGTGGGTTAGGGGCGGATGGTGAAGGGGTGCATTAGAGGTGGGTGGTGAAGGGTCGGTTAAGGCCGGGAGGTGAAGGGGTGGGTTGGGGGCAGTTGGTGAAGCGGTGTGTTACATTGGATTTTTAAGAGATGCGCTAGGTGTGGATGGTGAAGGGGTGCGTTAGGGGTGATGGTGAAGGGATGGATTAGGGGCGGATGGTGTAGGCATGGGTTAGAGATGGTTGGTGAAGGGATGGGTTAGACAAAATTTTGCGGGTGTAGAAATTGACGCTCGTCAAAATAATTTTGATGGCCATTGACTTCAATGCGTTTCGCAAATTTTTTGCCACTTCGTGAATTTTTCTGCTATTTTGTGAGTTTAGGGACAGATTTTGATGGGTGGGTTAGGGACGGATGGTGAAGTGGTGGGTGGATGGTGAAGGGGTGGGTTTTGAGACTGCTTTCAATAAAACACATGTAGATACCAGCTTGTTACAAGTTACCCTGGGTGTCAATGACTCGTACAGGGTACAGTATACAGGGTGTGTGTGTATATATATATATATATATATATATATATATATATATATATATATATATATATATATATATATCCTTCCAAGTGAGTATCCGCACTCCAAGGCAAATAGTTTCAGCAAAGGACGGTAATTATGTATACATAAATTATTCTGAGACCAGCACTCCCTGTTGTAAAAGCCAATTTCTTTATTGTGTCTGTGCCCGACGTTTCGGTCCCGATTGGGACCTTTTTCATCCTTGGGCACAGACACAATAAAGAAATTGGCTTTTACAACAGTGAGTGATGGTCTCAGAATAATTGATATATATATATATATATATATATATATATATATATATATATAGAAAAATGGCAAAAAAGGACCAAAGAGGGTCGAAACGTTGGAGACACTGTGAGTTTTGAATAAACCATTTTGACTTTCTTGGAACACGGAGTGCTGGTCCTTTTTTGCCATTTTTCTACATAACCATATTTGGCCATGCACCCGGCATAAAAACGTATGTGAAGGAGTGCGGGTATTTCTCGATAATCCTGCTATATATATATATATATATATATATATATATATATATATATATATATATATATATATATATATATATATATATATACTGTGTATGTGTATACATACAATATATCTATATCTATATATGTATATATATATAATGTTTATCCATAAACTTATAAACTTGAGGGAACTTAATTTGGAGCTGTCATTTATATTTTTATGTATATTTTAAATGGGGTAATGTTGTTATACAAATACACAGTAAGTGATGGGTGTAACAACATATGAAAAGTTGTTAAATAAAGAGGAGTAATTAAATACCTTCTTTAAGGTTATAAGGAGATTTTAAAGATTTTTTTTTATCACTGATAAAAGACCTATGTATTAAGTAAGGTAGAACTTTTCCTCCTACATTAAATGAGCTCTTTTGATGAAGAATTGAAGAGTCCTTACTTTGTGACCTGACATTTGTTACTTAATCAGCATTAATAATGAGGAATTTTCTAAGCAGCCAAAATGATTATTACATTCTTCATAAACTCCACGTCCTGGAAGCCCAAGATAGCAACATAATTAATATCCATGATAAATGACTAAGAGCCAAGCCTTTGTATTTTCGTTCTGTGTGCTTTTTTCCCCTACAAAGGACATGAAAGGAAGTATTAGAGATTTTCTTTTATATAAAGGACCATCGTGCTCCTGTGAATATTGTTGGTAATGTGCAGCTGGAGAAGCTATTTTCACTATTTTGGAATAGAGAAAAAAAAAACAATGCATTCTTATAATGCTGATATTGTACAGCGAACACAGTCTGCTCTAAAGCAATAAAGAGGGCTAAAATTCTGGTTCACTTTGAGGTGGATTTAAATAACAAAGCCAGATTGCAATATGTCTTTATCAACAGCTGCCAGTCTGTAACCGGCTCGCCTCTGGGCAAATAAATTAATGTGCATTTGCTAAATTCGTTTTTCACAGTACTGTTTCTTTGTACGGTAAGGTGCTGAGTGACAGGTAGAGACATTGTCACTCTGTGAACGTGGACACTGTGTATATCAACCTCTTTTTTTTTATTATCAGCAGCACAGAATATAAATACCTAAGGTCCACTGGGGCAGGACTGATACTATGTATGTATGCTACATACAGGTAGGCACTATATAAATAAAGCATAATTATAACTGCTATTTTTCTGTATTATTGGCTTATAAAGAAAATACACCAAACCAGTATTTGGCAAGGCACCCTTGGGTCCATTACAGAAACTAATATCAAGGGCCCATTACAGAAACTAATATCAAGGGACCACTCTTACAAAGTAGCCAGTGGTTAATAATACTGGTGTTGCATTGCCTATAGTAAACATAACTATCGGTCGATGAGTTTTTTCCTAGGTTGGGATTTTCTGAAAGTGTAATTATTAAGTAGTGATGGGCAAATAAATTTGCGAACCTGTGTCCAAAATTCTGATGCATCAATGCATGCGAGCGGGCTAGGGCCGGCACCCCCTCAGGGCCCCCCGGCAGCCCGTACGCCACTGACAAATGTGGCCGTACGGAGGGGGTGGGGCCCGGCTGCACGTCACGCACCAGGGCCCGCTCCCCTCTAGTGACGCTACTGATCAATGGCCGTCAGAATAGTCGCGCCCATAAAAATAGTTGTGCGTCAAAATAATTTGGACGCCCATTGACTTTAATGCATTTGGACAAAATAGGCGTGCGTATAAAAGTTTGCGGGCGTAGAAATTGACGCTTGTCAAAATAATTTTGATGGCCATTGACTTCAATGCATTTCGTAAATTTTTCGCCGCTTCGTGAATTTTTCTGCTATTTTGTGAGTTTTTCTGCAAAGAGAAATGGGACAGATTCGCCCATCGCTAATGGACAATTTCGAGCACTTTGATTTAGTAATACTTTATTTGCTGCCAGTGTTTACAGTTCTGAGAACTAACCAAAACGTCTATAAAGCTCTGGTGCTGAAATGATGGTTGCTTTATGAACAAATGAAATAGCGACTTGATTATTAATTGCAAGTCCTTAGTTATGTGCATTGAACACGGGAGTTTAAAAAATTCACTTGTTTATTATCAAAATCTCAAAAACATACTGTGTGGATCGATGTTATGGTCCTGGTCTAAGACCGTTATCAAGAAGGGACAAGGACTTGTGATTATTCGACTTTGCAGCAGCACCCAGTTCAGAATGGGCTAATGGTGTGCGAGAGACCCTGTGGTTTTGTTTTGATTAATAATTGGGCATCGCTTCAATTTATGGTCTGTACCATTCTCTCCATACAATGCTCAAAGAACAAGTGGTTTATCCTATTTAGAATGTGTCCACCAAAGATGAAACATTCGCCCTCCTCCCTACCATTTATTGAGTTATCTGTTCCCTAGCTCATAACAATAAACACTAATGTTTCTGTAAAGCATATTAACTTGCTGGGGGCCAAAAAAATGACCTAGGAGAGGCTTTATCAAGCTCTCAGCCTACAACTGGATAAACGTGATCATGGTATTAGCCTTTACGTTTGGTAAGGTGGAGCACATCTCACCTGCACTATACTAGGTAATGGCTTTCATAAATATTGGGGAGAGAACCCCCCCCCCACCAACACACATATATGTTTCTGAAATAGCCAAAATAATGGCTTCCACAAAAGGAAGTGAATAAGCCATGTGTTTTCATGTAGGGCAGTAAACTCTAAGCTAGAGTCTGCAATTTTAAGGCCTGATGGAGATGTATACTTGCACACAAGCAACCTGCAGCTACTGATGGCACATAATGCTGGTGGTTTGTTTAGGTACAAATGAGAAGACTGGTAACCAGCAGACCAGAAGTTAAGTCCTATATGGGGCCATATAAGTATAAACGGATGTAACGGGTATGTGGTTCTGACACCTTGTGTCATGACTTTAGGGCTAGGTATGCCTGAGCCTCACCCTCCAGATTCTGAAGTTGATCCAAAAAGCCCTGGCAGATATGATACAAAGGGGTTTGAATAATAAAAAAGAAAAATACAACCCACTCTAATAATCCATGGTTTAAATAGCAGAATATTAATAAAAGGCACAAGATTAGACTGATCAGTGCAGATAATAATGAAAGCAAATGTATGATTGGTTTAAATTATTTATTGGTCAAGGGGTAATTACAAGGTTTGCTGTTTATTTGGGGATATCACAATAGAAGAAAATTTAATTTGCACTAGTAGCATTAAATAAATTTGGTTATAAGTGTGTTCTTTGTCTCCAGCAGTCCAGCACATTTCAGAACTTTCTTTTCCACATGAGAATACTAAGGAAAATATCTTCTGAGCGCATTAATTAACTCCTATGAGACAGGATTATGAGATTTATGAGGCTAGATTATGGGAATTATGGCTCTGTAGGCCACTGGGCCCAAGTGAAATGAAGAAATTGTGTTATAAAAAGTGATTCATCAATGCTGACCCATTATTCTACAAGTTTTATCTTCTCTTTGGGGTAATCAAACACCATCAGGCTTTTATGGGCTGATGGTTTAATAGGTACAGTACAACATATCCAGCTATAACACAGGCGCATTGCAATGGGCAACATTTTAAAATATATACGATTTGCGACTATTTGACTTGAAAGGCTCTTTATGGAATGTGGGTCATGATACTGTGGCTGAAATTGGATAAAAACATACAACCATATTGTGAATCACTCATGGCTACACGCAGTAAAGGCTTGAAAACCTGTGATGACAATAATAAAAAAAAAGCAAGTTCAGAAACTGCTGAACAAACATCTTATTTTTTTTTTTAAGAAAGAAATGCATTTACTGTAGAGAAATACTGTACTGATGCGATAAATAGAAATTCACTGAACCAAGGCCCTGCACGCCAATTACAGGATTCTGATAGGATCATATGAAGGTATAGTCCACCCAAAACTAAGTTTAAATATGAAGTAGATCAAAAAGATTTATACTGAGGCTAGAGTTGAACAGGTATGCGACCTGTTAACCAGAATGCTCAGGATCTGGGGTTTTCCGGATAAAGATCTTTTTGTAATTTGGATTTTCATACCTTAAGAAAATCATGTAAACATTAAAGAAACCCACCCATGAGGCTGGTTTTGCTTCCAATAAGGATTAACTATATCTGAGTTGGGATCAAGTACACAATATTGTTTAATTATTACAGAGAAAAAGGAAATCATTTTTAAACATTTGGATTATTTGAATTAAATGGAGTCTTATTTCTGTAATTCAAAGTTTTCTGGATAACGGGTTTCCAGATAACGGATCCCATAACTGTACTGCTATTGTTTCTTTATCATATGTGTCTCTTCAGGCCCTATCCTATTCATCTTTCACATCGACCTTCAAACTTCCACCGGGTTTCTATAGTAGGTAAGTTGCCCCATAATAACTAAATAACTGCTTACATAAAAAAAAAAAAAATTCTATTGCAGGTGAATTTTCTCAAATATTTTTAAAATATTCAAAATGAAAGGGTTGGCACTACAAGGAAGCTTGCAATTTTACTATGCCCTCTCCCTGGTACAAAATCAGGGGTAGGCATTCAAAAGGACCTGCTAAGGGCAGCAAGTAAACATTATATAGTTATTAAAGGAGAAGGAAAGGTCTTTTAACTTGGGGGAGGCAATAGTTAGGCACCACCCAGGGATCGCATGTACTTACCTGAAACCCTGGATTCTTCCAGCGAGCACCATGGAGCGATCCTTTTCCTGCTTCTTCTTTTTTCTCGTGGCTGTGCATGCGCAGTAGCACAAAAAGCCGAACTTTAACGAAAGGTCATCTATTTCATTCTACTGAGCATGTGTCTGCATGTGTCTATTTGAAGATAGAAGAAGCCAGAAGAAGATCCCTCCGTGGTGCTCGCTGGAAGAATCCCAGGCCTGTGCAGTTTATAGGAGCACCAGCCCAGGGTTTCAGGTAAGTACAGTACATGCGATAACTTGGGGGTGCCTAACTTTTGGCGCCCCCAATTTAAAAGACCTTTCCTTTAGTGATGGGCGAATTCGCAGCGAATTTGCGCGATTCGCCGCCAGCGAATAAATTCGCGAAACAAATTCGCCGCCATCAAAAAACGGGCGCCGGCACAGTTTCGCGAATTTTTCGCCGTTTCGCGAGATTCGCTAATTTTTCGGCGAAACGAAACGGCGCAAATTCGCCCATCACTACTTTCCTTTAAAAAAACAGTCTTAAAATAATCCTTGTAAGTGTCTATCTCTGTTTATGTAAATTTTAGCACTCATTGTTATCAAGTGTGAGATATGAGCACCAGGACAGCGTGTATAATATGGTGAATTTCAGGGTCGGACTGGACGGTGGGCCCCCATCTCTTGTGGGCCCCACCGGACCAGATCCACACCCTGCACCTCTTTTCTCTTCTGACCAGAAGGCTGTTTCACCAATACTCATACAGTAAAACGGTTACATTTATTAATCAGGTTAACAGTTACAGTATAACCCAATTAACCAATGAAATAGCCAATGTTTGTTAAAAATTATCAATTTATTTTTATAGTTCCTTACCATCTTAACACAGATCAGCCAACATTTCTCTGTGGGTCAAGTGCAGAGTCAACACTCAGTTGGCATGTAGAGTACTGTGTTTGGCAATCAAATGTTTCATAGTTTTAGGATGGGTCCATAAATGTATTTCCTCTGCTCTAGGGCATAATCTGCTAATTTCATGTGTAGATATTTGGGAAATAATAGCTACTTTCACTTTGCCTAAGATTTATGGGGCCTAATTTACTACTGACACAAGTACAGAAACACTAAGTAGTGTAAAAATCAGTGCAAGCAAGGCATAAGGCAGTGGTCATTACAGAGCTCCTTTGCAGTCTTTACCCTCAGGTGCTCTATCTTGCACGTCAACTAGTTAGGGGACAGATAGGGGAAGCAGGTCAAACAAAGGCCAGCTGACATTTTTCAGGGCAGGACACTTTGCAAATAAGTCTTTAGATAATTTTTAGTTAGCGATCAAATACTATTTTGCTCCCTGAATTACATTTTTATGTACATATAACAACACCATATCTAGCACTATGTTTATGTACAGTAATTTCGTTTCCCAAAACCCAAGATAAATATCTTTTCAAATTACTAGCTACTTCCTGAAGGAAACTGAATGCATCAAAAATGATTTCACATGTAGGTCATGATGAAATTATGATTTAGATCATGGTTCCTCAACCTTTTTTACTCATGAGCCACATTCAAATATAAAAAGAGTTGGGGAGAAACATAAACATGAAAAAGTTCCTTGGGGTGCCAAGTAAGGGATATGATTGGTATGATATTTGGTAGCCCCATGTGACTGGCAGCCTACAGGAGGCTCTGTTTAGCAGTACATCTGGGTTTTATGCAACCAGGAATTCAAAAATAATCGCCTGCTTTGAGGTCACTGAGAGCAACATCCAAGGGGTTGGGGATCAACATCCAAGGGGTTGGGGAACAACATCCAAGGGGTTGGGGAACAACATCCAAGGGGTTGTGGAACAACATCCAAGGGGTTGTGGCACAACATCCAAGGGGTTGGGGAACAACATCCAAGGGGTTGGGGAACAACATCCAAGGGGTTGGGGAACAACATCCAAGGGGCTGGGGAACAACATCCAAGGGGTTGGGGCACAACATCCAAGGGGTTGTGGAACAACATCCAAGGGGTTGGGGAACAACATCCAAGGGGTTGGGGAATAACATCCAAGGGGTTGAGGAGCAACATGTTGCTTAAGAGCCACTGCTTGGAGATCACTGATTTAGTTCAATCACTGATGCCAGTGTCCTAGATATACAGGTAGAAGACTGAATATGTAACACTCCACACTTGTCTCCTGATAAGGGAAATAATATCGCTCCAGTTTTTCAGATGAAGAATAAAAAACATTCACTGTGCTGAATGCAAAATCATGAAAATGATGTGAGGATAGCAGGAAGCAACACATATTTTTGCCTCGAAGGTAAATGCATCTAGATAGTGGCAAACAAGCTGTAACTGCCGTAAGCTTAACTAGGAGATATTTGATTGAGTTCTGCTTTTGTACACAGATCCTGGGAGCTTCGGAAGATAATCCATACAGCTTTATAAAATTGCAAAGGATCAGTAGCCTGAATCCTAACCTTCTGCTAAGGACGGCTTGCTCTAAGCTATTCTTTAATGCCAGGGCAGCACAGAATTCCAATCTGTTTCTATATCATTCATCAACAATCCATAGAATATGTATTCTTCAAATGCAAGGAAATAATTTACTTCTGTCTGCTGAAAAGGTTTTGGGGGGGGGGGGGGAAAGCAAAGGAAACAGATGAATGTAATAATCTCAAAGTTAAGAAATCATACACAGGTTCTATAATTACATTATTCCATGTACTTCTAATAATCATTTACATTGGAATACTCTTCTGTATAGTCTAGGTGTGCTTTATGTTTCATAGTAATGCATTCAGCATGATTATGGCTTCATGCAGGTTATACTAGTTCATCCTGAAGCAAAAGTGAAAAAAAAAATGTCATGTGTCATGTACTCTAGCAGATGACATTAGTGGAGGAATACTTTTCGTTTTGGATAATTAAGACAAAAACCTAACATGAGGACTCCTTCTGGCTAGTATTCTGAAGTTATCCTCCTAGCACTTTTCAGTCAGCCAGCAAGATGATGTGCGTCCAATTACTACTGGAGTGAAGCAAGGAAGGTCACTAGAGCTCTCATCTAGAACTATTCTCAGTGGATTTGCTGCACAATTATAGAAAATACTCTTCTTAAATTAAAAGCATATCCAATCAGACCCTGGCTGTCAGCAGTGCATTACAATGGGATTGAGGGTCTACTAGCAGTGAGTAGTATGAATTAAATGATAATAGTGCCTTTATGTGGACCTGTGCAAGCTACAACATCAACATAAACCAATAAGATGATGGGCAATAATTCGATTGTTTAAATACATCTAATTTCTGGCCATATGGTCCTGTGATATAAATGGAATGCAGAAACGTAGAATTATGTGTCTGGCAACCTGAAACTGGCAGACGTGGTTACTAAGTTTCCCGGTTCCAAAAAGCTATATTAAATTTAAACAAAGGAAAATGTGAATATTTTTCTCATTACCAACTTGTATTACATTCCCCCAACATACAAACTGAAATATTTCATACAGGAAATCATTAATTGTTTCTTTGTATAAGTAAAGTTTATGCATGTTATACATTAAAGGATATCTGTCAGGCTCTGTTGGGATTTGAAACAGGGACCTTTGGGTTTCTGGTTTGATGTCTTAACCACTGTGCCAGGTGAACAGCCTGCAGGGTTGCTCAGTATATATTAACTGACCTTTGCAGCCACAGCCCAGCAGCAGCCTGATTGGTTTGCAGTCAGCCAATCAGGGCTGACTCTGCCCTATTTAAGGCCAGCCCTCAAAACACTTCTTGTCTCAGCATTGGCTTCCCAAACTAGCAGTGTTGCATTGGCCCTAGCTAGGGGTCCCTGCTCTAGCCTCCTTTCCTTACCTTGTCTGAACTCTTCCCTGTCTTGTCTTGATCTGCCTTAACTTCCCCCTCCAGTTCTGCTCCGGTCCAGCTTTAAACCTTTATCTTTCCTTGCTTTAACCTTGACTTGACCTTGCCCTGCCCAGCTTTCCTTGCTATTCTGAATCTTGCTCTGCTCCTCACTCCAAACCTGATCTTGCCTTAACCTTATTTTGCCTTCACCTTGACCTGACCTTGCCTTTCTGATTCCTGCTTCCTGTTCTGTTTTGACTTGTACCCTGTCTATATCTTCACTCGTCTCACTCTGCCTTTTCCTCCCCAATCCGGCTATCCCATCCTTCCTCCTTCTGCTCCATTCTCTCTCTGCTATCCAGTCCTCTTGCTAGCCAGTCCTCTCGCTATCCAGTCCTCTCGCTTTCCAGTCCTCTTGCTATCCAGTCCTTTCGCTATCCAGTCCTCTCGCTATCCAGTACTCGCTTTCCTGCCCTTCTGCTCCCATCCTCTCCTTCTGCTCCAATTTCCTTCTGCACTCTCTATCCCCAGTTGGATCCAATCAATGCCCGCACCACCCTGTCTGTACCTGTCCTGACCTTTGCCCTCTTCATCCTGTCTAGTTCAGTCCTGATCTTCGCCCTCTCCGTCCTGTTCCGCTCTGCACCTGTTCCAGTCTCACTAATCGCCCTCGTCACCCCGTTCCTGCCCTTTTCCTGTCTGTCTCCTGTGGGTTAAGCCAGCTCTTGCCGAAAAGACTCGCTTTCCTCCTGCTGCCTCCACAGCGCCCCCTACATTATACCTTACACTAACTCCAAGAGGCCTATTTAATAACTCGGTTTTTAATAATTCGGTTTTCTATTTTTTTTTTAATTTGAGTCACTTAGTGTAAAAAAACAGACTCGAATACAAAAGTTCCCATAGAAGTCAATGGGAGCTGTACTAATCCTATTGGACCTTTTTTTAACCAATCAGATTTAGAGTTTTCAGATATGATTTTTTTAGTAAAATGTTTATACGTTTTAGGTATATTCATATTTTTTTACAGATCATTCTAAACTTGGCATTCGTGGTTTTAAAGTAATAGAGTTTAATGGTGGTTTCTAATACCACTAAAAGTCAACCTTTAATAAATGGCCTCTATGTGTATCCCACTGGAATTATACAAGAAACACTAGTGTTAGGGTAGCACACAAAAAAAGAACATCAACCATAAAGACAGTTGCTCACTGCAGGGGGTATACCTGAATGACCCCAAAATTAATCAACAAATACAAATAGCAGGGCACTCCTTTTAAAAATAAAAATGTATTTATCTTAGTAATAACGACATAGTTAGTAAAACACCCGACCAAGGCTGGAGCTGAAGCAATGTAGTTGGCAGTAAATTTGTAATATCCTTAAACTTGGCGCCTGGTCCACCCATCTAAGCCCTCAACCCAACCCAATTGTACCTTTTTCCTTCCCTGATCCTCCTTTGATCCACCTCCTAGCTGCCGGGCGAGTGATGGCCCGCCACCTTATAATGCCCCCAATTACATCATAACCTGCAGACTTTTGTCACCGCCCCCCAGGCAGCAACATTATTTTTAAAAGCTGGTAACTAGTGATGGGCGAATAAATTTGGAATTCACAGCAAATTTCCGCATTTCGCTGCCTATATAAAATTCACGAATCTCCCGCAAAATTTACCAGCGTCAAAAATTTTTGGACCTGTGTCCAAAAAGTTGCTCACGTCAAAATCACTGCACGTCAACACTATTCGGACGCCCATTGACTTTAACACCAGCGGGCATAAAATTTTGAGTTTCATGATTTTTTTCACTAATTGTTTAGAGAATTTCGTGGGAATTTTTCGGCGAAGCAAAAAGGGAGAAATTCGCCCATCACTACTAGTAACCCTAGTTATCTTTGTCTCTATATTGTTGTTTGTTCTCTCCATCTTTTTAGTCTTAGGTATCATTTCCAATGTTTTTCCAATCGATTTTCTTCCTAACAAAACCTTGCTTTGCATAACTGCAGCTTTCTTACACATATCTTCTCGCACCATAATATTCATGAAGTCACAAAACATTTGCTTTGGTTGTTTGTTGTACCCCTGCGACCCCCCACTAAGTAACGAGTTCCAGGAGAATAATTATATGGATATACAGTATGTGCACTCAGTTAGCAAAGAAATATTAGTTCATTAGCCACTTTCTTGTCTTCGTCTTTTTCTAAGAAAAGAAAACCATCAATAAAACATCAGTGGACTTAGTTTATATCACATTTCCCATACCGGCAGTTACAGAAATAAAATAACAGCAATAAAAATAATAACAATATGATTTGAAGGCAATGTCTTTTCTCGTTTCTCTTCACTGGAAACAAACTAGCATAATGGGAACAAAAGATCTAGTTTCAGCAAACCCTGGGTGGTTTAAGCGCGGTGGGATTGCCGTGTGCTGTTTTATCATCTTTACAGTTTAATAGCAGCTAGACATCACAAGGTACAGTTCTGTCCCCATGGTGGCTTTGTTATCAGCTTTGTAAAATGAGTTGTCTGGTGGGATGATGTTGGATTTGGGCTTTAGGGACCATATAAAATCACTCTTCCACTGACTTGCCAGCAACACCCAGAGCAAAGTAATTATTTCCATTTCGCAGACGTCGAAAGACACCTTTTTTTTCCCATGAATTATAAAATGGAAGAAGGCTGTCGCGTCCTTAAAAGGTTATATAATCAGCATAATAAGGTTCTGAAATACAAGGGTTATTTTGCCAGTCACCCTATAGAATCAATATACTGTATCATGGGCATGATGGCAGATATCATTATTTCTATTTTTTTTTACAGTTTTCCGCAGGTAGCCAATTGAATAAGATAGATTTTGTTTCAACAAAGCCAATTCTGCTTAGAAAAAACTCAAGTTAATGTCATAAACATTCTAAAGGAGGATTTAATCTATACTAGGTTCATGTTATACTCTATACTATTTTGCATGAATACATAAATAATTTGGCAACAACCTAGAGGTTTTTGTCAATGATATTTAGGGATGCACCGAACCCTGCTTTTCAGGTTTTGGCTGAATCCTCAAATCCTAGGGAATTTGGTTGAATACCAAATGGTATTAGAGCCATTGTACCTGGCAGAAATTCCCGGCACAGGTGGAAACACCTGATACACGCACAAACCATGCACACGATTTGCCTCTCATGTGAAGCACACAAATTTTTTCAATATAGGTGGAAATATATATTTTTTTCGACAATAGAAAGTGGAAATGGGTTTTCACAATAGCTGATTCAGGCATAACACACTATAATGGGAATAATTCAATTACACATAATACATTATGTAAGATGCTGAGGGTTTTATCCATACTTCCCCCTCAAGAGTTCAGTCCAGCACTGGACTTGCTTTGTTTGAGTTGGGTGCTTGTCCTCATCTATTTTTTAGGCACACCGTAAAAGTAACTATGAGTTTCTAAGTGACTGGGGGTGTCAGGCATTCACCAGAGAGGATCATGAAGTGAAGAGTCTTTTTACTCCACTTGTTGGAAGGGGTAGATGGCACTGAAAAGCATGAGAGTGAAAGCTTTGGTAGTAAGAGATCTACAAGGAAGACCTACCTAGTATGAGGCTAGATCCTGCTAGGAATGAGAGTCAGGCTGGTAGTTAGCAGTAAAATCAGAAGTTCTATTTAGGAGAACAGGAGAGTTAATACACTTGGGGGTCTATTTATCATTCTGTAGCAACCAATAAGATCTTTGCTTTTGTTTTCTTACGGTTGAGATCTAGTTGCTGATTGGTTGCTCTGGGCAACATCACTCGCAATGCTTCTCTTAACTCCACTTTTTACTCAGCATGATAAATAGGCCCCTAGGTAGACTGTCACCTGCCAGCATAGGCTTAGATATATAACGCTTCCAAGAGGAGTACCACTGGTAGGGCCTTGTACTCTTGGTACTGGACACATGTTAGTGAGTACAACCTATTACTGTACATAGTATCCTGTCTGTGTCCATAATCATGTATCAGGGGATGTAAATATATTGCATACAAAGAAGGGAATGAGTTATATAACATCCTGAAATAACATCTAATAGCCTGTTGTGAAATTCCAGCCAATAAACAGGTAACTATTTTTAAGAACCACTGGCACCCAAGTGGCTTAATCCAATCCTACAGAAAAGGCCCAACTCTTGGGAGAGTCCTGTGTAATGTATTCTCTGCCGGAACTTACAGTGACCTATAACTGTATGGAGAGGGAAAAAGCACTGTTTTAATAAAAAACATAATTTCTTAAAAATAATCTCGTATTAGACCATATCCGATAAAGCAGAAAAGTAGATCCGGTATAGTGTTTCTGTAGTACTGGCACCCATAGGTGAAAGTGTTATCCTTGTGAGTCGACATAATTTAAGAAGAAAGGGGTCAATGGACTGAAAATTTTACACTAAAATATTTACTGTATATTGCTTAAAGTGGACCCGTCACCCAAAAAAATTATTCAAAATCCTATTTTATCACATTAGTCAAGCAAAATGAACTTTAAATACACTATATAAATTATTTGAATCTGGTTTCCTTCAGTCTGGGAATTCATAATTATAACAAGCAGGCAGGAGCCATTTTGTGGACACTGTTATTAAGACAAGTCTTGTATCATCTCAGAATCTTGTTTGTGCACCAGAATAGGGGACCTGATGTCCATCCCCATGTCCTGGCTACACAATTAAACGGTGAAGAGAACGGGAGAATGTGGGGAGAGCAGTGACATCTAGAAAGTGCTGAATGGAAAGTGAAAGCAGTTGTCTGCCCCGCCTCTATGCCTAGGCATAGAGGCGGGGCAGACAATATTTGATTGACAGCTGAGATTTTTAAATGAGCTTACAACAGCTATGAATGCTTTAATAAAAAAATGAAATTGGATTTCATGTTTAATTTGAAAAGGACTTTTATTATACAGATTTTTGTGTCTGGGTGACGGGTCCACTTTAAATATTAATTGTTACATACTTTGGAAGGCTTTTCTGATTGAAAAAGTCTACATGCATTTGCATATTTGCTTTCCTACCTTATCACGGTTCTTCTTTAAAAATTCCTTGACAGTGGTCAGAGCTACATTAGCTGCCGGCTCGTTTGGGTAGCCTAAATGAACAGCAAAAAAAACAAACAACATAAATAATGCATTCAGAACTTGTAAATGAAAAATAATGCATTTTCATATGTTACGGTCTAAATAGATTCCAAGCGATTTGCTGATACAGCGAAATGTAGCATGCATAATGTAATTATTTTACTTGAGCTAGATATTTACTCTTTCAGCGAAGATTTTTGTCCTACTTTAGCCATCACAATAAACACATCCTGAATGATATAAACGACACAAAAGAAAAGCTTTTTATACCTCATTTATCTATATAGGTCACTTTGCAGGGTTTGGAAGCAAGAATGAAATCAAACGACAGATGATGAATGCAGTTTGTTCATTATTTACTGCCAGGTTAAAACAGGATTTTAGTTTGTTGGTAATCAGGTACAAACTGTCATATCAATTCCTGATCAATCGAGTGGCATTATTCATTGTTTTAATGACATAATGGCCTTGTAAAGGCAACCGTTTTGAATTCTCTGTCTCCATTTGAGCCCAAATAAGATGATTGCCTGCATTGTTTTTCCATTGAGCTACAAATCATTTAATCTACTGAGACAGAGTTTCTGAATAATCAGAAAGAGGTACTAATCTTTTATAATTACAGAAACATAAAGGGACAATGCACCATTATTAACTTTCAGGAGCACTTCCACTGTATAATTAGTTTGTTTTTGTCTTAATTCTTTCTAAATGTTCTATATCTTTTATGGAAAGCTATGTTACAGATACTGTCCCAAGCAATTTAGGCTGTTGTGATATCTTGCATTTAACTCCTTTTATCCCACTGCTGAAGAAAGCCACCCACTGGTTTACATACTGAGGTGTTGTCACAGTGAGATCTTTTAATTAGTCTTAATGACTTTCCTACTCAACAAACAAACAAAAAGGTTCTGTTTTTGATATCATTGGAATCCATTTAGTGCCTCCATAAAACAATAATTTCTGCACAATACATTAGTATGAGAATACTGCTGGAAAAGGGTAGCTTAAAATATTGAAAACACTTTTCCTTGAACCCTATTTCTTATACTGCCATCAGAAAGTCCAAACTTGCGATTAGCAATGGGCGAATTTCTCCAGTTTCACCCAAAAATTTGCGACTTTCCTGAGAAATTCGGGAAACTGTGAAAAATTTGCAAAAATTTACGCATGCTGGCGTTAAAGTCAATGGGCATCGGAATAGTGTTGATACACAATGCTTTTGACGAGCGTCCACAATTTTTTGTTGCCGGTTTATTTTGGCGTGAGTTTCGAAAATGTATTTGACGGCGGTGAAACAAGGAAATTCACCGCAAATTGGAGCCTGGCAAATTTATTTGCCCATCACTAGTTAGAAGGTGAAATATAGAAATGTGAATAGTTAACACACTTTTAGAATGTCCAGCAGGTGCCAGCAACCCCTAAGGTTGATTCTGATTGGGATTTCCCTAAGACCAGTGGTCCTCAACCAGGAGCTCACGAGCAACCCTTGGACGTTGCTCTCAGTGGCCTCAAAGCTGGTGCTTATTTTTAAATTTCAGGCTTGGGGGTAAATTTTGGTTGCAGAAAAAACAGGCGTACTGCCAAACAGACCCTCCTTTATGCTGGTAATTCACATAGAAGCTGCCAAATAGCCAATCACAGCCCTTATTACATTTTTCATGCTTGCATTGCTCCCCAACTCCTTTTACATCTGAATGTTGCTCACAGGTAAAAAATGTTGGGGACTCCTGCCTTTAGACTTGGAATAGGCCCAGGTGGTGAAGCCACCCTTGGTTAATGCTAACTAGGGTTTAGTGAGATGTTTTAATAGCTCACCTCAGATGTGAGAGGCAGCTAGGTTAGATAAGCAAGGGCAGCCTGTGGCCCTAGCAAGGAGTTAGTGCATAGGGTAGGACCCTGGAGGCAAATGTGCATAAGTTAGGAAAAACCTATGGAAACTGCAGTAAGGTATTTGGGAGAATTATGTGCACTATAGTGCTGGACCTGACACAAAATCAAGAAGAACATTAATGAACAGGTCACCCCTAATGGTTGCCGAGACTCTGCTAGTGTATTTCCAGACTACCATTGGAGAGTTGCTACAAGACTTCTTACATGAAGTGTGCCAATACGTTGCACCTTGTTAGCCTTCTACGGGAAAAAGGTCTGCCTAACTGTCTAGTCTAGAAACAGAAGTTCAGCCAGGAGATATCCAGTTACACGCTTGCAGTTTTACATGCTATTCTTGGAAGACACTAAACATTGTTGTTTTACCTAAAACTGCGCAGAGAGTCTAGACAATGCAGTGTCAGTTGCTGGTGGTGAGGTTGTTATTACAAACTGAGGGGATAAATATTCATGAAGGTGGAAAAAAATCCTACTTCATACATTTTTTTGTACGTGGTTAATATTTTTATTCAGTTTCCTTTATATAAATCAATGGCTCTGGAAGTGTCAACTCAAGTATACACATAAAGTTGTCATTTAAACTTTAAGAACTGTATTAAAAATGGCAAAGCCAGCATTTATGTCTCAATACACTGCAAGCATGCCTCCTTTCTGTCAGTTGTCACTCTACACCAGTAGTTCCTAAACTCTAGGACTGATCCTTCTTAGTGGGGCCTCGAACAGTGGCAGGTTGGACTCAAGTTGATGGCCATTTTGTTGGATGTGTTTTTGGAATTCATATTTGTTGTCCTAAAATATTTTTGAATATCCAACTATGGTTCAGTCGCTGGTACACCAATGATTTACTATATCTATAATCTCCTTAAGAGAGTACCTGGTCAAAGCTTTTTCTTTTGAGTAGTCTTTCACTGCACAGTGCAAAGGCTGTTACATAGATAAACATAATAATTTCCCTCTTAGAAGAAGGAATCAAATTGCAAACTATTACATAAAACAAAGTTAAAGATGGCCACAGTGTTCAGGGTCGGACTGGGCCAGCGGGACAACGGGTAAAAACCCGGGCCAGACACTCTCCCTGTCACCTCTGCCCTAAACCTACTCCTCTTGGTTGCGAAAGGTGCAAACGAGCGCGTGCGCAATTTGTTTGGCAAGTGCACGGGCAGGGGCCCCAGAGTAGGCTACACAATATGGGCAGGGGGGTGAAGGGGGGCCCAAGACAGCAGCCCGGTGGGCCCAGTCCTGGGAGTGTTTCCCTTAAAAAATGCTATTCTCAGAGCAGTGGGTGACATTTTCAAATATTTATTACGTGGTACACAATTTTTGTTGTGCGCTGGTATCATAATCTGTGTGCATGTATACGAATGCACAGCTCAGAAGGAACACTAAGGGGCCCATGTACTAACAATCAAATTTCCATTTTTTGGAGATTTTTTAAGTGTGAAAACCATGAAAAACACTAATACAAAACTTTGCCAGTAAAATTTGTCAAGGTTCTCTAGAACAATCCATTGGAGCTGTGCTGATCCTATTGGACTGCTCTAAATCAATTCGGATTTTTAGAGTTCTGATTTTTCGGTATTTGTATTTTTTAGCTCATTATTTTCCATTCAAACTTTTTTTATTAAATTGAATGATATCAAATTCACTAACCTCCATAAATTCGCCAGCGACAGCTTCGCTCACATCACAACACTTCGCCAGGCGTAGATTCACAGGACAACGCTAATTCACTAAAATCCAAAGTTGTGTCCATGGCACCGAACTCTGGCAAAGTTGCACTAGCGTTACTGCGCCAAGCGAAGCGAAGTTGCGTTAGCGTTAATTTGCATACGGCGGGAAGTTAAAGTTGACTGGACGTATATGTTGCAGCAAATACATTACACTACACAAGCCCAGGGAAACCTTAATAAAATGAAATAAAGTTGTTATATTGTCCTACACATGTGCCAAGTGTATAGTTTATGTGCTTTATGGTAGGAAATTTATGGGGGAGCCCGGGTACCCAAAAAAAAATTTACGGACTTTTGCAGCCTATCACCCTGAAAAACTAAAAGTCACCAGCGTTTTTTGGGACTTAGAAAAATTTTCAACTAAAAATTGAAGAAGCCCTATATATTCCATTGCACTTCGCCTAGTCTGAGCTGGCAAGTCTGGCGGAACAGTTAACATTCAGTAAAATGCAGATCTTAGTGAATTTGCAAAGTAACGCTCTTTCGCCAGATCGAAACTTCGCCTGCCATAAGAGTGCGAAGTAGCTCTAGAGTCTATCTCCTTCGCTAGCGAAGTTACGCCATTAGTAAATCAGCAAAGTACCGAAATGGCGTCACACTGGCGAATTTTCGCTAACGCAAGTCACTTCACCCTTTAGTAAATTTGCCCCTTAGAGTTTGAGTTTAGTTGTAGTTTAAAAACCTCTAAATTCCGACCTTTTAATGAATAGGCCTCCAAATGGCTCCTCATTTAATGATGGGCAATTTACAAATAACAGTATAGTTTTAGGCCTTCAAGAATGCCCTGCAAAAGGAAAAATTAACAGCAAAAAGGATAGTTCCAAACAAATTAAAAACTAGAATCTCTGAATTGCTCAAACTGATGCCAGCAGTGAAATACCATCTGTGACCTGGGTTATTAAAAATGATTTTAATATTCAAGGTAGCGATAGATATTAAATAACTAGGGACTTACCATAAATAATTCATAAAAATGATCACCTATGGTGCAGTAGAGATGCAGAGGGGGAACACACCTCTGCTAAATTACAGCACATGTTTTATGTATTAAATGGAGAGCAGAAAGACACTTAAAAGTATTATTGCAAGCGCGGCATAATATCCATTAACAGCTGTCAAATTGATATTAACAAAACACATGCAAACAAATAGCAAGGATAAATCAAGACTATGTCACCAGATGACTGTCAAGCTCACACATCCATATTTCTGTGTATGACCAATAAAAGTTGCAATGAACATAGAGGGACGCTAGTTGCATTCAGTGTGATGATATTATTACTGACTGAAATAGGTCATCTTCTTATTACCAGATTTTAGAACACCTTGAAGCACATTAAAATAATAATAGGGGAATCAGTTATCCAAACAAAGCTGGACAAAGATTCATTATAAGGCATATCTACAACCTGCAGTCTCCAGCTGGATGGATTCAGGTTTTAAATAAGACCCCTTGTAGTCCTTTGCAACATTTCTCTTAAAGATACATTAGCTACGTGTGCTAAAGCAAGGCTCCGAGGGTATTAGATATGCCTTTATTTAACAGGTAACATAGCTCGTTACTTAGTTAAGTTATGTTGAAATAAAGAGCAAGTCCATCAAGTCCAACCCCTCCAAAATGAAACCCATGGTCCATACATACACATACTCACACGGACCCCTCCATACACTCCCATAAACTATATTTACCAAAATCTATAGTACTTGTAGATTTTAGTATCAGAATAGCCTTTGATATTATGTCTGTCCAAAAAATCATCCAAGCCATTCTTATAGTCATTAACTGAATCAGCATCACAACATCACCCGGCAGTGCATTCCACAACCTCACTGTCCTGACTGTGAAGAACCACCTACGTTGCTTCAAATGAAAGTTCTTTTCCTCTAGTCTGAAGGAGTGATCTCTGGTACGGTGATCCACTTTATGGGTAAAAAGGTCCCCTGCTATTTGTCTATAATGTTCTCTAATGTACTTGTAAAGTTTAATCATGTCCCCTCACAAGCATCTTTTATCCAGGGAAAACAACCCCAACCTTGACAGTCTACCCTCATAATTTAAATCTTCCATCCCTCTAACCACTTTAGTTGCACATCTGTGCGCTCTCCAGCTCATTTATAAGGAATAACCACTGCAAGGATTCCAGTGGTAGACCTCCCATATCTTGTCAATAGTGATTGGTGAATTTTTTCGCCAGGCGCAAATTCGTGGAGAACTTCCGGTAAATTTGCTGGTAAATTCATGGCGAAGCAAAAGGGGACAAATTCGCCCATTATCACTTGTCAACACACACATAGTGGATTAAAGGAGAACTAAATCCCCATTGTGTAAAGTCCCCATTGGCCCCCCTCAGCTGGCCCCCTTCCCTACCTCCCCCTCCACAGTCTTACCCCTGAATACTTTCCCCTCTAGAAATAGAGGCACATGCAGAGTGAGTGCAGCGGAGCTCATGGGCGCCATCTTCTTCTCTTCGGTAATCTTTGTGAATTTGCGTATTGACGCATGTGCAGTTGGAGAAATCTTCTGCTTCGCGACAACTGCGCATGTGCCGAAAGAGACGGAAATTGCCGAAGGGGAGAAAGAAGTAACAAAGATTACCGAAGAGAAAAAGATGGCACCCGTGAGCTCCGCTGCGCTCATTCTGCATGTGCGGTCACTATTTCTAGAGGGGAAAGAATTCAGGGGCAAGGGGGGAAGGGGGGAGGCAGGGAGGGGGGCCAACGGGTTTAGTTCTCCTTTAACTAAATATACATGTGTAAACATGGAAAGTTGAAACTAGTATAAGACACAATAAACTAGAATATGGACCAGAAGAGGAGCAAAGAAAGGTAGTGGCAAGGGTTAGGAGAAAGTTACATGAATAGCACAACAGGCAACACATTATGAAGATGAAGGGGGAAATATATCTAGATTGTCTTGTAGACCAATAACCTCTGGAGAGCCTAAGGTTGAGAGTTACAACATAAAAATGTAGAACATTTTTCATTCTGCTTGCTCCTTTGTGAATGCAACAAAAAGTAAAATGAACCAGTGTGCCGCCTTCACTTTATAAACAGTCAAATTAAGAAGTAGTTCATTTGAAAGGTAGCACATTTAGATTTATAAAATGTCTATGCTGAAGAAAATTAAGTATTGCTTAACCTAATTTTCTTTATTGGATTTTTTTTCTTATTAAGGAATACATGAATCTGAAATTGTTCCATGTTGAAAAAAAAAAATCCAATCAAAGTAATTGCACGGAATTGATTTATTTCGTTTTAAGCTTTTTATACAGAAGCCTCACTAAAAGTTAACATGCCTTTGCAACTTTAAATGAACGGTAACATCAAAAAATGAAAGTGTAAAGTAATACAAATATAATGCAGTGTTGTCCTGCTCTGGTAAAACTGATGTGTTTGCTTCAGAAACACTACTATTGTTTATATAAATAAGCTGCTGTGTAGCAATGGGGGCAGCCATTCAAAGGAGAAAAGGCTCAGGTTACACAGCAGATAAGCTCTGTAGAACATAATGGTGTTATCTGTTATCCAATATTTAACCTGTGCCATATAGACTTTTTTCAATTTCTTCTATTGCTACACAGCAGCTTGTTTATATGAACCATAAGTGGAAAGCTGACAATAAGATGTTATAACATAGACACTCCTTAGCAAAAAGTTACAATCAAATAGTACTGTAAGTCGCATTTATCTGCTGTATTGCAGGAACCTCCACGACCTGCTCGAGAAACAAAGACATTTGTAAATCTGTCTCCATTAAAAAGTACAATTTGTAGAAGTTAAAGTCTAGAAGATTAAAAGACCATGTATTCAGACGGGAGTGAGGGAGGTTTCAAAGTATTTCCATTATGATAGGAGATAGAGGGGAGAGTAAAGGTGGCACAAGAACTAGCCTACCATTAATGCCTAGTTTCTGCATAAATATGTTCCTCATTTTTATATTATATTAACCGGAATACGGGCTCTATCAGCCCGCACATTTGGTTGTGGATAACATTTTTACCGAACAGGTGCCATTTAAGACAGGTTGTTCTGCAAATAGCAGCAGCCTAAATGAATGACAAAAGTACATTTCAATATATGTTAAACACTAAACTTGGAAAGTGAAATCTGTGTGTGAATGTGGGTGTCACGATCGCCGCCTGGAGCAGGTCCTGGAGCTCCGGGCGGCGCGTCCTCCCCTGCCGGCGTCGCTCCCAAAATGGCGGCGCCCATGGCCGCCACATGGGTAGCGACCCCGGCGCAATGACGTCAGCGCGCCGACGTCGGCGCAAGGACGCCAATGACGTCACAATGGCGCCAAATTCAAAATAAAAACGCTATCTAGACGCCAGAATGGCGCCCAAGTATAGGAAACATTCCCTAAGTGTATCCTGGGTTTCCTGTGAGCTTATATTGCTAATCTTGTTCCTGATTACTTATCTTGACCCCTGCCTGGACTTTGGACTTTGCTGTTATCTGCCTGCCCCTGAACTCTTGCCTGGATTCTGACTACTCTTTGGATTAACCCTTTGGACACCGCAACCTTGCTCCCTCAAGAGGGCTTACTCCTCGATCCTGACTACCTCCCTGGAGGGATCTCCCGGCTCCCTGACAGTTGGGGGGGGCAACACCAGACGCAGACGTGTCCCTTATCGAAGGTATAAAGGATGCTCCTCTGATGCAGTTGGATGTGTGAAAGCACTGCTGTCCATTCTACTTCCAATCTTAGCAAGTTGAGGGGGTACTTTAAGGGGCATATTTATTAAGCTGTATAAAAACGGCACAATAATACACCACACATTGCCAGGCTTTGCTGTGTAAAAAACAGTGTAAAATATTGTGTCATTTTTTTATTTAAGGAAGCACACTAGCATGGGAGATTAAAATTTGCTGGTGATGTTTGAACAGTCATCTACACGTTAGAAAACAAAAGCAAATATCTGATCACCGGTTGTGTTTGTGCCCAATGTTAAATATGCCCCATGTGTCTCCCTCCAATGGACTGGTAGAGTATTGGCTAGTTGCAGGACTTGAAATGTCTCCTTAAACTGGCAAAGCAGGAGTTATAAGCAACTCACAGTTCAGAAGGAACCATTTCTCAATGTAGCTTTCTTCTGTTCAAGAAGGATATTAGGCCGAAGTCCAGGATCACACTGGTTGCTGGGACTTTGCAAGGCAGAAACCCTCCAAGGAGGAGTTGTGTTTAATGCTGTTGCAGCTAATAAAAATTACACTGAAATTTGTCATTTCAAGCACTTGGTGATATACGAGCTTGATTCTTAGGTCTAAGTGTATCGACGCTGGTCTCTGTGGGAACCCTGAAGCTACTGCATTAATCACCATGTTTCTTCATCATGTTTCTTGCACAAAACCTTAAACGTCAAAAAAATAAAGTCTGGGTGTCATAGGTTACTAAACTGGGACAAGTATTGTGCTGACATACAGTTACCAACAAAAAAGGGGAGATTTTAAATATATATTACTCTATTAGGACTAATCCTAAGAAATTTGGGAGGACAAATATAAAGGTGTGTAATGAAAGGTAAATACAGTAAATATATACTTTACCTACAAATACTGACTAATCTACACGTTTCCATTTTTATCCTTAAAGGAGAAGGAAAGGCTAAAATTAAGTAAGCTTAATCAGAAAGGTCTATATAAATACACCAGAGTCCTCTGTCAAAAGAAACACTGAATGTCTTTCCTTCTATTGTGTACACATGGGATTCTGTATCAGACTTCTGTTTTCAGCTTAAACCTCCAAGGCATGGACCTGAGCATGCTCAGTTTGCACCTCTCCCTCTCTCTCCTCCCCTTCCTGCTGTAATCTGAGCTCAGAGCTATGAGCGAGCAGAAAGAGGCTCAGGCAGGAAGTGATGTCACACCAAACTAATATGGCAGCTGCTATCCTAAACAAATAGAGAGAGCTTCTAGAGCTGTTTATTCAGATATGGTAAAGCATTCTACAGAATAAATATAGCATTCCAACTTGTACTATTATGGCTAATCTACTGCCAATAAACTGCCTCTGTAATTTTCCTTCTCCTTTAAGTAGGAAGTAGCACCACTAACTAATCAGTATGTTTATGTAGATGTGTTTATTTTTATTCCAGACTAACACATAAAATTAGGCCATTATTTTACAATACTCTAGACTTGCTACTAAAGTCAATGGGACAAACTCAGGTGCCTGGTTGTTAATCGAGTTTTGTGTGAACACTTCTTATTACACAAGACTTTACACTTGCCTACACATTAGCATAAAATAATTACACAGCCAGGGGTTTTACACAGAATGCTATAAAAAAAAAATTGAAAAAAATTGTAAATGTTTGATCTACATGTACTCCAGTGCTGTTTTTGACATGCCTTTATAAATATGCCCTTTTTCCTTCTCTTGTTTTATTTTTAAGCACACAAACATTTGGTAAATGGATATTGCAGTCAGTGTTGCATGTCGCAAGCACATACATATGAGAGAGGCAGAATTTGTAACGAAATGTTTGAATCTCCATTGGAATGAGACTACACGGCATGCTTGAAGAGGCAGTTATACAAAGATACCCAAGTCTCCTCCATATAATCCTGAAATGTGTTGTCTTGCAGCCAGAACACAAACGCAGCCACAGCAAATCTCTTCAATAAATTACTAGCAATCTTGCTCTTTGTGCATCGGGCCCATTTCCAGCTACTATTCCTGTACTTGGATATTCACCCAGCTTTATTTATGTCAAGCTCTAAAACAAGTAATTAAATCTCCACTTAGGAGAATCAAACAGAGTTATTGTGTTTAGAACAAAACTGGGTTTTTCTGCAATGAAATTAGGACTTTTTAAAATAATTCCCCCCAACAACAGAATGTGACTATATAGCACAGCCAGTGCACAGCTAAGTAATCCAAGAGCAAGCATTCCTGGGATAACAACAAACCGATATGTGGTGTACAAGAGAAATCCTATTTCTGGAATTGTAATCAATGTAAAACTGATTGGTATTCTATAGCACAGGTTAAAAACATCAAGTTGCCAATAGTGATAAGTGGGTCAAGAAAAACGCAACCTGCACCCGACCCTAACCCCCAAAACCTTAACCCGAACCAAACCCGCAAAATGTAACCATTGTAGGACCCTTTTCGCTCTGTATGCTACCAGTGATGGACAAATTTCTCCCGTTTCAGTTTGACAAAAAATTTGTGAATGTTCCCAAAATGCGAGATACGTCGAAAAATTTGTGTAAAAAAATCTAAGTTGACGCCTGCATTAAATTTTGGACGCGCATCCGCAAAGTCACTCACATCAATATTGACGCTGGCGTTAAAGTCAATGGGTGTCTGAATAGTGTTGAAGAGCAGAGATTTTGACGCGAGCGACTTTTTAGACGGACGTCCAAAATTTTTGACGCAGGTGAATTTGCGGAAATTTGCCGCAAATTTGTGACAGGCAAATTTAATTACCCATCACTACATGCTTCTTTTGTGTGTGCCACTGGTTACAAGACCAGGAGTCTTTGGGAGCAGAGGCACACCCAAAGGTTGGCCAAATTTCAACCCAAACCCGCCCAACTGGGTCCTCATGGGAAAAAAATTTAGTATGTTATAGAACGGCTAATTTTAAGCGACTTTTCAATAGGCCTTCATTTTTTATTTGTATATAGTTTTTTTTAATTATTTGCCACCTTCTGACTGCAGCTTTAAAATAGTCACTGACCCGATGTAAAAACAAATGCTCTGTTAGGCTACAAATGTATAGTTATTGCTACTTTTTATTGCTCACCTTTATATTTAGCTGTTGAAAAACAAGTGAAATAACAGAAAAACCATAAATAATGCAAATTGTCTCTCACAATATCATACTCTACATCATAGTAAAAGTTCATTCAAAGGTGAACCACCACTTTTAAGGGGTACCGGCACTTTAAAGGGGAGTTTCACATTAAGTTAACTTTAATGTTATAGAATTACTAATTCTAAGCAACTTTTCAGTTTGCCTTAATCGTTTCTTTTTTATAGTTTTTGAATTATTTGCATTTTTCTCTGTTTCCAGCTTTCAAATGGGGGTCACTGATTGAGTAAAGTCCATACAGAGTTGGTTTTGCATAGATAGGCATGGTAGCATTTGACTGGTCTGCACCGATCCTTTATGTCAACCTATTCTAGCACACGTGGTATGAATTGAAATGCTGACTACGAGTTAGCCCAGATCCTCGACACCAGTGCCCAGCCTCACTAATGTTCACATGGCTGAACAGAATAAAAATTCAAGCAACAACGTTCCAAAATATATTTTAAAGCCTTCCCAGAAGAGTAGTAGCAAAGGGAGTACCAACGTTATATTAATGCTCTTGATTGGGGAATATGATGTTAGACACATCCAAGACCTTAGCATTTATGCATCACTAGTGAATATTAGATAATCAATATTCTAAGTGCAGCATTGTTGTCCTGGAATACAACTGCCAGGATCATCAAGGGGGTTATTTATCAAGGTCCAAATATCCAAACCTCGAATAATTTGTAGTTTTCGGAGCAAAAAAAAACCTATCAATTTTTCCAATGGTCTAAAAACTCAGAATGCGAAACCCCGGCATCTAAAAGCTATCGAGGTCCTTATCGATATCCGATGATTTTGGGGTTTCTGCATGAAAAACTCCAAAAAAAATCTTAATTTTTTCTGAAAACTTTTTGAAGTTTTTGAGGAAAGCTCCGAAGTTGCCTGACCCTATTTTTTCTTCATAAATAAGGTCCATTCAGGAATTCGGAGTTGCTTGGAGTTGGATATTAGAAATACTGAAATAAATTTGGACCTAGATAAATAACCCACCGGTGTAACCTGGCATAATGCTTAAAGTAAATGTCTCTTGGGCCCAGGTTAGAAGCACAGCAGTTGCTTTTACACTGTTCTTAGATTTTGTAACACTTTAGATACTATTGAACTTTGGCCTTCTCTTCACAGTACAACAGTAATTTCACATTTCTGCAGGTAAAGGTATTTCAGGGCAATGCAGGAATATTTAAGCCCCAAATAGCGGAAACAAAAATTCTGCAATCAGGGACGCCCATCTTTAGAATAAGATGTAAATATGCAAGGCTTCAACGCAAGAAATGCCAAGTTTTAATCACCTTGGCTGTTATTGTGGCCTTTGCCTTAACCACAGTAATGTTATATATATATTGCTAAACTGTTTTTTGAGTTAAAACGAGAGATCAAAAAACTCTTCTGTCTGATATAATTGCAGCTGGACATAAACCAACTCAATTCTTCACACTGGGAAACTTTATGCAGCTCGATATGTCTGAAGCCTTATAAATGTTGTGTCTCAGTCACAATTTAATGGATTGTTCTTTTTTAATACATTTCTACAAGAAACTTTGTTCTCTTTTCAAAAAAGTTTGGTTTCTAGTATCTTCTTCTTCTTCTCTGATGAACAGACAGTACATAGTACATAGTGCTACAAACTGCTACGATTTGCCACCTGTAGTATTTGGGATTGTTTTGTGGCTTATGTCTCTTTCACACAGTAGCATGGTAAAATGTAATCATTTCTAATTATTCCTGATTTAGCTATATCAGCTACAGCTTTGCTTTCTTTCAGTTACCATGAGTCTTCCATGTACTTGGTCTGTGATCAAGTTCATACCTTCCTTTTCCCTTTCTTATGGCTTTCAGCTTTCTGTTTATTCTGCACTGTGTATGTAGCCCTGGTCTCCTTGTTCTTATCAGGTTGTGGCTTTGTCTGTGCGGTCTTGATTTTACCGTCCACTTTCTCCTTATTTTGGCTTACCATTTACTCTCCACTACTGGTGTAGAATAGATCCCTGGTGGCTATAGAGAACCAACAGGCTTACCCAGAGTGTAAACAAAACAGTCTAAGGCAGAATAAAGATTTACTACACCCTGCTATTTGCACAGTATCAGAATAGAAGTCATTCTATTTCTATGTGATCTGCCCTCTTTCCCTCTAAAGTGTATTTTACTGTTCCATAATCCCCCGTCCCATACACACTCATTTTGTTTGGCCATCATGGGCCAATGCAGTGACGTGCATTGTGATTCATTGAAGTGTTTGATCCATTGATCCTTCTCTTATTAAAGTGTCTTCCCCACACAACTCTTTTCTTGCCGTCTTTCTAATTATTTAGAATGATATTAGATCATTCCATACAATATATGCTTTAATGGGGTAATGTAATAAAAGTGCAAAGTTGTCTACTGGTCTAGCACCCCTTAGCAACCAATCAGAGGGTATCGCTTACAAATCAGCTCTTGGAAAACAAATAAATATTGGTTGCTGTGGGTTACTAGACCCAAGCAAATAACCTTAATTAAGTTTCAGTTGTAATCATCATCGTCATCATTTATTTATATAGCGCTGTCAAGATACGCAGTGCTTTACCATTACTGTAATGGTTTTGGTCCATTGCTAGGGCCTTAGGTCTTGGTCCATTGCTAGGGTCTTATACATCATCCTTTTTTTATGCTTTCTCAATATTCTTTTTCCCTTTATCTCTTTTTTTAAGAGTGCTGCACTGGATTGATCTTTGTTAATGTGATTTTGAGGAAAAATAAGGCTGTGCTTAGGAATAATTGTAGAGTCTGGAAAATAATTTTAAGCATTTTGCACACAATTATTGTTTTTGTATTATACACTCATTATGCACTTCCTATATGCTACACCTTGTTTTGCTTTTACCTCCCTGCTGCATAATGGCAGATGCTATCCCATTTATTAAAAGCTGTTCCTTGAGATGTTTAATGAGGTAGATGAGCTAATACGTTATAGTCTCATTTAAAGTGAAATACTTTGCACCTGTTTCGTATATTTATTTGATAGCGATGAGAAATATATGTTAAAAATAATAAGAACAGCACCCAGCTGAGATTCGTATTCATTAAATTTATCTTATGTAATTTATGTCTGCGTGGAATTATGTTATTAATGCACTTTATTGTTGTTTTTCTATTACATTTTATTCATTTAGAATATTTAGCACACCATAAGAAATAATATATATTATTATAGACATTAGAGATATGAAACAATTGGGCTCTCACTTCAATTCCATGAATAACATACACGGGAAGGCCGATTTATCAATTTTCAAATTTAAAAGCAAAAAATAAATTGTGATCATGAAAATTCAATGGCTAGCATATTTATAAAAAAATGCAAATTGGAAAAACAATTAAAATATTTTGACATTTTTTAAAATTCTCAAAAATGTTGAACATTCAACTCTTATTGAATTTCATTTTAATATTTAAGATTGTTTTTGATCAACTCGAGCACAGTTTCACCTACTGATGCAAAGGATCCCTGCTTTTGAACTAGGCTGTAGTTCCTGGGTTTCCTCGACATCCTGCGTCAATAGGAGCAGTGCACTAGAGTCGAAAGACTTGGGAGCACCAATACTCTCACGCTGAACTAATTAAATAATTCAGGCTTTCAGTGGAATTGTGTCTAATTTACAGCAGAGTTCAAGCACAAATGTGCTAATTTTGAATTATCGGTCAAAATTTGGAAAACTCAATTGTGTCAAATTTAAGTACAAAAGCAATTGTGTTACTTTGCATTAGCAAAAGATTTGTCAGATGCAACCTCCCCTTATATGCAACTGCAACAATGCAATCATGGGGAAAACATTGCATTATGGGGGGGAAAATGGTGATTGCACTTGAAATTGCACTTTGCTCACTGCACTTGCAGTTGTAATTGACCCCTACAATCTTGCATTTTAATTAGTCTGTAGTGATTGTTAGACTGGTATTGAAAGCAGTGTATTTACTCCTTATAATTAAAGCTCTGAAACCTATTTATTTACTTTCTGAAACATAGGGGCAGATTTATCAAGGGTCGAATTTCGAAGTGTAAAATACTTCGAAATTCGACCATCGAAATTAAAATACTTCGAATATCGAAGTCAAAGTATTTTTCACTGAATTTGGCCATCAAACAATCGTTTGATCGAACGATTTAATAGTTTGAATCGAACGATTCGAAAGATTTAGCATACTTCGATGTGTAAAGACTTAGAAAATGGTTGTAGAAGGTCCCCATAGGCTAACAAAGCACTTTGGCAGGTTTAATTTGGCGAAATATTGAAGTCGATGTTTTTTTAAAGTCAAAGTAAATTCAAAGTTGTAGTATCCTATTCGATGGACGAAGCATCCAAAAAATGACTTTGAATTTCAAATTTCTTTACTTCGAAAATTCCCTCGAATTCACTTCGACCCTTGATAAATCTGCCTCATAATGTTCTGCCTATGAGTCACCCAGCGTTCAGTATAAGATGGACCTAGATATGTGTCAAGAAGAATCACTTAATTTCCCTCACTTACAATAATGCCAATAAGAAAAAAAGTGCATGGAAATGTTTCCTTGGCAGTTGGCCCCTCTATAAATATGTACAGGTATGGGATCCATTATCAGGAAACCCAATATCCAGAAAGCTCTGAATTATGGAAAGACTGTCTCCCATAGACTCCATTTTATCCAAATAATTCAATTTTTTTAAAAAATGATTTCCTTGTACTTGATCCAAACTAAGATATAATTAATCCTTATTGGAAGCAAAATCAGCCTATTGGGTTTATTTAATGTTTAAATGATTTTTCTAGTAGACTTAAGGTATGGAGATCCAAATTATGGAAAGATCCATTAGCAGGAAAACCCAACATTCTGGATAACTTTGAATAAGCACCAATTGTTACCGTACCTTGTTATTACCATAGATATATTAAATCTAGAAGTTCACAGTGACCAGATAAATGAAGGACACATGAAAAATACAGAGAGGTGTGCCTCTTGGCCTTAAATAATCTCCCTGGGAATCCCAAATCAGGGAATGAGTAAAAAGATTAGGCTGGATGTTTACCACAGACTGCCATGTTATGTCTATGAATTCTGCTCATGGAATTCATGCAAATGTGTCCAAGAATTTTTAATATTGAAGATATTTACTATAAACACCAAACTTGTGGCACACATATACCAAGACGTACACATCTCCACAACATGGAATCCCTCCAGAGAGAGAGGAGGTCATCTGAGAAAGTACCAAGTCACCCATGCAATGTCTCCCCAATCCTCCTCAGATACAAGTCTATGGATATAATCTAAACAACGTGATCTGCCTGAATGACAAAAAAGAATCCTTGCCGTACACAAACACACCGTGTGAGTGGAATACACAAGTTTGGAATAATGACCTTTAAATTACAGTCTCATTAACTGAATATGGACGCTTTGTTTTTGCAAAAAAATTTGCATTTCCATTACAAACAAGCTTACAGTCCCTAAATATAAATGGGCCGTAAGATGCCAGTATGTAGACATATGCAAGAGTGTTGGGACTGATTTCATTATGTTTGGTCTTTATGTAAAACTATTCCTTTCAAAACCTTTATGAAAATGCTGCACAAATAAGTGAGCAGATGGATGGGAAAATAAATCTGGTTATTTGTGCTGAAATCAGAATTGTATTTTTATCACATGCTTAGCACTGAAATAGCGCCTCCTGGCCCCTTGTATTGTATGTTTCCCTGTTACCCCGAGATGCATGGCCAGTTTAATAGAGCCTGAAGCACAACAATGTTTAAAGGTTAAACTTTACCTAACTAGCATGTAGTCTTCAGCCATGAATGAATTTCTGCAATATTCCCATGAGATTTAGGAGATATATACCAGTTCAATATCATCTTATGGGCCTCAAACTAACCCCTTGATGGATATAAAATGCTAAACACGAAACTAAAATCATCTGCCCTAGAAAAGGGCTTTGCTTAATATTTGATGATTTTTGTTTTAAGTAACTTTGATGCTTACATTGATCTTAAAATATTTATAGCATGCATTATTTCTATGTAGAACAATTTTTGTAAATTAAAGGGTAACCCAAAGGGTACTGAAATTGAGTGGTTGTTAAATCTGTGGCAGGTATAGCCTACCTTATTTCTTCCTTATTATTGTTCACATTCTTGAGTTCCGCAACTTAATATTTTTCTGCATTCACATTGTGAGTCACTAGCAGATTTCACCCACTCTAATTGGCTGATTCCAGCCTGAGTCAGTACCTTACAATCTACTACTCACAAACAGTAGGGGGCACATGATTTACAAACTTCAATGTCAGGCTCACGTGTGTGTGGTTCTCCATTATGTTGGGTCCACCTCCCCCCCAAGTAAAAAAATGGTTATAGAAAAATGAAAACACCACAATTGCGCAAAAAGAAATGTTTTAGACCAGACACCGGATGATTAAATGTATTTAAATATTCCTGATGTGAGGCAGACTTAGGTTTACTTTCTCATAGGAACACTATCCAAGCTTACTTGAAAAATTGTGCTTAGAGGCATGACTTGATTTTTAGACATCCCTGCACAATCATGAGGTACAGACAAAAGGAATTATTTTTGAAAATGAGAATCATTTTATTAAAATTGACTCTACGGGAGATGGCATTTCTATAATTCGGAGCTTTCTGGATAACAGGTTTCTGGATAACAGCAGTTGTGATGTGCGGGTCCGGTAAAACCTGACCCGCACCCAACCCAAACCCGCCCGCATCTGACTTCGGGGTTCCTTTTATAGACCCGCGGGGGCAAGGGGCGGGGCAAATAGGCACACGGCTATGAAGCTGGAAGTCGGCATTTGAAGGTGGCCCACCACCGTAAAGAAGAGTGCGAGATCGGCCCAAACCCACGAGTCCCACGGTTATCGGGCCAGCCCACACATCACAAAACAGTAGATCTTCTACCTGTATTACATATATATTTATATAATTTTATTTTGTATATAGATAATAGGAAGTAAATATGATTTATTGGTATGTGAGTTTTTAGCTAATATATATTTACTTATTGATCACACTAATTTTAATATATGGCATTTAATGTACTAATCATTACATCACTCACAGAGGCAACTAATATTATTGATACGCTAATATTAGTTGCCTATGGGAGTGATGTAATAATTTGTACACTGCACTGATTGGCTGCTATGGGTATCTGGATGTATGTTACACTTCCTGTCACTATCCTGATAATGAACCCCCTGTGAATCGAAACGCGTTGACATGAACATGGAGGAATAACGATTTGTCACACTGCTACACAAATCCACTTGCTGTGAGTGCTTTCTACAATGGGGTATATATATATATATATATATATATATATATATATATATATATATATATATATATATATATATATATAGATTTCACATAGAGCCGCACACCAATTTCTTCTTCATAAATCAAGTGATATTTATTTGCATAGATTTGTTTTCCAACGTTTCGGCCCACTTTAGGGCCCTAAAGTGGGCCGAAACGTTGGAAAACAAATCTATGCAAATAAATATCACTTGATTTATGAAGAAGAAATTGGTGTGCGGCTCTATGTGAAATCTTTACATAATATTTGAACCAGCACCCACGACTACAAAATCCGGATCCGAGTGCGGCTGCTTACAGAAGAATTATATATATATATATATATATATATATATATATATATAAACATACAGGTATGGGACCTGTTATCCAGAATGCTCAGGACCTGGGGTTTTATGGATAAAGGATCTTTCCGTAATTTGGATCACCATACCTTACGTCTGCTGAAAATCTTTCAAATCTAATAGGATTGTTTTGCAACCAATAAGGAGCAACAGTATCTTAGTTTAGATCAATTACAAGTTAATGTTTTAGTTTTTACAGAAAAAAGGAAAATTATTGTCCACAAATTTCATTATCTGGTTTACATGGAGTTATGGGAGGTGGCCTTCCCATAATTCAGAGATTTCTGGATAATATGTTTCAAGATAACAGATCCTGTAGAGGATTTGTACAAAATGGAAACTATAACCTATTCCCAGAGGGTCTTGTTTTGAGCTTTTTTCTTGTAAAACTACTGTGGTTGCTAATAGAGATGTCGCGAACTGTTCGCCGGCGAACTTGTTCGCGCGAACATCGGGTGTTCGCGCTCGCCGGAAGTTCGCGAACGTCGCGCGACGTTCGCCATTTTGGGTTCGCCATTGTTGGCGCTTTTTTTTGCCCTCTCACCCCAGACCAGCAGGTACATGGCAGCCAATCAGGAAGCTCTCCCCTGGACCACTCCCCTTCCCTATAAAAACCGAAGCCCTGCAGCGTTTTTTCACTCTGCCTGTGTGTGCTGAAGAGATAGTGTAGGGAGAGAGCTGCTGCCTGTTAGTGATTTCAGGGACAGTTGAAAGTTTGCTGGCTAGTAATCGTTTTGATACTGCTCTGTTATTGGAGGGACAGAAGTCTGCAGGGGTTTGAGGGACATTTAAGCTTAGGTAGCTTTGCTGGCTAGTAATCTACCTTCTACTGCAGTGCTCTGTATGTAGCTGCAGTGGGCAGCTGTCCTGCTTCTGATCTCATCTGCTGACTGCTGCAATAACAGTAGTCCTTGTAAGGACTGCTTTTATTTATTTTTTTGTTGTTTTACTACTACTACTACTACTACTACTATAAGAGCCCAGTGCTATTAGTCTAGCAGTGTTGGGGAGTGGGACTGGTGTGCTAATCTGCTGCTCCTAGTAGTTCAGCAGCACCAACTTTAATTTTTTTTTTTAATATTCATTTTTTTTTTATTTTACTTTTTTTATTTTACTACCGCTGTAGTAGTGTATAAGTTGACCTTTTAGGCATTATTTGCCCTGTAGGCATTATTTGCACACTGTTTTCTTCAACCCGCCATCGAGCTGTGTGACCTTGTTCCCATTCTGTCTAAATATCCATAATATTACCGTCTCCAGAAAAAACACCGGAGTCACTTTTTTCAAGCAGCCATAATATATTTTACGTAATCCGTATCCACCGCTGTAGTAGTGTATACGTTGGCCTTGTAGGCATTATTTGCACACTGTTTTCTTCAACCCGCCATCGAGCTGTGTGACCTTGTTCCCATTCTGTCTAAATATCCATAATATTACCGTCTCCAGAAAAAACACCGGAGTCACTTTTTTCAAGCAGCCATAATATATTTTACGTAATCCGTATCCACCGCTGTAGTAGTGTATACGTTGGCCTTGTAGGCATTATTTGCACACTGTTTTCTTCAACCCGCCATCGAGCTGTGTGACCTTGTTCCCATTCTGTCTAAATATCCATAATATTACCGTCTCCAGAAAAAACACCGGAGTCACTTTTTTCAAGCAGCCATAATATATTTTACGTAATCCGTATCCACCGCTGTAGTAGTGTATACGTTGGCCTTGTAGGCATTATTTGCACACTGTTTTCTTCAACCCGCCATCGAGCTGTGTGACCTTGTTCCCATTCTGTCTAAATATCCATAATATTACCGTCTCCAGAAAAAACACCGGAGTCACTTTTTTCAAGCAGCATTCATATATTTTACGTAATCCGTATCCACCGCTGTAGTAGTGTATACGTTGGCCTTGTAGGCATTATTTGCACAGTGTTTTCTTCAACCCGCCATCGAGCTGTGTGAGCTTGTTCACATTTTGTCTAAATATTGATAATATTATCGTCTCTAGAAAAACCACTTGAGTTACTTTTTTCAAGCAGCATTCATATATTTTACGTAATCCGTATCCACCGCTGTAGTAGTGTATACGTTGACCTTGTAGGCATTATTTGCACACTGTTTTCTTCAACCCGCCATCGAGCTGTGTGACCTTGTTCCCATTCTGTCTAAATATCCATAATATTACCGTCTCCAGAAAAAACACCGGAGTCACTTTTTTCAAGCAGCATTCATATATTTTACGTAATCCGTATCCACCGCTGTAGTAGTGTATACGTTGGCCTTGTAGGCATTATTTGCACACTGTTTTCTTCAACCCGCCATCGAGCTGTGTGACCTTGTTCCCATTCTGTCTAAATATCCATAATATTACCGTCTCCAGAAAAAACACCGGAGTCACTTTTTTCAAGCAGCATTCATATATTTTACGTAATCCGTATCCACCGCTGTAGTAGTGTATACGTTGGCCTTGTAGGCATTATTTGCACACTGTTTTCTTCAACCCGCCATCGAGCTGTGTGACCTTGTTCCCATTCTGTCTAAATATCCATAATATTACCGTCTCCAGAAAAAACACCGGAGTCACTTTTTTCAAGCAGCATTCATATATTTTACGTAATCCGTATCCACCGCTGTAGTAGTGTATACGTTGACCTTGTAGGCATTATTTGCACACTGTTTTCTTCAACCCGCCATCGAGCTGTGTGAGCTTGTTCACATTTTGTCTAAATATTGATAATATTATCGTCTCTAGAAAAACCACTTGAGTTACTTTTTTTCAAGCAGCATTCAGATATTTTACGTAATCCGTATCCACCGCTGTAGTAGTGTATACGTTGACCTTGTAGGCATTATTTGCACACTGTTTTCTTCAACCCGCCATCGAGCTGTGTGACCTTGTTCACATTTTGTCTAAATATTGATAATATTATCGTCTCTAGAAAAACCACTTGAGTTACTTTTTTTCAAGCAGCATTCATATATTTTACGTAATCCGTATCCACCGCTGTAGTAGTGTATACGTTGACTTTGTAGGCATTATTTGCACAGTGTTTTCTTCAACCCGCCATCTAGCTGTGTGTATTATCGTTTCCAGAAAAACCAACTGAGTTTTTGTTGTTGTTGTTGTTTTTTTAAAAATAATGCCAGGCAAAGGCAGGCCGCCACGCAGAGGCCGTGCTAGGGGCCGTGCTGCTATGCAATCCTGTGGCCCTAGCAAATTGCCCAGTTTTAAAAAAGCCAATGACCCTGAACTCCCAAAATGCTGAAGAGGTAGTTGACTGGCTTACACAGCACACCCCATCCTCTACCGTTTCTAACTTTACCACAACATCCTCCTCATCCTCCACTGCTATGGCCACCCCACGTAACACTTCCTCCACCACCGGTGCCCCTTCTTCACTGGGGTCAGAGGAGTTATTTTCCAATGAGTTTCTTGAACTGAGTAATGCGCAACCATTATTGCCAGAAGAAGATGAAGGAGATGAGGACCTTACACCAGATTTAATTCTGGCAGAGAACACGATAGAGATGGACATAATGAGTGATGAGGAGGAGGTCCCCGCTGCTGCTTCCTTCTGTGATGTGTCAGAAGAAATTGATGCATCTGAGGAGAATGATGATGAGGAGATTGATGTTTTGTGGGTGCCTAGTAGAAGAGAGCAAGAGGAGGGTAGTTCAGATGGAGAGACGGAGAGTCAGAGAGGCAGTAGGAGAATAAGACTTAGAAGAAGCAGGGAGGACAGCCCGCAGGGATCAGCAGGGCAACAACATGTATCGGCACCTGTGTTCAGCCGGCCAACGCACCCGCCATTGCCGCCAATACCGCCAACTCCGCCAACTTCTACTGTTACCGCCAGATCGCACACTTCCAAAAAGTCAGCAGTGTGGGATTTTTTTAATGTGTGTGCCTCTGACAAAAGCATTGTAATTTGCAATGAGTGCAGTCAGAAACTGAGCCTTGGTAAGCCCAACAGCCACATAGGTACAACTTCTATGCGAAGGCACATGAGCGGCAAGCACAAAGCACTTTGGGAGCAACACCTCAAAGGCAACAGGCAAACTAAAAGCCACACTCCTTCTGGTCCAGCATCTTACTGCTCTACCTCTGCTCTCCTTGACCCGTCTGAACCACCCTCCACTCCGCCTTCCACCTTGACCACCTGTTCCCATTCCCAGTCATCTGCCACCAGCCAAGTTTCTGTGAAGGCCATGTTTGAGCGTAAGAAGCCAATGTCTGACTGTCACCCCTTGCCCGGCGTCTGACAGCTGGCTTGTCTGCACTCTTAGCCCGCCAGCTTTTACCATACCAGCTGGTGGACTCTGAGGCCTTCCGCAAATTTGTAGCAATTGGGACACCGCAGTGGAAGGTACCCAGCCGCAATTTTTTTTCTAAAAAGGGAATACCACACCTGTACCAACATGTGCAGAGCCAAGTTACCGCATCTCTGTCACTTAGTGTTGGGCCAAAGGTCCATATGACTACTGACGCATGGTCCTCCAAGCATGGTCAGGGCAGGTATGTCACCTACACTGCCCACTGGGTGAACTTGGTAATGGCTGGGAAGCAGGGAATGGGTAGCTCAACAACAACAGTGGAGTTGGTGTCACCGCCACGGATTGCACGCGGTTCTGCACCACCTCTACTCCTCCATCGCTCTCTACCTCGTCTTCTTCTTCTTCTTACTCTGCTGCTGGGTCCTCCTTCTCCTCCTCCACACCTGTGCACCCCCAGCTCCCCTAGGCTATTCGACGTGCCAGGTACGCCGTTGTCACGCTGTCTTGGGGATGACGTGCCTGGAAAGCAAAAACCATACCGGATCTGTACTCCTGTCATCTCTGCAGTCACAGGCCGATCGGTGGCTGACCCCACACCAACTGCAGATCGGAAAAGTGGTGTGTGACAATGGAAGCAATCTGTTGGCAGCGTTGAGACTAGGCAATTTAACACATGTGCCCTGCATGGCACATGTGTTAAATTTAATAGTCCAACGTTTTGTCTCCAAGTACCCAGGATTCCAGGACGTTCTCACCCAGTCCAGAAAGGTGTCGGCCCATTTCAGACGTTCCTACACAGCCATGGCACGCCTTGCTGACATTCAGCAGCGCTACAACATGCCAGTCAGGCGTTTGATTTCTGACAGCCAGACTCGCTGGAATTCAACGCTCCTTATGTTGGAACGTCTGCTGCAACAACAAAGGGCCGTCAACGAGTACCTTTTTGAACTGGGTGGTAGGACTGGATCTGCACAGCTGGGGATTTTTTTCCCCCGTTACTGGGTGCTTATGCGCGATGCCTGCAGGCTCATGCGACCTTTTGAAGAGGTGACAAATATGGTCAGTCGCACCGAAGGCACCATCAGCGACCTAATACCCTTCGCTTTCTTCCTGGAGCGTGCCGTGCGACGAGTGACAGATGAGGCTGTAGACCAGCGTGACGAGGAGCTGGAAGCGCACGATTTCTGGTCGGAATCACCAGAACGAACCCAGGCACCTGCTGCAACGCAGGGAGAGGTGCCAGAAGTGGAGTCAGAGGAGGAAGGTGGCTTTGTGGAGGAGGAGGAGGAGGACCAACAGGAGCAGGCTTCCCAGGGGGCTAGTGGTGACCTTTTGGGGACCCCTGGTCTTGTACGTGGCTGGGGGGAGGAGACCGTGGATGATGCAGTCCTTGATAATGAGGAAGCGGAGATGGATAGCTCTGCATCCAACCTTGTGAGAATGGGGTCTTTCATGCTGTCATGCCTGTTGAAGGACCCCCGTATCAAGAGGCTTAAGGAGAAGGACCTGTACTGGGTCGCAACGCTACTAGACCCTCGGTACAAGCATAAAGTGTCAGAAATGTTACCAACATACCACAAGTCCGAAAAGATGCGGCATTTACAAACCAGCCTGCAAAACATGTTGTACAATGCTTTTAAGGGTGATGTCACTTCAGGAACTCATCAACATTCCAGGGGCAGAGGTGCCAGTAATCCTGCCACGAGCACACCTGCAAGGACAAAGCCCTTTGGCCAGTCTGTAACGTCAGACATGCAAATGTTTTTCTGTCCAAGGCAGCGCCACAACCCTTCTGGATCCACCCTCAAAGAACGCCTCGACCGGCAGGTAGCGGACTACCTGGCATTAACTGCAGATATCGACACTCTGAGGAGCGATGAACCCCTGGACTACTGGGTGCGCAGGCTTGATCTGTGGCCAGAGCTGTCACAATTTGCCATGAACCTCTTGTCTTGCCCAGCCTCAAGTGTGCTCTCAGAAAGGACCTTCAGTGCAGCAGGAGGGATTGTAACTGAGAAGAGAACTCGCCTAGGTCACAAAAGTGTCGATTACCTGACCTTTATTAAAATGAATGAGGGGTGGATCTCGGAGGGTTACTGCACGCCGGAAGACTTGTTCTGACTTCTATGCAGCTGTCCTTCTCTTCAAGCCTCATGACTCCACACACAGCTGTCCTTTAGCGTCCTCCTCCTCCCTCCGCCACCGTTACAAACTAGGGTGCAAACCCTACTGGTTTAATTTTTTCTGGCCTCTGTGCTTCAGTGGCTGCAACCAAAAAAACTGGGCAAACAATGTCTACAAGGTCAACGTATGGCAAAAAATGACTATTTTCAGCATTTATATGGCATATTTTTTCTGGCAACTGTGCTTCAGTGGCTGCATCCAAAAAAATGCATATTTTCTGCATTTATATGGCATAATTTTTCTGGCCTCTGTGCTTCAGTGGCTGCAACCAAAAAAATGCATATTTTCTGCATTTATATGGCATAATTTTTCTGGCCTCTGTGCTTCAGTGGCTGCAACCAAAAAAATTTATGTTTTCAGCATTTATATGGCATAATTTTTCTGGCAACTGTGCTTCAGTGGCTGCGACCAAAAAAATTACTATTTTCAGCATTTATATGGCATATTTTTTCTGGCCTCTGTGCTTCAGTGGCTGCGGCCAAAAAAACTGGGCAAACAATGCCTACAAGGTCAACGACGTTGACCTTGTAGGCATTGTTTGCCCAGTTTTTTTGGCCGCAGCCACTGAAGCACAGAGGCCAGAAAAAATATGCCATATAAATGCTGAAAATAGTCATTTTTTGCCATACGTTGACTCAACGTATATGGCAAAAAATGACTATTTTCAGCATTTATATGGCATATTTTTTCTGGCAACTGTGCTTCAGTGGCTGCGACCAAAAAAATGCATATTTTCTGCATTTATATGGCATAATTTTTCTGGCCTCTGTGCTTCAGTGGCTGCAACCAAAAAAATTTATATTTTCAGCATTTATATGGCATAATTTTTCTGTCAACTGTGCTTCAGTGGCTGCGACCAAAAAAATGCATGTTTTCTGCATTTATATGGCATAATTTTTCTGGCCTCTGTGCTTCAGTGGCTGCAACCAAAAAAGTTTATATTTTCAGCATTTATATGGCATAATTTTTCTGTCAACTGTGCTTCAGTGGCTGCGACCAAAAAAATGCATATTTTCTGCATTTATATGGCATAATTTTTCTGGCCTCTGTGCTTCAGTGGCTGCAACCAAAAAAATTTATATTTTCAGCATTTATATGGCATAATTTTTCTGGCAACTGTGCTTCAGTGGCTGCGTCCAAAAAAACTGGGCAAACAATGTCTACAAGGTCAACGTATGGCGAAAAATGACTATTTTCAGCATTTATATGGCATATTTTTTCTGGCAACTGTGCTTCAGTGGCTGCGTCCAAAAAAACTGGGCAAACAATGCCTACAAGGTCAACGTATGGCAGTTGTTTAAAGAGAACAGTAGATTACTAGCCAGCAAAGCTACCTAAGCTAAAATGTCCCTCAAATCCCTGCAGACTTCTGTCCCTCCAATACAGAGCAGTATCAAGTAGATTACTAGCCAGCAAACTTACTATCATCTGTCCCTGAAATCACTAACAGCTCTCCCCCTACACTATCTCTTCCAAGCACACACAGGCAGATTTTTCAGATACATTTTTGCCCTTGATCCCCCTCTGGCATGCCACTGTCCAGGTCGTTGCACCCTTTAAACAACTTTAAAATCATTTTTCTGGCCAGAAATGTCTTTTCTAGATGTTAAAGTTCGCCTTCCCATTGAAGTCTATGGGGTTCGCGAACCGTTCGCGAACCGCTCGCGTTTTTGCGCAAGTTCGCGAATATGTTCGCGAACTTTTTTTCCGACGTTCGCTACATCCCTAGTTGCTAATAGACTGCATCTAAAAACTGAACAGAATAATCTAAAACTAAAAGTTAAAAATAAAACTGATGATCACTTTAGATTCCTAAGCAGGTTGACCTCAGCCTTTTAAAATAATTGCTCTATTAATACACTATTGTACATTTCATCCCCAAGAAATTAGATACCAGACGCCTTGCCCACAAGGGCATTTTCGGTGTTATTGTTTAAGGAAGTCATTTGTCTGATTTGAGCACAGTTGTCATCACTTACATTTTAGAAACACAAATTCAATCCATCCAGACAGTTGGGAATCATAAAAGGTGAAATAAAGGAGATTAAAAATATGCTCCATTAGGCAGAATTTGGTGGAAAGAATTCAAACAACCCTATGTGAAAGTTCAATTTTCAAAACACTTGACAAAAGCCAACAGGACATAAAAGGTCAGAGGAGAATTAGCCTCAGTGTTCAGGGAAATAGCATTAAAGTGAAGTGCTTTGAGAAGAACAGAATTGGACTGTATTTTACAAGAAAACAAGGAGTTTTTATTAACTGCACTACCTCCCAAATAATGGTTTTAAAGGACCCTGTTGTAAATGTGACTTATTGTTAATAGAACCAATATGGAACAGTAGAACATTTGCCAATGACTCAATTTATTTCAACAATCCCTACAATGCTGTTTACATGTTTGATGGAAAATAAACCTTTTATGCAATGGCAGTCTCATTACAAAACCTGGCAAGGAAAGCACAGAAGTAAATATTCATCTGGCTACGACGGTTCCAAAACAGATCCGGTGAGGCGCCAAGTGGACTGTGGATTCACAGTCTTAACCATTAAATACAGAGTTATATATATTGCAATTGCTCTCTGCCTACTGTTACATACACTGAACATGTCATTAAGCAAAAGAGAATGATGGATAGTGTAATTTAATATGAACCTGCCAGAAAAGACACATTCACTTACATTTCTGTAATTCTAGCATTATTTTAAGTTATAGCTGTCCAACTGCAGGGATGACAGGACCTGGAACCTTGGGGGTTTCTTGGCTACAAGTAACAGGGACTTTTTTTTTTTTTTATAACAGCCATCCTCACTTTAGCAATATAAATACTAGTGAGACAGCATGTTTAAGGATTCAGACTTGTGAACCAGCTCACACAAATGATAGCATGGAGCTGGATGAAAAGAAAAAGAAAATGGTAGTAGTAAAGGTTTTTTAAGGGTGAGATGACACATCAACCAAACAATAAACACTAGTGAAGTGTTTCTATTCAACACATGTGTCTGTTTATTTGCATAAATGAAAGGCCCTATGTTGTACAGCAGTGATCCCCAACCAGTAGCTCGTGAGTAACATGTTGCTCGCCAACCCCTTGGATGTTGCTCCCAGTGACCTTGAAACGGGTGCTTATTTTTGAATTTCTGACTTGGAGGCATAAAGACCATGGGGCAAATTTACTAAAGGGTGAATTTTCGCCTGCAAAGGATCCGGCACACTTTGCCAGGAGTAATTTCTTTACCACTACGCTAATTCACTAAAATGCGAAGTTGCGTCTCAGCAGCCGAACGCTGGTGAAGTTTCACTAGCATTTCTTAGCGATCTTTCACTGGCCTTCATTTCTGCCTAGCAAAACTTCATTAGTACACATATACTTAGTCAATATGTATAGGGAGGGTACATATAGATCGTATATTGGAGATGTTGGTGCAAATGCTTGAAGTGGCCACTTATTATTACAAATGTCCAAGGATCAAAATAAAGACAAAAGAGATTCTCTAACGCCCTAGACATGAGCCCACCCTAAAACACATGTGGCATGTCCCTCAAATGGTTGGGAAAAAAATGTTAACATGTCTACTGTTATGACTTTCCATAGTACAGGATATGATGTCACTGACATATATCAATAAACAACAAATAAGATTGAGGAGGATGTAGCTTCATCTTATCAGTTCACCTGGTCTAAGGTGGAGAAGGAAACTCTGGCAAAATAGGTAACGTTCTGTAAACATTCACTTTAGTGAATTTGCGGAGTAATAATCGTTTGCCTGAGCGGAAATTCTCCTGGTGATAGGGCACCAAACTGCACTAGCAAAGGTCTCTTTCGCTAGTGAATTGTCCTCTACGCCTGTTAGTAAATTGCCGATGTCCCTGCAGATTGGATTTCTGGCAAATTTTTGCTAGCGACGGGCACTTCGCCCTTTTGTAAATCTGCGTACTATGAAAACAGAACCTCCTGTAGGCTGCCAATCTAAATTTGGCAACAAAATAACCAATCACAATCCCTGTAAGACACCCCTAGGAACTTATTACTTAACTTTAATGCTTGTGTTGCTCCCCAACTTTTTTTTTTATTAAACATGGCTCACTGGTAAAAAAAAAAAGTTGGGGATCCCAGTTGTACAAGCTGCAAAAACACATTATTAATATTCATTAATTGTCTCAACAGTGAGTCAGTCAGCTATAGACAAACTCTTCCATAAACAGGAGAGCCCTTGCTAAGACAGTCTTCCCAGTGATATTTTGTGGCTCCAGAATTTTCTGCTGCAATGCAAACAGGCAGTGGCCATTCAAGATGGCATCCACATGTGCAAACGAGACCAAGAATAAGCATGCATGTGTTGACAGGGGGAGCAGGGAGAGGTAAACCACAGGGGGAACTAGGACCAAGACTAGGGGTAGCAGTTACCCATAGCAACTTACAATATATTTACTACAGTTGGAGAAAATATGTTTCTTACATCACAAAATGAAGTAATCATGCGGCACTAAGGATTTACCATCCAGGAATACTGTAGCTTTGATTGTATAGAGACATGTACATCCAGTCAAAAAGAATCATATTTTTGGAATAACAAATGTTTATCTTTCCAGCCTGAGTTAAAATGTACCATGAATTTATATTTTGGGGTGTCTAATGTATTTTATTATGTCACGGTATTAAAAAGAATCAGATCCTTAATAATAAAGGTTCTTTCATTTTCTCTTAAAACCTCAAACATTCAGCATTACCATTGTATATGGTACAAAAATAATGCTAAATAATTCTTCGGTAAAGATATAAACAGATATTCACAATACAGCAAGCTAACTCCTCCTGGTTTTAGTTCCCTTGAACTGTTTTTTTCACTACATTACTCTTCTGACTCCTGTCTTGGGATCCATTAGTAAAACCTAACAGTGCGTCAGACACATGTAATGGCTTCCCAACAGAAACAACAAAATAAAATCTAACTGCATGAGGAAATTACATGATTAAATCATGTGCATTTTGTGTATGGTAATCTACATTAAAACTGCAACATGCCTTGATGTTGAATTTCCTTCAGTACTCAACTGGAAAAGAAACAAGTAGGAGTAAACTTTGAAAATATGGTGTTAAAGAAACAGAGGCAAATAAAACACACTATGCTGTATATGCACAAACATACTTCACTATTGCCAACCTACAAATACCACCGCTGAGCTGGTGACACGATTAATGGACAGATGGATCCCATGACACATACTGAATTAGACCTCACTCAATTCAAGAGAGTTTGGCGCTGGGAGCAGGCCCAGGCTGGTAATATATATAGTCTGGCAAATGCTGGGGGCTGCTGTATGTTGCCACAGACAGTCAGTTTTTAGTGGCCATGTGGAGGGCTGTTTGGGCATCTGCGTCCTTAAAATACGGGTGCCAATTTAGATTCTCAGTCCAGACCTGGATGGAAGGCACATAGGTGTTCCCCCGCCTGCCCCCTACATTCCCATTCATCTGGCACTTAGTGCAGAGCACAGCAGGCATGGGAAACACGTGCTTCCCAACAAATCAGTTTTGTGTGTCTGATTTTGGGGTAAATGTACTAAACGGCGAAAATTCGCCAGTGACGGCTTCGCAGCCATCGCAACACTTCGCCCGGTGAAAATTCGCTCAGACAACGCTAATTTATTAAAATGTGAAGTTGCGTCCAGGGCGCCGAACGCTGGTGAATTTTCGCTAGCGTTACTTCGGCAATAAAAGCGAAGATGCGCTAGCGTTCAATTATGCCTGGCGTAACTTTGTTAGAGGTCTTCGATCAGGCTAATTTGGATACGACGGGAAATTATAAAGTGGAATGGACGTATATGTTGCAGCGAAAACATTACATTACACAAGCCCAGGGAACCTTAAAAAAATAAAATAGAGTTGTTATAATGCCCTACACATGAGCCCACTGTATATGTTATGTTCCATATGTTAGAAAATGTATGAGGGAACCCGGTTACCTGGCAGGCAAATCGCCGCCAGCGTTACTCACTATTCCCTTTAGTAAATCTGCCCCTTATTGTGATTAGAGTCGCAAGTGACACATTGTCTACCAGGGGTTACAGGGAGTTGTGACTTGTCCATCCAAGTCTGGGGTTCAACATCTGAAGATAATACAGAGTGCGAGTCTCCTAAATAGTGTTACATATGTAATGTGTACATTCAGTGTATACACCTATTTGTTGTACAGTGCTGTGGAATATAATAATAATAACAGTAACACAGCCCCCAAAGACCTATTGCTTTTTCAGGCAACTATCCCTCTGATAAAACTTTTTACAATTGGCTGTGAAGTTACTGCAACAAACATTTTGGTGGACCTCCAACTTAAACAGCCCAGGGTACCATTACTCTAAGAGTGTTAATACAGTGACGTATTTTCTCTTGTTTCTAAAATGCTTCTAATTATGTTGTATCGGCCAGTACAATAGTATAGCTTTTTTCTACATGGTCCCAATATTAGGGATGCACCGAATCCACAATTTTGGATTCGACCGAACCCCAGAGTTCTTTGTGAAAGATTCAGCCAAATACCGAATCCGAATACCACTTTGCATATGCTAATTAGGGGTGGGAAGAAGAAAACATTATTTACTTCCCTGTTTTGAGACAAAAAATAACACAATTTTCCTCCCCGCCCCTAATTTGCATATGCAAATCCTACTGGAAAAGGCCGAATCCCGAACCGAATCCTGGCTTCGGTTCATCCCAACCCAATATATATATATATATATATATATATATATATATATATATATATATATATATATATATATATATATATATATATATATATATAGTGAATAAAGTACCCCTTCTTGTAAAATATAAGGATATTATAAGTTACCGAGGAGTTTCATGACCATATAAAAACACGAGGCCGAAGGCCGAGTATTTTTATACAGGTCATGGAACTCCGAGGTAACTTCTAATATCCTCATATTTTGCAACTGGGGGTACTTTATTATAATACACAATTTTCAGTGAGTCATGTGACAGAAATGACATCAGAACTCACCGTTTATAACTGATGACATCAGAACTCACCGTTTATAAGGATATAATTTACAAGCTATTCATGGCTTTTGTGTATTATATATATATATATACTGTAATTATAAAAAAAAAGTGACTCTCTTCCCATAATAAAATATCTAAAACTGGGCAACCTATAACTGAGATCCAATGAGTCCTTTATTAATTTAATTGTGCGCCTCTGGACACAACCCATTCAATTGGTACTAATTCTTTTTCTTTATAAATTACAATACAATTTCATTCACTTTTTTGTGACACTTGATAAACATATCCAAAGAAAGTAATACATTGTTCAACAGGGATCTGCCCCATGCAGCTCTCCATCTGTTGCTGAACTACAAATCCTGGCGCCAGAAGCAGCTGGAGAGAGAGACAGGTTGGCAATCGCTGCTGCACATAATCATGTGTGCGACTACAATGTCTGCTGAAATTAGAAGCAAATTTACATTTCCATATTGAATTTTTTAATTTGAGATGTTGCTACAGAACGACTGGAACCATGGGGTTAGCATGGTGTTGGATCTCCTTACATTTGTTGAGTAATGATGATTTTACCTCATGAGCTCAGTCTGGAATCATAGCTTGGTTTTACTTTGCGTTTCTTAAAGTAGAATTAATAGTTTTAGAAACACATGCAGATTATGACAAGTGAGCCTCCCATTAATGCTCCTGTGAAGCATTCCACCTCCTTACTAAGTCCTCTGTTGTCTCTTCTGTGCTTATTACTTGCACTCATTGGTGTTGTTGTACATCTTTATTAGTTCTAGAATCTCATCAGTCCTCCAATTTTATGGTCAGTCATATACATATATAGGATTCATATCAAGAGCTGGGCTTTCAGGTATATCTCGGATTGCAAACATTCATTTTCACCCTAACTGGCCTTAATGTTGAACTTAACCCCCCCAATTCAGAAAAGCCCCTACCTACTAACCTATATAGTCTCCTCCTCTCTGCTTCCCCCCCTGCATACTTCAACAGCACTGAAAATTCTCTAAAATATTTCTCACGTATCAGTGCAGAGTAAGAGCAGTAGAGCTCATGGGCGCCATCTTCCAGATATTTGGTTTTCTTCGGGTCCTCTTTGGTAATTTCCAGCACTTGTGGCGCATGCACAGTCAGTACGAACCGGAAGACTGCTCCAACTGCACATTCGCCAATACAATGCTCTACTAAAGATGAAGATGGCACCCACAAGCTCTACTGCCCTTACTCTGCACTGATAGGTGAGAAATATTTTAGGGACATTTTCAGGGCTATTTAAGTATGGGGGGAGCAGGGAGGGTGGAATATCAAGGTTAGTAAGTAGGGGCTTTTCTTAATTGGGGGGTTGAGTTCTCCTTTAAGGCTTGCCATCTATATACTCCCTACAAACCTATAGCTTGGTTACTTTTTGCTGACAAGTTTGCAGTCTCCTTTGTTCCTCCTCACTTGGTGGTCTACCTACCCTACTACTTCTCCCTTTCCCCTCAATTCTCTTTAAGATGTCACACTATATCAATGGCACTTATGGATACAAAACCCTTCACTGGATTCCCCAAATCCCTGTCCATCTGTCAGCTGTATTAAGGGAGCCATTAAGGGTTCAGTAGACTCAGTCTGCACCCTATTGCTGCTTTTTGGTTGAGGTGCAGTTTTGCAGGTAGGACCAGCATATTCTGCATAAGTAAAAATGTATTTATTCACGTACCATTTGTGTTGTTCGGTCCTCATTAAGACCTTTATCAAGGATCGTGATAAAGGTCCTAATGAGGACCAAAACATTGGACACAACATTGGAAACATTAGACAAAAATGGGCAAGTTCCTATATACATTTAGGGAGTGCTCCTCTATAGTCCTTATAGACAGCTGTCCTTGAGGGACCTCCGTATGGTTCACCTGTAAGTTAACTTTTAGTATGTTATAGAATAGTTAATTCTAAGCAACTTTACAACTGCTTGTCATTATTTGTTTCTTATAGTATTGAAATGATTTGCCTTTTTCTTCTGACTCTTTTCAGCTTTCAAATGGGGGTCACTGACCTACATCTAAAAATAAATGTTATTGCTATTTTTTATTACTCATCTTTTTTTTCAGGCCCTCTTCATATTCCAGTCTCTTATGTAAACCAATGCATGGTTGCTAGGATATTTTGGACCCAAACAACCAAATTGCTGAAATTACAATCTGGAAAACTGCTGGAAAAAAAAGATAAATAACTCAAAAACCACAAATAATAAAAAATGAAAACCAAATGCAAATTTTCTGAGAATGTCTCTCTTTACTAAAAGTTAACTTAAAGGCGAACAAACCCTTTAAGTTTGTTTTGCCTACATTAAGGAATAATTATATCATAGTTAGGAACAAGTACAAGCTACCATTGTATTAGTATAGGATCTGTTATCTGGAAACCCGTTATCCAGAAAGCTCTGAATTATGGAAATATAGTCTCCCATAGACTCCATTTTATCCAAATAATCCAAATTTTTAAAAATGATTTCCTTTTTCTCTGTAATAATAAAACAGTAGCTTGTACTTGATCCCAACTAAGATATATTTAATCCTTATTGAGGCAAAACCAGCCTATTGGGTTTAATTAATGTTTACAGGATTTTCTAGTAGACTTAGGGCATGAAGATTCAAATCACAGAAAGATCCATTATCTGGATTTTTATTCACTCTAAGAACCGTGAGTGCGGCTTCTTCAAACTATATATATATATATACAGGTATAGGATCCCTTATCCGGAAACCCGATATCCAGAAAGCTCCGAATTACGGAATGGCTGTCTCCCATAGACTCCATTTTATCCAAATAATCCAAATTTTTAAAAATGATTTCCTTTTTCTGTGTAATAATAAAACAGTAGCTTGTACTTTATCCCAACTAAGGTATAATCAATCCTTATTAGAAGTAAAACCAGCATATTGGGTTTATATTAATGTTTATTTAATGTTTAAATGAATTTCTAGTAGACTTAAGGCACGAAGACCCAAATTACGGAAAGATCCGTTATCCGGAAAACCCCAGGTCCCGAGCATTCTGGATAACAGGTCCCATACCTGTATATATATATATATATATATATATATATATATATATATATATATATATATATATATATATATATATATATATATATATATATATATATATATATATATATATATAGTCAAATACAAATAGTCAAATACTATATATATATACTATATATATATATATATATATATACTGAAAAGCCTATAGTTAGAAACATAACAGACAATCCATGCATGCATTTCACCAAAATAAAATCCTTGACAAATTCAGTACATGTATGGGATCCATTATCCAGAGACCCGTTATCCAGAAAGCTCCAAAATTACAGAAAGGCTGTCTCCCATAGATTCCATTCTATCCAAACAATCCAAATTTTTACATTTGAATTATTTGATTACAATGGAGTCTATGGTGGCTGGCCTACCTATAAATCAGAGAGTTTGCTGGAAAATGGGTTTCCGAATAAATATATATATATATATATATATATATATATATATATATATATACACTAAAAGCCTACAGTTAGAAAACATAACAGACAATCCATAATTCAGCACCAATCACATTCTAATTCATGCATATCGCCAAAATAAAATCCTTAAAATGTCAGATGCTACAAAATTCAGCAGCAGTGCATGTATATTTAACTTTGTATGTAACTAAAGCAAAAATGTATCTCATATACATATAAGAGGTATAGGGATTATGCTGGTCTGCACATACTCTAATGGTTCTCAGCAATCTCAAGGTAATACCATAAAGCAAAGAAAGAACAAAAGGCTGTCAAGCGAGATACAAATGGCACGTTATGCAAAAAGCTCACGGCTGACAGTAAATAAACTGCTCATTTCTTTCCGTGTCGCGTTTGTTTACAAAATATGACAAACATCATTGTGTCAGAGGCAGCGTGCACCAACTAGAGGTCAATATGGAGTCAGTATTAATTGGCTCTAACTCTGTGTAAAAGCCAAGAAAAACTCTATTTTCACACAATCATTTACTGAAGTGGAAGGAATAATTGCAGGGTGGTTAAAGTTTCCACCTATTATCGCAGTCATATTTTTAATAACAACATTTGCAGTGTTTTGGTTCCTTCTTTTCAAATGAGAATACTGATATATATTAGTGGAAATCCGAGGATTTCCACATAGGGTTTGTTATATATACAGCAAAGCTTAACTGGAGATCCACCTAAATATGTTCATAACAAGCCCATTTGCAATTAAAATTTTGTTTCCCGATCTATCTTCTTTGATTACTCATGAGCAAAGATGAATAGTATGTTTTTTAAATCATATCAGTGAATTCATTTTATTAATGTAGAAATCAATTAAGTGGTTCATCTATATTCTGCTGAAACACGGCCAGTCATATCCAGGATTACTCATTTGAATATTTCAATGCAATCTGCATTAAAAGCATTTATAGCCAGAAGGGATGGCAGGAGGAGTTAAGGCCATTAATTTTTATAGCCTTGTATTCTCCTAAATTATTGTAGCTTGGTGCAAGGCTACGGGCGCAATGTCATCCTCATATCACAGCTGCATGGCAAACTACGTGACTGTTAATGTTTTATTGGATTCACTTCAATTAAATTCCTGATATGAACATTACTTTAATCTTAGATTTAAATTCTCAGAACCAAATTAAATGACCATCATTTGGTGGGAAAAACCTGCAAGCTCCTCAATGCATGTGCCTCTAAAGTGCACACGTTTCTCAATTCCCTTTCATTTAATTAATAATAAAGTAGATTTATTGATGGCTTTAGGGTGGTATCTTGGACTTAAAACGGAATTGAAGATGTAATTAAGGCTTGACTTGTAGCGCTGCCAAAGACATAAACGCTCCCCCCCCTTCCCCATTTTAAGAATCACAGAATGATGGGATTTGGCAAAACCCCTCCATGAGGATTGACTAGTTAACATGATAGTAGTCAAAATATTTTCATCTAAAAACTGTAGAGCTCATTAACCATTACAGGCATTCGACCTGTTATCTAGAATTCTCGGGACCTGGGGTTAAACGGATTATAGGTCCTTCTGTAATTTGGATCTTCATACCTTAATTCTACTAGAAAATCATGTAACTATTAAATAAACCCAATAGGCTGGTTTTGCTTCCAATAAAGATTAATTATATAATTCGATATTCGAAGTCGAAGGATTTTAATTAACCCTCGATATTCGACCCTAAGTAAATGTGCCCCGTTGTATATAACAGCTAAGTTTTAGGCAATGGTTTGCAGGTCTGATATTATGTACAGCTAAAATAATTCTTAAACCAACAAAAATGTATGTGCAATGTGAGTGTAGACTGTGTGTGTGGAATACCTTAAAAACCAGTAAACACAAAAACAAGGAGAGAATTAAAAGAAAATAACTTGTAGAATGGAAAACATCCCCCTGCAGGCCTGATACAATCTGTACAGCTGTCTTGCACAAATACAAACTGAAAAAACAATTATATTTCATCCCTTGGCAAATAGTCATTCAATTAATGGTAATCTCCATGCATTAGCATCCGAACACTTGAACTATTTGTGCTCTTTACCTTGTTCGCAACCACAACTTCATCATTGTTTTTTGGCATTTATCTGATTAGAAACCATTGCAAACAATAATCTTATACAGGTATGGGACCAAATATCCAAAATGCTCGGGACCTGGGGTTTTCCAGATAACGGATATTTCCATAATTTGGATCTCCAAACATTAAAGGGTTTATGTACTAAAATGTCTGATTTTTAGAATGAAAATTAAAAAATCGATTTAATCACGAAAAGACTCAATAAAATCGTGTGAGAACACACATTTTTCCTGTTTTTTTCCGGGAATCGTTTCGAATTTTTCGAAAACCCTGAAAAAGTTAGATTTTTGGGCTAAACCCAGCGCAGACCACGAAAACTTCAAATTGAGATAGGTGTCTCTGCTCATGACATATGCAGGACCTCGACAAGTTTGCAATGAAGGATTTTCAGATTCAGGCTTTTTGCAAAATTGGGGTTTAATAAAACTCAAAAAATGAAAGGTTTTTTTTTCCACAAGAAAATTTGAGTTTTTTGCCCCAAAAAGCCAGACCATATAAATTTGAGATTTAGTAAAAAATCCCCTAAGTCTGCTTAAAATTCATTTCAACATTAAACAAATCCAATAGTACATAGTACCTGTGTAAAGTGTCTTTATTAAACAGAAGGGAAATGGCCTTCCTGTAATTCTGAGTTTTCTGGATAATAGATTTTGGGATAATGGATCCGATACCTGTAGTATTATGCAAGTGCTGCTGTTATCGCTAAAATGCTGAAATAAACTAAAAAGGAGCCATGATCATGTGGTTGAAGGAAAGGACAGAATTAGAGAGCTTTGGCTCAGGTGCATGTTCTCTGCACTAGTGGTACGGGTTTCCATCACAGCTCTCTGAATTGGTGATGGAGAATTCAAATTCATATGTTTTTACCCACAATACAGCACTTTTTCTGCCAGTCTAATTACGGTCACACCGGTAGTCTCAGCTGCTGAAATTATGCCCAATTTGTGGTAGAAATTTGGATGCATCAAATAAGCGCAACATTTGCATCCATTTTTATGCAACCACAGTGACTGGCTGCATTTGTAAACACTGTAATGTCTTTAGTGTGTTTTTTCAAGAGTATGTTTGTAATTATTTCACTTTTGTTTTGCAGTTTTCCAGTTTGGAATTTGAGCAGTTATCTGGTTGCTAGGTCCCACATACCACAATAGGAGAGAATAGAAATATATGTAATAACAATATAAATGATATTAAAAATGCAGCCTCAGGAATTATACGCCAAGTATTTTAAACTACAGGGTCGAGAACAGCAATTAATACAGAACACTCAAAAAAAACCCAGGTTCCCAAACCTCAGGTTTTCAGATAATCAAAGCCTATTTTGAATCTGAGGTCTCTCTGTACCCAGAGACAGCTTGGGGGACCAATATGATTGTGTATGTTTGTGTTTGGATATGTGTGAGTTGGTTAAGTGTTTTTAGGAAAATATATGTGAATGCTTGTTTTTATTTGAGCAAAATCATGATCTAAAGCCCTTCATTATAGTATTTATTATGGCCCAAAAAGTAATGAATACTTGTAACATTTATACCAGAACAATAACAAAATTCCACTGGAGAGCAAAGCAAGTGCAATAACTGTGCGGATTTATTCAGAGATGCATCATACTACATGTTTTGGATCACAAGGGTCATTCTTCTGGTGAAGGACCTTTGTGGTCTGAAACATGTAGTACGATGCATCTCCGAATAAATCCACACAGTTATTGCACTTGCTTTGCTCTCCAGTGGAATTTTGTTATTTTCATGATACATTAACCCTGAACCTGGTGAATCCAAACCACTATCTCATCGAGCATGAAATAAAACCCTCACCATAGCAGAGCATCAAAGAACATTTTATCATCCACATTATATTACACCAGAACTACTAACTTCTTGGGGTCATCAAGTTGTTACAGGACTTAAAGGAGAAGGAAAGGCTAAAATTAAGCAAGGTTTATCAGAAAGGACTATATAAATACACCAGTAAACCCTCAATGTAATGCTGCTCTGAGTCCTCTGTCAAAAGAAACACAGCATTTCTTTCCTTTTATTGTGTACACATGGGCTTCTGTATCAGACTTCCTGTTTTCAGCATAAACCTCTAGGGCAGGGCTTGAGCATGCCCAGTTTGCTCCTCTCCTCCTCCCTCCTCCCATCCCTGCTGTAATCTGAGCTCAGAGCTGTAAGTGAGCAGGGAGAGACTCAGGCAGGAAGTGATGTCACACCAAGCTTAGATGGCAGCTTCTATCCTAAACAAACAGTTTACTCAGGTATGGTAAAGCATTCTGCAGAATAAATATAGCTTTCTAGCTTGTACTAATGTGGCTAATCTGTCTTGGAGCTTTCCTTCTCCTTTAAAAACAGCTCTCTATGATTCTTGTATTGTGCACAAAAAACATGGCCTGTTTTGTGCACTTTGAACCTTGCCCACTTTGATATATGAGGGTATAGTCCTGTGTAAAAGACATGTAGTAGGATAGTTAATCATTTGTGCATTATAAAGGAAAGGTAGGGATGTAGCGAACTGCCGATTTGGTGTTCGCGAACGCCGTTCGCGAACACCGGCAAAAAATGCGAACGTTCGCGGACAGTTCGCGAACTTCGAACACCCGCTAAAATCGTTCGATTCGAACGATCGAAGGATTTTAATCGTTCGATCGAAGGTTTTTCATTCGAATCGAACGATCGAAGCCATTCGATCGAATGCTTTTCATTCGATCGAATGCTTACAATCGTTCGAACGAATGGAAATCGTTCGATTTTTAGCGATCGAAGGAATTCGAATGGTCGAATGGTCGAACGACTTGTATTCGAATCGAACGCGAACTCAAAATGCGAACGTTCCCAAACGTTCGCGAACATTCGGCGGACGCGAACGGTCGAAGTTCGCGCGAACTAGTTCGCAGCAGAACAGTTCGCTACATCCCTAAGGAAAGGTTTGAAATGTATTGCTGTAAGGAATGGTCCAGTATGAAAGTATGGAATTAACTCTCAAAGTAAAGTTTTCTGAACTTTTCTATTACAAATATAACAAAAAGACTGACTTTGTTTTTAGCCTGTCTGTAATGCTGTATGTAATTAATTAATAGAGAGAACCTTTATTTCTAGTGGTTTAAAGATCTTTTTAGTACTTCCTGCCAATAAATAAATAACATCTTCTTCTCCTAAGTCTCCACTAATTATAACACCATTCCTTAAACTGTTTAATCTTGCATGGAAGGTAATAGAGGTTCTCTCTTGTACATTTGCTACAGAATGTGCTTATTGGTCTTAGTAATTATCCCTTCGGATGCTCTGTAATATTTCAGATTTTTTTCTGTAATATATTGAACTATGGAAATACATATTTTTGTATTTTTAGCTTTTCAATTTTGCCTCCAGTGATTTACATATCTGTTTTATTTGGTTTTAAATAAGTGCACAGCTGTTTTTCCATAAAAGTAACGAAAGAAGTGAAAACTTCTAATTCTGTAAGCTAAAGAACTATTTCTATTTCCCGTGATCTGATCATACCTTCTAATTTACTGAGAATAATTTGCCTGTTTAAAGAATCGTCATGTGTCATTTGTCAAATGGGATGGTGATGGTGATTTTGGGGTCAGTAGATCTCAGTAGATCTCATAATGCACTTCTGAGAAGTTTTCCTTTACAATGGAAAGGGGAAATCGCTATGGTCACATGAAACCAATGACATTGCCCCAATCAGAGATGGTTGACCTCATGCCAGATAAAAAGGAGGGTCCATGAAACCTTGGGTTGTATTGATGTATCATATTGAATGCATCATATTGATCAGATAGATTGCAGGCAGGTGCCAATGTTTGTCAACAAAAAATATCTCCTGACAAAGTAGCATGCCCCCAAAACATTGTGTGGTATTGGTATAATAAAAGTTTAGTCCCCCTTGGGATGACTTTGTGTCCCAGCATCCTTTATTTTTCCTTTAAGAGTGCCATCTCCTGAGCACTGAGGCCTGGGTGCGCCCAAGGTTTTTTTTACTTCTGTCAACAAAAAATAGTAATTCATCAATTTATCACATATATCATATATATATACATACACACACACATATATGCACATGCATCAATGTATCAGACCCATGCATCGACCTTTATCAAGAGTAGAAAAAGGAACTTAAAGGAGAACTAAAGCTTAACTAAAGAAGTAGCTAGTAATGTTGTACATTATGTTTTGGTCCCAAGACAACCACAGTCCTTTAGCAGTAAAGATCTGTGACTTCAAAGATGCCCCGGTAGCTCCCTATCTTCTTTTCTGCTGATTCACTGCACATGCTCTGTGCTGCTGTCACTTACTGAGCTTAGGGACCCACTCACAATATACAGTACACATAGAATATAAATGTCACAATATAAGGCTGATTAGTAATTAATACAGATAATTACTACATGGCAGCACAGAAACCAGTGCAATAAGCATCAGAATTTAATAATCAGCAAACCTGTAGCATCAGCTTATATTACAGTCCAACCTCATTTTCTGCTGGATAATTAGTGACGAGCCCTAAGCTTAGCTTCTCAACAGCCAATCAGAGCCCACTGAGCATGTGAGTGTCACAGACACTTTCCAAGATGGTGACCCCCTGTGACAAGTTTGAAGTCCTGGATCATTTAGGCTATTGACAAGCTGAAACTTAAGGCTCAATTTTGGTGCAATTCACCCGTTGCTAGGTGATAACATGATTGTGATTATTACTTACATTCAAATCTTCTGTTCTATTCAATACTGTCAGAAGAAAATATAAACTTCATAAATATTGTACACAGTATTTACATGTTAATTAGCAGCTCACACATATCAATTAAGTGAAATGTTCAACAAGATACAAATTTGAGGAGGCTAAGGTTTTTCTAATATGTTTAAAAATAGCAGTTATCTCCACTGTTTTAATAGAAGGTTTGAAATTGAGATAGTAAATAGACCAAATTTGAGCAAATTGTGTTTTGTTGCAAATGAGCCATGGCAGATCAAGTCCCTTTGTTAATTTTGGGAAGTGTGTGTTTTGAGAATGATGGGCGCACAAGTGTGATGCAGTTTCCTTAAAGAAACAGTAACACCAAAACATTTAAGTGTTTTAATGGAATGACAATATAATGTACTATTGCCCTGCACTCGTAAAACTGGTATGTTTGCTTCAGAAACTCTATTATAATTTATATAAATAAGCTGCTGTGTAGCCATGGGTGTAGCCATTCAAGCACAGGGTACACAGTAGATAACAGATACGTTCGGAAGAATCCTAATGTATACTACAGGGTATCGGTTATCTGCTCAGTATCCTCTGCCTTTTCTCCTTTTTTAGTTTTGAATGGCTGCCCCATGGCTTGGCTACACGGCAGCTTGTTATAAATATATATACAATAGTCGTGTTTCTGAAACAAACACACCCCTTGCAGAGCAACAGTACATTATTTGCATTTGCATTGCTTCAAAACAATTACATTTTTTGGTATTCCTGTTCCTTTAAAGATTAATTCTTATGGCGCATGTAGAGATTATGTGATTGTAGGTTATTTAGGCATGCTGTGGATAGCAATGCAAATCATCATTTGAGACATAAGACTTAGAAGACACTTTTGATGCCTGAAGACAATTTTCAGTGTACTGGACAGGAAAAACACTGAAAATTGTAAAGCAATCATCAGTTTGGACAGGGGAGCTTGCATTTGCTAGTAAAGTCTTTAGGGCAACCCTACAGAGTATTCTCATGTAAGTTAAAGGAGAAGGAAAGCTATGGAGGCATTTTATTGCCAATAGATTAGCTGCAATAGTGCAAGCTAGAATGCTATATTTATTCTGTATAATGTTTTACCATACCTGAGTAAAAAGCTCTAGAAACTCTCTCGGGGTCATTTATAAACACTGGGCAATTTTGCACATGGGCAATTACCAATAGCAACCAATCAGATGTTTGCTTTCATTGTTTTCCTTGCAGCTGGCTGAAAAAAGCTACCCATTGATTGGTTGCTATGGGTTACTGCCCAGGTGCAAATGTGCCCAATGTTTATAAATGAGGCCCTCTGTTTGTTTAGGATAGGAGCTGCAGTATTAACATGGTGTGACATCACTTCCTGCCTGAGTCTCTCCCTGCTCTGGGCTCAGATTACAGTAGAGAAGGGAGGGGGAGGGGGAAGAGGAGCAAACTGAGCATGCTCTTGCCCAGGGCAATGAGGTTTAAGGTGAAGGCAGGAAGTCTGATACAGAAGCCCATGTGTACACAACAGAAGGAAAGAAATGCTGTGTTTCTTTTGACAGGGGACTCAGAGCAGCACCACTTTGGGGGTTTACTGGTATATTTAGATGGACCTTTCTGATAAGGTTTACTTAGTTTTAACCTTTCCTTCTCCTTTAAGAAACTGGTTCTCATCCCATTTTCTGTATAAGGTGGAACTCATATATAGGACATTAAACAAACCTCTGAGCACTTGGGCAAACAAAGGCAGGATGAAATGCTAATTTTCAAGCCTTTTTCATGAACATGCCTCTTAATCTTGACATAAAACTCTTACTGATCACAGGCTTGTTTAATTTATTTTTAAAACACGCTGTCCCTTCTATTAACTTTATGTTGTAATTATAAATGTAATAAATAATGTCCTTCCTAATTAAATAAAAATGAAAGGGAAATGGGCAGCTAATGACAGTGATAAGTTCACATTTAATTTCATTTTTATACTGCAGCAATGAAATACAGATGGTTATAGCCCAACACCACATTCTCACCTCCACTCCTAATACTCATCAGAAAGGTGACAGATCAAGCTTTTATCATATTTTATTTATTAGCACATTTATAGAACATTTGCACTTTCCATATACTGATTGTATTTACTGAAGCAATCCTGGAAGGTTTTTCTCAAAAATGTTATTAAAAAAAAAAGGAAAATGAAAAATAAATAAAAAACATAAACGTTTTAGTATTACTAGTATTACTAGTATTAATATTCCATAATTTAATCGTTAAATGAATCGTTAAATGAAAAAAACACAAATACAAAACTGTGCCAAGTAAAAGTAGTCAAGGGCCCATAGAAGTCAATGGAACTGCGCTAATCCTATTGCACTTTTTTCTAAAAAAAACATTTAGGGGCAGATTTATCAAGGGTTGAAGTGAATTTGAGGGAATTTTTGAAGTAAAAAAATTATTATAAAATTATATTATAAAAGTAATTTTTTGGATACTTCGACCATCGAATAGGATACTACGACTTTGAATTTACTTTGACTCGAAGTAAATATCGTTTGACTATTTGAAAATTGAAGTACTGTCTCTTTAAAAAAACTTTGACTTCAATACTTCGCCAACTTAAACCTGCCGAAGTGCTATGTTAGCCTATGGGGACCTGCCAGAGCATATTTCTAAGTTTTTGGGTTTCAAAGGAAAATAGTGTGCTAAAATCGTTCAAATTGTACGATTCGGAGTATGATCGAACGATCGTACTACGATCGGAATACGATCGTACGACTTCGAATGTCGGCGGATTCTATTCGATGGTCGAATTTTCGAAGTATGTACCACTTCGAAATTCGACCCTTAATAAATCTGCCCTTTAGACTAGAGGTTTTCAGATATTTTTTCGTAAGTACTTGTCTGAAAAAGTCAAATTTTTAAAGGCATTAGAGATGTTCATATATATATTCATACTAGTTTTATTTAGATCTTTTAATAGCTTTCATGGTAATTGTGATTTCAGAGAGTTGAATCGTGGTTTGAAAAAGCTCTTATACCACTAAAATTCAACTTTTAGTAAATGGGCCTCCCGTTGTATACGTCTCAAATATCAGTTATAAGCCATAAGTGATAGACAAACACCATCATTGCATACATACAGTACTATATATACTGTATAAATCCAGTCTCCCTGATTACTAGGGATGAGCAAACTTTTTCACCCAATAAAGTTCTTGTTTTTTTTCCCGGAGGATACATTTTTCACGAATCAGTGATTTTGCCATATATTTTGTTTTGCATATTTTTTCGCCGAAAAAAGCACAGACATTATTATTATAATGCAGCCCTTGCCTTTCACATCAACCAATCAGATCGGGGCCATCCCCAACCCTTCCCCTCTAAGAAGCTGTCAGGGTGCCATGTTTGGAAGATATTTGGAAACATGGGAACCTTTTTTTTAGTAGAAAGGCTCTTCTCTAACAAGGTAGGACCTTCTCCACTGGATTGTTCCTGCCCCATCCTGTGCCCCCACCCTTGCTGCATATGCAGCTTTCCCCTAGTTCAGGCCCTGCTAATTCTACTGCTTTGCTGAGATGAAGAGGTTTTTAATAAATGAGTTATAAAATATTTCCATTTAGCAGAGCATGTTTTAATACTATGGTATCTCTATAAAGTACAAACAGATGTGGCATATGTTATCTGGAATGTTTGGTACCTTTTCTATATAAGTGGCTTTTGATTGTAAATCAGTGCACTGTGCCTTAAGGCTATTCAAGTATTTAAATATTTAATAACCCAGTAGAATTGGTATGGATTTATGCTATCTTAGTTATCAAGTACAAAACACTTCCTAATGAATGCAGATCCTTAGAAAACAACGAATTGCTTGTAAAATGGACTCAATGGGGCATAAGCATTTTCTGGAAAATGTTTCCAGCTTATAGATCCCGTTCTCTAATGAGTATTATTCCTTATTTATAAAAAGTCAACAGAGCTACAAACAGAAGCATATCAAAACAAAAGAAGGGATTCGTAAACCTTTTTGCTGGAACCCCAATAGGGATGTAGCGAACTTCGACTGTTCGCGTCCGCCGAATGTTCGCGAACGTCGCGCGACGTTCGCCAATAGGCGTTCGCGTCAAAAATCTTCGACCATTCGACCATTCGATCGCTAAATCGAAGGATTTTCGTTCGAATCGAACGATCGAAGCCATTGGATTGAATGAAATCATTCGATCGAATAGCTTCGATCGTTCGATTCGAACGAAAATCGTTCGATCGAACGATTAAAATCCTTCGATCGTTCGAATCGAACGATTTTCGGATGTTCGAAGTTCGCGAACAGTTCGCATTTTTTGCCGGTGTTCGCGAACGGCGTTCGCGAACACATAAACGGCAGTTCGCTACATCCCTAAACCCCAATATAGTTTCCACACTGTTCATTACTAGACCTAAACCAATTGTTAGGTCATTGAGCCTTTTCCATGGCATGGATCGTTTCTTCCCTTTACTTGTGGACATCATTAGTGATGGGCCAATAAATTTGCCATGCGCAAATTCGCAGTTAATTTCTACATTTTGCCACTGGCGAATAAATTTGCAAAACTGCGGCAAGAATTCTTTGCAGAAAAAATGTGGGCACACGTCAGAATAGTCTCGTGAATAAAAATTGACGCGCATCAAAACTATTCAGACGCCCATTGACTTTAATGCATTTGGACAAAATAGGTGCGCGTATAAAATTTGTTGCGGGCATCGAAATTGATGCGCGTCAAAATAATTTTGACGCCCATTGACTCGTGAGTCTCAAATTTTTTGCCAATTTTTCAGCGAAAAGGGACAAATTCGCCAATCACTAGACATCATCTTTTGAACAAGAGAGACATTTATTATATCAGAAAATAAATAAAGCCAGCCAGCAGATAGGATTATGATTTGTAAATAAAGTGAAATGTTTCTTGTAGCAGGAGATTTAAAATTAAGAAATAAATCGGATGCTCCAAACAGAAAGCACTGCTGATTTTGTGTCTAATATCCCCGTGAGCCCTACGTATTTATATGAAACATTGATTCTTCTCAATTTCACCTGTTGAGTGTTCTGCTTTTCCAAAATGCCAAATGTGCTGTCTTCTGCTACTGCATCTGATTACCAGGGCTCAATAAATGAACTGACATCTAATTACGCAGGCTAAGGGAGAACTTCTGCTAAGAGATTTTACAAACTCGACTCTTCATTAGAGATGACAGTAGCAGTGCCAATATATAAACTTGTCATCTACATCATAGCTGACATATTTGTTTAAATGGAATGCAGGGCCCAAAAATGCTCCTTTGAATAAACTATTTGATTGGTCCTTTATAATTTTTGGATTTTTTTGTTTTTGTTTATTAATTTTGGGATGCTGCTTCATATATTGTACAGGTATGGGATCTGTTATCCAGAAACCCGTTATCATTAGTGATGGACGATTTTCTCCCATTTTGCTTTGCTGCGAAATTAGCGAAACTGTGAAAAATTTGCAAAAACCGCATTGATGTCAATCGGCGTCAATTTCGGCACCTGTGACAATTTTTATACGCGCGCCTATTTTGTCCAAATGGGTGTCCGAATAATTTTGACCCGTGCCCAAAATATTTTTGACGCAGCAGATTTTTTTGTCTGCAAATTTATTCACTGGCGGCGAAACGCAGAATTTCACATCAAATTCATGCCTGGTGGATTTATTCACAATAATAATCATGAAAGCTCTGAATTGTTTCCTTTAGATATTATAAGCATTTTAGCAGCCTTATGTTTCCACATTATCTGCGCCTATTAATTGTACAGATGGGTTTGCTACAGTATTTTGAGCATTTTATTTCAAAAATATTAGTAACAGAGGCTGCAGGTGTTGACTGTAGACAAAGTACTCTGCTTCCCTGCAGACATCATTTACAGAGATGTCACATCAAATTTGATCTGCCTTATGGATCCGTAATATCAGTACCGGCTAATTCTACAGATGTAGCACAGTTTGCTATTGCATTTGTATGATACAGTGAACAATTATACGCTACGTTTGTCTTGTCTACTATGCGTACTCTGTGTTAATTGATTGTTAATTTCCATCTAGATTGCAATGAGCAGGGCCTTCTTTATCTCTTCTTTTGGTCAGTATTTGTTTGTAAGCTGTATTTTTGATGTGTAGCTCCCCATACACAAGCCGATATAAGCTGATGACAGTATATGGGGTCTGGAAGTCCTTTTTAAGCCCGAATGTTGGGCAGATATTGATCGGGTGGGTTTAAAAATCCTGTCGGATCGAGGACCGCATCGGTTCATCGATCCGAATGCCCGTATTCTTCTCATTGTGATCCGATGATTGGGCCCTAGGGCCCATGATCAGATCAGCCCGATATCGCCCACCTCAAGGTGGGCATATGGGGGAGAGATCTGCTGGTTTGGCGATGATGTTTTAGACTTTCACGTTGTTTGTGTCCAAACGCTAAAAAAAGTTCCACCTTTACCAAAACTATTTCTATGTCAAGAAGTGACACAAGTTATTTTTCCTGTTCGACTATTCTACACTCTGTAACATGACCCGTGCCTGTTTGGGCAAACTCTTGATTGATTTCCCAGCTTTGAACCTTGTCTGACTCCGCTTGAATTCTGCCTACACTGACCCGGCCTGCCTGACTACGTTTTAGTCTAAATCCTTGTACTGTGACCTTCTGCCCAAAGACTTTTGCTCAAATTATCGGGCCCCTCTGCTCGTCCAGAACCTTGGCTTGGTTCCTCTCTTTATAAGACCTGGAGGCATCCGATTAGCCGAGGGCTCCTCCCGAGGTGAAAGGCGGCTGTTAAAGGCGGAAGCAAGAGCTGAGACCAGGGAGCTTGGATTCTGGGTGCCGTGACATGTTCCTGCACATTTGTACAACATCCACCCCTCTAGCTCAAAAGTCCTGCCAAGACTTCCCAGCTCCTGTTGACATTACAGAAATACAGTATAAAAACATGTCACTCTTCTTTATTTTATGATGATCCAAAACAGTAAATAATTAGGGACAAGCAAATGTTGTTGCCTAAAAAATATTCACAGAGAAATTCACATTTCGATATAGGTGAACATTTTCACAACTCTGTGCTAGGATTTTGCCATTAATTTTGTTTCACGGGGAAAGATAAAAAATCTTTCTTTGCACGGGAGAAATTTACATTGACTCCAATACATTTGGGGTGATAATAAATGCCTATGGACTCCAATGGATTTGGTACAACAAAAAACACCAGTTCATTGCATTTTGTGTGAAAAAACAATTCATATTGATGTCAGTGCATTTGGGGTGAGAAAAAGATGCCACTGATTCCAATGAATTTGGCACAGAGAAAAAAATGCCTATTGACACCAATGCTTTTATCACATTACTGCCATTTAGTGATTTTTTCTACAATTTTGCAAACCAAAACAGGGCTATAAATAATTTTTCCCAAAATCACAAACTAGGATGCTCGACAAAGATTCAAGGAAAATGTATTAAGACTTGAGATTTGGCTGTAATTTTGGCACAACAACACAACAAATGTAATTGAGACTAATTTTGGAACATCAACACAAAAAAAAATTTATTGAGACTTTGTTCAAGGTGAAAACATTTTTGCAGAAAAAACTGTGACCGAGATTTTCTTCCCAGTTTTTAAAACGTATAAAACTGCAATCATAAAAATAAAAAACTCACCACCTAAGATCTGTTTTATAAAAAGTCAGTTTGTATACTACCCATGATGAAAAAGGAGACCCCCCCATACTCACTCACAGTGCCCTGCTATTGAGTTTACTTTGAGTGGATCTTTTCAATATATACAAAATTGCCAATGTAAAAAAAAAAAAAGTCTTTTCAGCACTCATGCAAGTTGTTTATCTAGTTTTATTAAAAATTTTGTTTGAGCTTTTTTTAATCACAATCATGTTTATTTGTCACAATTAACACATTAAAATTTTTTCATAAACATGAAATGCAGTTGCATTTTGATGTGATTATGCGCGTTTAACTGGATTCATGTTGCTTGCATAAATTAATATTAATATAAAGAGACAGTGAGCTGGAACTGGAATGACTGGTAACTCATTTAGTAGGAACTATTTAATGCCTTAACCTATATGTGGTGGTGGTATGTGGGTAACCTGGAAAGATCCCAAGGGTGAAACAGTAATAAAGGTGGTTAGTTAATTCTCAGCTCAGTAGACAATTCATTCATTCAATTAAAATTGGCTTTGTAGGTTTCTTCTAGAAAACAGTTTAGATTTCAAAGTAAAGACAAAGCTTTTCTTTGCATGGATATTTATTTATATATATATATATATATACTCCATTTTATCCAAATTATTCAGATATTTAAAAAAAAAATTTCTCTGTAATAATAAAACAGTAGCTTGTACTTTATCCAAACTAATATATAATAAATCCTTATTGGAAGCAAAACCATCCTATTGGGTTTATTTAATGTTAACATGATTTTTCTAGTAGTTTTAAAATATAAATATCCAAATTACATAAAGATCCATTATCAGGAAAACCCCAGGTAAAGAGCATTCTGCATAACAGGTCCCATGCCAGTATATCTAGTATTTGAGAATATAAACATGGAAACTACTATGTAAATTTTATTGATGGATATAAATGAAAACACACAACAGACATATCAATGGTGAGGCGATTAAAGAGTCATCTCAACTAAAACGTGTCAAAATCTTTGATGTGTGGTTGAAGTGTTCCCTCTTATCCACAATGAAACATTTTCCAATTACAGAGAAGTCAAAGGACTCCCTTGAGCCAAAACATCAAATCTGCCTTCAGAATTTGATTGTGATCACGTTATCTCCGTTGATCTTGTAAACTATTTTGTGGATGCTCTTTCTCATCATGACTAATCCATTTGATCCTCCGGTGTATTCACTGATTGACGAGGTACCTAGCGAACACTCAATAATCTTTATTACATCGGCCATGCTGTAAGCCGGAGAGTGAACAGTTTGTTTATGGGAGGTACTTGGTGGCTAGCAAAAAATGCACGGCTCTCTAATATGAACCTAATGGGGTGAATTGAGTGATTATTCTGTCAAACCGCTAAGAATCCTCATTTTTCTTTCCTGCCATGTAGGTTTCTTCTCTCCTGCAGCCAACTTTTGATGATGATTAATTTGTCAGGGACGCTTGTACAAAAGGAATAAAGAAATGAATTGCCAATTACCGTTCTCAAACTGTGCCCCTCAAACTCAACTAATATAGTTGTCGTCAAAGCTTGAACATAAACTATTTTTTTTTTGTTCCACTGAGAATAACAGAGATCCCACGTTAACAGTGGAAAAAAATTCTACTTTTTTTTAACAATAACAGTGAATAAAGAATTTTTAACAGTATAGCATAAAACAAACTATGAGTATTCCATAGATGAATATCCAAAGAGAACATTAATCGATTCCCAAAAGAATGTACTTGCAGTCAATAATAATAAAAATACAGTTTTGCAATGCTTGAGATATATATAGCAATGCTTGAGATATATATGTATATATAATATAGATATATATATATATATATATATATATATGGGCAGATTTATCAAGGGTTGAAGTGAATTCGAGGGAATTTTCGAAGTAAACAAATTCGAAATAATTTTTTGATACTTCGACCATTGAATAGGATACTACGACTTTGAATTTACTTCAAATTCGATTCGAAGTAAAATAGTTTCTCTTTAAAAAAACTAACTATGTTAGCCTATGGAGACCTTCTACATCATTTTTCTACGTTTTTTGAAGTCGAAGTAAAATCATTTGATCGTACGATTCGAAGGATTTAATTGTTCGATCGAATGATTTTACTTCGACCGCAGAATACCCATATTCGATGAAAAAAGTTCAAATTCCTTTGCACAGAGAGGCCCATTTACTAAAGGTCCAATTTTAGGGGTATCAGAGCTTTTTTAAATGACGATTAAACTCTATTTCTCTAAAATCACAAATGCCTTAAATGGTATTAAGGGGCAGATTTATCATGGGTCGAATAGTAAATTCAAATTTGAAATTTTCAAATTTTCAGTGTCATTATTCACACATTTAAATTTTAATCCCCCTAATCAAATGTAAATTTGAATTTGAGAGATCACAGCTTGACCGTGGTAACAATCCTAATTCGAATATTCACCACCTAAAACCTGCCGAGTTCATGTACAAGTCGATGGCAGAGGTCCGTTGAGCCATTTGGACATGTTAATAGCCTTTCTGACATTCAAGTTTTTTTAGGGAGAAAATCCAAAAAAGTCTAAAATGCCTGAATAGTTAAACAAATGTCCAATAGGATTGGCTCACTCCCTTTGATGTCTATGGGACCTCGCCTACTATTACTTGGTGCAGTTTTTTATTTGAGTTCTTTTACATTTAATAAAGCTGGAATTTTTAGTGTTTTAGAGAAATAAAAAAAACTCTATTCTAAGAGAAAAATACAATCCATGAAATAAAAGGAAATCTGAATTTTAATAAATCAAGCACCAAAGATTCAAAAACATATAGCATGTTGGCCAAGGATTGCCATGTTAGACAGACGCAGTCACTAATGGTGGTAAGGTCTGGTATGCACAGGGAACAGAGCAGAACAATGCAGTAGGCAAAGCAGTAAAATAATAGAAAATGAAGTATAGCCCCCAGATATGTACAGTAAGGTAGTATGCTTAATTTGTTCCCTATCATACATTAAAAAAAATATATTGGTAGTACTCATTTTTTAGGATAGTTCAGTAGCCTATCAAGAGTATTCGATATACATGCACTGTATATTTTTGGTTTCTATAGGAAGAAGAGTACAGCATCACAAATATTGTGCTTCCTCACTATTCCGTATGATGCCTATAAATCCCTGGTTGCTTAATGCGATGCTTCACTAGTTAACCATTCTAATACCTGCTACATGGATCCTTAATTAAAATGTTCCAGTAGTACCCCAATCCAGCCCATCCCACAATAAAAAAATTCTTTTGGCATCACATTTACTGATAGCACAACCCCTATAATAATGATTCAACAGAATTACAGATCTTTAAAAAAAAGGTAACATTTTAGCTTTTTGTTTTCGGTAAAAAAAAAGCATAGTTAATATTAATTATACTCCCTTGTAAAGTAAGCATATGGCTTAAAACGTGGCTCACGCTTTAAATGTTGACTGAACAGAAACTCGTCAAAAATGCACAATTAATTTTAAAACTATACACTTGTAAATAGTTAAACATGTTAAAAGCTACTTCTATATTTGTTAACCTGGCAGTGTAAATTGTGTGCATTTGGCAATGTGTTTAGCCATCACACCCAGTAAATGTCAGTGTTAAATATTTTAGTAATTGGCAGTGGTTAACAGCCTGTATGTCAGTACAGATCTGAATCATAAAGATAAGCTGAACACAGTTCATTGCAGTTCTACTAATCGACAACAATTTGGCTCAGGATACATGGCTACCCCAATTTCAGCAAAAGGAAGTTAATTTGCATAACTTACATCCCAAGTTATAAAGTTATTTGAAAGGCGACTCCATTCAGAGCTGAATAATAATTTCGATTTACTGTACTTAAAAACAACTGCACACAGTCTTGACCCAAAAAGACTCATACTTTAAGACAAAGGTGTATTAATGAACCCAAAATGTACGTGCTGCATTTAAAATAAATGTATAATTGTGTTGACAATATTTAATTTTTTTTGAAGAATGGGGAGAATAGATATGCGAAAAACGAAAAATCCGGAGTGGGAAGAAAATGGATTACTTAGGTTATTTTTATTTTTGATTAACTAACTATATTATAAACATTTTTTATTTTGCATGACCTCTATATTTACCCAGTTTTTGTTTTTACACTGAACTGTTCCTTTAAGGGAGCCCATCTGCTGAATATACAGGAAGAATGGCTTTGGAGACCTCTTAGAATCCATAAGACCTTTAAAACATTGCATGCAACTACTAATTACAAACTAAGCAAGTCCTCCATAAAACAATGGATATTTAATCTTCTGCAACATTGACTCTAATTTATTCTCGTACAGTAAATCTGTTCCATAACACCTTAAGCACCTAGAAATAAATCAATTTGGTGGGGAGTTCATACCTTCCTCCCCTTCTAACAAAGGGTTATAATTTTGACCCCCTACTACCCTCAAGTATGTGCTAAATCAATAGTGATAATTCATTGCTAGTTTGGGGGACTGGAATTATTAACCAGGTTGGTGTTGTTTCATCAATTTCCCCCTAAGCAGTGATGGGCGAATTTATTCGCCTGACGTGAATACTCAGCGAATTCCCGCGATTCGCGCCGCCGAATAAAATCAAAACGGACGCCGGCGTTTTTTTTTTTTTGGCGTCAAAAACGAGACGCCGGAGCCGTTTTACGAATTTTTCGCCATTTCGCAAATTTTTCGATGAAGCAAAACGCCCCAAATCCTCCCATCACAACCCCTAAACTCTTGATACAAGTTGTACATTCTAATGAATATACTGTATACAGTATATATTTTCCCACCTCACCACCTAAAGAATTGTGCTCCCCTCATTTTTCTCAGGTGAAACGCCCAAAGTAAAAAAATTGTGCTATAACTATTTAATGTCTACTTCAGAGAGGCTAGTTAGGTAGAACCATTTTGAAAACTAGTGGGTATGCATAAAAATTGCAAGTAATAGACAAAATATTATTCTATTTCCAAAATGCTGTTTCATTTACAAAAGGATGGTGGAGCAATAACCACAGAATAGAATTGCTCACTACACCTACAAGTGACACATGAAAATGAATTGAGCTAAAGGTAGAATGCAAAATATGTCATATCTATTATTATTTATTCTATCTATATATATTATTTTCTATCTATATAATTAAACTACGAAAAGAAAGCTTTTGCTCATTTGATTCCGAAGGATTATATATTGTCAAAATGTATAGACTATGAAAATACGTGGCCATGCTAATCTTAATGTTTTTCTGTGTAAACAAACGGGGACCAAACTGAATGCAAATGTTCATAGGATGACTAATCATCTCCTAAATTGCAATCTGAATGGATATGAAGGTCATGCAGTTCAATACTAAATAAACATCACATTTGCCAATTTTTATTTGGGGAAATTATTAACACATTGGCTACATATTATAACTGTTATAATTAGATCAGTAATTCCCTTGTTTTCCCTTACAAAGAATATCATTATGTCTCAGCCACTGTCATAACATAATAATGTAAAAAGACATTAAATAATGCAAATTATTCATAGCATCCAGCAACAATATATGTATTTCATTTGCATTAATACAGATGAAACTGCACTTTTCCCGTTTAGAAGTGAATCAAAACATTCACACTGATCCATATGGTACAACAGACTGCATGAAACCTGTCTAAAATAAAAAATATCTATGTATAAAAATCACAGAACTATTCAGAGCAAATTATAAGTAAAGTAGACATTTTTTATGTCATAGTACATAGATTATCTAGCTGCATGTGCTTAGCTCAAGAGACTATCTTTTTGGGTCTTTCTGTTCTAGTCCTGCTCACACACCCACATGGACATTAAAAATAAGTGCTTATATCCCAGCTTTCAAACATCTAAGGGTCTGATTTACAAACAATCAAATTAAAAAAATTTCAAAAAATTCTCTAAAAATATGCGGTTGTCCTATATTTTTTAAAACTTTAAAAACGCAAGCTTTATTAAAATCCAAAAAACCTCTAATACAAGACTTTTGCAAGTAAAAGTTGTCAATGTCCTACCTTCTCGCACACCAGCCGGCCGGTGTGTTCTGGGTCCTCTGCGCACGTTTGGGTAGACGCAACTGCACTTGTGCAATGACGCCATTACTGGCATTCTGAGGCAGTAAGCATCATTTTGGTCTTGGAATTTTGTGTTTCCTGCTGTTTCCTCACTTCCCCCCTCTGTTTTGGCGCCAAAGCTCCCTATTTAAACCCTTCCTGTCATTCCCTTCCTTGCTCAAGCCTTTTACTACTGCATATTCCTGGTTCCTGATTTCTTCCTGTCTGACTACGATTCTCGTTGCCTGCCCTTAACCGATTGCCTGTTTTTGACTACGTCCTTTGTCTGATACAGGTCTGTACTACATATTGGAAGTCTGGTCTCTGAAGTTCTGTGGGATCCCAGCTAGACCCGCAGCAGCAAGTTCCAGGGCCCCAAAAGGGTGATGGTGAAAACTGGGGCTAGTTAGGCTCTTCCACTTTAAGGAAGAGTCAGATTTGTGCCAGCAGCCTTCCTCCTTGGTTTCCATTTAACTTGTATGTTACAGGGAGCTGTGCTGATCCTATTGGACTGTTTTAAATTAATTCTCACTTTTTGGGGGGTTCACTAGGAATTGTCCAAAAACTAAAATTTTTATAACTTTTAGAGGTATTCTATTTTTTTTTGGATCTGAAATAAACCATTATGTACAGCTGCAAGATTTCCAGCATTCAGTTGAAATATTGAACTGAAAAAGTAATTACAATTATTTCCTCTAATTGATGCATATGAAGACGTCTCGTTTGGACATTGTTTTGTATTTTTGAGTCTGAAGAAAATGATTGGAGATTTGTAAATGACATGAAGAATGCATATTCTTCTGCAGCAACAACATGGCAATTCATTTATAAATTTAATTTTACAAAAAAAGTCCCTTCAACTTCCTTCAGGCATCTTTGTATTTTAGATCAAATGCCTTACAGAACCAGGCAACCAAAGTCAAAACAAGACATATTTTAGCCCTTATGAAAACAGAAGAATCATTTTAATATATAATTGGATTAAATATACCACAAAAAAAATGATCTCAAATTAAAAAGTGATAGAGCAATAATATGGCTCATTCCTAACAGTGTTTGTATAGCAAATTAATTCTAGTCCTTTATTAATGGTCGGAATTTCCAGATAGGTAATGGAAAATCATTATTTACAGAACAAGAATTTACAGTAAATTCTGACTTAAAGGAATTTAGTGTACAAGAATACATCAAGATCCTAAAACTCTCATGGCAGTTAAAACTCTTTAGCAAGATAAGCAGCATATCCCACATGGATTTGGTTCATTATGTTACCGTACGTTTAAGCATTCAACATATGGTTAATTTAAAGTTGTCTCATTAAACTGCATAGGAAGCTCACTCAATAAATTAAAAAACAGATTGTAACACCACTCTTTAACTAACTGTAAAACTTCTGCTTAGAAATAATAGAAACGTCAAATTCTCTCGGGTAACATAAAGATTTTATTTCTTCAAAAACACCAACCAATAGAAGTTAATTAGAGAAATCTACATAGCTTAGGTAACATTTCTTAGGGAAGTTTGTCCAAAGCAATATGCAATACAATAATACGTAGTTTATTCACTGGAATCTGTCTCAGGGGAACCTGGGTTCAGTACCCAAATTAACTTCAACTTTTTATCAGTCTTTTATGAAAAAGATACACTAAGCCTCATTTACTGTACTAACAATGGGCAAAGTAGCACCTGGATAGTAACCCATAGCAACCAAACAGTGATTAAAATGTTTAGCCAGCTGAATAAAGAATAATAAAACCAAAAATTTGCTTGGTTGCCATGGGTAAGTGCAAATTTGTGTGTGCTAATAAATATCCCAATTACTTTTCAGTAGTGATGGGCGAATTTCGCCCGAAACGGCGCCAGCGTCTCGTTTTTTGATGCCGGCGCCCGTTTTTGCCGCGATTTTTCACAGGTGTTTCGCGAATTTATTCGCTGGCAGCGAATCGCGCAAATTCGCTGCTGGCGAATAAATTCGCCTATCACTACTTTTCAGAGCTCATGCATTTCGTTACAAACAGGAAGCTTTAGGTCATTTTTAGGAAATTCTACAATTATAATTAAAACCGGTATCTAATAGTCAACATCAATAATTCTTCTGCTGCAGTGAATAAACAAAAAAGAAAAAAACCTTCCAAAAAAAGCACCATTGAGAGAGAAGAAAGCAAAAGGGTTATATTTGTGACACACAAGATGTGGGTAACCCCATAATCTTTCCATGCTTCATACATCAACACTACTCCCAGATCCTGAATAGAGATGGGCGTATTTGGGCCGTTTCTCTTCGCCGAAAAATTTGTGAATTTCCCTCGAAATTCGCGAAACGGTGAAAAATTAGCAAAACTGCGCCGGTGTCTCGTTTTTGACGCCGGCGTCCGTTTTTTTGACGCCAACGCAAGTTTTCGACGCCGACGCCCGATTTTTTTGGACGCTGGTGACATTTTTTTTTGGACGCTGGCGAACTTTCGGCATCGAATTTTCGCGCCTGTTTCATGAAATGCGCAAATTCGCCGCAAATTCGTGACTGGCGAATAAATCTAAATAGATTCGCCCATCACTAATCCTGAAATGTTCACTGTACAGTGATTCTTGCATATTAAAAGGCACTGGGAGGTAGAACTATGTTATTGACTTTATTGAAGGTCAAATACACCTTAATTTCAATTTCCATAAAAGTATTTCAGTGGAAATTTTAAGAGCTTAATGTTTTTTTATCCACTCCACCACTACCAAAATGCTTCTGTGAAGTTATTGTGAAGTCTCTCTTGGCTCTATGGCCACAGGCTCTCTTATCAGGTCCCATTGGTCTCTAGTCACATCACAAAAAGATGGAAGGAGACAATTCCCAGAATAAGAATGTGTGACATGACATAGTCAGGGGCGAGGGCAGAAGATCAGGGTTATATGTATATGACATTATACATATCTGCATGAATCCATTAAGTTTTCATGTAGCCTGAGCAGAAAAAACTAGATTGTATTGTATATCCATCTTAGAGAAATTGTACCCCTATCAAAAAAATAATCATGAAGGAAAATGTAAGGGCATGGTGGTCATTTTTCAAAAAAAGTTGGTGATCACCAGACCCTAACCCTAATCTTCATTACACACTGCATCATATATATTTTTTCTAAAAAGGGAACTGGTAAATGCTACTAGCTATGGGTTTCTAGATCTGGTGCAACTATTGGTAATGCAACATGTTAGCAAAATTAACATAGTTGTATGTATGCCATAAAACGAACTACTGATAGCAGAACTGCCATATCCATTTCTTAAATCAAGGGGACACAGAATTTACTGATGCTCAGGCGATGTTGAATGATGCTTTCTCATGCGAGATCAGACTGGGCTGGTGGGACACCGGGAAAAAACCCAGTGGGCCCCCGGCTCTTGTGGACCGAGATCTGCAGGCGACTTCCTGCCGCACCAGCCCAAAAAACGTAGTGTGCGTGTGCAGAGGCACAGCAGGGGGGCCGGAGGGGGCCCTGGACAGCAGCCCTGGTGGGACCCCCAGTCCGAGCCTGTTTTTATCAACATATACCATCCCAAGTTTTTTAACCTGTTTCTTTAATTTAATTAAATGATAACATTCAGCTATAAAATATTCACTTTCCTGTTGTTACGTGACCACCACCCAACTACAGGGCACCAGCTGAAGATCTACCAGTAAGTCACAATCACAAATTTTTTCATCCCTGTTTTAAGGTGGCCATACACCCATTGATACTATCGTAAAAAAAATTTGGACGATATTCGATGTATGTATGCCGGGAGATGAGCCGACCAATATTGGCAAAAGACTTGTATACTGATAAGCTTGTTTATTGGCCAAGATAAAAAAATTTTGATTGGGCACCTTTGAAGGAGCCCCAACACTGGTCAGGGGATGCTAATGAATCGCCAGATAGAGGTAGACTTCTATTGTTTCTAGCTGTTTATCTAACAACTCATCTCTTAACATTTGTAATAGAAGCAAGCAATCTTTCCTGCGACCAATGGTTATCGCAAATATCGTAATTGTTATGTGTATGGTCACCTTCAAACAAACCTTTTCATGGCCATATCTGCAAGTTTATATGTCCTCTTGTTGACCAGTTACTAAACTCTTTTGATTACACAACACAGTTAGAAGGAGTGATCTGTATCATTACTAGAAAAATGAGGACCTGTTATAGTTGCACAGACAGTCAGACCCCAACAAAAGCGAAGTGATGCCGAAAAGCAGGCTATACCATTAGGCAGTTTGGCAATATCAAAAACTGTACAGACTAAATAGAGATATCTACTCTGTAGTTATAATAAATATACATGGAATATCATGTGACTAGAGATAACTGGGGCCCACGGAAAAAATCTTTATAGGGTTCCCTAAAGTTCGAGAAAGGTGACTTTTTAAAACATATATTGAACATCAGTCAGTCTGGCATTATAGCTTCTTTACTCATAAGACCCAAAGCAAATGGGTCTTGCTTTTCCTATTTTTGCAATGATTCAGAATTCTACTTAATAAGCCTTCTTGTTTAGGCTCATATGACATGAATAGTCTGTATTATAGAAAGCTGATGTGTATACAAACTAATAAAACAGTACGGTAACCATAAAGTTCAGTTGTCAAAGAAAGCAAACTGTTTATCACACGAGGAAGCCAATTTTCCAGTCAGAAAAAGTTCCATATTTCTAAAATTTATCCATGGAGCTTAAACATATAAAAAAAGAACTCTGATTTATAGCTACGGTTCATAGAAGAACTTGGGTTTGCTAAGCCTTTTCTAACAACTTCATAAATTGTGATACATTGCTGTAAGACACCGACTGGGATATTGCTCATAAAAACCATATGCTGTATTTTTTTTTCGACCCATGTGTTGATGTTCTGGACTTTGTTTAAATATATGTGCAATATAATAAGTGCTGTGGAATTCTAATTTAGGCCATTTATTGTCCAACAGCTAAGAATGAGAGAGAGTCAGCCAGAGGGTGCTGAACCTTGAGGTGGCCCCTTGCATACCACTCACTTTTAAAAGAAAGGACTGAATCTCAGAGTGGTTGGCTTATGTGTGAGTTGGTGTGCTGGCTACTCATAAGCTACAGACTGGAAGCCTTCTGAAAACACAACAAAATCCTCCAGACATGCTTTTACAGAAAAATAAGGAGCATGTTAGCTAATCTATTCTTTTTTTATCAATTGTACTGTTGTTGTAATGTAAGATATTTTTCATGTCTAGTTTGAAAGAAGTGTAGGTCCTGATCATAAGCCAGATCAGGCTCTTTCATATCATAGGATAAACTATAAGGATAAATAGCATTACTAATTAAAATTATCAATGTATAAAATCACACACAAGAAACGGGAGCACCTTTCATCAGAAAGAGAAACATGTAATGGTGTGCAGGGACAAGAAAAGTATGCATAACAAAAGAGAGGAATATTTATGGGTCATTCTATCCTCTCTTTTGTTATGCATTTATCAATATATACAAATATTAGCTCAATGAACATGATTTTTGTCTCATTAATGTGTCATAGATGTCATCCATTTGTTTTTGTTCAATCCCTTTGGTTCCAAAAGAGCCACAGGGTGCGGATCTGGGCTGGCAGGGGCCACAAGAGATGGGGGCCGACCAGGTTTTTTCCAGATATCCCGTCTGCCCAGTCCGATTTGATCAGGGAAAAACTTTTTGTGGCTTGTCACACGAAAAACCAGCATCAAACCCCGAAAACTCTGAACATTTTGTGCAGGTTAAAACTTGAATTCAGATTTGTACTTGGAACAGCTTCAGGGCATAATACATAGTGAAAAAATTGTGTCTTTTTTATTGGGACTTCAAAAACGTCAAAACGGACACCACAAAAAAATTGAGCATTAATAAATAACCTAGAAATGTTGTACATTATGTGTTGTGTGTCTTTATAGGGTTGCGACCTTATGTCCTTCAGAACTTCGGACTGGGGGGGCAGAACTGTGATGAAATGGGGCAGGTCCATATCATAATGGGGCAGTCTGTGATGCTGCAGGGGCAGGCCATGATGTCAAGGGCAGAGCTATGACGTGTCGGACTCGCCCACTGGGATACCTGGAAAAGTCCCGGTGGGCCCAGGTGTCAGTGGGCCCTCATGCTGCTAAACATTCGGCCTATTTCCCTATTTGTATGAGAACAAGAGGCTAAATAGATGGAATAATAGATTATAGTATGTAAAGAAAGAGGGACTAGGAGAACAGAGGATGAGTAAGGAGAAAAAGAAAATAGTACTGAGAGTGGGCCCCTGGCCTAAGAAGAATTGGTGGGCCCCTGGTGAAATGTTTTTGGGTGGGCCCCTGCTGTCCCAGTCCAACACTGGACTATTGGCCGGTCACCATGTCAATTATAAGAAATCCTGCTCGGTTTTCCTAATTTGGAAAACTGGGCAGGCAATTTTGACCCGGACAGCCCTTCAAACAACCTGGTTGTCAGGATAAAACCAGACAGGTGGCATCTCCTATTTCTGTACCAGCCCAAGGCAACCACAGCCCTTTAGCAGTAAAGATCTGTGCCTCCAAAGATGCCCCAGTAGCTCCCCATCTTCTTTTCTGCTGATTCACTGCCCATGCTCTGTGCTGCTGTCACTTACTGAGTTTAGGGACCCACTCACAATATACAGTACACATAGAATAGAAATGTCACAATATAAGGCTGATTAGTAGTGATGGGCGAATTCACAGTGAATTCCCGTGTTTCGAAACAGGCGATTAAATTTTCAAAACTGCCACGAAACTTCGCTGGCGTCCAAAAAATTGAACGCCGGTTTTCTATTTTTGGACGGCGGTGCATTTTCGCCAGTGAACGTGGGCCAGCGTCCAAAAATGGACGGACGCCAGTAATTACTACATGGCAGCACAGAAACCAGTGCAATTAGCATCAGAATTTAGTATCAGCCCTGTATATTCATCTTATATTACAGGCCAACCTCGTTTTCTACTTGATAATTTGCGATGACCCCTAAGCTTAGCTCCTCAACAGCCGCTCAAATCACACTGAGCATGTGAGTGTCACAGACACTTTCCAAGATGGTGACAGCCTGCGACAAGTTGGAATTCTCGGATCATTGTTGCTATTGAGGAGCTAAAACTTTAGGCTGGTGCAATAAGTTCAATAAGTTAAAATATGGAATTTTTAGCCATATTCATTTTTAGGGTTTAGTTCTCCTTTAGGATACGGGTCTCTTCTATATCAATTATCAAGAACTGTCACTGTACTGAAAGAATGTATTCCCTATAGTACTATTCAATATGTTTGCATGGCCCTGCATTGTCATTGGTGGCATATCTATAAATAATGTATCAATCTGCATTCTTTCTAGATATAGAATTATTAAATACATACATTTTTTTCACTGACATTTCTTTAAGCTGTGGGCAATGTTTTTTTTATTTTGTGTATTAACTGCACTGTAGTATATACAATAGTCCTTTTCCACCCTTTTTTAAAGGAATTATCTTTTTATTCTCAGTAATGCAACAGAAACACTAGTAGTAGACTCTATGACCAAATGGAGGTTCTTCTTTTGTATCAACAACTGATGAACTTAGCGCATCTATATATTATTGTATCGGCCATTGAGCTGAGTGAGAACCCAGCGATAGGGAAATGTAGGCGCATTCTTCACCGGCATGTGAATAATCTACAGCCTGTTATTAGCAAACGGCCGATGACATTGGCAGCAGTACAGATATTGTGCCAAATAAAAATGATCAGGATGTTGTTGTTTTTACATTCTCCTTCTACATGGGCTGCAATTTCTGTTTGTTTTGGAACACGTTAGCTGTAAATCTAACTTTACTTTCACAAACCAATGGAAGCTGCTAGAGCAAAAACAAAAAACTGACACATAAGGGTCCAGAGGCAATTTAGCACAACATATAATAGAAATGGAACCACCACTTCCCTTGATCTGACTAAACAATTCAGTAGTGAAATGTGAGTCAATTGATTAGAAGAAGGAAAAGAAGGAAAGGTGAAAGTGGAATTCTAACCAATATTAGGGCTCATTCATTAATACAAAGTGCTGTGAAAATTGTGCTCAAAATTGCTTCCACTAGATAGTTATTTACAAAGGTATTTCTGTCAATCCATGTCCCTTATTATTAAGCCTTGCTCCAATTTCCAGAAAGAGAGATCTATAATTAAAGAAACAATCACACCATCAACTAAATAAATATAGTGTGCTATTATTCTGCACTGATACAAACTCTGTGTTTGCTTCAAAAAAGTTACTAAAGCTCATATGAATATGATCCTTTGTAGCCAGTCAGGTTTAATAGGGCTCTAGGGCACAGGCTACATGACAGATAAAAGAAGCTCTGTAGAATACAATGGGTTTAGAAACAAGAAGTGGGAAAATGCCATTCATGGGTCTCTACAAGACTTTAGAATAGTGACCTTTAATATATATAAAAAAGGTTATTTGGTGCCAAGAAAGTGTTTGTTTGTAGGTGTTTAGTCAACTGATGCAAATATTAAAAACAAACATCACATGAGCTAATTTTGGCATGGATCATGGCTGCTTCGTATGGAAATCTGTATAGTCATGTATGCACCCATTTATTGCATAGAAAAGTGCAATATGTTGGTGCTTTAAAAATACATGTTAATACTAATACTAATAATTATAATACCAGTTCCATTTTTTTAAATAACTGGTTCCTTAGCATCTGCTTTAAGGAGGTGGCTGTCTTTGTACATTGCACCAAATTTTTCAACTGATTTGCACTTTTAATTAATTAATTACACACAAACAATCTTCTCCTGTGACACAAATGGCAAAAATCAAACCCACAATGACAATAAAAATGTGACTGCAAATTTACTAATGCATCAGCATCAGATTGGGTGGTCCAGGGCCACCCCCCCACGCATGATCTTTAGCTGCATTAAAACACCCCTCTCCCTCAGGCGGAAGCAATAAGGACTTCAGGGGGAGCTGAGGTCTGGGACTGGCGGGACACCGGGTTTTTCCTGGGGTCCTGCTAGCCCAGTCCGACCCTGATTTCAATGGCCACTTAGCATTTATAAACTAAATGCAAGTCACAGCACTCTTTACTTTGTAAGCAGCGTTGGACTGGCCCACCGGGATACCAGGAAAACTCCCGGTGGGCCCAGGTGTCAGTGGGCCTCTTGCTTCTAAACATATTGCCTATTTCATGGCCATTCCTAATCTCTTTATGGGGAAAAATGCTTAATAATGGAAGAATATAGGAAGTAGATATAAGTAGTAGTGATGGGCGAATTTATTCACCAATCGCAAATTCGCGGCCAATAAATTTGCAGTGAAAAATTTGACAATTCTGATGCAGGCGACAATTCCAACACCGGCGACAAGTAAATGGCTGCCCCGGCTTTGGAATTGTCGCCAGCGTCATTTTTGACGCCCTCAAATTAATGTTTTGCAAATTTTTCGCTTATTTTGCAGAATTTTGTGGCAAAGCGAAACGGGACAAATTCGCCCATCACTAATAAGAAGAATATAAGTAGATATATGAAGAATATAGTAAGTAGATATAAAAGACTAGGGGGTAAATTTATCAAAGAGTAAGTTCCGCCACTAGAGTGAAATTCCGCAGGTCTCAATTCATTTCTATGGGATTTTGAAAGGCGTATTTATCAATGGGTGAAAGTGAAAGTTCACCCTTTGATAAATACGCCTATAAAAATCCCATAGAAATGAATGGAGAGTGGTGGAATTTCACTCTAGTGGTGGAACTTCACTATTAACTTCCCTCTTTGATAAATATACCCCTAGGAGAATAAAGAGGTTAAGGAAAGGAGGAATAATAGTTTGGAAAGTGGGCTCATAGTCTTCTGTAGTAACAGTTTTCTTGTGGGTCCCTTGCATCCCAGTCCTACACTGTGTGTAAGCACCTGCAGATATGGATTTCTGGGAAATAATTCTGTATTGTGGGTAAAAACATAAGAGATTCCATGCAAATTTTGCACATTGCCCTGAAAGAGCCCTATAAAATCTAAAATTCCATATTTGTATTTATTGATTGCTTTCCTGCAGTGTTGCCACATATAACAATGTATTCTTCAAATCATACATCTGACTTGAATACCATATATATTATTTATCCCTGAACACCGCTGTCCTGCAATGTATAAATAGATTAAAAGATAAAAAAAACATTTCTGCAAATATTCAAACTCTTATTTCAATATGAAATGTAATGTGTTGTGCAGAAGATACAGTAGCAAATGCAGAAATTGTAGTATTTAAAAAAAGTCACAAATCACGAATAGAAACTTTTTAAAATAGAGAACCTAGAATAATAAAAACTTTTTGACTGTTTTTTCAGCTTTTAAAAAAAAAAGCACACAAAAAAAATAAGATCATGAAGCCTTTGAAGAATTGCTGGTTTTAATAGGGTAAAATGACATTGTTGCACTTTCAAACTCTTTGGGTTGATTTATCAAGTTCACATTTTTACTGCGATTCGAGATTTTTTTTGAGCTAAAACTCACAAAGTCAAATTTAAGAGGTTTATTAAGTGCAAAAGAACTTGAGCGTAAACATTTTGCATGACCCTTTCGAAATGATGAGTATAATATGATTTCTCTGCATTCATGCTTTTTCCCATTTGTACTATTCAATCAAGTCTTTATATTCAAGTATTTTTCATAAATAAGCACACATTTAAGTTTGGTAACTTTTTGAAATTATTAGAATTAAAAAAAAAAATTAGCAAATTTGAATTTGGATAAATAAACCTCCCCTGGAAACTTTTTTTGATAATGGATCTGTATTACACTGGGATATAACAAGTTAAGTGGTATGAATGATTGTGGCATAAATTATTATTAACCCAAATGCCAGAAGCGATACAACTTCTTAAAAATAGTTTATAAGAAATACCCATGCAGTCCTGTGACTTATGTAAAACCAATGTATGTGCAGCCATATATGATCCTAAAATGTATTCAGTATTCTAATGAAACACACTACTCACAAACACAAATACAGGTATGGGAAACCATCATCCAGAAAGCTCTATATTACTAAAAGATCATTTCCCATAGCCTCCATTTTATCCAAATAATTTAAAATTTTTTACAAATTGTTTCTCTGTAATAATAAAACAGTAGGATATAATTAATCCTTATTGGAAGCAAAACCAGCCTATTGGGTTTATTTAATGTTTACATGATTTTCTAATAGACTTAAGGCATGAAGAGCCCCATGGAAAGATCCCTTATCTAGAAAACCCCAGGTCCCAAGCATTCTGGATAACAGGTCCCATACCTGTATACTGTATAAATAATAATAATAAAATTGGACTTACCATAAATTCCAGTAGATATACAGGGGAAAGCCTAGAAAAATGAACAAGCAACATTCATTATAATGAACTTTCATTTACATATAGTCATAACAATGATTATTCTAATTTAAAGAAACATCGTATCTGAAACAGAAAACATCACCTACAAAATCAGCATCTCTAATCCCTATATGAACAATGAGTTGTTTTGTCTTGTCCATATTTTAGTATTCTAGCACAGCATCAGTTGAGACTACTGAATCCTTTGATACTCTATAAATAAAGGCATCTTTTTCTATAAGAGAAAATTAGATATACCGTATATACTCGAGTATAAGCCGACCAGAGTATAAACCGGGGTACCTAATTTTACCTACGAAAACTGGGAAAACTTATTGACTCTAGTATAAGCCTAGACACAACTACAGCCCTGTCTCCCAGCAGCGCACATTCTGCCAAAGCGACCCCCCCAGCCATCAACCGGACTTCTTTGCAAAGTTGATGGTGACAGAGAATTGCCAAACGGATTACTGTGTACATTGTCCCACTGTCCCACTACCATGTGCAGAGGGTGCTGTGTGATATTGCCATCACTGTTAATCTTTCGTATAACCAACAGAGGGCGCTGTGTGATATTGCCATCACTGTTAATCCTTCATATAACCAACAGAGGGCGCTGTGTGATATTGCAGTCACTGTTATTCTTTAATATAACCAACAGATGGCGCACTGTTATTCTTTCATATAACCAACAGAGGGTGCTGTGCGATATTGCAGTCACTGTTATTCTTTAATATAACCAACAGAGAGCACTGTGTGATATTGCAGTCACTGTTATTCTTTCATATAACCAACAGAGGGCGCAATGTTATTCTTTCATATAACCAACAGAGGGTGATGTGTGATATTGCAGTCACTGTTATTCTTTCATATAACCAACAGAGGGTGCTGTGTGATATTGCAGTCACTGTTATTCTTTCATATAACCAACAGAGGGTGCACTGTTCTTTTATATAACCAGCAGAGGGTGCTGTGTGATATTTTAGTCACTGTTATTCTTTCATATAACCAACAGATGGTGCTGTGTGATATTGCAGTCACTGTTATTCTTTCATATAACCAACAGAGGGCACACTGTTATTCTTTCATATAACCAACAGAGGGCATTGTGGGATATTGCAGTCTCTCCCCAAGTGAACTGTTGGTATAGGAATGATTAAAAGTGACTGCACTCTCAGCTACTTCCCGTTGACCCGAGGTAGACTTTTTCAGCACATTTTGGATGCTGAAAAACTCTGCTTATACTCAAGTATATACGGTAAGCAACAAACTATATGCAAGTGACTGAATTTTGACATTTGAATCCATCTTCATTGACCTGTTGCAGGTAACAGTTACAGTAGATTGCCAAAAATACGTTTACTGCCTAAAAAGATTTGCACAATAATGCATTGAGAATGGCAGAAAGTGGTAGCATTGTAGACTCAGGTCATCATATAACTTACCATGCACCTTCTTAAACATCAGTAATTTGCAAATGGGGTCTTATCATTAATTAATATGTTTATTAAAGGATAAGGAAAGGCTAAAACTAAGTAAGCTTTATCAGAAAGGTCTATGTAATTACACCAATAAACCCTCAAAGTAATGCTGCTCTGAGCCCCCTGCCAAAAGAAAAACAGCATTTCTTTCCTTCTATTGTGTACACATGGGCTTTTGTATCAGACTTCCTGCTGTCAGCATAAACCTCCAGGGATAGGGTTTGAGCATGCTCAGTTTGCTCCTCTCTCCATTTTCCCCCTCCCTCCTCCCCTCCCTGCTGTAAACTGAGCCCAGAGCTATGAATGAGCAGGGAGAGACTCAGGCAGGAAGTGATGTCACACCAAGCTAATATGGAAGCTGCTATCCTAAACAAACAGAGAGAGCTTCTAGAGCTGTTTACTCAGGTATGGTAAAGCATTCTACAGAATAAATATAGCATTCTAGCTTGCACTATTGTGGCTAATCTATTGGCAATAAACTGCTTCGGTAGCTTTCGTTCTCCTTTAAAGTTCTTAAAGGGATGGTCCACCTTTAAAGTAACTTTTATTTTGTTATAGAGTGCCCTATTCTATGCAGCTTTTCAATTGGTCATCATTTTGAACAGTTTGTCCTTTCTATTTCTAGATGGGTGTGTGTGTGTATAAATATATTATATATATATATATATATATATATATATATATATATATATATATATATATATATATATATATATATATATAGAAAATTATACAATGGGTGCCCCAGCACTCTTAGAAGTATACTTGCTGTGTTGGTCGGTGCTCGCTCCAATAGGAGACGCCGTCACATCCCCACATCAAATAGAGTATGTAAAGAAGAAGCAGCACTCGTCAATTGCAAAAAAGTGTATTAAAGATCAGAGCATCACTCAAGGCAACGTTTCGGACAACATATGTGCCCTTTGTCAAGCCCATAAAGAGTTCTCTCAGCTTATCACAGGTATCACATTATATAGGCAAAAAACAGGAAATGACCTCAAAATTTGCATATACACAGGTACAGAGCATTATCATATACATGTATCTATAGAAACAAAAACAGGTCATAATCACGATTTAAACCCCGAGGATATAAAGATTTGAGCATATTAATCCACCATACCTCTCTTCTTTTAAGTTTCAATTCTCGATCCCCCCCTCTTTTCATGGGCGGTACTACTTCCAAAACCATAAATTTAAGCTGATCTGCCGTGTGTCCCAAATCAACAAAATGCTTTGAGACAGGTAATGTGGTATTGCCCAAATTAATGCTAGACCGATGTTGCTCCGCTTATCTCCTATAGGAGAGGCAAAACTATTGGGGCACATGTCACTTCCACTTTAGTGAGAACTAAACCTAAGGAGACTCATACATTTTGGGGAGGTAGATCTAAGGGTATGTATCCTTGCCTTAGCTGCGTACAATGTCCCTTCGTATTGAAAGGTAGAGAGTTTATTCACCCCCAGACTGGCCAACGGATACAGCTAAGAGGACACTTCACGTGTATTTCAAAATTTGCGATTTACGTGTTGACATGTCCGTGTGGTCTCATCTATGTGGGTGAGACCACCCAGATGGTCAAATCACGTATATCGCAACATCGGTCTAGCATTAATTTGGGCAATACCACATTACCTGTCTCAAAGCATTTTGTTGATTTGGGACACACGGCAGATCAGCTTAAATTTATGGTTTTGGAAGTAGTACCGCCCATGAAAAGAGGGGGGGATCGAGAATTGAAACTTAAAAGAAGAGAGGTATGGTGGATTAATATGCTCAAATCTTTATATCCTCGGGGTTTAAATCGTGATAATGACCTGTTTTTGTTTCTATAGATACATGTATATGATAATGCTCTGTACCTGTGTATATGCAAATTTTGAGGTCATTTCCTGTTTTTTTGCCTATATAATGTGATACCTGTGATAAGCTGAGAGAACTCTTTTTGGGCTTGACAAAGGGCACATATGCTGTCCGAAACGTTGCCTTGAGTGATGCTCTGATCTTTAATACACTTTTTTGCAATTGACGAGTGCTGCTTCTTCTTTACATACATATATATATATATATATACCACTTGAGATTGTGGTTACAAACCTTTTTTAGATCAACTAGGAGAGTTCATGTTAAAAAGAATAGTATTTATTCTCTTTAAAAATACTTAAAAATAAAGTCAAGTTGCTATCCATAATTCCTGCATGCTTTAGTCATCCAGGAATTTCTCTGTCTGCTACTGTCTGCTAATACAGGTATGGGAGCTGTAATCCGGGAACCCAATGTCAAGAAATCTTCCAATTATAGGAAAGTCATCTCCCATAGACTCCATTTTAATGAAATAATTCAAAATTTTAAAAGTGATTTCCTATTTCTCTGTAACAATAAAACAGTAACTTGTACTTGGACAGGACTAAATTGTAACTAATCCTAATTTGAAGCAAAACCAGCCTATTGGATTTATTTAATGTTTAAATGATTTTTTTTAGCAGACACAGTATGGAGATCCTTATCACTTATCCATAAAATTCCAGGTCCCAAGCATTCTGGATAACAGATCCCACTTGTGTGCATATAAAAATGTATGGGATCCATTATCTGGAAACCAGTTATACAGAAAGCTCCAAATTACTGAAAGGCCATCTCCCATAGACTCGATTTTATCCAAATAATCCACATTTTAAAAATGATTTCCTTTTTCTCTGTAATAATAAAACAGTAACTTGTACTTGATCCCAACTAAGATATAATAAATACCTATTGAAAGCAAAACTATTGGGTTTATTTAATGTTTAGATGATTTTCTAGTAGACTTAAAATATGTAAATTGAAATTACAGAAAGATCGGTTACCTGGAAAACCAGTCATGAGTATTCTGAATAATAGGTCCAGTACCTGTATATAACTACATATTTAACTCAGTATATTAACATTATTTTTCAAGAAACTGCATAATATCCCAGCAAGGTGAAGGTGATCTACTGGAACTCGTAAAATATTCCAAGTCTTTCACATAATAAACATAATCAGAGTAACTTGCAACTCCGGGCTCTGGCGTATAAAAAAATTGATCCTTTATGAATATGATTTAAACTGTAAAAAAAGACATAGACTGCATTTCATTGAGAAGGGGGCACTATTAATAATCTGTGAGACATTCACACGCACATTTAAGAATACTAAATGGACCATAAAAGTGTGGACAAACTGCTAACTGCATTTCATTTAAATTGTTTTACATATTTTCTGCTAGAAAGTCCGATGAAATCCACTCTGGTTTTTTTCGCTTATTTATTATTACATTTTCCTGAAAATTTGCTTTACGGGAAAAAAAATCAGGTTTTCACGATTTTTTCGGATTTTTCATCTGATTTTCACCCAAAAACTCAGATTTTTTGCCCGAAAACTCAGAAAACTTTTGGGGTATTGCAGGAAACCTAGAGCACCTCGAAAAATCATTGAGACTTCTCCCATTGACTTATATGCAACCTCGACAGGTCTGAGACGCCGGATTTTCTGATTCTGACTTTTCCATCCTTGGGATTTAATACATTCCGAAAAAATTTGTGATTTTTTAAAAGTCCGATTTTATTTAAAAAAATTAAGATTGGTAATTTTTGCATTCAGAGTTTAGTAAATAACCCTCTTATAGTCTTAATAAGCAAAAACATTGAAATCTGCGATTGCATATTTATCTTTACTTGAGAAAAAAAATGCACTGATCATAAAGCTGTGCTCTTGCATTTGTCAGTAATATGTTTTTTAACCTATAATTTCCATATATACATTATTATACTATATGTATATGTACAGACACCTAGGGGCCCATTTACTTAGCTCGAGTGAAGGAATAGAGGAAAAAAAAACTTTGATTTTCGAATGGTTTTTTTGGCTACTTCGACCTTCGACTTTGAATCGAAGATTCAAACTAAAAATCGTTCGACTATTCGACTATTCGATAGTCGAAGTACTGTCTCTTTAAGAAAAAACTTCGACCCCCTAGTTCGCCACCTAAAAGCTACCAAAGTCAATGTTAGCCTATGGGGAAGGTCCCCATAGGCTTGGCTATCTTTTTTTGGTTGAACAAAAATCGTTCGATCGATGGATTAAAATCCTTCGAATCGAACAATTCGAAGGATTTAATCGTTCGATCGAATGAATAGCGCTAAATCCTTCAACTTCGAATATCGAATGTAACTTCGACAGTCGAATATCGAGGGTTAATTAACCCTCGATATTCGACCTTACGTAAATTTGCCCCTTAGTGATGGGCAAAATTTTTGCTTCGCCGAAAAATTCGCGAATTTCCCGCAAAATTTGTGAAACTGCGAAAAATTCCCGAAAACAAATTTTAGCTGGTGAATTTTCTCAGCGGTTTCGTGAATCTATTTGTTGATTCGGGAATTCGCCGCGAATTTGCGCCTGCCGAATAAATTCGCCCATCACTACACACAACCACATAAATCCGGAATTCAAAATAACAAGAGCATAAAATACAAAAATAAAAACATACAGCGTTTCAGATTTTTTAGTTTTTGGTATTAGGATTTATGGTAATTCACTGTAACATAAAGTCATTATTATAAATAAGTAAATGACGAAGCTGCAGAATTTTGACAGGTAAGAAAAAGAAATAGTGAAAATAGGAGAAGGAGGCTGGTGTCCTTCCCTGACCACAATGCAAACATAATTACATTTTTGGCCGAGCGATGGGTTTTGTGCAAAGCTGTGTGGGCTAATAATCTAATATGATAAGAGTGGATCATGCAAAAGTGATAAGAGACCTGGCTGACTCATTAAATTTATGTTCAGTGAGTCAAAGAATATTTGCCGCCTTTTGAAGATGTTATTCTTGTCTCTTTATTTGCCCTGATATAAGAGAGCATTTAAGAGATATACAAAATAGCAAATAGAGGATTCCGCTTTACACTTTACTTTATCAGTTATTTGGTTCCATGCAGTACTAACTAGAATTAATCCATTGTTATCCTAAACATAAACACGGTGATCAGAAATACTGCTGGCCTGGTCTACTTCTCTCGGCATTCCTAATTCTGACATTAAAGGGATTCTGTCATGGCAAAAATTTTTATTTTTTACAAAATGCGTCAGTTAATAGCACTCCTTCAGCAGAATCCTGCTTTGAAATTCCTTTTTATTTTAAAAGAGCAAACATTTTTAAACATTTCATTTTGAAATTTGACATGGGGATTAGGGTTGCACCAAATCCAGGATTCGGTTCAGGAATCCAAGCTGAACTGAATCTGAACCCTTAAAATCACGTGACTTTTTGTCACACAAACAACAAAAAGTAAAAATATTTTTGTTGCCTCTCATTGGCCCTTGCTGTGGCCCAAATGTGAATTTGCAAATTAGGTTTCGGATTCAGTTTTGTATTCAGACAAATCTTTCATGAAGGATTTGGTCAAATCCCAAAATAGTGAATTCAGCACATCCCTAGTGTAGATAGACATTATCTTACTTTCCCAGGTGCCGTTAGCCATGTGACTTGTGCTCTGATACTCTTTACTGCTGAATTGCATGTTGGATTGATATCATCCACCTTCAAACCCCTACAGAAGCCAATGGGAAAATAACAGCTTCCTGACACCTGTATTGCTAATAATTATCCCATGATCCATCTAGTGGTATGCATGCAATTAGCAATCAATAGTATCAAATCCAAGTCCAGCAACTCCTGACTCCTTCAATTACAAAACTTAACTTTTCACACAAAAAAAAAAAGTATAAGCACCAAGGGCCACCCCCTTAAAGCAAAGGCCCTTAGATGCCTATAAATATAAATATGGTCCTGTGTAAAGAAGGATCATATAAGAAATTTGCAATTGGTCTTAATTTTTTCATTTGTGTTTTTTTAATGATTTATTTTTGTTTCAGCAGCGATCTGTTTGCTAGGGTCCACATAACCCTTACAACCAAGCAGTGGTGTAAATTATAGGCCTGAATAGAAAAGGCTTGAGTAGAAAGATAAGTAATACAATGTAACGATAACAATAAGGGGGTTATTTATCAAAGTCTGAATTTGTCTCAATATTTTCTGCTACAAACTCCGATGAAATCCACTCTAGATTTTTACACTTATTTATTTTAAAATTTTTCATGATTTTTTGGGATTTTTTTTCATCCAATTTTCAAGTTTTTTAAGATTTTTTCAGAATTTTCACCCGAAACTTCAGGGTATTGCATGAAACGCAGCGCAAATCAAAAAATCATTGGGACTTCTTCCTTTGGGGCTAATTCACTAAGATTCGTAGTTGCACCAGGCGTAACTTCGCCGCACTTCGCCAGGCGTAGTTTCGCCAGCGCTCCGCAAATTCACTAAAATCCGAAGTTACGCTCAGGGGTAGCGTAAGGTTGCGAAGTTGCGCTAGCGTTGATTCGCTAAGCGAAGCTAAGTTACACTAGCGATGGTTAATTTGCATACGGTGCCAAATTCAAATTTCAATGGAGGAATACGTAGAATCACTACAAATGCCTGGGAAACCTTCAAACATCAAATAAAAATTTTTTTTGCCCTACACATGTGCCCACTGTATAGTTGAGTTGCCATGAGTTAGGAAATGTAGGGGGTAAGGAGGGGAGCCCCAAAAAAATGTTCGATCTTTTTCAGCCTATCACCCATAATATAGAAAAAACGCCAGCGTTTTTTGGGACTTAGAAAAAATTTGAACTTTTTTTGAAGCAATCCCTATCTACTCTATTGCGCTTCGCCAGGTCTGAGGTGGCGAAGGAAGTCTAGCGTAAAAGGTAGCGTTCAGTACAATGCGTGTGTTAGTGAATTTGCGTAGTTATGTCCGTTGCGAAAATTCGCCAGGCGTAAGGGTGCGAAGTAACACTAGCGAATTTACACCAGCGTTCGTTAGTGAATTTGCGAAGTAACGAAAATGACCAACGCTAGCGAATTGACGCTAGCGTTAGGCTCTTCGGCACTTAGTGAATTTGCCCCATTGACTTATATGCAACCTTCACAGGTCTGAGATGCCAGATTTTCAGATTCTGAATTTTCCATCCTCGGGTTTAATAAATTCGGAAAAATTCGTGATTTTTTCAAAAGTCTGACTTTATTAAAAAAAAAAATCACAGATGTTTGGTGATTTTTTCATTCGGATTTTAGTAATTAACCCCCTAAAACTGTCACCTCACAGAGCAAAAGTTTTTTTGTCTTCTTGGGTCAGTGTCCCCCATTTGAAAGCTGGAAAGAGTCAGAAGATTTCAAAATAATTCAAAAAGGATAAAAAAAATTAAGCTCTAACATTTCCTACTTCCAAATAAAGCTTTTTTGTTACAGTGCCATTTGTAATGAGAAAATAAATATTCTGACTTCTTGAGGGCAAGTCTAATAAAATATAGCTAGCTGATAAATACTTGGCTTATTAAAAGGAAGATCAACCTTAACAACACTAAATTGTTTCATTATCCTTGATTCTGCATCCCAGAGCAATTTCTTTAGAACTGTTGAGTGCAATCATCTATAGGATTCTTTGGTAGGCCGTGCAATCTCTGGTGAAACTGTTAGCTTTTAGATGCAAGAGTAAGTAACAGCTTGTTTGGGGTTAGAAGGACAGCAATTTGCTGTTTATTTACAGAAGTATGTTATTGCTATACTATAAATTCAGCACAGCACCCAATGTTCTGCCAAGTGTTTCATAACATAAAGTAGAGTGAAGGGAAAAAAAAAAACAAATGTCAAGTTGCAACTAAGAGTCAATAAACATTGAACTGAAATGCAAAGCCCAGTCGAGTTCATAACACTGAATGAAAATGATAGTTATTATGAGTACTACTAAAGTCATGTGTATTGTATGCAAGCATGTGCAGAACTAAATCTGGGTTTACTGTAGCTGAACCATGCTTTTGAAAAATACAGTCATTTTGGATTTTTCCGCAATAAATTTGACTGACTAGGGCTCATTAAATAGTAACTAGTGATGGGCGAATAAATTCAGCAGGCACAAATTTTGTGGCGAACTTATGCGTTTCGCCGCCGGCAAAAAATTTGGATGCTCATTGGAAAAGCCGCTCGTCAACATTATTCGGATGCTCATTGACACCAGCGATTCACATTTCGTGAATTTTTCAGGACAAATTCGCCCATCACTAATAGTAACATACCCCATGGTGTGCAGTGGATCTGCAGTGATGTTGTGACCACTGTGTGTCCCTTTACAGCTTTTAATTGTGTCTTTGTAGTTAATGGGGGCTGCACGAAATCAAATATTATATGATTTTTGGACCAGAGGCAAGATTATCTTCCAAATTGGAAATCTACAAAATTTACTAAAGAGTAAGAATTTACCCCTATTAATTCTGTTACAGATATGGGATCTGTTATCCAGAATGCTCGAGACCTGGGGTTTTCTGGATAATTTGGATCTTCATACCTTAAGCCTACTAAAATTAGATTTAAACATGAATTAAACCCAGTAGGATTGTTTACCTTCAATAGGGATAAATTATATTGTAATTTAGATCAAGGACAAGGCACTGTTTTATAATTATAGAGAAAAATTTAATTATTTTTAAAAATTTGGATAAAATGTAATTCATGTGAGACGGCCTTCCCATATTTCTCAGCTTTTTGGATAACAGGTTTACAGATAATAGGTCCTATCGGTGTACTAGTATTGAACTATGCTCATTGTTTGCAAATGTAATTTTTGTTTCTGTATTTCTTGTTCTCAACCACAGGTTTTGTTGTCGAAACCACTCGGCAGCTCAGAGATGCTGAGAACCGTTCAATGGACTTTGTTGGAAATTATTGAGTGGCATTCCAGCGAAAGCCTATATCTAATGTGTGCAAGTCATGAACTAATTAATGGGAAAAATAATAAAGGAGAGAACATGCCCTACCATAAAAACACAAGAGAAACGTTACTCGAGTTTTGCAACACTCCACACTCGGAAGCAAACAAGTGTCCAAGTGTCAGCTGGAGTGGTGTCAATTTCACTGCCATTGGAGCAGGAATACGTCCTAATATTTTTCATGGTTTGGACTAGGGGATCTAGTATATTTAATAGTACAAGTGTAAACAATAGGGCCCCATGGTATGACTTCACAGGATGCCTCTTTCACTGAAGTTGCCTTTGAATTTTTTGGAAACACTATACATTGGATTGGGGTCTTCAGCAGGGGCCACCAACTCCCTGCAACCTTAGGATCCTCTGGGATCTTCAAGTGTTCTCCTTATGGATTCTCTGAATAGTAATGCAAAGTTATAGCATGATCATGAAGATGTGTTCTCTACTCTACTTAGAAAGCATGACCTAATACATCATAATCTCTATCTTTGTTATACAGGTATGAGACCAGTTAGACATTATGCTCGGGACCTGGGGTTGTCGGGATAATGAATCTTTCCATACTTCACACCTAAAGGGTAGGACTCCACAAGCGATTTTGCACGCTGCTTCTGCATCCGACAGTCATGTCGCGTCGGATCAACGTTGTGACACCATGCGATAATTCTATCTCTTACCTTATTTTTGTTGCAGCGCGTCGGATTGCGACAAAATCACTCGTGGAGTCCTACCCTAAGTCTACTAGAAAAACATTTAAACATTAAATAAAGACAATTGTCTGGGTTTGCTTCCAATAAGGTTTTAACTAAGTACAAGCTACTGCTTTATTATTACAGAAAAAAAGGAAATCATTTGAAAAAAATAATTGGATTATTTGGATAAAATGGAGTTTACGGGAGATCATGTTATTCAGAGCTTTCTGGATAACAGATCCCATACCACTATTAAAATTATGGGTGGGTAGCAGCTGTTCTCAGGTAAGGTGGATGGGTTCCTCAGACCTATTACCTACTTCCAAAAACTAGTTGCTCTTGCTATTGGAAAAAACATTTCAGTGTTGAAGAGGCCCTTCCAGCTACAATGAGCAAAGATCACAAGGCCACCCTCTCAGAAATCACAGGGGAACATGAATAAATATAATGTGAAGTCTGAATTATTCCATTATACTATAATATATAGATCCAGTGCATTTTAATATAGTTTAGTTTATTTATTTCTACTCTAGAGAAATACAGTCTATTCTATTCTTCAATTGTATTTACTTAGAACATCATCACAGAGTTTAAGGTTTTCATTATAAAGATATAGATCCACAGTCCAGCATGTGTTTAGTACATTGTCATTACACTTGAGTGGTTGATGATTATGTCATTATGGGGGTTATTTATCAAAGTTTGAATGTTATAGTTTTCTATACCTTGAAATAACCCAGAAATGTGAGTTTTGACCAAAAAAAACTACTCTAAAACTCTAATTTTTGTGGCAAACACAACTGGAATCTTAATAAATTTTCATGGCAAAATATACTTTGAAAGTATTAAGACACATAACAGCCCTTTTTATTATTTAGTTATTAGAGTAGAAGAATACATAGAAAGTGTCTCTTGAAACTATTTAGGTTCTGCTGCTTTATAACTAAAACTGATGGTGTAGGGTTCGCAGCTCAGAACTTGTGGATGCTTCCCACACTTAGTTTGAGATGGAGATCCACTATCTTATCTAATGAAAAATGTTCCAGAGCTGAAGTTCAGCAAAAGAAGTATGCCAAACCAGAGATTCACTCATGAGACTTTGAAGAGTGTGTTCTTATCTGAATATGTCAGTTTGTAATGTCTGTGCATGGGCACAAGTTGTAACTCTCCATATCTATTTCCAAACAAATGTAAGCCTGTGATATGTCCCTACACACACACTGCTGTTATTACCCTTTGTGCGCTGATCCCTCTGTTTGCCTATAGTGTGTGTACATTGTTCATATGCCTTCGTGCTATCCGAATTGTACTTTGTCACTGGAACATGTTTCAGTCTTGGTTTACATGTTTCAGGGTAATATCCATTCATTCTTGGCTAAGAGGCAAAGTTCACGTACATCCCTTCTCGCTTACATTTACCAGTCTCAGACATTGGTTTATGTAAGAAATAGTTCCCATTTCTGTCAAAATTGCATTCTTAGGAAAATAATGAAATCTTGTTTGTTGTCAAATGCACGATTTGCTTGGAGACGGGTTTTTTTCCCATTATCTGCCATTTTAAATATATTTATATGTACAAATGTATACCGGTATGGGACCTGTTATCCAGAATGCTTGGGATCTGGGGTTTTCTGTAATTTGGATCTCCATGCCTTAAATCTACTAAAAAAATATTTTAACAGTATTAAACTCAATTGGAATTTTTTTTTGCCTTCAATAAGGATTTATTATATCTTAGTTGGGATTGAGTATAATGTACTGTTTTATTATTAAAGAGCAAAAGGAAATACTTTACCTGAAACTCCAGGCCAGTGCTCCTATCAGCAGAAAACTGCACCGGCCTTGGGTTCTTCCAGCGAGCACCACGGCTTCTTCATTCTTCAAATTTCCCGGGGCAGACACATGTGCACTAGAAGGAAATAGCCGGCTTTTTAATTAAAGTTCGGCTTTTCACTCTAATGTGCACGTGCAGCCGCGAGAAAAAAAAGA